>NC_083231.1:25522276-26125869 GCF_032191835.1 Heteronotia binoei | reverse complement strand
TGCTCCACCTCAAAATATGCTGACACACTGACCCCTTCCTTCAGCTGCTACTACTGGAACCCTGCCTCAAGCTACAACCAAGCTTGCTTGGTTTCAAGAAAATCTTTTGACAGCTTTTTTTTCATACTTTTCTTTGTTGAAACACTGAGAAATTGCTGTGAAAGGTAGCAGAGAATTGTACTGCAATTAATGAATTAATTTCAAGTTCATACAAGCTTTTCTGCAGCTATCCCAAAAAGGATATTTATGAAGGGCTTGCAGCTTTTTACTGGCTGTGTTTCCCATACCTTTAAAAGCAACCTGTTGTGCAGATACTTAGTCAGTGAACTACTTTCATCCTTTTTTAATATCTACAGGAGGAGTTTAATTTTGGTGTCAGACAGCTGGACCAGTAAAGCAGGACCAGTAAAATGGTGCCATGTTCATAGTACCATCTCTTCCAGTGCTGTTGAGATATACTGCCGTAATATTCAATCTCTTTCTGCCCCACACCTCTTACTCTCACACAGAAATCTCATAGAAGGCCACCTGGCTACAACTGAGGGTGCCAGCTTTTCATTGGCAGAGCTCCTATGTCTGCAACAACAGTATAATGAACAGAAAAGTTTCATCCAGCAAAAATGGAAGGAAAGAAAGAGAAAGGGAAAGAATGAAATGGAAGGAAAGGAAAAGAAAAGAAAGACATGGAAAGAAAGAACATAAACATAAGAGGAGCCATGTTGGATCAGGCCAGTGGACTATCCAGTCCAAAATTTCCTCATACAATGCCCAAAAAGCCCACTAGTGTCCATGAATGTCCACCAGTGGGGCCAGGGCACTAGAAGCCCTCCCACTGTTGCTTCCTCCCCCCCCAGCACCAAGAATACAGACAGAGCATCACTTGCAGGGAAAGAAAGAAAGAAGGGTGGGGCAAAGAAAAGATAAACTTCCTCACCATCAGATGACCCCAATCAGCAAAAATTCTGCCCAGGGGTCGCACTATTGCAAACACTTCTTGAAATTAAGAGTATAAAAAGGGGCTACCCAAATGTCATTTGTCTCAGGAAGAACATGTGCTAGTAGTCTAAAGCACTGAATTTTCTTCACGTTGGTGAGAATGCAATGACTGAAGTGTAGCTATCTTTGTAGTATGCTTTCTGTCGCACATTTTTGAAGATTTCAGTCTTGAAATAAAAGTGCTGTCAAGCCCCCACTGAGTTACGGTGATCCTTCAAGGGAAGAGAGGAAAAGAGGTGGTTTGCCATTGTTTTCTTCTGCCTTCTCTTCCCCTCCCTCCCCCAATTCCTCCTGCAGCCTCTTCTTTTGCCACCAGGAACAAAGTTTTTGGGAGTTCGGGACGGGAAAGTGGAAAATCCTATTCTTCAAAGTCTCCAGATAGTCGGCTACACTGCATTCTCTTTGTCTTCTGCAAGCAAACTGGTATCTAATCAACTCTATCCAAGTCCCTGATCGATCGATATCAAACCCATACCAGGCAGAGGCGTAACATTTTATTGTGCATCGGTTGTGCAACAGAACACATGGATTTGGAGGTATGTAGTAATAAAACCCATTATTTAAATAAGAGTTAATGCCTGAAATAGTAAACTCTAGTAACAAATGCATCTTTTAGAATCAGAAAATATCACTGTTTTTAAAAAACGGTCTAACTCTGTTTTTGCTTCCTTTAAAAGAAATGTTATGTCCTGATGTCACATAGAAAACAATTCACAGGTCCTATAGAAATTCTCACCAAAACATACTAGCCTGTATTACACTATTCACTTTGTACAGAATCAGATATTTTACTTATCCCTAGTTTTTATTCTACACAGGACAAATTGTTAATAAAATTAACAGCACTATAACAATAAAAATATTAGGAGGCATGAGTTCTTGATCACAGTATCTCCACAAAATTATTTTGTCATAGAAAATAGAATGAAGGCATGTGGTACTGGTGTGTGTGCAGTAGCGGAATACAAACTTTCAAAGAAATGAGAGTATAAGGCAATGATATATTATCCAGAAGGGTGTTGGAAGTAGTATGTGGTATTAGAATCTATTTTAGATTTCTCTATGTATACAGTAGATTAGACAAAGTAAGGGGTGTGCGTATAAGATGTTCAGGAAGAGTTGGTGAGGATGGATGGCATTTGTCTTTTGGGTGAAGCGAACCTGAGTTTAAAAAAAAATCTATGTGGTATCCATGAGATTCTAGTGAGGTGGCCCTGACAGAATACAGCATCTTAATTAAAATCAAGGATTGCCAGTTATTCAACCTGTGATATTTAGACCCAGAAAGTAAACCATGGACCAGTTCAATAAGGTGCTGTTTTCTGTAGCTCCATTAACCCAAGAGCTTTGGTTTTGAGGCCTAGTATATGCTAACAGGTAGATAGAGTGATTCTGGAATATGACTGGAAAGCAGTGAGTCTAGGCCTCATCAGTGCCATGACAGATTTCCTTGAATGCAATGAAAAATGTAGTAATTTGGACTGTGTCACTTCAGCACTAGGGAGTTGGATCCGCTAGTAAAGGAGTTTTTCTTTTGAGCCTTCCTCAGAAAATGTCATGTAAACATTGGGAAGGTTCCTTCTGCAGGAGAAAAGTGCCTCAGCCAGTAAAACATGCATGTGATCCAACCGTAGGCGAGGAGCTATATGATTGAATGCCTCCCCCTCTCCAGTTGAGAGGAGGGAAACCCTGCATATGATAATGGAGGAGAAGTCTGGGAGTGTTTTTCCCCCTTCCATTCTGAATATGCTAGTTTTGTATGTGGCATTCAATCTGGTCATCCTCTTCACCTGCAGTTTGAACGAGTAGAGTCCAACAAGGTTTTTACTACCTCATCTACTGTTTATGTGAATGAGGCCTAACAAGACATGACTCCCCTCAGTTTTTGTGGGAAGACTTCTAAGCAGAAAATAATCTTTCAGGCCACAAAAATGGGCTTGTGTAGGGCAGGCAGCCTAGTGGAACACTTATACGCAAGGTCACCTTAAAAGCATGTGCAGAATTATTCCACCTGTGGGCTGAGACAGTACTAATTTTGAACTGTTGTGAATCCCATGAACATTCTGGAGGCCTAGCTCCTTCAGTCATCTCTACTTTTAATCTTCCCTCAGTTCTGTGAGGCAGCTGGGCCACTACTGACGCACGAAGGCCTTGCAGATTATGGAATGGAGGTGAAATACTCTTTGTTCAGAGGATTAATTTGTGTTCTGAAGCCAAGAGGACTGTGTGCATATGGTGCTCAGCCTATTTTCTACTGTAATTTTGATACAACATAGTTAACATAGATGAGTTAAATTGTCCAGGACTGTCATGGGTTTAATATTAAATTAGGGGAAATTGTTTTCCATGGCAGAAATCGCCTGAAATTGCCAATGCGCCTGAAATTTGATTCCCATCCACCTTGAAACTTGTGTGGGCTTTTGAAACTGTCTAATCCTTGTAAAAATGCTGTGCTATTCATCTCGTTGTCTAAAATGATTTTATTCAATACTTTAAAATGTTGCACAGCTGCCAGAGAGTAAAATACTGGTCTGTGTACATGTGGCTTATTCTGTAGGTTTGATGTTTATAATTTCTCCAACAGGCTGGTGTCAACAATACCTATTAAAGAATGTACTACTTCAGCAGTATCACAAGAGCTATGCTATGTAGAGGAATCATAATGCTGAGGTGCCCTCCCCTTCCTTCCTAGGAGGACTGTAGTTAGGGGGGCAGAGTGGGGAAGAAGCCACATCCTACATCAGCTTCTCTTCTGACAGGAGTGGCCTATCATGCTGCTAACATGACAGCAAAAGGGATTCCTAGACCTGATTCTTATATTGTTGTGTTATTTCTCTCTGTGCACCTGAGAGACTCTCTGAATTAGGTAAATGGCATCAGCAAAGGGGAAATTCATAAATTATGGGCATGTGATGGTCACTTCTACTGCCAGAATCATCTATCCTTGGACAGGGATAGTTCTTTTAGGGAAAGGAACCTATGTGCTACATACTCATAGAGATTGCCCTGGGATTAGATCATACAGAAGCAAATCCTGCACTTTCCCAGTAAGTCTGAGGGGGCCAAGACTGAAATCTGAGATTCCCTTTCCCGTCTAAATATGCCTAGGCTCCATCTATAGGCCTAGCAGAAACCCAACTGGTATTGCTTTAGTGAGGTCTGCTGTGAATCTTGTGTGCATAATTTAAACAATGTGTTTTTAACTTCATACACTGAAACATTTTATGTCACACTTGTCGCACAAGAAAAATACACTGTTGTGAGATTATACTGTGGATTTAACATGGACACATGCATTCTATTTGACAAATTTTACCAAGCACAGTGGTGAGGGTCACCGCAGAAAACACAGCAAGACCTGCACTGCCCACGGCGCTGTGATATCCAATGGGTGCGTGTTATTAAGTACAACACTGAACAGCTAGAACAGAAAGGCTGTGATTTTCAAAGGATGCTTGTCTTTATCTTTTCAGTGGGCCTCCTTGTGGTATGCCAATGGATATCACAGAAAAAGGTAGAGGTGGTATTATTTTAAGAAACCATTGAAAAGGTCATGACCCAGCTGAGGTAAATTTTCTTACGTCCCACTGGCTTACGTGGCAAAGAACTGACATTTGCTTCAATGTCCCATAAAAGCCTGTGATGCTGAATGCTAAGCTATTGCTTGGTCATGTCCTCATTAATTAAAATCCTAGGAAAAATATATGTAAATGAAGAGGTATGTCATACTTGCATCTACTAATGTAGGATTACCAAATATCCTCTTTTTTTGTCTGTGTGTCCGTTCTCTTTTGAACTGCTTAAAAAAAAACAACTGATGAAAATGTCATCTTTTGAGGTTGGAACATTAGGAAGATTCCTAAATTAGTAGCACAGCTTAAATAGTAGGCGTATTTAAAGTACTCCTACTATAAAATCACCCTCGTCGTTACATTTTATAGTTTCAGTTTTTAGAAAAGATAACATAACCTACCCTGAGCCCTAGAGAGAGGGTGGGAAGAAATAAAACAGTGCAAACATGTTTGCCAGACAGGAAGTAGCTACCTCCAGACCAGGCAGTGTGAACATCCACAACTGGTGTGGAAGATTCAGGCGGGCGAACACAGTAAAAAAAAAGGAAGAACCTGAACCATTTCCTCAAGTAATAATAATAAAAGGCTGTTACTTTTACAGAATACCTGTAGAGAATTACCACACTTTCAGATTTTTTTCTTGTACAATAACAGGAGTGCCCGCACAAGACATTGCAAAAACCTTACATAGAACAAATTCTTAAAATTGTTTCTCAATTTTAGATTTCTGTATTGAGGAGAAATCTATGAGCCTGGAGGTATGTGGTTGCCAACCTCCAGGTGGTGGCTGAAGATTTCCTGGGATTACAACTGATCTCCAGGCAACAGATCCATTCACCTGGAGAAAATGACTACTTAGAAGGTCGACTCCATGGCATTATACCCCACTGAAGTCCTTCTCTCTCCAAACCCTGCCCTTCTCAGGCTCCATTCTCAAAACCTCCAGGTATTTCCCAACCCAGAGCTGCCAACCCTTCATGTTATACTTGTTGGACTAGTTCAGCCCCTCTCTATTTGGGAAAGTACCCTAACAGACACTCTGCTTCACCTTCGTTTCTTTTGTTTGCTTGCTAATAGGAGTGGTTGAGACGTTTTAAGAGTAGACTCTTCCAGCATTTCTGTTGATGCTAGAAAGGAGACAATGGGCAAGTCATTGTCCAATATGGGAGCCACTGGTTCCAAGCCCTAGTTCAGGTCAAGCTCAGGCCTGTAAAAGAAATTAATGGCCAACCAGGCCTATATTTTAAAGCAGCAGAGAGAACTTGGAATGTAACCAGTTATCTGCTGGAACAGCATCTAGTAGCAGCTAATTCTAGTCACTTAAGTGACGAAAGTAAACACAGTATTAACAAAAAACAAAGAATTTCTAGTGTCAGAACTGTCCCTGATTTTGATACCCTCCACATTTTAATGAAATATTACTACATGTTCCTAGTAGAGTATAAAGGACAACTTCCTTTGTTCAATCCTAAAATTGTGTATGAGCTCATTATAAAGTGAAAAGTATTTCTTTCTTTTTTTTGTGCAAGTCAGGGGAAAAGGATTGCAGATTTGGCAATTGTTTTGAAGGCCTATGAAGATTTGACATATGAAAGCAATTCTCATTACAAAACAGGCCTAGTTCTCAAAAACAGCAGAGGAGAAGGCAAACGTACTGTTTGGGCTGTACCACTTCAGCGTACAGAGAGGTGCTCACATGATGGAATGTACCAACCCACTCTCAGAAAACCAGACTTCAGAGAGAAGGGCTCAAACTTGTTCCCCAACACATCACCTTTCAAATGGAGGTATTTTTTTAAAAAATACTGATGAGTATCGAACTATCCCCTTACTCCCAAATAGTACAGCACACAAAATGGATTTAATCTGTTATATGGGAAACCAGAGCTGGTTGTTTATACACTATGGAATTTCACAGGAAAGCCCTCGATGAAATACGACTTTGAACATGCTTTGGATTCTCAAGTCACATCAAAAACAGGACACTGAATGCATGGAATCTTTCATCGCCTCACACGCTTGCATGGGTTCCCTTCCCCTCTGTCATCAGTCACCAGATCCGTCATGGATCCCTCTACTGAAGAGGTCATCTTGCGAACTGTGTTGGTCAATCCCTTCGTAATACGAATTGCCATTGTGGAGGAATGTCCCCACCGCCCGTCCTTGCCGGGCGTGTCCCACAGCATCACTAAAGACCTTGTTTATCTGTTCTTCAGAAGGCATCCACCAATCAGGATTGGAAGTGCAGTGCATCCTAATGAATTCTGTGAGGGGGGGAAATGGAGTTTATAAACACATTTCACTGGCAAACAAAAATCACTTCGCTTTGCCAGATTGGGCCAACACAAAGTCTTACTATGTATCCTTATGGACAAGTCCCAAAATTGCTTAAACATACTTGTTCTTTAACACATGCAATTATACAAATCGTGGAATGCCATCACTTGAAATGATATTATCTTGTCTGTAT
Organism: Heteronotia binoei; assembly: GCF_032191835.1. NCBI lineage: Eukaryota > Metazoa > Chordata > Lepidosauria > Squamata > Gekkonidae > Heteronotia > Heteronotia binoei. The sequence continues at coordinate 26,118,831 of NC_083231.1, read as the reverse complement.
CTATTATGAAACGGCCACATATTAAATTAAAGGAATTTGCATAAAATGGCTGCGCAGCTTGGATTGCTCGATGATGACTGGTTAGCGATTGAAGAAAAAAAGTTATGAGGCACATGGAATGCTGAAGAACTTGGCTAGATGTGCAACAAACAGAAGAAGTGAAAACTGTGCTTTAACTGAGGTCAAGGAAATTCAAAATTCTACAGCTGGAAAAATGCAAGTTCTACCCAAGCAAAGCTAAAACTTGCTCTCTGCGTACATTAAAGCAGACTGAACCTGGTTTTTACTTGACATAATTTATTCTAGTTTCATTCTGGTGGGGAGGAGCCTGGAGAGATGAAGGGCACTGAAAACTACCCTTAAGCCCAGCAACTGATTTAGTGAGATCTGAGCAGGCGTTACCTGCACTCTTTCAAGTAAACCTTTGGAGTCATAAGAGTTAGAAACTCCCTTAAAAACAGACTAGCCCACCTCAAACACTGAACTGTCTGAAAACTAAATTCCCTCCTTAATCATATAGGTCTGTGCTCTTTTTGTGTTTCTACAGACGTTCAGCATATACTGAGTCTGGCCCCTGAACAAGAACTGACCACGGTGTTCCCTCTAAGCTGAGTTAGTGTGACCTAGCTCAAAGTTTTTTAGTCTCTGGCTCACACATTTTTGTCTTAGGTCAGGAAAAATGGCCCCAGAGCAAAGTAATTCATGCAGTAGCTCTCAATTTTATTGCCAGTAGCTCACAACTTTATTCCAAAGTAGAAGTTTTGCTCACAAGACTCCACAGCTTAGAGGGAACACTGCCACAGAGATCACTGGCTCCTAAGCATCCTAAAGAAACAATATGCAGGTTTTGCAGTTTCATTAACATGATCACAATCAAGCTCACTCCCCGCCCCCATCTGAAAACTTTGGTACTTGGCAGGCAACAGTGGGAAGGCTTCTAGTGTCCTGGCCCCACTGATGGCACCTGGGTTTTTTGGCCACTGTATGACAGAGTGTTGGACTGGACGGGCCACTGGCCTAATCCAACATGGCTTCTCTTACGTTCTTATTTTCAGCATTCTAAATCTATATCTGGATTCAGTTTTAGAAAGCTCAAGGTGGTGAGCATTTATTTTACTATCTAGACCGGACCCCCAAACCCTAACTGTTCCCAGTTCTACTAACAAGATTCATTCTAGAAAGATAGTTACAAATGTCTATAGCTTAAATGTGGTTGATGGCATAGCAGCAGGTGCCATTTCCTGGCAGATGCCACCTCTAAAACATCACTAATTACTTGCATTGAAGGATTCCTTCCTGATAAGTTCCGGAACCAAAACAAACAACTTTATAGTTGGGTTTCAAGACAATGTTCAGAATTTATTCAGCAACTTTCTTTATTCTGATGAACCTGCCATTAGAAACACCTACCAATGTATAAATGGTATCCTACTAAGGATGGGCATAAAATGGTTCACAGATGTAAGTTTGTAACAAATCTTTGCCAGTTCGTGATTTGCAAAACAAACTTTGCAAACTGAAGAGCAAAAAGCAACGGGGAGCAGAAAAAAGGGGTCTTGAGATGGTTCAGCTTGCGAACCAACCTCCTGGTTGGTTCATGATTTGACCTCCTGGTCTAGTTCATGATCTGGCCATGAATCGAAACAAACCACAAAATGGGGTTCATGCCCATCTCTATTTTTTGCTGCTGGTGGTGGTTGAAATTGTTGTCAAGTTGCAATCAATTTATGGTGACCCCGTAGACTTTTCAACACGAGATGTCAGAGGTGGTTTGCCATTGGCTGCCTCCAAGAAGCAATCTTAGACTCCAGTAGTTTTCCATCCAACTACCAAACCAGGGCTAAACCTGCTTCGCTTCTGAGATTTGATGAGTAGAGCTAGCCTGGTCCATCCAGGTCAGGGGCATATATCAGCCTGATACAGTTGTTTTTTTTAATGTCCTATAATTAATGCACTGGGTGGCAGACAGCAGTCCAATCTAGATGCTGGTGTGCTACAACTTTATCTGCATTCTAAGAAAGGTGTTTGGGATGGACATTCCATTTGAATGAAAACTTCTTCATCCACACTTTATACAGAAGGTCCCATATCACAACGCAGACACATCTGCATCCAGTTTTGTGCATCTGCAGAATTCAGACTGATCCAAGTCAGTAGACTAGAGAGATACTGAGCATGGGTTCTAGAGAGGGAAACTGCTGAATTAGCCATTTCTTGCATTTTAACACTGCATCTAGCAATATGTGTTCTGATCCAACGCTTCAGGCAGAATCTCTGTTCAAAGCTCCCCTTTTGTCACAGGATGGAGAGTAGGAATGGGCATTATGCACCATCTTGAATACAAATTTACTATCTGAAATTAAAGCCATTTAGATGAACGTGAGTTCAGCTCTTAAGCCCTTTGGTTCCAGATGAACTTCAGAGGTTTCGCATCTCTTCTTAGGGACTCCCAGCTACACACTATGCAAATGTATTCCTGCCCTCCGTTTTAGACTCCAGTAGACACTGTACGCTGCTCCAACAGCTGGAGCTTATTTTGAACATTTCTTAATTTGACTGCTGAACCTGCACCACTTGTGTCTTGTTCAGTGGAGCCCCAGGACCCATTGGCTGTGGCAATGCCAGCTGCCTGACCAGCCTCCAACCTTAGAAAGCAACAAAAGCAGCTCTCTGGTAGCCTAGACCGTGCCTGCTGAGCCACAAGCGATTCTAACCTTATTCGAAGCATCAGGAAAGGTTATTGGCCCAAGTCATGTACAGAAAATGATGGTCCATCTGTTTTAGGCAGCAACTTGTCCACCATGGAAAGTACTGGTTGGTTACAAGAAGCCACCAAGGGGGCATTTAGACATCATCCACTAGAACAGGGGTAGCAAACTTGCTTAATGTAAGAGCCACATAGAATAAACATAAGATGTTTGCGAGCTGAAAGACATGAACATCAGATGAGGGAGGAAGGAAGGACAGTGGATGGGGAGGAGGAAGGGAGAGATGGAAAGAAAGCAACTTTAAATGCATCCTCTGAGCTGCCAGCTGGCTTGTTTTGGAGAAGTGATTTAAAGAGAGAAATGCCTTCTCCAAGCCAACAGATGGGGCAGTGGAGGCTCCAAGAGCCACACAATATGTATGAAAGAGCCACGTGTGGCTCCTGAGCCACAGTTCGACCACTCCTGGTTCCATTAGTATACCCTGTTTCTACACAATATAAAATCTACATTTGCAGGGCCATTATCAATGGCTTTCTTCACTCTTTATATCTGTATGCTGTATTTTATTACTGAGCACACCTGACTAGCAGAGCTTAATGCATGCCTTGATCTAGCATGTAAAATCTGGCTTCTATGTTGGCAGTCAAAGCAAGACACACATGGAGGTACCCCCCGCCCCCAAACTGTGCTAGATACACACACCCAGCAAGCTCCACTATGTGTCAGGCTCCGAGCACCCAGAGCTAGACTGCAGCCAGTGGATTTAGCATTAGAAGAATTCCTTTCCAATTCTATGGGCATTTCAGGAGGGAAGGCAGCGTGGTATAGTCTGATCTTGTCAGATCTCGGAAGCAAAGGAGGGCTGATCCTTGGATGGCGGACTGCCAAAGAAGGCTCTGTGGAGGAAGAATACCAAGCCACCACTGCTTCTCACTTGCCTAAAAAGCTTCTTGCTGGGGTCACCGTAAGTATTGGTTGTGACTTGTTTGTGCCTATGTGTAAATGTTTTTAGCATTTCAGTGCCACTGCATTACACCCAATTCCTGGCATGATAAGGCGAAATAGGATTGAAACATTAAAATGTTGCCTTGAAAAAACATGCATACCCTTTAGCATACCCCATCTCACAACATACACAAGCATGCACCCATAATCACATGTAGGGCTAAAATAACACTATGAGTACATAACATATATAGACCCCCAAACAAGTAAAGGGCATCTGTGCACAGAAGTGGACTTGTGTATGCTCAAGTGTTGTAAATGTACATCTATGTTCACAGTATGATGCTCGATCAAACCCTGCTGATCTTGCCATATGCACTTTTCAAAGTGGAAGCTAATTATGTGCACTACAGCTCAGTTGGGGGTCATGAAATTCCATCATTATTAGTGCAAGCCTAATCACAATTTAAATAGATTATGACTGGTTTTCTGTATCTCAGAAATGGATTCAGGAATAATTCTGGTTTGTTTTCTTTAATGAGACATCTCACGAGTGTCAGTGAAGACCCATATTTTGTTTAGCAAGGTATTAAGTTTTAATTAAAAGAAAACACAGAATTATCTAATTCAGAATTGCCTTCACAGCTAAAGTAAGACTGCAAACTTTTAAAACCATCCCATTAATCACATTTAAACTAGGTTTAAAGAATGATTTTTAAATGTACAGTAATTGAAGTTTCAGTTAATTCAATTGATGGGCCAGTTTTAATCAAAGCAGTTTTTGATCTACAGAATCTTTGACTTAGGAAACATTTTTATGTGGGGGGTTTTTTGTAATAAAGGAAGAAAAAGTAAATATTAAAGATTAAATTGTAAGGAAGAATAATAATTGCTTTTTATACCTTGGTTTTCTCTACCCTAAAGGAGTCGCAAAGCAGCTTACAATCGCCTTCCCTTCCTCTCCCCACAAAAAGGCACCATGTGAAGTTGGTGGGGCTGAGAGAGTTTTGAGAGAACTTGGATTGACCCAAGGTCACCCAGCAGGCTTCATAAGGAGGAGGGGGGAATCAAACTCAATTCTCCAATTTGAGTTTGCCACCCTTAACCATGCTGGTTAGGGATTGTGTGGAGAGCTCAAAAAAGGCACATACAATTCACAGAGGTCTGAGAGGAGCAGAGCAGCTCTGATAGCTGAGACAGCTGGAGAAATTGCTGAGAATTTCTGAGTTTTGAAGCTAAAGGGCTCTTGGCCCGTGGCTCTTCGCCTAGGGGCTCTCTAAGGGCCAGGAACCCAGATCCCTGATTTCCTTGTTCTCCAAATAAGGTAAGTTCCCAATAAGGTAAGTTGAGGTAAGGTAAGTTGACCCTCCAGAAGGGGAGCCACTTAAACAAACAGCATTTAAAGAGGACTGTATATTTTAATATATATATATCATGAAGATAGAATGCCAGCAGGGGGTTGGGGGCTTTCCAGTGTTTTGCACTGAGTGTCACATGTATGACTATCTGCCCAAAGGACAGAAGTCTTGGGTGTGTGCTCGATGCAAGGAGCTCCTGGTCCTCAGGGAACGAGTTCGTACCCTTGAGGCCGAGGTGACTGCACTGGAGAAGCAGAGACAGTCAGTTAGGCACTTGGGGAAGACTCTCGGGGGCGTATTAGATGAGCCCCGCTCTGAACGTAGCAGCCCCGTTGCTGCCAGAGAGCGAGAGGGTCGAGAGGGAACAGGGCACCGTGCTGAGGACAAGGGGAATGCGCCCTCAGAAGGGACCTCTTCTTCGGTTGGTGAGTGGGAATCCTTTCGCGCCAAGGAACCATCCCTGAGCAGGGAGAGAGGGGGGGTTTTGGTAGTTGGTGATTCGATCCTTAGGCAAGTAGACAGCAGGGTGGCGAAACCGCGTACTGACCGTATGGTGACTTGCCTGCCTGGTGCGAAGGTAGCGGACATTACGCGTGTAGTAGATAGACTGATAGACAGTGCTGGGGAGGAGCCTGTGGTCGTGGTGCATGTTGGCACCAACGATGTGGGGAAATGCAGTCGTGAGGTCCTGGAGGAAAAATTTAGGCTGCTAGGCGGAAGACTTAAGGCCAGGACCTCCAAGGTAGCCTTCTCAGAAGTGCTACCTGTTCCACGTGCAGGGCAGGAGAGACAGGCACAAATTAGAAGTCTCAATGTGTGGATGAGACGATGGTGTAAGGAGGAAGGGTTTAAGTTTGTTAGGCACTGGGATGCTTTCTGGAACAAGCGGGAGCTGTACAAAAGAGACGGTCTCCACTTGTCCTCGGATGGAACCAGGCTGCTGGCGCTTAAAATCAAAAAGGTGGCAGAGCAGTTTTTAAACTAAATCTTGGGGGAAAGCCGACAGGAGATGAAATGTCTCTGGTTCGGGAGGACTCGTCTCAAAGAGATGAAGGGTTAGCTGCTATTTTTCTACCGGGTAACAGACCAGAGTTGTCCACTGTGAGGGCGACAAACAATATGGACTGTCTGCCAGAGTCTCGAGGTGGCAGGAGGAAGGTGGCGGGCCTAGCTCGCCTGGGAAATTATAGATGTTTGTATGCAAATGCTAGAAGTGTCCGAAGTAAAATTGGTGAATTGGAATGTTTAGTGTTGGGAGAAAACATAGACATTGTGGGAATTTCAGAAACTTGGTGGAATGAGGAGAATCAGTGGGACACGGTGATTCCTGGATATAAGCTATATCGGAAGGATAGGGAGGGAAGGGTTGGAGGTGGGGTGGCTCTGTATGTCAGAGAGGATATACGGTCCAGTAAGACTGAGGTCAGAGAATTAGATTCACTTTTAGAAATGCTTTGGGTTGAAATAGAGGGCCCAAAAGGAAATTTAACTATGGGAGTTTGTTATCGCCCACCAAATCAAAAGAGAGAGGACGATTATAATATGATGGAAGGCTTAAAGATAGCGGCTAAACGTAAAAACTGTGTCGTAATAGGTGATTTTAACTACCCGCAGATTGATTGGGTCAATATGTGTTCTGGTCGAGAGAAAGAGATTGAGTTTCTTGATGCTCTCAATGACTGCGCTATGGAGCAGATGGTCTCAGAACCTACCAGGGGTGGGGCGATCCTGGATTTGGTCCTAAGTAATGCCCAAGACTTGGTGAGAGATGTAAAAGTGATTGCGCCGCTTGGGAGCAGTGACCATAATGTTATTGATTTCACCATTTGTATAAATAGGGAGTTGTCCAAAAAGACCGCCACAACCACGTTTAACTTTAAAAGGGGTAAATACACTGAGATGAGGAGGCATGTGAGGAGGAAACTGAAAGGAAAGGTACATACTGTCAAAACCCTTGGGGAAGCTTGGACGCTATTTAAAACTATAATCCTAGAAGCTCAGATAAAATACATACCACAAGTTAGGAAAGGCACAAACAAGCATAAGAAAAGGCCTGCATGGTTAACAAACAAAGTAATGGAAGCTGTAAAAGGTAAGAAGGACTCCTTTAAGCGGTGGAAAACCAGTCCAAATGAGATTAGTAAAAGGGAACACAGGCTGTGGCAAATCAAATGCAAGACTGTGATCAGGCAGGCAAAAAGGGACTATGAGGAGCATATTGCAAAAAACATAAAGACCAACAATAAAACTTTCTTCAAATATATTAGAAGTAGGAAACCAGCCAGGGAGGCAGTGGGGCCCTTGGATGACCATGGGGTAAAAGGATTACTGAAGGAGGATAGGGAAATGGCTGAGAAGCTAAATGAATTTTTTGCCTCCGTCTTCACTGTGGAAGACGAGAACTTTTTGCCCGCCCCAGAACCACTAATTTTGGAAGGGGTGTTGAAAGACCTGAGTCAGATTGAGGTGACAAAAGAGGAGGTCCTACAACTGATAGACAAATTAAAAACTAATAAGTCACCGGGTCCGGATGGCATACATCCGAGAGTTCTGAAAGAACTCAAAGTTGAACTTGTGGATCTTCTAACAAAAATCTGTAATCTTTCATTGAAATCTGCCTCCGTTCCTGAGGACTGGAAGGTAGCAAATGTCACCCCCATCTTTAAAAAAGATTCCAGAGGAGATCCGGGAAATTACAGGCCAGTCAGTCTGACTTCAATACCGGGAAAGTTGGTAGAAACCATTATCAAGGACAGAATGAGTAGGCACATTGATGAACACGGGTTATTGAGGAAGACTCAGCATGGGTTCTGCAAGGGAAGATCTTGCCTCACTAACCTGTTACATTTCTTTGAGGGGGTGAATAAACATGTGGACAAAGGAGACCCGATAGATGTTGTTTATCTTGACTTCCAGAAAGCTTTTGATAAAGTTCCTCATCAAAGGCTCCTTAGAAAGCTTGAGAGTCTTGCAGTAAAAGGACAGGTCCTCTTGTGGATCAAAAACTGGCTTAGTAATAGGAAGCAGAGAGTCAGTATAAATGGGCAGTCTTCGCAGTGGAGGACGGTAAGCAGTGGGGTGCCGCAGGGCTCGGTACTGGGTCCCATGCTCTTTAACTTGTTCATAAATGATTTAGAGTTGGGAGTGAGCAGTGAAGTGGCCAAGTTTGCAGATGACACTAAATTGTTCAGGGTGGTGAGAACCAGAGAGGATTGTGAGGAACTCCAAAGGGATCTGTTGAGGCTGGGTGAGTGGGCGTCAACGTGGCAGATGCGGTTCAATGTGGCCAAGTGCAAAGTAATGCACATTGGGGCCAAGAATCCCAGCTACAAATACAAGTTGATGGGGTGTGAACTGGCAGAGACTGACCAAGAGAGAGATCTTGGGGTCGTGGTAGATAACTCACTGAAAATGTCAAGACAGTGTGCATCTGCAATAAAAAAGGCCAACGCCATGCTGGGAATTATTAGGAAGGGGATTGAAAACAAATCAGCCAGTATCATAATGCCCCTGTATAAATCGATGGTGCGGTCTCATTTGGAGTACTGTGTGCAGTTCTGGTCGCCGCACCTCAAAAAGGATATTATAGCATTGGAGAAAGTCCAGAGAAGGGCAACTAGAATGATTAAAGGGCTGGAGCACTTTCCCTATGAAGAAAGGTTGAAACGCTTGGGACTCTTTAGCTTGGAGAAACGTCGACTGCGGGGTGACATGATAGAGGTTTACAAGATAATGCATGGGATGGAGAAAGTAGAGAAAGAAGTACTTTTCTCCCTTTCTCACAATACAAGAACTCGTGGGCATTCGATGAAATTGCTGAGCAGAAAGGTTAAAACGGATAAAAGGAAGTACTTCTTCACCCAAAGGGTGATTAACATGTGGAATTCACTGCCACAGGAGGTGGTGGCGGCCGCAAATATAGCCACCTTCAAGAGGGGTTTAGATAAAAATATGGAGCACAGGTCCATCAGTGGCTATTAGCCACAGTGTATGTGTGTATATAAAATTTTTTGCCACTGTGTGACACAGAGTGTTGGACTTGATGGGCCGTTGGCCTGATCCAACATGGCTTCTCTTATGTTCTTATACTGCTGTCTAGCACCAACTGAGATGATGCTACTATTTCCTTGGAGTTGCCCACTGCAGAAGAAAGACTATTAGTCATGATGATGGAGCATCCTTTCTTTGGAGGAAGCTTCTCCATCATTACTGATCTTTTCAGTGAAGATTTCTTGATAAATCTTCCAAGGAATCTTGGGAAGGGGGCATTGCTCAGTGGAAGAGTATTTACTTGGCATGCAGAAGATCCCAGGTTCAATTCCCTGACATCTCCAGCTAAAGGATCTAGCAGTAGGTGATGAGAAAGACCTCTGACTGAGACCCTGGAGAGCTGCTGCCCATTTGAGTTGACAATATTGACTTGCAGTGAAATTCTAGCAGGAGCTCCTTTGCATATTAGGCCACACCCCCCCGAGGTAGCCAATCATCCAAGAGCTTACAAGGCTCTTTTTTGAAAGCTCTTGAAGGATTGGCTACATCCAGCGGGTGTGGCCTAATATGCAAAGGAGCTCCTGCTAGAATTTCACCCTTGCTGACTTGGATGGATCAAAGGTTGGCTTGAGTATAAGGCCGGGGGGGGGGGGGTGGAACCTGACAACCCTACTTAAAAATGAACAAAAGACCCAAAAGAACATACGTATACAAGAGCACCAATTTAATCCTCCAATTTGATTCTGGACTTCTCTAGCACAAAATCTGAGCCTTTCTATCCACTCCTGCTGCGGGGGGGGGGGGGGGAAATCCTCCCACCCCCGAGGTAATGTCTGGAAACTGAATAATAGCACTTTAAATGAGATGCCATTGGGGTTTATAATTTCTTTTTAGTATAACTGGTTTTACTGATTTCAATGTATGTATTTTTTTCTTGTGTTGTACGTTGCCCAGAGCCTGGCACTGGCTGGGATGGGGCAATTTATTAAGATAAATAAATAAATAAAAAGACTTTTTAAAAAAGCAAATTATTCAACAAATCTGTACTTCAAGACCTGAATCAACCCCCGCCCCCCCACAACCAGTGGTTTCCACAACAAGCTTCCCTTCCCTCTTTGTTACGGGAACTGAAACATTTTTTGATTAAAGCCAGAGAGCGGATGTGGTGAAATGAGATTGCATATGGTGGACACCGAGTGAAAAGATGCAGTACCTCTGAGACATGTTACTTTAACGGGATCCAGAGGACGTCTTTCAGGACCGGGGTCTCCCGACTGCACTGACCTTTTCCTTTTTCCAAGGCCGCATGAGTACTTAAGCTCATCGGTGGTGAAGACAAATCGGATGAGGTACCGGAGGAGCCGCCGCCCGTCTTTCTTGGAGGAGTTCACGGCCTCATCCCACTGTTTGCTAGTGATGTAGACGGGGTAGTTGTTCAGCAACTGTTTGCTGCCCTGGAACAATGATATCCACAACAAAAGCAAAAAAAAATTGTTTCCCTCATTATTTTTTTTAAAAAAGCAAAGATGATGATGTCAGCAGCCATATAAATGATTAAAAAAAAGTTAAGCAGCTGTGAAATGCTGACAGTGAAACATAGGCTGACATGAACAAGGAATTGCTCATACTAAGAACATGCATTTTTTTTAAAAAAAAATACATTTGCATTTTCTAATAACAGAAACCAGTGTGGTGTAATGAACACCTTTATAAAGAAAAGTTATTTATAAGATACTTTCACAGGTAATATTAAAAAGTGTCAAGATCCAGTGACTGGGAAAACTATTTAAATATAATCTTCTCTCTTAACCTATTAAAATGTGTAAAATTTCTTTTGAAGAGTGTGATCAAACAGGGCTTTTCATGGCAGCTGACAGATTGCTACCTCAGAAGTCACCTTTTAAAAATAACCTATTTACATAATTAACATACTACCTTTTGTTTAACACACTCAGAACCTGACAGGGCAGTATGGTTGCAGGGGAAAACTCTAAAGCCAATTAAAACAAAGTTAAGTAGGACTTAACAGCCATGTTACTATTCATGAACTTGGCATGAATGCAAACAATAGCTTTATGCAAACACTACCACATCTGCCAGTAGATCCTGCCAATAATTACCAGGATTGATAGGGACTTAAATATCAAATTCTCAAAAGTACAAATGCCTTGGATTCAGACACAGGGTGGAGAGAGCTGACAAAGAGAAATTTGGGCAGCAAATTCAGGATGAACAAAAGGAATTTTTTTTTTTTACACAGAGTGATTAAAATGTGGCATTCGCTGCCAGAGGATGTGGCGAAGGCTATAGCAATAAACAGTTTTAGAAGGGGATTACACAGATTAATGGAGAATAGGTCTATCTGTGGCTAGTAGCCATGACGACTAAAGAGAGCCTTCACATTTAAAAGGCAGTCAACCTCTGAATCCAACAGCCAGGAGGAGGCAACAAATGGTACAACGTACCATACCACATCACCATGGAAACCACCAACAGATCAGACCTGTACAGGGCCCAACACCTTCCCGTCTTCTTGCCACAAACTTGGCCTTCCAGAGGAACTAGTTGGCCATTGTGTGAGACAGGATGCTGGACTAGAGGGACCACTGGTCTGTTCCATCAGGGCTCTTCTTATGTTCCTATGACATTCATCTAGATATGAAGCAGTTTAGGTATGGGGACATGCAGTTACTCACCAAACTTGGAAGCTCTGTGGGGAACAGGCCTGGTGTTTTGACTGTTTGTTTGTTTTGCTTACACTACATTATAAAGCACCACAGTCCTTCCCCATTGGCCGGACTGAGCTCACAGAACTTCCTTTGTCAAAGAAATTCATTTTATTCCATCCCTCTTCACCTTCAAACAATCAATTAAAAGCCATCCTCGCTTGGATGCTGTTTGGATATGTGCTGACCTGTTGGCTCACCCGCTGTTTGGCTTGCAAGTTTTCTGGAAATGGTGCTTTTGGGGCCCACTGTTTTGCTGGTCGCTTAGCAGGTTTTTGTTTTGTTGATTTCTTTCTCAGTATTAGTGGGTTGTTCAGTGGATTCTCTACAATTTTGTGGGCTTCCTATGCTACAAAGGACTCAGTAAAGTACCTGATGCAGTAATCTTGTGGAAGAACAGGTCTGGGCCTGGCCTGTGGTTGGATGGAAAACCTCCTAGGGCCTCTGTATATTTATTTATTTATTTATTTATCTGGGATTTATATCCCGCCCTTCCCATCGAGTGGCTCAGGGCGGCTCAGGTTCCAAAGGCCACCTCAGGTTCCAAAGGAGAAATATAATGAATTAATTACAGAAAAATTGAAACACAGGAAGCCTTGAAAATCAGGAATTACAAAATGTTCCTTAGCATGCCAAATTCACACATCGGTTTGTGGCAAGAAGACCAGAAGGTTATGTGCCCTGTACAGGTCTGATCAATGTGGTGGTTTCCGTGGTGACGTGGTATGGTACATTGTACCATTAAATACTGTAAGGCAGAAAACCCCAATTCCAGTAGTTCTAAAACTTTTTGAAGAGGAACGCACTTCTAAAACTTATTCTACCTTCTGACCCAAACCATGGCTTGGCACTCAACTGGGAACCAACTATTGCTGGTACAGGAGGCAATGGGTGTTAGCTGGGAGTGAAGAGTGCCACAGGGTTAAGTAGGAGGGAATGTAGCAGCTGTGTCCTTTTTTCTCCTTTTTGTGCCTCCAGGGGCCCATACCTGCCTTTCCCAGCTGAGATATTTGAGCCTTATGGCCTACTTTATGACAGCTGCGACCCATTTTTGAGTCGTAATGAAATCCACCTCCATACTGTGTAGGAGAGAAGTTCTGAAACTGCATTCTGAGGAACCTGGAGTTCTGTGGAGGCTTCTCAGAAATTTCTTGCAGAGTCAGCCTGCCTACCAAAACAAAACTTCATAGCTCGCAGCTTCAGGAATGTTTTCTTTGGAGTACTTCCAGTTAATGTGGTATGGCCAATGACAGCCAGTTGCTTGGGGGCCTGATAGGAGTCCTCCAGGGCCTGATCCGGCCCCCGGGCCAGGTGTCTGACACCCCTGTTCTAAATGCTCTAATTTCAAAGGTGTTAAATGTGAATGAATTCTTCCAGGGCATTGCTTTATTTCCATGCACACATATGATTACTGAAGTGTCAAAAGACAAAGCATTGCTTATCCCTGGCATCTATTACCTCGGCTGGTTGGTCCACGGGCTGTGGCATCATAAACTGGTTGTGATGCTGAAGAACAGTCTTCAAGTAATCTAAAACAGTCTGGCAGGGCACTGGGTGAAAAAGACATGATGCGTTATTGTATACACAGGTTAGTGATTTCTTAACTCAAGACATATCCAAAAGCTAAAGTTTTTTTTTAATGAGGAAGAATTCTGAGTAGTTAGTATAATCTCATCCTTTGCCAGAGTTTGACATTTATCATGTGAGAAAAGACTCACCTGTTTACTAAGATTAAAAACACTTCCCTTCAAAGAAGAGGAGGGATACAGATTTAGCAAACAAAACACACTGCGGGGCAGGATGGAGAAAAAAAGAAATAGACCCCCTACTATGAGAGAGCCAGTTTGGTGTAGTGGTTAAGTGTGCGAACTCTTATTTGGGAGAACCGGGTTTGATTCCCCACTCCTCCACCTGCAGCTGCTGGAATGGCCTTGGGTCAGCTATAGCTCTCGTAGGAGTTGTCCTTGAAAGGGCAGCTGCTGTAAGAACTCTCTCAGATCCACCTACCTCACAGGGTGTCTGTTGTGGGGGAGGGGAGGTAAAGGAGATTGTGATCACTCTGAGACACTGAGATTCAGAGTATAGGGCGGGATATACATCCAATATCATCATCATCTACTACTACTAAGAAAGAGATCTAAAATGCTAATGTAAAAGCAAAGCAAAAGAGAACAGTAACATATAAGCCAACAGTGCAAAGCAGTTAATTCTGGCTTCACATTTGTTGTTGTTCATTCGCAGTCGAGTCCGACCCTTTGCGACTCCATGGACAAAGTCACGCCAGGCCCTCCTGTCTTCCACCATCCTCCGAAGTCTGCTCAAATTCGTGTTTGTTACATCAGTAACACTGTTCAGCCATCTCATCTTTTGCCATCCCCTTCTTCTTTTGCCTTCTGTCTTTCCTAGCATCAGGATCTTCTCCAGAAGTGCTCTCTTCTCATTTGGTGGCCAAAGTATTTGTGCTTCAGCATCTGACCTTCCAGTCAGTCTGGGTTGATTTCTCTTAGGACTGACTGATCTGATCTTCTTGCAGTTCAAGGGACTCTCAAGATTCTTCTCCAGCACCACATCTCAAAAGCATCTATTCTTCTGCGCTCAGCCTTCCTTATGGTCCAACTCTCACAGCCATACATTACTACTAGGAATACCATCGCTTTGACTACACGGACCTTTGTTGGCAGGCTGATGTCTCTACTTTTTATTATACTGCCCAGGTTCACCATAGCTGTCCTCCCTAGGAGCAAACATCTTTTAATTTCATGGCTACAGTCATCATCTGCAGTGATCTTGGATCCCAGAAATGTGAAGTCTGTCACTACTTCCATGTCTTCCCCTTCTTTTTGCCAAGGTGTGATGGGATCAGATGCCATGATCTTAGTTTTTTTGATGTTGAGTTTCAAGCCTACTTTTGTGCTCTCCTCTTTCACCCTCAACAAGAGGTTCTTTAGGTCCTCCTCACATTCTGCCATTAGAGTAGTGTCATCTGCATATCTGAAGTTGTTGATGTTTTTCCCAGCAATCTTAATTCCTGCTTGTGTTTCATCCAGGCCAACATTCTGCATTATGTACTCTGCATATAAACTAAATAAACAGGGTGACAATATACATCCTTGTCGAACTCCTTTTCCTATTCTAAACCAATCAGTTGTTCCATATTCTGTTCTGACAGTTGCTTCTTGACCCTTATACAGGTTTCTCAGGAGACACGTGAGGTGGTCTGGTACTCCCATCTCTTTAAGGACTTGCCACAGTTTGTTGTGATCCATACAATCAAAGGCTTTAGCATAGTCAATGAAGCAGAAATAGACATTTTTCTGATACTCCCGTGCTTTCTCCATAATCCATCAAATGTTGGCAATTTGATCTCTAGTTCCTCTACCTCTCCGAAACCCAGCTTGAACTTCTGGTAGTTCCCGATCTACATACTGCTGAAGCCTAGCTTGTAGGATCTCTAACATGACTTTGCTGGCATGTGTGATAAGTGCAATGGTGCAGTAGTTTGAACATTCCTTGGCATTACCATTCTTTGAGATTGGAATATAAACTGATCTTTTCTAATCCTGTGGCCACTGTTGTGTTTTCCAAATTTGTTGACATAACGTATGCATCACTTTAACAGCATCATCTTTTAGGACTTTGAATAGCTCAATTGGGATATTATCATCTCCGCTCACTTTGTTGTTAGTAATGCTTTCTAAGGCCCATTTGACTTCACACTCCAGGATGTCTGGCTCAAGGTCATCGATTTCACTGTCATGGTTGTCCGGGACATTGAGATCCTTCTTGTATAATTCTTCTGTGTATTCTTGCCGCCTCTTCCTGATCCCTTCTGCTTCTGTTAGGTGCCTACCATTTTTGTCCTTTATCATGGCCATCTTTGCACGAAACGTTCCCTTGATTTCTCCAATTTTCTTGAAGAGATCTCTTGTCCTTCCCATTCTATTATTTTCCTCTATTGCTTTGCATTGTTCCTTCAGGAAGGCCTTATCTCTCCTTGCTGTTCTCTGGAAATCTGCATTCAGTTGGGTAAATCTTTCCTTTTTACCTTTGCCTTTCGCTTTCCTTCTTTCCTCAGCTATTTGTAAAGTCTCATCAGACAGCCACTTTGCTTTCTTGCATTTCTTTTTCTTTGGGATGGTGCTGATTGCTGCCTTCTGTACAATGTCACAAACCTCCATCCATAGTTCTTCAGGCATTCTGTCTATCAACCCTAGTTCCTTAAACCTGTTCTTCACAACCACTGTATAGTCATAAGGGATGCGATCAAGGTCAAACCTGAATGGCCTAATGGCTTCCCCGGTTTTCTTCTGTTTAAGCCTGATTTTTGCGATGAGTAGCTCATGATCTGAGCCGTAGTCAGCTCCAAGTCTTGTTTTTGCTGACTGTAAGGAGCTTCTCCATCTTTGACTGCAGAGTATATAGTCAATCTGATTTCTGTGTTGCCCATCAGGTGATGTCCATGTGTAGAGTCGCCTTTTAGGTTGTTGGAATAGGGTGTTCACTATGACCAGCTTGTTCTCTTGACAAAACTCTATTAGCCTTTGCCCGGCTTCATTTTTTTCTCCAAGGCCAAACTTGTCAGTTGACTTCCTACTTTGACTTTTGACTTCCTACTTTGGCATTCCAGTCCTCTATGATGAGGAGGACATCTTTTTTTTTGGTGTTAATTCTAGAAGGTGTTGTAGATCTTCATAGAACTGGTCCACTTCAGCCTCTTCTGCATCAGTGGTTGGGGCATAGACTTGGATTACTGTGATATTGAATGGTTTGCCTTGGATACGGACCAAGATCATTCTGTCATTTTTGAGATTGTATCCCATTACTGTCTTCCTCACTCTCTTGTTACCTATAACATACATACGATCTAACAAAGCAAGAGTCAAGTAGCATCTTTAAGACCAACGAACTTTTACTCAGAATGTAAGCTTTCGCGTGCATGCACACTTCTTCAGACTTCTTCCTCATCTGCAGGAGCATGCACGCACACAAAAGCTTACATTCTGAATAAAAGTTTGTTAGTCTTTAAGGTGATACTTGACTCCTGCTTTGTTCTACTGCTTCAAACCAACATGACTACCCACCTGGCTCTATCTACATGGAATACTATCTAACAGTCCAGTCCTAAATTGAGTCACTTCCTTCTAACTCCACTGAAGTCAATGAACTGAGAAGGGATTGTACTGTTAACCTCTCTCCTGCATGGGGTATCCCTCTTAGTTTTCCTTTTTGGGGTGCTATGGGAAGGAGTGGGCAGACCCGGCACAGAAACATTTGAGACCTCCCATGCTTCTAGAAATATTACAACAGTAAGTCCCTTGACGCTGGATCTGTGCTGAGTAAGCTGTTTCCATTGACTAAGCAGCTCAGGACACAACAGAGACTGCAGTCACCCGTAGGGAGTGCCTGAATATGGAGAACAGGTACAGACAGTCTGTTCCTCTGCTACGCCACTAAGGTAGCGGGAACCCCAAGATCAACACATGGCAGGAACAGGAAGCAGGAAGGGGCAAAGGGCTCCAACTCTCCCCCATATGTTGGAAAAACTGTGACAGTGTAGGATCCCTAATTCGCTATGGTAGCATTGTTCAGTGATCAAAAGTTTCTGGAGCCAAATTCTACAGGAAATGAAAAAAGCTGACAGGATATACAATTCCAGAGAACCCAGATAAAGTTTTGCTAAGTAACTGGCAATATCAATATTCCTCATCTCCAGAAAGACTTTATTTTAATATTATTGACTTGCCAGGCTTAATGTCCTCGCCTCAACGATCCTAACAGGAAGAGTAAATGGCACACCTTTCCTTAACAGATTATGTCCCTGTGCAAGTGGTGCCATCAAGACAGTATCCCACGTGCTATTGCAATGCAGTTACTACATCAATGCATAGCATTTATCACCAGGTCTTGGTAGTATTTTAGACTTACCTGACTCACACAAATGGCTTTTTTTGCTAAACAATACTGATGATGACGTTACTGAAACTGGCAAAGTTCCTCCAGGCAGCTCTACTTATATGAACATATGAAGCTGCCTTATACTGAATCAGACCCTTGGTCCATCAAAGTCAGTATTGTCTTCTCAGACTGGCAGCGGCTCTCCAGGGTCTCAAGCTGAAGTTTTCACACCTATTTGCCTGGACCCTTTTTTGGAGATGCCGGGGATTGAACCTGGGACCTTCTGCTTCCCAAGCAGATGCTCTACCACTATGAACATATGAAGCTGCCTTCTACTGAATCAGACCCTTGGTCTGGGGCCTTCTGCTCCCCAAGCAGATGCTCTACCACTGAGCCACCGTCCCTACCACTGAGCCACCGTCCCTACCACTGAGCCACTGTTGTGCGTAGTACTATGGCAAACAAAGCTATTTTACAATCATTTAATTCATAATTTAAAAAAAATAGAACTGAAAGATGGAATATGTTTTTATACATGTGTTTGTTTTATTTCTGCATTTTCTTTTATCCTACCCTTTTCTATACTAACTGTTTTATAATGCCAATAAAAGAAATTGCTATAAAAATATATTATTGACCCCTGCCAAAACATGTATAGCCTGAAAATGGAAATCTACAAATTCCCCTAGTATTGCTCAATGGTACTCAATTATTTGGGACCACTACATTATGGATAAGATCACCATGGGTCTCTCTCAAACAGACCCATATCAGGAATACCTTAAATTTATAACAAATGGTCATCCATAATAGAAAAATTAGACCAAACAACACAGGGTACAGGCTTCTTTAGAAATCATAAATATTTGGAATGTATGCAATTTTATTAAAAGTGATGAATTACCGATACTATGATATAGATCAGGTATGTCCAACAGGTAGATCGCGATCTACCAGTAGATCACAGAGGGGTCAGAGGTAGATCACCAGCCCCACTTGGTCTCAAGGTTTGCTGGACAGGTGTTTGGGTTTTTTTGATGATTGTTTGGTGTGGTGGTATTTGATTATTGGTGCCAGTATGATGAATTCTTATTTTTACTTTTAGAACTGCATGTGTAGTTTTGGCATCATCCAGAGGTCTTAAGTTCCTGTTGATCTTTAATACTTTGGAACAGTGACCGTTTTGGACCAGATTCAGCCAGTGTTAACTTAGCACCCCAGCCACCCCAGTATAACGAAGATGAGTGTTCCAAAGGAGCAAAACCTACCACTTTCATGATGAATGGGAAATGGACTACTTCTTCATCATGGTGAAAGACAAGTGTTGTTGTCTACTTTGTAACGCCGCTGTATCTTTGCCCAAAAAGGGTAATCTGGAGCTTCATTATAAGGCTCTGCATAGCAATAAGTTTGATGCTGATTTTCCACCCAAAAATGAAATTCATAAACTGAAGCTCAAATAACTTAAATCTAAATTGGCTGCATAGCAACAGTTGATGGCCAAGCCAAGGTCACATTCAGTCAATGCAACCATGGCATCCTTCAAGGTCAGCATCCTGGTCGCAAAGAAATGCAAACCTTTCAATGAAGGAGAATTTGTAAAAGATTGTTTTCTTGAAGCAGCAGACAATCTTTTTGAAGGATTTAAGAATAAGAAAGAGATCATAGCTGCTGTTCAAGATGTACAATTGTCAAGAAACACTGTTGTGCAGCAAATAGAAAAGATGTGTGTAGACACAACTGAACAATTGTAGGAAGATGTTTCAGTTCATGTTGCTTTCTCATTCCAACTGGATGACTCTACAGACATAAGAGACATAGCCCAGTTACTAGTCTTTATCCGGATGGTTTTTGAAGACTTCAGTGTTAAAGAAGAACTACTTGGAATGATTTCTTTAAAAGGGAGAACTCTGGGTCAGGAAATATTCAGCTCTTTCCATTCTTTTGTGACAAAGTGTAATCTTCCATTGCATAAACTTGTTTCCATCACTACTGATGGAGCAAGAGCAATGACAGGTGAGGTTAACGGTTTCATAGGCCTCTGAAGACAGCATGACGACTTTCCAGATTTCCTTTCTTACCACTGCATCATTCACCAGCAAGTTTTGCCAAGCAAGAGACTCAATACAAAGACTGTCATGGACATCACTTTCAAAACTGTAAATTCAGTTTGTGGAAGATCACTTCAAAGACGGCTTTTCAATCTTACTCTTGATGAAGGGGCAGCGGAAATCATTTTGCACACAGATGTAAGGTGGCTAAGTAGGCAAAAATTTCTGCAAAGTTTTCGTGATTTGCTGAATGAAATAAGGTTTTTGAAGGAGAGGGGAGATGACAAAGAAGAGTTGGAAGATGAGGAGTGGTTATGTGATCTGGCATTTCTCGCTGACTTTTCAGGTGAACTAAGTGATATGAACATTGAACTACAAGGTAAAAACAAATGCATTGGCGAGATGATGAGTACAGTTTCATCCTACAAGAGCAAATTTGAGCTAATGATGACTGACCTTGCAAACAACACATTTGATCATTTTCCTAGGACGCAGGACCAACCGGGGCAATATCCAAATTTTGTTTTTCAGAACGAGAAGTATGTGACAGAAATCTGCTCTGTTATCCAGGAATTTGAAAAAAGATTCTGTGACTTCCAAAGAATTGAAAAAGTTGTGGAGTACTTGTCATACCCATTCAAAGCAGATATGGATATTAAGGAAACTGCAGCTGCTATCAGTAAAAATTACTCATTGAACAAGACATCTCTTGAAAACAAAATAGTAAGCCTTAAAAATGACATTTTCCCCCAAGACCCATGCTGAGCAAGAATCATTTTGGAAGCTAGTGCCTAGAGACAAATTTCCCAACTTGAGAAGATGCAGTGAAGCTGTACACTCCTGTTTCAGTTCAACTTATTTGTGTGAATCTGCGTTTTCCCATCTGAAAATGACAAAGAGTACATGGCGTTCCAATATGACAGATGAACATCTCCAGGATTCCCTGAGACTGGCCCTCACGCAATATTCACTCTTCAAAAAGCTAGTGGATGAAATGCAGGCGCACACATCTCACTAATTAGCAAGAGTGAAATTTTAAAGATTGCACAAGAGAAGCCTGGATCAATACTTGACTTACATTTAACACAAATTACTCAATAAAAGTTAAAGAAAGTTATTAAGACAGTTAAATAAAGTTATAACAATAAAAATTTAAGAAAAACTGTTCCCACTTCTTTCTGGATCTTCATCTCTCTGTTTTGTTTTTGCTTATTTTGCTTACCAGAAAATGACAGAAGGTGCATTGTAAAAGGGGGGGGGGGCTGTGGAACCCAACATTGGTGGGTTAAAATCTAATTCAAAACTAATTTGAAACTTAATTTTTATGGTGGTAAATCACCAGCACTTTTGTCTGGAAAAAATAGATCACAACCTGTTCGAAGTTGGATATGCCTGATATAGATTTTGCTCACAGTTTTTAAAGTTCCCGTTTTTTAATTGTTAGTTGTCTATATATTTTAATCTGTCTGTGTAACAGAAATATCAATTAAAAATGAAACCTCAAAAAGAGAGAGAGACACAGAGAGGGAGACAGAGAGAGATTCTGCCACCTGGCTTCAGAGCCTGCAACTGCAGGACAGAGAGAGAGAAAAGGGGAGCTACTGCCTGGTAATTACATCCTGCTTCTCTGATACAAGGTATGCCACCATTTTCTTTAATGAGAGCTAGTTCTAAGAAATGAAAAAAAAAAAATATCCCAAGCTACTGAAGCGTTTTTAATATACAATTCCCTGTTAATAATGTTAGGGGAGGGATAGTGGTTCAATGGTAGAGCATCTGCTTGGTAAGCGGAAGGTCCCGGATTCAGTCCCCGGCACCTCCAACTAAAAAGGGTCCAGGCAAGTAGGTATGAAAAACCTCAGCTTGAGACCCTGGAGAGCCGCTGCCAGTCTGAGTAGACAATACTGACTTTGATGGACCAAGGGTCTGATTCAGTATAAGGAGATTCATATGTCCACATGTTCAATATATTATGTTTGCTTCTTCCCTATTCCCCAGCTAAAAGGCACAACTGGTTTCCAGTTCCCTTTGCATAGGAGACAGACCCAACTAGGTGACCTAATTGCTGAAAACTCCTCCCCTGGCCTTGTAAAAAACACTTTCTCTTGCGATCTTTCCTTTGGCCTTCTAGGCCAGGTATGACTGAATCTTCAGCAATCAGCGACTTGTTGAAGATCTCTGCCTGCTGTACTGTGCTGTTGTGCGACATAAAAGGCACCACAATGCTAAGCTTGAGGAAAAAGGATTTAGCTGAACGCTTCCCCAATGAACTCATCCAGCATATTTCCTGGAATATATTTACCCGTCGGCTGCTCTGTAACTTGCTATCTATCCTCTATAGCCCTGTAAACATGCTTCAGTGCATGCAAGCATGTCATGCATGTTCAAGCATGACATCAGGAAGATGCTGTGGCTCTGTGGAAGAGCATCTGCTTTGCATGCAGAAGGTCCCAGGTTCAATCCCGAGCATCTCCAGTTAAAAGATCCGGTAGTAGATGATGTGAAAGACCTCTCCCTGGAGAGTCTCTGCCAGGCTAGACCAGGGGTGTTGAACTCATTTCTCATGAGGGCTGGATTTGGCATAAATGAGACCTTGCTGGGCTGGACCATATGTGTCACAAAATGTAATGCCAGGTAGCATAAACTTTAAAAAATGCACAGACAAACACTAAGATTTTTTTTTTTAAACTTTAAAATAAAATATGCTTGAATATGCTGATAACTGACACCTTTTGCTCTGAATGGAGAAAACAGAGGCTTTGCTCTGTAGCTCCTGTGCGATTGAGCAAGCCTGGCAAAGCAAGCTGTGATGCAGAAGGAAGCAAGAGAGGGAGAAGGAAGCAGATGACAGCCAGTTGCTTGGGGGCCTGATAGGAGCCTTCTGCAGGCCTGATTTGGCCCCTGGACTACATGTTTGACACCCCTGGTCTAGACTTTGACAGACCTCATGTGTTCATCCTTCTGCAAGAAACATGTAATGCTCCGTCATCTTTACAAATGAAAGATAGTAATGTTTTTCTAGTATTCCCCTGTTTCAAAGCTAAGAACACAACACAGGCGTCCTTATTAATACCTTGCAATAACAGTAAGACCAGAATAGTCATTTCCCTTATGAATGATCAAATATATACTAGTGTTAGGGAAATGCTAGAAAGACATTGGTATCTGCTATTTGGAGTCCATCGGCGTAAATCTTACCCACTGTTTACATAAAAACCTGCCATGATCTTTACAAATGAAACTGTGGTCTAGTATCTGGATAAACATGGGGTTTAAATCAGACGCTGACATGTGGTGCATAAATGTAGTGTATGCATAAAGAGAAAGTGTTTTATGTACATGGATTGTACACACATTCACCGTTAACTCGTGAACAGGGCTTCCAGTGTGTATCCTCCACACCAGGGGCAGCAAGGGACTATCTCTACAAGGAACTCCACTGTTGTTGCTTTCTGCTGCCCAGTCACATCTGATCTATGGTGACTCCTGGTGGGATTTTCAAGGCAACAGACATTCAGAGGTAGTTGGCCATTGCCTGCCTCTGCGTCATGACCCTAATATTCCTTAATTCCTGGAATTCGGGCCCCTCACCAAATCACTACCTTTTCACAGGGCCTGCAAAACGGAGCTATTCCGCCAGGCCTTCGGTTGAGGCAGCGGGCGTCCTACCCCATCGACTGGCCTCTATGCTATGACGCCATCTCTGCTGCTATAGTCACAGACCTTAACATGCTGCAAATGTATTAACTATGCCCAGGGCTTTTTTTGTAGCAGGAACTCCTTTGCCTATTAGGCCATACACACCCCAATGTAGCAAGTCTTCCTGGAGCTTACAGTAGGCGCTGTAAGAAGAGCCCTGCAAACTCTTGGAGGATTGGCTGTATCATGGGGCTGTGGCCTAATATGCAAAGGAGTTCCTGCTACAAAAACCCCCGAAGTCCTGACTATGCCACCATCTACAGTTTGGTTTACAACTTGTGCATTTCTTGATATACTGCTATTTTGTTTTATTTGTTTTTAACTGTATAATTTTAAATTGTTATTCTAAAATGATGTTATCCACCCTGAGCCCATTCTTGGGAAACGGCAGAATACAAATCAACAAAATAAATAATGGTCTCTCATCCAAATGCCGACCAAGATGGATCCTGCTTAGCTTCTGAGCTCCAACAAGATCAAGCATGGGAGGCTGGGCCACTCACATCACAACGCACAACTCTGTGCCCACGCTGGCATTTCATACCAAAACGCTTCTTCGAAAGAACTGAGTGTGAGGGTGCTAGCAGCTCTCTGCTGGACCTTCCTGCCTCCCTCGCAATTCCCAGGATTCTCTGGTGATAGAGAACAAGCTTGTATAAATCTCCATGCCCTGTGGACTTTTGAAGGGCAGCAGGCTCTATCTGCTGCAGCAGACACAAACAGTGTTCCCTCCAAGCTGAGTTGGTGTGAGCTAACTCACAGATTTTTAGCCACCACCTCACACATTTTTGTCTTAGCTCAGGATCGATGACCCAAGAGCACAGTAATTTATGCAGTAACTCACAACTTGAATGCCAGTAGCTCACAACCAATGTTCCCTCTAAGCTGTGGAGTCTTGTGAGCAGAAATTCTACTTTGTGAGCTACTAGCATTAAAGTTGAGAGTGACTGCATACACTAGCTTGCTCTGGAACCATTTTTTGTGAGCTAAGGCAAAAATATGCGAGCCAGAGGCTAAAAAACTGTGAGTTAGCTCACACTAATTCAGCTGAGAGGGAACACTGCTCACAACTTAAATGGCAGTAGCTCACAAAGTAGAATTTTTGCTCACAAGATTCTGCAGTTTAGAGGGAACATTGGACACAAGATATATCTCCCACTGATGTCAATGGGACTTCTAGGTTAGACATCAGGGCTGACGTCTGATGCATCTCAAACGGAAAAGATTTAAAAAAAAAAAGGGTTAGATTACCTGGTATGCTCTCCAGGTTCCTTCGAAGTTCCTCATTCTCTTGTTGCAGTGAGATTACCTCCTGCTCCAGTTCTTGGCAACGAGGGCAGTAGCCTTCCTCCTCCTCCTCTTCCTCCTCTGGAAGAGTAGAAGACGACGGGTGACCATGGGACTCTGAGGTCGCTGGGGACGTCCATCCCCCTAAAGTGTGCACCGGAGAGGTAGAAAGCGGGTCCATGTCTGCCAGGTGGCCAAAGTCACTCACCGAAGAAGCGTTCTGAGAGGGAAAGCTTCCCGAAAGCAAATAGTTCTGAAGAGAGTCGGTGAAGACCCTCAGAAATGCAGAGGTCTGCTGTTTCTTCTGGAGGTACTGCAGCTCTAGGTCTAAGTTGTCTGAGGTCTGACTGTGGACCATTTTCCCAAGCTGACACTGCTCTGGTCTTTCGCCGAAGCCAGCACCCTCCTGCTTGATGCAGGAAATCAATGACTGAGACCGGCCGGTGTCCAGGAACTTCCCACCGCAGTTGAGGAGACTGAGGACACGGCTGCACTGTTGGGCAAAGGCATCCAGAATCATGCGGCTCTCTGCAACGGAAGAAGAGAGGAGTCACAGAGACCTCAGGCAGGGCCGTCTGCCCACCAGGGTGCTGCACAAATCGCTGCTGTAATAAAACTGATAAAGTGAAAAAGACCACAGTCCCAGGATCATTCATTTACTGACTTTATTCAGACCAAGTGTGAAAAGCAGACAAATGTATTGTCCTTGCAACAAGCCCTTTTGACGAGCCTCATGCAGAGAAATAGTAAAGAGTCCAGTAGCACCTTGAAGCCTAACAAATGTTATTGTAGCATAAGTTTTCAAGAAACACAGCTCTCTTCATCAGATGCATGCATCTGATGAAGAGAGATGTGTTTCTCGAAAGCTTACGCATGCATCTGATGAAGAGAGCTGTATTTCTCGAAAGCTCATGCATGCATCTGACAAAGAGCTCTGTTTCACGAAAGCTTATGCATGCATCTGACAAAGAGAGCTGGGTTCTCAAAAGATTATGCTACAATAAAATTTGATAGTCTTAAAGGTGCTAATGGACTCTACTATTTTGCAGCAACAGACTAACACAGTTAACTCCTCTGGATCTATGATCGTGCAGAGAAGCAATTGGGACTGAAGAAGTGATAAGGGAGGAGACATGCTCTATTATTTCCCACCATATCCCTGATCCAAAGCACCTCCCCCCCAACTCTGTTTTCTTCCACCAAATCCCCAGAATAGGTTTGCTAAGTTGAAGTAACATGGCATGCATCTGCTGTTAAGAATCTAGCTTCACCTGCAAAGAGCCCTTGGGGCAACTAACGAAATTAAAATCTTATATAAGCTAAATGTCTGTGTCCCCCCCATCCCACCCTGGTGCCTCTTGACTCAGTGGGTTCCTCAGGATCACAGAGAACATACACATGGAGTGCATGTAACATATCCTTTGGCTCAGGGACCAAAGCAGATGTTATGTTGCTCCCTATGCCAGTCCCTATGACAAGTCCTGTGGTGGAGAGTGTTAAAGTTGCAGTACTGCAGTCCTAAGCTCTGCTGATGACCTGAGTTCGATCCTTGGTGGAAGCTGGTTTCAGGTTGCCGGCTTGAGGTGGACTCAGCCTTCCATCCTTCTGAGGTCGGTAAAATGAGTACCCAGCTTGCTGGGGAGGAAAGCGTAGATGACTGGGGAAGGCAATGGCAAAGCACCCCGTAAAAAGTCTGCTGTGAAAACGTTGTGAAAGCAACCCCAGAGTCAGAAACGACTGGTGCTTGCACAGGGGACCTTTCTTTTTTCCTTTCCTATGTCAGTCCAGGGCCCTGCAGCACCATGGAGAGCTCCCAGGGACATAAGGACGCCCTTCCCTTCCTCTAAGCCCAAAATGCTAGACAGAAACGGACCAGAGTGCCTGAAAAGTCTCCCAAACCTTCAAAGGCATTGGAGACCTGCCTGATTTATTTTTATATTTTCTAATTGGCCCGCAGTGCCAGCGAGAAAGGTGGCCTAAAAAGAAAAGTAAATAGATAAAATAAGGAAATGAACACAGAGCATGGCATCTTGCCGTTCCTTGCCATCTCTGTGGTGAAACCCGTACATGCTGTATGCTGGAAGTTAGACTGGAAAACTGGCTAAATGTTAGATCAGAAGGACTGTGCAGGAGTGCAATTTCAGCCTTTAAAAGAGGCACTAGGCTCATTTCTCCATGCCGATCCTAATGCCTTTGGAACGGCCCTTTCAAGAGCATTTCACTTAGGTTTTGAGCCACCCCTCTCCCTGTACCAGGTAAGATGAAAGACCTCAACAAGCTTGAAGAGCTGCTGCCGGTCAGAGTACAGATGGCCTTGATGGTCTGATTCAGTATAATAAAGTGTCCATTTCCATGCTTCCATAGGAGTTTGCTGGGTGATTTACTTCATGGGGTTGTTGAGAGATTAAGAACATAAGAGCCCCGCTGGAACAGACTGATGGTCCACCTAGTCCAGCATCCTGTCTCACACAGTGGCCAACCAGTTCATCTCGATGGTCAACGATAGGGCATAGAGGCTGAGGCCTTCAGAGCCTCCTGACTCTGGTATGCCTTTAAATGTGGATGTTCCCCTCAGTCACCATGGCTACTACCCGTCACTTTCACTGAGCGGCATCAAGTTCTAGTGTTTGAGGAGAGGGAGATATTTTTGTCAGCTCTCTCTATTCCATGCATCATTTTATAAACTGCAGTCATGGAAGGTCGTTTTAACCAAACTCCAGTGGCCCAACGTTTATGCATTTGCTGTTCTCATGCAACTGAGGACTTACCTCACTATTTACATTTCTGTTCTCTCTATTCCAGTCCAAGGGCTAAATTTTTAGATGGAATTCTGTCAGGCCTAAGTGCTTATTCAGTTGAGGAAAAAATAGTATTTCTTTTATCTGATACTGAGGCTTGTATCTCCCAGAAAGTTTCAGTCTTTGCCCTCGCAGCAAAGAAAATACGTGCCAAGGTGGCAATGCGAAGGGATAATTTTTAGATTTATGTCTACATCTTTATTGTTATTGCCATTGTATTGCATCTGTTGTTATGCCCTTGTTATGCCTTACATGATACTTCGTATGCTTTAACTTCTAGTTTACTTTCCTTTTCATGTTTGTAGATTTGTAACAGCCAATGGCTAATTACAATAAATGAACTGAACTGAACTATAAACCTTTATCATGTTCCCACCTCGCCATTTTTTTAAAGAATAAAAGGGAAGAGAGGAGACTGATTGGATCCCTTTGTGGAGGAATGTGTAAAAATGAAGTGTATAAAATAAAAATTTCAGGCTCCCTTATGAAAAAAATAAATGTACATTTAACCTCAAAAAAAAAAAAAAGCAGCTGCAAGGAATTTAAGGGGCCATTGTTACTGGACACTAGTGTGGCCTCAAATGGTACCGTCTGCTTTCTCCACTGAGGAGTCCTCCAGGCAGCAAACTGCCCCAGTAGCTTGATCTAAGACAGGAGTGGCCAATGGTAGCTCTCCAGATGTTTTTTTTACCTACAACTCCCATCAGCCCCAGCCAGCATGGCCAATGGCTGGGGCTGATGGGAGTTGTAGGCAAAAAAACATCTGGAGAGCTACCGTTGGCCACCCCTGATCTAAGACTCTTTCTGAAAAGCCTCTGCTGCCATTCCTTGGGGCTGCTGACTCCTGCTGCTGCCCAAACACTGTTGTCCTTTGGATTTTAGATCCTGGAGGGAGGTGGTTCTGCGAGCAGGAATGCTCCCCCTCCCCTGCAGGTGTTTTGAGGTTTGACCTCACCAATAAAAGAGATCACTATTAGGGCGGGGGTGGATCACAATGTGCAGAGACTGCCAGGGCCGGACACACATTGATGAAGCAGCAGCCCAGTTTCCTCTGAAAGGAGGGCACCTCTCTCTCTCTTGACTGTGCACAGCTCTGCTGGCACCCTTTTAAATATTGCCTTCGCTGGCAAGCGCTTGTTCCGGTTGTGCAGCCGGGTCAGTCACGCTCACAAAATAAGATTAGACAGATTTATACCCCTGCCTGTAACACATTACACAGGAGCCAGCTTCCCTGAGAGCCCCAGCCACTCCACAAACAGAAGCGCAGACAAAATGAGCAAGGGGACCCTGCTAACGTTCGGATTAAACGATAAAAGAATCATGAAATTTAAAACAGACATGGAGGCTTCAATCTAAAGGTTGCCTTCCCTCATTATTCATCCACTCCGCTTCCCTTTTGAAAAAATATCAAAGGGAGGGTATTGATTGGAACTTTGTGATTCAAATACACAGCGGTTTTTCAATCGTGTTAATCCTATAATCAGATTCTAGACCTGAAGCTGTATTTACTGTGTGCATTTTAATCAGGATGAGCCTCGAATGTGCAGAAGTTCCTTTTCTTTTCTAGCCTTTCCTATCTCCTGCCCCCCCACCAGAGACAATATCTGAATGGAGACCAGAAGTATATTTATTTACAATATTTCTGCCCTGCCTTTCGGAGGAACCAATATACAAGGCAGCTAATAAATAACTCAAAAGGTATATTACAAATTCCACCAAAACAACAATCAATTCTATAGAGGAAAAGAGCAGCTAATGGCAGCAGAAGACACCCTTACCATCGCCAGCACAAAATTAAATCAGGAATATCCAAAAGCATTTTAGCTTTTCTTTGGTGCTGAAAAGTCAGGAGAGACAAGACACAGCACACTGAAGAAGAAGACTGCAGATTTATACCCTGCCCTTCTCTCTGAATCAGTCTCAGAGCGGCTTCCAATCTCCTTTAACTTCTCCCCCCACAACAGACCCCCTGTGAGGTGGGTGGGGCTGAGAGGGCTCTCCCAGAAGCTGCCCTTTCAAGGACAACTCCTGCAAGAGCTATGGCTGACCCAAGGCCATTCCAGCAGGTGCAAATGGAGGAGTGGGGAATCAAACCTGGTTCTCCCAGATAAGAGTCCACATACTTAACCACTGCACTAAACTGGCTGTCACCCAAACTGACTCTTAGAAGAGGGAATCCCAAAGTCTTGGTGACACTGTGGAAAAGGTCCTGCCCTGACTATCCACCGCTTGCTAAATAATGAGGGAATCCAAAGGAAGGCCTCAGAAGAAGATGTTAAAGAACAAGTAGGGTCCTATGGCAGAAGGCAGTCCATAAGGAATCCCCTGCGTTGGTCTGCAGTACAACAATTAAGAGTTGAATCCAGTAGTACCTTCGAGGCCAACAAAAGCGTCAAGGTATCAGCTTCTGAAAGTAAAAATTCCCTTTGTCAGACCCCAGAAGAGCAGAAATGGAGATCTGAGTCCTTTCATCCTAGTCAGAAGCAATACTCCCTCTAAGCCGTGGAGTCTTGTGAGTAAAAATTCTACTTTGTGAGCATTAAAGTGGTGAGCTACAGCATAAATTAGTTTGCTCTGAGGCAGTTTTTCCTGAGCTAAGACAAAAATCTGTGAGCCGAAGGCTAAAAAACTGTGGGCTGGCTCACACTAACTCAACTTAGAGGGAACATCATTCTGCCCCCAAGCATTTCCCCTCCTCTGCTCCAATCAAGCTGATTATAATAATACACGTGGTACCTTTACAAGTATTCCCTAAAACCCCCCTCCTGACTTCTGACTAGAAGGACTCACATCTCTGTTTCGACTCTACTTATATGAACAAATGAAGCTGTCTTATACTAAATCAGACCCTCAGTCCATCAAAGTCAGTCTTGTCTACTCAGACTGGCAGCGGCTCTCCAGGGTCTCAAGCTGAGGTTTTTCACGTCTATTTGCCTGGACCCTTTTTAGTTGGAGATCCTGGGGATTGAACCTGGGACCTTCCGCTTACCAAGCAGATGCTCTACCACTGAGCCACCATCCCTCCCTCCCTACTTATATCTGATGAAGGGAACTTTGACTCTTGTAAGCTTCTAACCTGACACCCCTGTTGGACTCTAAAGTGCTACTGGACAAAAACCTGTCTTAAGTATTGTGGTTTTCCTAACTGACAAGAATGATCCAATGTTCACACTGCAGATATGAATGTAAATTCCTATTTATAAGCCTGTAGTATATCACTCATTTTTTTGTAAGGCAGTCATTGCCATGTTGATTATCCTATTTATTTATTTATTTATTTATTTTTTAAAAACGTATTTATCTCAGACGTGATCTGCAGGATCAGCCAAGTCCACCCCAAGGATTGAGACAAAGCCTACAGAATGTCTTTTGGAAGAAGAAGAAAGAAGAAAGAAGAAAGAAGAAGAAGAAAGAAGAAAAAGAAGAAAGAAGAAGAAAAAGAAGAAAAAGAAGAAAAAGAAGAAAAAGAAGAAGAAAGAAGAAGAAGAAGAAAGAAGAAGAAGAAGAAGAAGAAGAAATTGGATTTATATCCCGCCCTCTATTCTGAATCTCAGAGCCGTCACAATCTCCATTACCTTCCTCCCCGCCCCCCACAACAGACACCCTGTGAGGTAGGTGGGGCTGAGAGAGCTCTGACAGCAGCTGCCCTTTCAAGGACAACCTCTGTCAGAGCTATGGGTGACCCAAGGCCATTCCAGCAGGTGCAAATGGAGGAGTGGGGAATCAAACCCGGTTCTCCCAGATAAGAGTCCGCACACTTAACCACTACACCAAACTGGCTCTGCCCTGTCAAGGACAACTCCTACCAGAGCTGTCCTGTCAAGGACAACTTAAACAATGACCAACTTTTCCAGTCAGACGTTTATAGTTATGGGGTAACAAATGGGAAACATCAAAAAACTAAAATGCAGGCAAACCTGCATTCCTTAGCCACGAATCTGAGAGGCAGGCTTGCTTTGGATTGAAGCAATGAGTGAAATAACAGAAAGTGTCAGCAAAAGCACTAGAACGGATTTTATCTTTTTAAAAAAATCTGAACACTCAGCACAGGGGCCTGGAATCTCTCTCTGAAGGTCTAATTCTCCCAGGCCTTTCATGGCAACGATCCTGAGAACTCGCATAGCAGGAGTGTTGAACTGGTCCTGATTCGGCCAGTCCAAAGTTATGCTTACATAAAACAGTGGACTGCAATGGGGAACACCCACATGTGGAACCAAATGAGGTGTGGGTTATTCCATTGATGCTCTGCATTCTCAGCTCCTTCAGATCTTATCTATCGTTCAATGACTCCAGCCTGCTGGAACCACTAAGGTTCAAAATATTCACAAATAACCAGAACCAGTACAGTGTGCTCATCTAGTTCCAAGGTATTATCATGCCAAAATCATCTATGAACTAACCACAGTGTTCTTCAGTGGAGCAGCACATGGGTGACCCACAGAGCAAAGTTTCAATGGACTGAGGATCTGATGTAGAAAAAATACTTGATAAGAGTCTATTTACTGTGTTCACTGGCTATGTGCATTTGGAGGAGAATTATATTTTCCAGCCTATCTAGGCTAAGCTAAAGTTCTTTTTCTCTTTCTCACTACCAGGGCTTTTTTTTTTGTTAGCAGGAACTCCTTTGCATATTAGGCCACAAACCTCTGAT
Source organism: Heteronotia binoei (assembly GCF_032191835.1). Taxonomy (NCBI): domain Eukaryota; kingdom Metazoa; phylum Chordata; class Lepidosauria; order Squamata; family Gekkonidae; genus Heteronotia; species Heteronotia binoei. The sequence continues at coordinate 26,086,723 of NC_083231.1, read as the reverse complement.
GCAGCCAATCCTCTTGGAGCTTACAGGGCTCTTAGTACAGGGCCTACTGTAAACTCCAAAGGGATTGGCTACATCAAGGGTGTGTGGCCTAATATGCAAAGGAGTTCCTGCTATGAAAAAAACCCAGCTCACTACCCTATTCCAGACAAGGAAAGCATGTTTCTAAGATGTGGGATTTCCCCCCAACAGGCAGTCCCCCAGCTGTAGCCAAAAGTGGTACAGTCCACTACATCTCATGAAAATCATTCCTTAAGAGAGAAGACAGCTCTGCACGTGAAGAGGAAGAAACTCACATCCCCCACCCCCCTTTTTGCACTTCAGGAGGAACATGCCATGGGTGACCTCACAAGCCTTTCTCATGGAAAGATGCTCAAGCATCAGATCTAAAGGCTGTTGCACATCTCACAGGAAGAGGAGTAGTGTCTGCACCCTCTCTGCGCATGAGCCCAAAGGGCAGTTCCAGACAGATTGTATGCTCAGCTAACTTGTTGCAGGAACAGCACTTCACTCCTAAATGCAACATACACACGAACTGCATTGTCTGCAGCAGAATTCAGTCTCAATGGTCAGAAATGTACTATAAAGCAGGAGTGGCCAAATTGTGGCTTGGGAGCCACATGTGGATTTTTCACACATATCGCGTGGCTCTTGAAGCCCCCAACATCCCGTCAGCCACCTTGGAGAAGGCATTTGCCTCTTTACATCACTTCTCCAAGCCAAGCCAGCTGGCAGCTCAGAGAATGCATTTAAAGTTGCTTTAGAGTTTGTAAAATCTTTCGGGCTCAAGTGCCGTGTTCTACTGGAGAAAGTTTTCCTTCCAGACGTTTCATTCTCAGCTGCGGAGAACATCCTCAGTGGCATTGCAGCCGGAGCAGGCGCTCTGACCTTCTTGGCTGCTGTGCATTGAGTAAATGCATTGAATGCATTTAAAGTTGCTTTCTTTCTACCTTTCCCTTCCCACCTCCCTTCCTCCCCTCCCCTCAAACATCTGACATTGATGTCCTACGGCTCTCAAACATCTGATATTCATGTCTTACGGCTCTCAAACCTCCCCCGTTTATTCTATGTGGTTCTTACGTTGAACAAGTTTGGCCACCCCTGCTATAAGGTAAGCAGGTTTTCATGCCTAAAAGAAGACAGACTCTATTCAGCAGTATAGTGGCAACTTTAATTTCTACAGTGAATCAGGTGACAGCTAGTGTAGTGCCTTAACCACGAAGTTCCTCGTTCAAATTCCAACTTGGACATGGGGCCTCTAATGTGAAGCCTGGGGCCCCATTCTGCAATGTGCATGTAATACTTATGGTCAACATTACAAGGTTATTTTATAAAACGCTGGGGAAAAAACTGAATACCATACAGCGGTCTGCAAGTCAGGCTTGTCAATGGCGAATGAAAACAGGACTAAGGGCAAGAATGTTTTTTACAAACTGCATGAGTATCCTTCCCCCACAGACCTTAGTTGTGCAACAAATGACTTCCAGAATTATGCACTGGCTGGGAAACCTCTTGCATGTGGCCGATAACGTCTGAGGACTTATTTGCACAAGTCATTTCAATTATTTTTGCTTACGCATCAGAAGCTTGTATTTGGGCAGAAAGAGAATGTATAGAACAGGGGTCATTTTGTAGAAAAATAGGCGGTGGAGCTCATCCAGGGATTGTTATGCAGCTGCACCTACTATTCAATGGACAAGGTAGGAAAAAGGAGGAAGAATTTTTAGAAAGGTTCAGGAGCTGCACTCCTGTGAACTCCTGCTGAATCCGAGGTCTGGTACAGAAGCAGATGAAGATCCTTTCATATTCTCCCTCACTGGCTGATTTCAGAGGTTTGAATAGGAACAGCAGTCTCCCAGAAAGCCAAAGCAGTGCACTGGTTTGAACGGCAGATTAGGCTCTAAGAGACCCAAGTGCAAATCCCTACTCTGCCATGAAGCAGACTGGGTGACCTTCAGTCAGTCACCATCAACCTAGCCTACCTCACAGGGTTGTTGTGACGATAAAGCTGAAGAAAGAAGAACCATGTAACTCACCCTGAGCTCCTTGAAGAAAAGACAGAATAAAGAAGTTTCAAGGTGTTAGTTTTGACTTTTAAAGCTTTGCAAGGCCTGGGACCAACATACCTGTGGGACCATCTCTCCCCATATATGCCCCGGAGGTCGCTTCATTCAGCCTCCCAAGATCTTTTGATCATCCCTGGCCTAAGAGATGCCCATCTTGCCTCTACCAGGGCCAGGACTGGCCCCGTCCTGGTGGAATCAGCTTCCTATGGAGATCTGGGCCCTACCTGGCTTGTTAGCCTTTCATAGGGCCTGTAAAACGGAGCTGTTCCACCAGGCTTTTGGATGAGACGGCGGGCATCTATCTGTTAGATCGGTTGGCCTCCCCTGTGGTACCATCTTGCTGTACCATCTTACTATACCATCCTGCTGGACCATCCTGCTGTACTATTAACTGATTTTATTGTGATTTTATTATTACCTATATTGATGTACTCCGCCCTGAGCCCCCATGGGGGAATAGGCAGAATATTAATAATAATATTAATAAACTAGCAGTGTTCAATCCTGGCGGAAGCTGGGTTCAGGTAGCCGGCTCCAGGTTGACTCAGCTTGCTGTGGGGGAAGTGTACCCAGCTTGCTGTGGGGGAAGTACCCAGCTTGCTGTGGGGGAAGTGTAGATGACTGGGGAAGGCAATGGCAAACCACCCCGTAAAAAGTCTGCCATGAAAATGTCGTGATGCGACGTCACCCTAGAGTCAGAAACGACTGGTGCTTGCGCAGGGGACTACCTTTACCTTTTTAAAATACAGTTTATACCTTCTGTACCTGACATTACATTTTATGGCACACAGGGCCCAGCCCAACAGAGTGTCATTTATGTCAGATCTGGCCCTCGTCATAAATGAATGTGACGCTTCTGTACTATACAAGCTTTCCCACTGTGAGTGTGAGAGGGCTCATCCTTCAACCCAGAAATCGTGCCCATCCCACCCCAACCTGGGGTTCAAATTCTTACTCTGTCCTGGAAGCTTGCTGGGTGACCTTGGGCCGATCACACAATCTCACAGAGTTGTTGTGAGGATAAAACAGACCAGAGGAGAAAGACGCAAGCTCCTTTCGGAACCCACTGAGGAGAAAGACTGGGTGTATATAAAGTACACGTGTCTGAATTAATGGATGCAGCCTCTCCACAGATGTTATGGCCACAGCTTTTTTTTTTTTTGTAACAGGAACTCCTTTGCCTGTTAGGTCACATATCCGTAATGTAGCCAATCCTCCAAGAGCTTATAGGGCTCTTCTTACAGGGCCTACTGTAAATTCTTGGAGGATTGGCTATATCATGGGGTGTGGCCTAATATGCAAAGGAGCTCCTGCTACAAAAAAAGCCCTGGTTATGGCCATGGGTGGCTATTCAGAGGTAGGAGGAGAGGGTCTCATCCAAAGTGAGGCTTGGGGCTCTTTAGCTTGGAGAAATGTCGACTGTGAGGTGACATAAGAGGTTTCCAAGATTATGCATGGGATAGAGAAGGTAAAGAAAGAAGTACTTTTCTCCCTTTCTCATGATACGAGAACTCATGGACATTCAATGAAATTGCTGAGGAGTTCGGTTAGAACGGATAAAAGGAAGTACTTCTTCACCCAAAGGGTGATTAACATGTGAAATTCACTGCCACAGGAGCTACAACCATAGACAGCTTCAAGAGGGGATTGGATAAGCATATGGAGCAGAGGTCCATCAGTGGGTATATTGTTGATACTCTCTGTCTGGGGCAGCGATGCTCTGTATTCTTGTGCTGGCGGGGGGGCACAGTGGGAAGGCTTCTAGTGTCCTGGCCCCACTGGTGGACCTCTTGATGGTACTTCATTTTTTTGGTCACTGTGTGACACAGAGTGTTGGACTGGATAGGCCATTGGCCTGATCCAACATGGCTTCTCTTATGTTCTTAAGTGGACATCACTCCTTCACCTTCAAAGGATTTTGCATACTGCAAGAGACGGCTGCAGCTGACAACATCTCTTGAATCCCCAAAAAGCAGCCTCCCTCTTTCTTGTGCTCTCTCGGCAGGCTGATTTTCTGCTTCCGGCCATTGTTGGATGTGCGTGTGTGTGTGTGTGATTAATCAGGCAGTTTGTGAAAGTGATTAAAATATTCAGCCTCATTAACGTGTCTCATTTTGTATATAGCTAATTCTTCCTTCTCATTTCTCTTGGAAAAACAAACAAAGAGGCTGGAACATTTATACCCCCTTTGCTGACAGGTAAGAACCCCCCCTCCCATGAAAAAGCTTTCTGTGTACAGCTGGTGAGCTGTCATTTTGCCAACCCTTGCTAAACATCTCCGCTCTTACCTTGCCTCCGTGTGCCCAGCGTTAGTTTGGACCTCTAAAGCAATCACATTCTGTGCCCTATCCTATTTACCAGACAATTAAATGCCTTCTGAAGGGCATTTCCCCCATCTGAAAACAGGACCGATACTTTGATAAGGAAACAAGAGAATACTGTGGAATTGGAATTCTCTGGAGGGCATAAAAGTAAAATGTGGATCCATCTTTGGAAGAGCTGTTTATAGAATGGATATGGGGCATACATATCAGAATAACAGCAAAATTGGGGGGGGGGGGCAGGGCATTAGATTAGACCACTTTCAAGGCAAGAGTGGAGATTAAGGCTGGAATAATGGACACCCCAAGAGCCTGTTTTCATTTATATCAAAAATACATTTACAGAGCCTACAACCACAGAAAAGAAGAGGAGGAAGAAGAAATTGGATTTATATCCCACCCTCCACTCTGAGTCTCAGAGTGGCTCACAATCTCCTTTACCTTCCTCCCCCACAACAGTCACCCTGTGAGGTGGGTGGGGCTGAGAGGACTCTCATAGCAGCTGCCCTTTCAAGGACAACCTCTGCCAGAGCTATGGCTGACCCAAGGCCATCCCAGCAGGTGCAAGTGGAAGCACTGAGTCATGAATACAACCACACGCCACTACAGAATTCTGAAAGGTTCTGGAACTCGAAGACACTAAACATAAACATTTGGCACCGGAAATCCCATAGGACCTGAAGACGCTTTTAAAAAAGTAAGTTGTGGCTTCCATTAAAGAATCCTGGGGGTTGAAAGTTCATTACAGAGGGGTCCCACTCACAAAAATGATCCCTTGTGGAGAAGGAACAACTATGAAACCAAAATCTGTTGTGCAGGTATATTGTAAGAAAATGAACCAGGACAGAACAGCAAAGGCTGTGACTTCAGAGTGGTTCGCACAAAGCATGTACCACCGCCACCGCAGCTAGTGCAGAACGCAGCGGCCAGGCTGTTATTAGGACTCCCGAAATGGGAGCATATACAGTCGAGGCTGCGCGAACTGCACTGGCTGCCAGTTACATACAGGGTTCGCTACAAAGTGCTGGTCATTACCTTTAAAGCCCTATATGGCCGAGGACCTGCCTACCTGAAGGACCGTCTCTCCCCATACGAGCCCCAAAGAGCACTGAGGTCAGCAGGGAAGAACAAGCTGACTGTCCCTGGGCCAAGGGAGGCAAAATTACAGACCACACGGGCACGGGCTTTCTCCGTGGCAGCCCCCAGCCTGTGGAATCAACTCCCGGAGGAGGTGCGGGCCCTGCGGAACTTAGATCAGTTCCGCAGGGCCTGCAAGACCATCCTCTTTAGGCAGGCTTTCTCAGAATGCTGACAGAGGATGACTGAACGGAGGATCCAACAAAGTGATTCGTCAATGATTCTTGCCACTATTTAAATACGTAACAACGCCCGGAACACCTCTGCTGTTGTTAAACTATAGATTATATATGTTATAGACTATAAATGCTGGATTAGCGTTGTTTTAAAAAATTTTATGCTGTTTTATAATTTTAATTGTGTTTTATGTGTTTAATGTGTTTTAATTATTGTATTTATATCATGTCTTATTGAATGTTGTTAGCCGCCCTGAGCCTGCCCAGGCGGGGAGGGCGGGATACAAATAAAAATTAATAATAATAATAATAATAATTATGTGAGAGTTTCCCTACCCTATGTAGAACATCAGAAGGCATGCCTCTGTACATGGACTGTGAGTCTGAGAAACAGGCCCCCTTTATAGGAGCGATGCTGTAGCAAACACACACATGAAAACAAAAACATACGGAAGTTAGACTTGTGTGGCTCTTTGTTGCTGCCTTTCCTCCTAGCGAGTTAATGATCAGGAAGGTAAAACCCTCCATGTAACTAGCCCTTGCCAATATGGTAGATTTGGGACCACCTCTCCAATATGACCCCCCCTCCTCCCCTTTCATCTTCATCATGGGGCCTACTGCAGATACCTGTCCATGAGCAGCCTGTATGTCACTCACTAGGGCAAGGGCCTTCTCGGTGGCTGCCCCTGACCTCTGGAACCAGCTCCCTATGGACGTCTGTGCCCTGTGGGCTCTATTAAGGTTCCCTAGGGCATACAAAGCTGCCTTGTTTTGTGCAGCATTTAATTAACCAAAGAGAACGGCTTGTGCTGGCTGGCTGTTCAGATTTATTCCACAGCTGATGAACGGCTGAGTTTTAATTAGAATGCTGTTTTTATTGCACTCGTCGGGATTTATCGGTTTCTATGATCTCTTTTAACTTTGGATGCTGTGTCATGCGGGTTGCGAACTGCCTGAGTTTTCTGTTGAGGACAGGGGGCGTGGGGGCTGCAAAACGAAGAAACAAATAATTTTCATCCCGGTGACCTGGGACTGCCTAAGGAAGCCACCCTCCCACTGGAGGGAAGAAAGGAGTCTTATTCCATCGCCTCCCCATGCACCCTGCTCCCGTAACATGGGTGAAGCTCTCCTTGAAAGGAACACATCATGTTGGCTGAAAAAAATGGAGGGGAGGGGGAAATGCCAGCAAACCTATCAAACCCAGCTTTCATCCTTGCAACCCCACCCCACCCCCGGTTCCCCAAGTATATAAACCGGGCTGTCTCGAGCTGCCCAACACAGCTGGCTCCTTCCCTGTATTTGGCCCAGGCAGCCAAACCCCCAACTATTTCCCTGAGCCCTCAGTGCAGGAGACGGGGAGGCTGTTATTTGTGATGGCAAACAAAGGCAATCAGGCCCTCCGAGCACATACTGTAACAGGCCTGCCTTTCAGCTCTGCTAGACAGAAAGTAATTAGAATGCTTTTAATGTCCAAAAGAATGATGCTGATAGGCTGCCACAGTTGTGTGGATTTATGAATATTTATACGGTGGTTTATAGCTGACACTTTTATCAGTTGAAGAAGATAAAATATCTGCCTGACTCAAAAGCTTGACAGTCAGGTTAATAAAATCTCATTAAAGAGAATGACCTACGCAATTATATAGGATTTATTGTAATTCATTTTTGATTGTAGTCTGCTTAAAGATGCAATTTCCCATTTCCTAGTGCCAAATTTAGGCAGCGTAGCAAGAACGACGTGTGATCTAACACCAAGCCACCAGGGGTGGGGTGGGTTGTGGGGGAAAGGAGGACAGAGATGCATTTAGCATCTCAGGAAGTTCTATACCTTCAGAGAGAAAGAGAAAAAAAAAATATTTTGATCTGGGCTTCATCTCAGTTTACAGTAAAAGCCCTCTGTGAAGATTTAAAATATATATATTTATTTCCTAGGAAGGAAATTGCAACAGATCTGCATATAGAGTTAAGGCAGGTTCTTGGTTCTGGTTTCCCCGATTATAGTCTGACAGGCAACTTGTCAATCTCATGCTCGTTCATGTCCCATGCTCTGTTACCCCATCGGCGCCGCTATTTTGGGGAGCGGCAAAGAGCGCGTGTTGCTTTTCTGAAAAACCCAGTTGCAGAAGAAAATGGAAAAAACAAGTGTCTGGAATGAAGAAGAAGAAGAAGAAGATATTGGATTTATATCCCGCCCTCCACTCCGAAGAGTGTCAGAGCGGCTCACAATCTCCTTTACCTTCCTCCCCCACAACAGACACCCTGTGGGGTGGGTGGGGCTGAGAGGACTCTCACAGCAGCTGCCCTTTCAAGGACAACCTCTGCCAGAGCTATGGCTGACCCAAGGCCATTCCAGCAGGTGCAAGTGGAGGAGTGGGGAATCAAACCCGGTTCTCCCAGATAAGAGTCCGCACACTTAACCACTACACCAAACTGGAATGCAGAACCACACAGGAAAAAGGCTGACACCAATACTCCCTCTAAGCTGTGGAATCTTCTGAGCAAAAGGTCTACTTTGTGAGCTCCTGGCATTAAAGCTGTGAGTGAGCAATTTGGCTATTGCATAAATTAGTTTGCTCTGGGGCTACCCTTCCTGAGCTAAGACAAAAATGTGTGAGCCAATGGCTAAAAAACTGAGGAAAAAGAACCTTCAACGAAAGTTCTGAAAAAGGCAATGAAGGATGCTTTTTGGGGGGAGGGGTGTTGAAATTTAGATCAAAACCAGAGCAGGAATTTATTTGCTGGCTTGCATGAAATAAGGCTACTGTCTCCAACAGAAATTCAAATGGCTGCTGTTACCGTGTGTATAGATTAAGCTACCTTACACTGAATTAGACCCTTGGTCTGTAAAGGTCAGTACTGTCTACTCAGATCAGTAACAGCTCCCGAGGGTCTTAGGCAGAGGTCTTTCCCATCACCTCCTACCTGGTCATTTTAGCTGGAGATGCCGGGGATCGAAATTGGACCTTCTGCATGCCAAGCAGTGCTCTAGAATCATAGAGTTGGAAGGGATCTCTAGGGTCATCTAGTCCAACCCCCTGAACAATGCAGGACACTCACAAATACCTCCCCCTGGATTCACAGGATCTTCATTGCTGTCAGATGGCCATCTAGCCTCTGTTTAAAAACCTCCAAGGAAGGAGAGCCCATCACCTCCTGAGGAAGCCTGTTCCACTGAGGAACCGCTCTAACCATCAGGAAGTTCTTCCTAATGTTGAGCCGGAAACTCTTTTGATTTCATTTCAAACCACTGGTTCTGGTCCTACCTTCTGGGGCCACAGAAAACAATTCCACACCATCCTCTATATGACAGCCCTTCAAGTACTTGAAGATGGTGATCCTATCACCTTTCAGCCTCCTCCTCTCCAGGCTAAACATGCCCAGCTCCTTCAACCTTCCTTCATAGGACTTGGTCTCCAGAACCCTCAACAGCTTTGTCGCCCTCCTCTGGACTGAATCATGGTCCCCCTGGTGAGATGTAAAGTCAGGCTGTTGGTACACTTACGTACCAAAGACCTTGAAGGCAGAGGCCCTTCCTAAATCTTCTTACCTGTGAACTGGAGATGCTGGACTTGAACCTGAGATGTCCAACTGGCAAAATGTAATGGGAGCCAGTGTGATGGAGTGGCTGAAGTGTGGGTGAGACATGGGGAGCCTCAGGTTCATATCCTCCCACCCACTACTGGGCAACCTTGGTTTAGTCACTCATTTTTAGTTTAACCTACATCACAGGGCTGATGGTGAAGAGAGAACCACCTTGAACTTCTTGCTGGGGGAAAATGTAATAGATCACAATAGAATGCAAAAGTGATAGATCCTTTTACCTAAGGCTACTACAGATCTCACAAGCATTGGGCTACAGAAGGAATTCAGGTGTTAGAAGTTTGGTTGTCTTTTCAGAAGCATCCGCTCCCCAATCCATTCAAAGTGAAGCAGCAGCTAACCAGATGTTGCACAAATCAGGATATGTAGAAGATTCCCTGTCTTAAAAGTAGAGACAGAAGCGGTACAGGAAGCCTTAACTGTACAGGATCTAGAGGATGTGACAAACTCTCCCCCCCCCCCCCCCAAAAGGATATGGCACAGAGGTTCTCCAGTGGTGTGATGGCCTTTTGGGAGGGACACATGACCAGGACCAGTGCGTGGGGTTCTGCCACCCAAGGCAGAACTCCGACGCGTGCCCAACCGCCCCCTGGAAAACTTTTCATGCGCACGTCATCACATCAGTTGCAAAAGCACCACTGTTTTTGGGCACTGAGGGGCCAGGGGAGTTCCTCCAACCCCTCAGTGCCCAGAAACAATGTGCCCCCCCAAGGGCCAGTGCCCCAGGCAATTGTCTAATGTTGCCTAATGGACGCGCTGGCTCTGCACATGACACCTCAAGGGAAGATGTGGATTTCCAGGGGACACACTTTTCACCTACCTAGAGTGCTAGTAATGCAGCTCCTCCCCCAAACTGTGGTGCTAACTACAAAAACATGCGAAGTGAGTGGATGGAAGAGGTTTGCTGACCAATTCAGACCTGAGGCACCCCCTTCTAGTCTCAATGCCAGGATGAGAGGAGTGCCCCAGTTCACAGATCAACATACAAGGATTCTCCCATGCAAAATACAGCTGGTGTTGGACTTAAGAGGTTAAAATATCTATTTATTTACTTCACTGACATCCACCTTCTTCCCAAAACATTTACCTAGTTCTCTCCTCCATTTTATCCTCACAACAACCCCATGAGGCTGTGAGCAACTGACTGGCCCAAGGTCATCCAGCAAGCTTCCAGGGCAAGGCAGGGATTCGAACCCGAGTCTCCCAGATTTTAGCACAATGGTCTAGCTGCTGCACCACCCCACACAAATTCAAAACATCTGAGAAATAATTCTCCAGGGGCTTTCCCAAAAGTCCTCCCATCAGGCAGAACTTCCTTCCACACTTTAAACTACAAGAAGTCCACTGATGGTGTGGATCATGGCCCTCTCCCATCCTGATGTTACAGATGATTTTTCCTTCGTGTAGCCTGGTTGCTACATTCTGGAGTGGGATTTGGAAGTCAGAAGACTACACCTAGATGGTGGAAGAGGCCAGTTTTGGCCTTAGGGCTGCCAATGACTGATCTACACCACACAGCATGTCCCACATTCCATCTCTGAGGAATCCCACACTCTGAGTGCATTTCTGCTCCTCTCGCTCTCTCCAAATAGCCAAAGAATGGCATTTTCCAGATTGTTCCTCTCCCGTTTCCATTGCTTCCCTCCAGAAATGAGATGTGTCAGGGTTCAAGCCTGCCTCAAAATCAACCCTCTTTGTCCTGAAAGCACTTCCTGGGTGGTTGTGCTCCTTCCAGGGGTTATTTGAGAAGCAAGGTACTCTGCACATGTTCAGAGGCTTGTGCTTTCTTACTGCTACATGTTCCCAATCTGTGCAACAGCACTAAAAATGGTCTCTGGGGCAGAGCAGACGTGCTTCCCTCATACTACAGTTGGAGCAGTGGTTAGTGTTAGATTCAAATTAGGGAGGCCTATCTGAACCCCCTGTTCAGGCCTCCAAGCTCACTGGACAACCTCTGTCCGGTCCCTTAGCCTAAATTTCCCCTCAAGATTGTTCTGAAGAAAACCCTCCTCAGAAATAACTTCCTTTCTGGCTATTGCCCTGGGTCTGGAGGAACACCCATAATATCAGCTTCATAAGGGTCTGGAGGCCAGAGATGACAGAAAGAGACAGAGAAGTTTCAGGTGGATTGTTCAAACTCACCTTCTCTGGGAACAGTTTCAGACACCCCGCTGGAGTTACCTCAGGCAAACACACCAGTTCCACACAAACATACACTTGTTTCCCTTCCCACCAAGTCCCTCCCCCCCCCCCTCCGATTTGTTCAATTCCTGATTTTTATTCATCGAAACCGCAGACCTGGAAGGCACCTCAAGGGTCATCTAGTCCAACCCCTGAACAGCACAAGAACATCCATGTTCTTTAGCAGAGGGGTACACAAACCGCAGTCTGAACAGGCAGGCTAGATCACAACCAATTTGTCTACTGTTGTCTTCTTACAAGACCATTTCCAAGGGACCCAGTTCAACAGCACAGTGCAACTTTCTATAGAGAGAGGTATCAATCTAGATGCACCGGGCTGGCCAAGGTTCCTCCAAAGACCCGAGTATGAGTTTGAAAGCGCTCCCTTCAAATCTCACCTTCACCTTCCCCATAAACATGCAGGAAGCTGCGTTCTGTACCGTCTACTCGGGCTGGCAGTGGCTCTCCAGGGTCTTTGGCGTCAGCCCCCGCCTGGCCCTTTTTACTGGAGATGCCAGGGATCGAAGCTGAGACCTTCAGCCTGCAAAGCTCTTCCACTGTGCCACAGCCCCTCCCCCGGTCCTCCAGCCTGCCAATAATCAGGATAGATGGCGGTCTAGCTTAAAAGGTGTGTTTTGGAGATTATGGACGAGAAGGATTTTCAAAAGAGTACTTTTGCTAGCGCTCTTCCATAAATGACCCCGGTGCACTCTGCACATGCTCGGGGTGTGCGCACGCTGTATCTTTTTAATATCCAGCAGGAGACGCAACCTGCCACGCAAAACAAGTGAAAAAGAGAAGCCCGGCTTCGCCTAAATCAGGGGGTGGCCAAACTTGCTTAATGTAAGAGCCACACAGAATAAACATCAGATGTCTGAGAGCCACAAGACATGAGTATCAGATGTTTGAGAGCTGGTAGGCAGGAAAGCAAATAGACTGAAGAGAGAGGTAGAAAGAAAGCAACTTTAAATGCATTCACCAAGCTGCTGACCAACAGTGCAGTGGGGGCTTCGAGAGCCACACAATATGTGTGAAAGAGCCACATGTGGCTCCCGAGCCACAGTTTGGCCACCCCTGGCCTAAATCCTCTCTTTCCCAGGAGTCGACTCGACCCCACCCCCGAAGTCGGTACCTGCGCTCAGCTCCAGGCTGCCGCCTCCCTCGGTGCTGCTGCTTGCCGCCCCCTGGTGGCCGTGGCCGTACCTGCCGGAGGAGGAGGAGGAAGAAGAAGCGGCGGGCGCCGACTGATGTCCCAGCTGCGAAGCCGGCGTCCGGGGCGGGTGGCCCTGAGAGGCTCTGCCGCCGCCTGGGAACGAGCTGCTGTAAGGCAGCTGGTGCTCGCCGAGGGAAGACGACGAGGCGACAGCTGGCGGCGGCGGCGGTTGCTGCTGGAAGTGATGCTGCTGCGGCTGCCCGACGCCCGCCCTGACCTGCGGGATCTCCACCATGGTGGGTCTCTCGTAGCGCTTGCTGAGCGCCGGTCTTCGGCTGCTGGGGAAGGTCTTGAGGACGCTGTAGGGGCCGCGCTGCTGCTTGAAGAGCTTGGCCACGCTCGGGCCCTCCTCGGCCGCCTGCATCGCCTCCTCCATCAGCATTTCGCGCTCTCCCTGCCTGTCCGCCGGCCTCCCTCCTTCCCCGCCTCGCTCCGGCGCTCGCCTCGCCGCTCGCTGGCTGGTTAGCTAGTGGCACCGGGCGCAAAAGCCCCGTCGCGCCGCGCTAGGGGAGGCGTGAGTCTCTAGCTGTGTGTGTGTGTTGTGTGAGTGTGTGTGATTGACAGGCGGCCTCGCCAATGCCTGGAGGGAGAAGGGAGGAGAGGCGCGAGCGAGGGAGCCGCTAATGGGGACGGCCCGGGGAGGGGAGGCGGGACCGCTGGGCGGGCGGTGCTGGAGGCGCTGCTCTCGGGGCGCCTCGCCCTAAGCGGCCACCTGGGGCGGGCTCCGGCAGGGACAGCCGAGAGGGCAAGGGGCCACGCCAGAAAGTCGCTGCGCGGGAGGACGAAGTACGGGATCCCAGTAATGATTTTGTAATATTTCTTGTTCTATTTATTGGACCAGATTTGTGTTCTACTTCCCTTTTATGTGATCTCCAGTTGGAACCAGTGCTTACTTTTTACTTCTGGCTTTGGTGCATCAGTTAGTTATTCACGTCAATTCTTTTTGCTAGTTTGTTTTTGGTGAAAGCGTTTGTACTATTATCCCCATTTACCAATGGTAGAATGGTGCCTGTGGTCGGCTTTAATTTGTTCCAGGTCAATTGATGTTTCTGAATTACTCTCGATTGCGTTCATGTAACAGAAACATATCCTAAATAAAACATTTTTAATTTTAAGTACAGGATCCCGGCTGCGCGCTCCGCCACGCCGAAGGAGTGGGCGGATCGCTGCAGCGCCGGGCCGCCTTAGTCCTTCTGCAAATCCGGCGAGCCCCGCCTCTCCCGCCTCGCAGAACTTCCTTCGAAGAACTGCCAACTCCGAATTTCGGCCTGGAGAGGGGCTGGCGAGACGGGCAGCTGCAATGCTGCGCGTACTTCCTGGGGAGGGGTGGAACTGAAGTGGACCCCGCGGCCTTTGCGTCCTTCCCAACAGGTCCCTAGAGGGGAGGGACTCCTGTCCTTCGGGAGGCCCCAGGAGCCGCCGAGCCCCTCGCTTGGGCCCGAGAATCGGGATCCCTCCGGCAAAAGCCATCCGCCAGAGCTGGATTAACAATGAGGCCAAACAGGCACTGCCCTATGGGCCAGCTCCCCCAACCCCTATTTCTTCCCTGCCTGCAGCCCTCCCAGCCTGCAGGTGCAGCCAGCGACGGAGCCCCTCTTTGCCCAATTTGCCTGGTGCGGCTGCTGCTGGGGTGATCACCAAGTTTGCCTCTCTCTGCCTCTCCCCCGCAGCTTTATCAAAGGGGCTTTTAAGAGGGCCTGCAGGCTGCAGCGGGGGCTGTGGGCAGTGGGGTGGGTGCTCCGACTCTGAGATAAGTTGCGAGGGGCCTCCCAAGATTTCAACTGCCTAGGGGCCTCCACAGGGTATAATCCATCCGTCCCCGCCTCCCTAGACCGCCTGGCCCCTGCAGCGCCCCCTACAGAGGCGAGCGGTTGGGCGTCTGGGGAGACTGCCGTCTGGGCCGATTAGCGCAGGGCAAAGGCCATTTCGGAGCTCTTTGTGCAAAAGCGGCGGCGGAGGGAGGCGGCGACTGGCGGGGACTCAGGCGCGGCAGCCCCGTTAACAGGGATCCCAGAGCTCGATCGCGTGCTCTTCGACCTTCCTTAGCTTGGCCTGGCCTGCCGTCGCTGGCCTTCTCTCTGGTTTCGCCCAAATTCTTTCTGGCGCGGGGTATGCATGGTGTGGAAGGGCTCCGTACACACGCGCTCCTGGCCCGTGAAAGGAAACAAATCCGAGCAGGCCAGGAGAAGACCAGAGACGTCGGGAACCCAGCACGCAAGTGAAGGGGGGAGGGGGGGAGGCGGGATCTGGAGACAGACAAGGAGGGGGGGGGGGAGGGAGGGAGACCAAATCGCTTGCTTTTATCGCCTGCCGGGCAACTTCATAATAATTGCATTAGTGTTCACAGTATATCCGCTGGTTTTGCAGAGCCGATTTACAGACAGCCTTCTTCTATCCTTGAAGTAGAGTTGCCACCTCCAGGTGGAAAAATTCCTGGAGACTTTGGGGGCTGGAATCTGGGAAAGGTCAGTGGAGATTGGGAAGGGGACGGACTTTGGTGGGGTGTAATGTCATAGACTGCATTCTCCAAAACTGTCGTTTTCCCTGGGGATAATTTTCTTTAGGCAACCAGGCAATCTCCAGCGACTACCTGGAGGTTGGCAACCATACCTTAAAAGGCAGGACCTGGACTTTCCCATTATGTGGAACCTATTTCTTGGTGGGCTGTTCTCCTTTGAACCATTAGTCCTGTTCACAAATTACAGTGAACCCATGCACTACCAGTACATGCACAGTGTACACTTGATGGTTCTTTGTGCATTGAGTAATCCTGGTGTTACTTTAAACTTGTGTGCAGCTCAGCTCAGGGCCGGCCCTGCCACTAGGCGAACTAGGCACAGCTTTTGGGGGTGCCAAATTGGGTGCCCCCACCATGTGACGTGGTGATGTTATCAGTGCAGGAGGAGGCCCCAGAAGTTAGCATTGCCTAGGGTGCCAGACAGTCTGCCTCTTGTACAGCTGAAGATGTAGTATAATCCCCACACTTATCCAGGGTCTGTTTGCTGGTTTAATTTGTAAAGGGGGCATGCGTTGCCTCTTACAAATAGACATATGCCTGTACAGGCAGGACAGATGGGTGTTCGATCGTGTCGCAATAGAACAGGAATACTGCTGTCAGGTTTCCCCTGGATCATGTGAAAAATCATGGGGACTGATCCAGCTAAATTTAAGTCTTGGTGCAGTAAAAAAGTACAGCCTCAAAGCCTGGACATTGGGGCATTGTTCTGAAAATCGCAGTGCTTCTGGCTGGGGTTGCCATATATGGGTCGGGAAATGCCTGAGGAGCCTTGGGAAGGCGGGGCTTGGAGGTCTCAGCAGGGTTTGGTGCTGTAAAGTGAAGGTTGCCAGGTTTGGGAAATACTTGGAGATTTTGGGGGTGGGTTAGCCTAGGGAGGGGGAGGGGGCCTCGGACGGGCACAGTGCTATAGAATTAGCCCTCTGAGGCAGCCGTTTTTTCCAGGGAGCTGATTTCTATTGCCTTTTTGTTGTTCAGTCGCACAGTCAAGTCCGACTCTTTGCGACCCCATGGACCAAGTCACACCTGGCCCTTCTGTCTTCCACCATCTTCCGAAGTCTGCTCAGATTTGTGTTGGATACATCAGTAATGCTGTCCAGCCATCTCAACATTTGCCATCCCCTTTTGCTTTCTGTCTTTCCCAGCATCAGGGTCTTCTCCAGTGAGTGCTCCCTTCTCATTTGGTGGCCAAAGTATCTGAGCTTCAGCTTCAGCATCTGACCTTCTAGATACCAGCTTTAGACATGGGAGTGCTCTGGGTCCTACCTGGAGGTTGGCAACCCTGTGTCCATAATCCAAAGCAGGTGTTTTCTCCTGGGGAAACAAGCCTGGAGGTCAATTGGGATAGGAGATCTCCAGGGGTCAAACAGAGGCTGTCAACCCTACCAACTCATCAAGGCAAAAAACCCCAGACCTGATCTCTTGCTTCTGAGAGCAGGTCCATATATGGAAGTCAGCAGGCAAAACTCTACACAGTCTGCAGCGAAACATCCCCCCCCCCCCCCAGGCTGAATGCTGAAGGTTACAGGGAACATCTGGAAAGCTAGCACTCTTATTTGCTTCCAAGTCTGTGTAGCAAGTCCCCTCAGCCACCCACCCAAATCAGTGGGACTTTTAACTAGTGTCTGGATCACACCTTTTGATTTTTTTTCTCACACTCTTTAGTCATGATTGTTCCTCCAATCGTTAAACATTATACCCTGGCTGGGCACCTTGCACTAAGTATGGGTCCAGACACTGGACCAGGACTGCAGGTGTAGCATTTATTGATCCAGAGTATCACCTTCAAGCATTTTTATTGGCTGAGCTTTCAAATCAGTTCTTTTTAAATTATCACTCCATTCCCTTTAAACCAGCAGAATAACACATCCAGTTCAGGAAACCAGAACTAAAGCTGTTGATCTCCAATCTCTGAAACAAATTAACTTGGATGTGTGACAAAGCGGAACATCCATGTTCAGAGGTAAAATATACCACACCATGCCAGGGGCAGGGGGGGAAAACAATCCTGAAAATGTTCCAGAGGCTCCTGTTCGGTGCGTGTTGCCATGTTCCATCACTGGACACACAATACAGTCTGGCCATGTCCAGCAAGGCAGCTTTCTACCTGAAAGGCTATCTTGGAGGCAGGATACTTGCAGCAAAAAGAGGAGATGTTTCATATCAAAGGGCCCGCAGTAAGTGCAAATCAACCTGCTATACAGCAACCAGAAGCAGAGTTTTTGTTTATTTGCTTTTCGGCAAAAGTCCTTCAATAGGATCTTCCTTACTGTGAGGGCATCAGCGAACCAGCCGGTGATGCTACAGGACTTCAGTGCTTTTCCAAACTGGGTAGCGATTTCCCTGTGCGGCAGCCAGGCAGACGACTGTTGGCTCCGCTGTGAAAACTTAACAGAGAAAGAAATGTTGCTAGGCTTCAAAGTGCTGCTGGAGTTCTGTTTTATTTTGCTCCCCTGAAAGCAACCCTGGTGGTGGTGGTGGTGATGATGAGAACTCTCTCAGCCCCACCTACCTCACGGGGCATCTGTTGTGTGTGTGTGTGTGTGTGTGTGTGTGGAAGGTAAAGGATATTGTGGCTGCTCTGAGACTCAGGGTATAGGGCAGGATATAAATCCAATATCATCATCATTCCCACCACACTGGCTTTCAGGGGAGCAAAATAAAACAGGACTCCAGCAGCACTTGGAAGCCTAGCAACATTTCTTCCTCTGTTAAGTTTTCACAGCAGCTGCCTTTTCAAGGACAACCTCTGCCAGAGCTATGGCTGACCCAAGGCCATTCCAGCAGGTGCATGTGCAGGAGTGGGGAATCAAACCCCGTTCTCCCAGATAAGAGCCCGCGCACTTAACCACTACACCAGACTGGTGGGTGTCAGACAAAGCCCAGATGTAAATCCCTTCCCCACCCTCTCACTGAACTCACTGG
Source organism: Heteronotia binoei (assembly GCF_032191835.1). Lineage (NCBI taxonomy): Eukaryota > Metazoa > Chordata > Lepidosauria > Squamata > Gekkonidae > Heteronotia > Heteronotia binoei. Next base: position 26,068,592 of record NC_083231.1, on the reverse strand, counting down.
GCAACCTTATTTATTTGGCTTATATCCTGCCCTCCCTGCTGAAGCAGGCTCAGGGTGGCTTACATTCCACAAAAGTCATATAAAAACCAGTATTGCTATAAACAGGAGACCTTGGGGTAGTCCTCTCAGCCTGACTTCACAGGCAGGGCCAGCCCTGCCACTTAGCAATTGCCTAGGGCACCGGCCTTCTGAGGGTGCTGAACGGGGCACCCCCCCCCCCATGGGTGCGGGGGCAGGGGGTGCCAGACAGTCTCGGGGGCAGGGGTGCCGGACAGTCTCATGGGCAGGGGGTGCCGGACAGTCTCAGGGGCAGGGGTTCCGGACAGTCTCGTGGGCAGGGGTGCCGGACAGTCTCGTGGGCAGGGGGTGCTGGACAGTCTCGGGGGCAGGGGGTGCCGGACAGTCTCGGGGGCAGGGGTGCCGGACAGTCTCGGGGGCAGGGGTGCCGGACAGTCTCGGGGGCAGGGGTGCCAGACAGTCTCGGGCAAGTCCTGTTCACAGGGTTGTTGTGTAGGTCAAATGGAGGAAGGGAGACCCATCTATGCTTCTTGGAGAAAGAGGGGAGGGATACAAATGTACTGACTGAAGTGGGCACCCCTAATCCTGGGCCAATTCCCAGCAAACCTTCTGATGTGGAGATGGCCAAAAGGGACTTGAGTCTAATCACTTTACTGTCAAAGAAGACTTCCTTTCCTCAAGGCCTTTGGTTAGCTAATGGCTGAAGAAACTTCTTCAGTCAGCCTTGATGACCTGAGGACTAGATGCTGGCTGCCTGCTTCATGGGAAGCTTTCTGGGGGGAGGCTGGAGAAAACAGCACTGGCTTTTGAAACATGACAGGCAAAGGAAACCGATGCCTTGAGGGTTGAAGCTGGACAGCAAGACAGAGCCTCAAGGGCACAAAGAGCTGCTATGTCGCTTGGACAGAGGCTTGCTCTGCTTACGGTCTGGACATTGGCTTGTTCCCATGCTCATGCATAGATAATTACAAAAGCACTGTTAAGAGAGTACTCATAAGATAAAGACCTGGAACTTCTTAATGGTTAGGGAAGCAAAGGGGGCAGGTGGAAAAGAGGGCCCTAAACTGGTGTGGCATAGTGTTATGAGTGCCAGATTAGGATTTGAGAGATCTGGGTGGGAATCTCTCCTCTGCCACAAAGCCTTTGGGTTTAGAATAGGAAGAAATTGGATTTGTACCCCATCTTTCACTCAAGAGTCTCAGAGCACCTTATAACCTCCTTTCCTCTCCCCACAACAGACACCATGTGAGGTAGATGGGGCTGAGAGCTCTGAGAGAACTGCTCCCGAGAGAACAGCTCTGAGAGAACTGTGGCTGACCCAAGATCATCCAGCAGGCTTCCTGTGGAAAAGGACTGGGGAGTCAAACCTGGTTCTTCCAGATAAGAGTCTGCAGACTTAACCACTACACCAAAATGGCTCTCAGAAGGTTAACTTGGGCTGGCCACTTGCAACCTAACCTACCTCACATGATACACCATGCTGGGCACTCATTGGAGAAGACGGGGAGGGTCGCAAATTTGCACTGCCTTGCAAGCCAGTGTTGGGGGAGTAATTAGGATGTCAGAGTAGGCTCTGGGAGGTTCAGGTGTGAATTCTTAGTGTGCCTTGGAAGTCTGTTGGGCACCTTCAGGTGAATCACTTTTAGTCTAATGTACCTCACAGGGTTGTGAGGATAAAATGAAAGGGGGTGTGTGTGATGTGCGGCACCCTGAGCTTTTTTATGGGGGTGGATAAACATGCACGTAATAAAACATTTATATAGAGGGATGGACTATTGTAAAGAAACAAACCAGCATCTCACGTCCTACCAAGTCAATGTTTTTGTGAATTGAACAAAATTTCGAATGTTTTTAAAGAAATCTTTCAGAAATGAAAGGAAGGGAAACCCGGAAAGACAGCTGCGCTGCCATATCCTTCTCATCCTTCTAAAAATATGAAGTAGGACATGTTTGTAGGAGATCGAAAAAATACCCAGTCTAGACATGGGCCATCAATCATGAAATGTGTCAGTGTCTGAAGGTGCGGTACTCAAAGAACAAAGGGGGAAAAAATCCCCTCCCCGGTACAAAAGCCATTCGTCTACCTTTGGTGCATGGGCTAAATCTCTGCTCCGTTTGCAATTTGCGATGGAGTGGGTAGGGAGGGCAAACAGGCTCCTGTCTCTCAGCCCCCCACCCCCTCGGTCAGATTCAGCAAGCTGATTAATGACACAGTGGGCAAGTTGACTACCCCCCCTTCTCCCCCCGGTAATCAAAGGTGCTCTTTGAACAGGCTTAATGGGCTGCGTTTCTCATTCCCAAACATTTAACTTCAGCTTGTTAGTTGATGCCCAGCGCCTGGCCTCATGTTTATGAATTGTGGAACAAAACAAGAAAAGGATCAAAAGGAAAGGAGGACTGTGTGCAGAACCTCCGCTTTCAGCTTCTCTCGATAGACAAACGCCATCCAAGCGCAGCATTCCAAACCACCGGCCCTCAATTATGTTAATGAGCTTCACAAGGAAATGAGATTGATGCAGCAATTCTGCAGCGTTATTTTTAAAAATCCTCTCCCAGGTTACAGGATTGTCAAGTGCTTGTTTCTGATTTTAACCTGATCGGCGAGTCCAGATGTGACAACCGGATCAATCCAGCAAGTCGTTAGCTTGGAAGGTTATGATCCTGAACTGCTGGACTTGGACCGCTCAGCCACTGATTTAAGAATTGTCTCCTGTGAATTTATGGAGGTTTCCATAGGGAAATATGTAACTGGTTGTATCTTGCCAGTACAGGAGCCTCTTTGGGGAGGACACTTGGTATGCAGTCTTCACACAATTATTTTGGGAGGAGTGAGATCTCGCAATCGACAGAGATATCTTGGAAATGTCTATTTATTGTTTATTTAGATGCTTTTCTCCCCAGACTCAGTGAGGTTTACAACAGTCATTCTCCCCACCTCTGTTTTACCCTCCTAACTAGAGTTGCCAGATCTGGTTTGGGAAATACATGGTGGTGGATTTTGGGTGTGGAGCTTGGAGAGGGTGGGGCTTGGGGAGGGGAGGAACCTCAGCAGGGTAGAATGCCACAGACTCCACCCTCCAAAACAGCCATTTTCTCCAGGGGAGCTGATCTTGATCATCTGGAAATCAGTTGTAAAAACAGGAGATCTTCAGGCCGCCCGCCCTTGGAAGTTAGTAAAAAAGGGAAGAAAGCACAGAAGGTTAAAGACTATGGGAAAACTGTGTTTGGAATGTTAAAGTTGTATCACTCATTACTGTTACTCAGGAGTATCACCATAAACTTTGTATCATAATTGTTATTTTCATATCATAAAGTTAAACAATTCACAATTACGTCTTTATGAACATACAAAAAATAGCTAGCGGTACAAAAATTCATAGAGACATGAACATATAATAAATGACAGTGAATAAACTACAAGGTCCACTGACAGGAATGATAATTTGCGTACAAATTATCAATGCTTTTTTGAGTAACTGACCAGTAATTTGGTGTTGGAAATTATAGAGTGCTGGTTCCAAGTTTAATCCTTATCAGACTGCAGCTAGCCAGCCACTTAAAGAGGACTGTGGCCTTGTGAAATTGACACATTCACATAATGAACTGAGCTGTGGTTCCAGAAAAATTAAGCTTTTGTCGGATGAAGAGAATCGCCATCAAAACACGCCTATTTTTACAGGAAGCATATTACAAATTGCATTTTCTGGATAAGAAACTCTGGCACCTTTGTAATTAATTGTGTGCAAATTATCATTTCTGTGTCAGTGGACCCTGTAGTTTATTCATTGTCATTTATTTTAGGTTCATATTTCTATATGGATTTTTGTACAGCTTATACGTTCGGGGAGGAACGGTGGCTCAATGGTAGAGCATCTGCTTGGTAAGCAGAAGGTCCCAGGTTCAATCCCTGGCATCTCCAACTAAAAAAGAGTCCAGGCAATAGGTGTGAAAAACCCCAGCTTGAGACTCTGGAGAGCCGCTGCCAGTCTGAGAAGACAATACTGACTTTGATGAACCGAGGGTCTGATTCAGTATAAGGCAGTTTCATATGTTCATATAAAGAAGTAATTGTAAACTTTAACTTCATGATATGAAAATAACAATTATGATATAAAGTTTATGGTGATACTCCTGAGTAACAGTAATCAGTGATACAACTTTAACGCTCCAAACACGGTTTTCTCATAGTTTTCACCCCTGGAGGTTGGGAACCCCACTCACAACAACCTCAAGAGTTAATGTTAGGCTGAGAGCGTGATTGGCCCAAGGTTACCCAGAGAGCTTCCAAGGCAGAGTAGGGAAAGAGACTAGGGGTATGCAAAAAACAAAAACGGAATTACATGGATTTGGAAATACATGGGGCCAAAAAGATACAGAATACCGTGTATTTCCTATTACCGTTTTCGGAATAGCCGCATATACGATAGATGTGCGGCTATTTCCGAATATACGGCCCCATTATACCCTATGGCCATTGAAATCAAAGGCAAAGTAGCGTATATTGGAAGCCGCCTGGAGGGGAGGGGGTTTGAGGGAGAGCCCCCAAATTTGCAGGAGACCTTCAAGGAACTCTCCCCTTCAAACCCTCCAAGTCCCAAAAATATTGGGCCAGGGGTTCCCATTCCAGGGGCACCCAAAGAGGGTGCCCCAATCCCACCATTATACCCTATGGGCCATTGAAATCAATGGCAACATAGGGCATAATTAGAGGCTACTGGGGGGTAGGGGGTTTGAGGGAGAGCCCCAAAAACTGCAGGGAACCCGCAGGAAACTCTCCCCTATAAAACCCCCAAGTTCCAAAAAGATTGGGCCAGGGGGTCCCTGTCTTTGGGCTCCCCAAAAGACCCATTGACATCAATGATGGTGAAAGCCCAATTAGCCACTTCCTCCACTATAATTGCTGTGGGGAAAGTGGCTCTGGCCAGAGAGGGGTTTGAGGGAGAGGCCCCAAAACTGCAGGGCAGTTTCAGGGGACTCCCCAGCATGAAACCCCCCTGGCCCAAAAAGACTGCACCCATCAGTGGACACCCCAAAAGAAACACTGCTCCTAATGGTGAGAAAAAACCAATTAGAGCCACTTCCTCACTGTAATTGTCGTGCGAAAAGTGGCTCTGGGGAGCAGGAGGTTTTGAGGAGAGCCCCCCAAACTGCTGTGCAGCTTCAGGGCACTGTCCCACACAAAACCCACAAAGCCAAAAAAATATTGGACCAGGGGGTCCAATTCCTGGGGCACCCAAAGCCAAACCTAACTTCACACCAGAGAATCTATATGACCCAAATGCACTACATCCATCTATCTACACTGTGAACCCTGCAGGCCTGGAACCAATACAAACCCAGTTGCCAATGCCAACATCACTGCCACACAAAATGCAATCTGCTCAAGGCTGCAGCAAACCCAGATGCCAGCTCTCCAGCCCTGCCCCAAACAACATGGGGAGAGCTGGCCAAGCACAACAAGCCTTCTGGTTCTGGGATGCCAGCTTCCCTGCCCCAGCTTCCCTGCCACAGAACACCAGCCTAACAACCAGGGTGCGCACCACTGGAAGAACGTCTGCACGGCCTTGAGCTGGCACTAGAAACGAGGCCAGGTCCTCATGGGCCATGTGGACCATGGGGACAACTAGCGCGATACTCGCCGTGTCAGACGAGAGCATTTCTGTGTGGGTCTTGAAGGGCCCAAGAACCTCCACAGTCTGAGAAATGACTACCCAATCCTCTTGGGTGAGATGGTTCTCATCCCGAAAGACCCTCGTCTCAGAGACAAAGGCATCCAGGGCTGCTCTCTGCTCCACCATGCGCTCCAGCATGGCACTGGTGGAGTTCCAGCATGTGCTGACGTCACCGATCAGGCGGTGCCCTGGCACGCCTGTCAGTGTCTGTTTCTCACGCAGCAGATACGAGTCCGTATTGCTGTGTGAGAAGTGACCCATGATGTGCCGACACTTCTGGAGCAGAAGTTGGTACTCATGGGTCGTGGCTAGATATCGACGATCCTGGCTTTTCGTCTGGCCCAATGTGTCCTTAACCATGAGGTGGAGAAGGTGGGCCGCACAAGGAAGGCGTTTTAGGCCCTGACGCTGGACAGCCGCCTTGATGTTGGAGCCACCATCAGTCACCATGAAGCCCTTGGCGACGTCCCCGCTGCCTACCCAGCCCTCTAACTGCCATGAGAGGATGGCTTTGAGAGTGTCCGTCGTGTGCGGCATGTCGACTGCTTCGACGTGTGGCAAGGCCCAGCGATAGCCGGCCTGGTGGCCCTGACCCTGCCTGTTGCTACTGCCACCCCCACCCTGCACCTCACTGGGTTGCCACCAATGCTCAGTCAGGGAGAGATACCCCTCGAACGCATGTTGGGAGCTCCAGATATCTGAGGTGAAATGAACAGTCCCCCCAGCAGCAGAGGACGAATGCTTTTTCACTGCAGATCTGGTCGCCCTGAAAACAGCTGGCACAATGGTCCTGCTAAGGGTGGTTCTAGCAGGAACTTTGTACCAGGGCGCCAGGTACTTGAGCAACCCTAGCACCCCAGGATTCTCGACCACTGAAAATGGAAGCCCATGGGCGACCAACCTTGCACGTTTCCGGGCGATCACCTTCCTGCCGTACCTGATTCCCCCACTTGGCACACTGGTGCCACCCCTACCAAACCTCTCAGGCAGGGATGGCTGGCGTTCCTGTACTCCCACGGAACACTCCTGGAGAGCTCCGGAGGTAGTCGCGATGGGACTGACCTGGCTGGGTGATGTTGGCTGCTTGGGCACCACAGCACCAGCCTGCTTCTCCCCCTTAAGACGCACCACCGGGTGGTGCTTCCGCAGGTGGTTCCGCATCCCCCCCGAAGTCAGGTGGGCAGGGTCCCGCCCACGACTGATCCGGGCCCTGCACAGCTGGCACTGCGCATAGCATGGATCCTCCATAAGTTTGAAATACTTCCAGACTTCGGAGGTGTACGGATGCCCAAGCTGACTGGCAGCTTTGGTGTCTGGAGCCACCTCCTGTGAGGTGCTTGGGACAGACACATCGTGTCTCGGGGTGGCAGGAGGGGCTGGCCGCCGGGGGGAAGTGGGCGGAGATGGAGGCACCTCGTGTGTCTCCATCTCTTCCCCCTCCACCCCATGCGGCCCCCTCTCCTGGCCATCCCCTGAAGGACTGCTGGTGCCCGAATGAACCGAGGAAGGGGGCTGGTCCTCCTCAACCAGCTTCTCCTCCAGCTCCTGCATGACACTCTGCACCCTCCTTGGGGTGATTGTTTTGGACAGAAAACTGTCCCCAAAGCTCATCTCCAAGGAGGGCTGCTCTTGCTGCCCCTCCTCCGGTTGCTGAGGCCGAGCAACATCAGCTGGAGGAGAGACTGCCCGAGCAGCAGACCCCTGCTCAGTGCCAGCACCTAATGGCACCTCTGCTGGGGGCGCCCCAGCAGCAGCCTCGATGAAGGGCCCACGGCAGGCCTTCTTCTTCATCACACTCTGGCCAGAGGTCGGAGTGCTGGTAGGCGGCTGTGGAGTGGCCCTACGCACAGGTGGAGGGGAGACCTGGGTCCTCCCCCTCCCCTCCACCCCTCTAGTCTTCTCCTTGGCCTTGCCCCCAGGTCCCCTCTTCTGCTGCCTGTCACTCATGTCACCCTTGGCCAGTCTCACACAACCTGAACTGAGAGTGGGTTTTTTTTTACAAACCTAACTCACTGCACTGTACCCTGAACCAACAGGTGCCCTGACTTCTTTTTTAAAACCCTCCCACCAAAACTTGTTTGTTGTTTTCTTTGGTCCCTAACCTGTCCTTCTTTGGGTTGGGGTAGTAGTGATCTGTTAAAGTTTAGGAGACTAGGTGATTCTGCCTCTACCTGGCTACAATTTTTAAAAGGCTACCTTGAGATGAAGGCAATCCTTGTTATATCCTCCTAGTGAAATTTCTCCTAACTAGATCCTGGGACAAAACGGATTTCCTTGCAAACTAGAAATCAGGTGTCCCCTAACTTGAGAGAAGCTGTGGTTTACCCTATGGAAATCTAAGGATGCACCTGCTTTCAGTGGCTGAAAGCAAGTTGCACTGCAACCCTAGTCTCTTTAAAAGGGAGCCTGATGTGGCCTAGTAGTCACGCTGCCTTTTTTGAGAAACCTAAAATCTTTTTAAATCACCCCTATCTGGCCTAGTTAAATTTTGAAAGAAGATAAAGCCCTAAACTGGATTAATTTTTTTTTAATTTCAAAAAACACAATCCCTAAAAACACCCTTTTTAGTAGGGCAGCCTATTTAGTGACCCTAGGCAAACTGAAAGCAGCCTCAGACTCCAAAAACAACTTTAGAACCCCCCCCACCACACACACACAGCCCACACACCAATCCTCTCACACCAACCAGAGGTAACTTAAAAAAAACAAAACGTGACAGAAAGAAACCTAACTTTGAACCCCCCTTTTCACCAATAAGAAACCTCAGGCCAAATCAGTCAACAACACCCCCCCCCTCCGCAAACCCAGAACCAGGAAAAGGGACAACAGGAGAAGGCCAAGAAACTCAACCGTTAAAAAGTGGCCTTTTCCCCAATAAGAAACCTCAGGCCAAATCAGTCAACAACACCCCCCCCCCTAAAACCAGAACAGGAGGATGCAAAACCTGCAACAATAGATCCAAACAGAAGGCCAACAAACTCAACTGTTAAAAAAGTGGCCTTTTAAACAATGAAAATAAGGCCAAACAGCCCCCCCCAAGAACCAGAAACAGAAGAGAAAAGGAACAACAGCAACCCAACACAGCAGCAACAAATCAAACACAGAAGCCTTTTAAAACAGTAAAAACCTTAACTTTTAACAATACAGGAACTTTACAACCACCACCCCCCCCAAAAAAAAAATCCTTCACCCTAACCCCAAGAAATCTAAGCCACCCAAATCAAGAAAAATAAAAGGACACTGCACTTTTAAAAGTCCTCTCACTAAAGTAAGATACGGGCAAATTGGCAAACCCCCCACCCCAGGCCCCCACCCTCAGCAGAACCCCCTAACCCCAAATAAGCTACCCAGTACTCACCCACCCAAATCTGGATAAGTAAAGGGACTCTGAGTCTTAAAAAGTCCTTTTACTAACTAAAATAAAAACAAGAACCCCAAGACTGTCTTACCTTTAGATGTCTTCTCTTCTCCAGGCACTGTCTGGCAGGTCAGGCAAGGCTGAGAGAGAGCAGCAGCTGCTGAGGCCAAGGGCCAGCGCAACACAATCTCTCTCTCACACCAACACACCAACACAACAGCAATGGAGGAGTGCAGCCAGGCAGACTCCTTAAAAAGGTTCTCTGACCCACAGAGCAGTTTCAAAAAAAGCACTGCTCTGTGATTGGCCAGAGAACACTGTATACTTGGATACCCAAGTAAACAAAAGAACAACAATGTTGCTGATGGCTGAGGGATTAGTCCAGCCATCAGCTACACAATAGCCCTGCAAAGCATGCATTTGCAATGCATTTTGCAAATGCATGCTTTGGATTGGCTGCTGGGGCTACTATCCCCCTCCCCCTCCCTCCCTGATCCCAGGGAGGCTAAGGGAGAGGTGGGAAAAGGCTTCCAAAGGCGGGAAAGAAAGCAAGCAGCTCCCCTGAGGCTGCAGAAGCCCCTTTCCCACCTTTTCCATTGACTTCCGTATACGGCTCCCGTTTAATGGCCTGAAAATGGGATCGGTAGTATACGGTGCCTTATACTACTGAATCAGGGGTGATTCGGTGCTCTATGCGGTTCGGCCGAACCGAATGCACACCCCTAATAGAGACCTGAGTCTCCCATGATGCTCTCATTGGTTATGAGGGAAAGATCTGACATTAATGTGACCTTGTTGGGCAGGCCATGTGTGTCATAAAATGTAATGCCAGGTAGGGGAGATATAAACTTTATAAAGGCACAAACACACACACTCAGCCTAATCCACCTCACTGGCTTGTTGAGCCTCAGCTGACAGATGGAAGAGAGGCTTGGCTCAGTAGCTCCGCTGTGCAGTTGAGAGAGCCTGGCAAAGCAAGCTATCCCTGCCTAACCCAATTCCTCCCCAAGGGAGGAGCTTTGCTCTGTAGCTCCTGTGCAACTGAGCAAGCCTGGCAAAGCAAGTTGTGATGCAGAAGGAAGCAAGAGAGAGGGAGACGAAAGCAGACGACAGTGAGTTGCTTGTGGGCCTGATAGGAGCCCTCTGGGGGCCTGATTCTGCCTCCAGGCTGCATATTTGACACCCCTGCTCTAGTCTGATCCGAGCCAATATGCTACACCAGCTCAAAGGATCACTGCTTTTCACTCTATGTGGCCAAAATGAACCAACACACTGTTAGCTGTAACAGCGCACAAGAAGGATGTAAATAAAGGAACAAATTTCATCAATGTCTATTATGTCTGAATCTTATTATGTTTGCACACAATATTATTGCCACTTTGGCTCTATGTGGGCCTGGATGATTCAGTGTTTGTGGCTGATTGAGAATTGAGCTATCTCTCCACCAGCATGGGCCACAGAAAGTATTTGAAAATATGGCACGGATGCCGTTTCCAGGCACAAACCAAGGCTCAGCTTTTTATACAGTGTGCCTTTTTCCATGTGAGCTCCAGACTCACTGAGATCATCCAACAGCCAAGGCTTTCCTCCTTGCGTCTCCTCCGGAGCAGGGCTTTTTCTGCAGTTGCCCCACTGCTTTTATGGAACAGCCTCACAGGGGAGGGGTGTTGGGCTCAGGCTCTCCTGAAAACTGGCGGAAACACTCTTAATTTCAGCAGTGGCGCTGAATTGACCTTTGTTTTTCTTCTTCGTACTATGTGGGTTTCAATCTAAGAAGTTAACTGATTTTGATAATTACCTTACTTTGAATTGTTTTTATAACCATACCAGAGAAGTAGCCATGTCACACAGTATAGACCTATTCATTTGCTGCAGTACTGCAGTCCTAAGCTCTGCTCATGACCTGAGTTCAATCCCTGGCGGAAGCTGGGTTTTCAGGTAGCCAGCTCGAGGTTGAATCAGCTTTCCATCCTTCCGAGGTCGGTAAAATGAGTACCCAGCTTGCTGGGGGGGAAGTGTAGATGACTGGGGAAGGCAATGGCAAACCACCCCATAAAAAGTCTGCCGGGAAAATGTTGTGAAAGCAATGTCACCCCAGAGTCAGAAATGACTGGTGCTTGCACAGGGAACCTTTCCTTTCCTTTCCCAATGAAATCTACAGGTGTCTTCTAGAGTAACATACAGGATTGCTCTCTGTTGAAGCAAAGCAGTTTGGGAACACATGAAAGACAAGCATTTTTGTTGTTCTAATCCACAAGAATTTATGCTAGATTTACAGGGGCCCCCAATGTGGTGACTGTGTAGTGCCTGTTGACACTCTCTTGGGTGCTTGCCAAATGTTTTTAGGAAGTGGGTGAAGCCAGGTAGGGCTTTTGCCCAGCAAGGCTTTTGATAGGCTACTGGAGGTTTGATTGACTGTGCAGATTTTTTTTTTTAATGTGTGCTTTGGCAGCAGCTGTCACCCCAGCAAAAGGATCTGCACTGCGTTTCTGAAGCTAAATGGTGACGATCATTTTGTGGCTGGCTCCACCCCGCAGCAGCCATTTTGTGGCAGCCACTCGGTTACTGTGCCCACCATACCATGTCAGAATGCGAAATGTGCCTTCAGGCTCACAAAAGTTGGGGACGCCTGTGCTAGAATAAAAACCTATTTGTCTTTAAGGTGTCACCAGACTTCTGGTTGTCTGTAATCCTAATGATGGATCTTCTGCTGTCAATGCTGCTTTACAGATAAATAGCAAAGAAGCTTGTGACCAAATTACTAAAATGCCATACAGATACTTCATTCAAACTTCCGAAACTTGGTAATGTCTACTTGTGTGTACAAACACCGTATGAATACAAAATTACACTCCAAATCATTCCAACAAGGCTTAATGTGGCAAATAATGTCCACAAGTCATATTTAGCAAGTTCCTTGGCTCAACCAGGGATCACCCCTGAAAAGGGGCTGCTAAGTATGGTAATCCAAATCACTTCCAAGGCGTCACCCCCCAAAGGGATGCTTTAGTCCAAATCAGTCCAAAGGTTTAAGTGGATCATACCTTTTTGCAGCTTTTTGTGGAGATGAACACTCATTTCCAAATGGTCTATAGTTGTCCACCACAAGTCCACATGCATCAAAATCCAATTGTTCTGACAGAACACAGATTCTTGCTGGAATCAGCCATTTTGCTGTCGCTTCATCAGATACCAGAACAAGGAAATTATAACTACATCCAATTTAATATAGGAAAAACCAGGGTTTTTTTTGTAGCAGCTCCTTTGCATATTAGGCTACACCCCCGCCCCCTAATATAGCCAATCCTCCAAGAGTTTACAGCAGGCCCTGTACTAAGAGCCCTGTAAGCTCTTGGAGGATTGGCTACATCAGCCTAATATGCAAAGGAGTTCCTGCTACAAAAAAAGTCCTTGGAAAAACCTATCCATTGAGTCAAAGGCTAAGCTGGCAACTTTGACTTGCAATCTCCCTGCAAGAGTTGAACTTCTCCCAGCAGGTCCACAGGAGAAGTGACCTGCTGCTGGTCTTCTTGACAGTGAAAGCTCCACCTCTCCTATGTTTGGGCCTCACCTACTTCAATACTTTGGCTGCTGCTCGACCCAAGAGTTGCCATTGCCAGCTTCCAGGTGGTGGCTGAAGATCTCCTGGGATTCTGGGGATCTGGCTGCTTAGTGGGATGGACTCTATGGCATTATATCCCATTCAAATCCCCCCCCGAACCCTGCCCATCACAGGCTCCACCTCCAAATCTTCAGGTATTTCCCAGCTTGGAGCTGGCAACCCTACTCCACCCCCATTCCCTATGGGTTTCTGCAAACCAGAGTACAAGTGAAAATGAGGTTGAATTGGTGGAAAGAATTGTACCACTTTGGGCAGAAGTCAGGGGAGAATCATGGAGAGCCCCACATTTTGGAGTGCTTAAGTGGACAGCTGTGTTTTAAAAAAATTGCATGAGATTTTTTTGTAATGCAAATTAATTCAGATTCAAATATGTGGTCTGATTCTCCTACCTCCTCCACACCTCGTTCTCCTGCATGCGCGAATGAGGGGTCCATGTACAGGAAGTTGTCAAAGTCAGCAATCTCTGGGATCACAGAGGTGGTGGTTTTCATTGTCCCCCTCCTCGATAAAATATATTGTAGGGTTGCCAGCCTCCAGGTGGGGCCTGGAGATCTCCTGCTTTTACAACTTTTCTCCAGCTGGCAGAGATCTACTGCTCTGGAGAAAATGGCTGCTTTGGAGGGTGGACTCTATGGCATTGTACCATGCTAAGGCCCGTCCCCTCCCCAACTCCACCCCCAAAGTCTCCAGGTATTTTCCAAAACAGCTTTGGCAGCCCTATTTGTCAGTGGCATAGTGGGGTGCTAAGCCCACTTCTGGGGTGGGGCTGGTGGCCTCCTGCCCCACACCTTGGCACACCCACCCACCTCTCACAATGTCTTAATGAGTTTCCTTTTTTTTTTGTCATTAACTCCAGCCTGCAGGGGCAGGGCACTTAACAGACAGCTGAATAAATATAACTCATCCTGTGTTTAAACTTTTGTGGCTGGCAAAAACTGCAGCAAATTCAATACTTAAATGGAGTAAACAAAAGCACGGGAGAATAATGGAAGGAGAACAGAAAACGTGCATTTGTAAAGATTGTGTCATGTAGAAGAAGGAGAAGTGGGCTCCCTTGGGAATGGATGCGTGGAGGAATGAATTATTGAAAAATAGTCAGAAGGCTATGCATGGAGAAGTAATGACCCTGGCATCAAAGATGGGGCGGGGAATATGAATATTTTAAGGGATCCAGTTGCGAACATACAAGAAAAGCTCATTGTGTTTAAGGACAGTGAATAAAATGCAGCCTGGAACATGGAGAGTTTGACTCCGTTGTAGGGAGGGTGAAGTGGTGGAGAGGGGAGAGAATGAACGAAACTTGAACCTTCTTAAAATGTCAGACAGTTGTGTTGTCTGGAGGGGAATATTTTGTGGCAGGGACATTTCTCCTTTGTGGAATCTAATAGACATGCTGGAGCTGCAGACAGGGCCAGCCTGAGACTATCTGGCACCTAGGCAAGGCTGACTTCTAGTGCCTCCCGCCGAGCACTGATAATCAATTCTCAGAAACGGATGAATTGTGGGGAAAATTAAAAGCACAAACTTGAAATTGCTCCCTGACCTGGATAGCCCAGATTACTATGTCAAGTGTGTGTGGGGGGGTGTGTGCGAAATTGGCTCCCCCAGAAGGCCAGCGCCTAGGTAATTGCCTAGTTCACCTAGAGGCAGGGCCGGCCCTGACTGCAGACTTCCCCATAGCTTTCCAGGGGGCAACATTTCCAGGTGTTCTATGAAGCTGCCTGCCAGGCTGAATGATGCCAGGTGGCTTCCTGAGGCCAGAGGCAGAGCTTTCTTTAGGCTGAAAGCTTTTAGGGGGCAGTCAAGGGCCAAACCCCGGCAGTGGAGGCCTCTCAAGAGGATGCCAGTTCTCCGTGCCGTGTGCACTTAGCATGTGAACCACCCCATTCATGTGCAGTTAGCATGTCAGCAGTGCCATTGCTTGGGCCACCAGTTGCTGTGGTGCTTATTCAGGAGGCAAATGGCCTGATCCTGATGACAGAACAACAACAACAATGATGTCCTTTGCATATGGAAAAGAAATTACATTTAGAATTGGTGGTTATTGTGACATCTGGCATCCATGTTGTGAGCTGTTGTTCCGCTATATGATCAACCATGTACAAACTATGAATACCAATTCAGGGCACTCAAGGGCAACAAGGAATGCAGGCCACACTGGTTTGACAGGACAACTTTAGAAACTAGTGGCCTATTAAGCTGGGGGGTTACAGAGGAGAATAATTTTTTTAAAGGCAGAGAAAGCAAGAGACACCTGAGCTGAAAAGTCTTGAGCTGCAAGGGGTTTTTTTTTGGCGGGGTGGAGGGGGGGGGGACTGATGTCATGTTAAGACTTAGATTACCTGCTCGGGTATCTGTCTGCTTGCATCAGCTTCACTTATAAGAACAGACATATACTACAAAAACGCCACTGTGTCAATCCTCCAAGGGAACAGGCGTATTTGGAAGCGAGACCTCTGTTTGTTCACTCCATCTTAGCTGAATGAGGATATGCACACACGCATACATGTACATACGCGCTCACACACAACAGCTAAATACATGCTTCCCCAATCCCCCATGGCTGTGCCTGTGTAGCCCTATTACAGCTGATCGTAGAACCAATCAGAAGTTCACCGGGGGGGGGGCTAGTTTTATCTTGTCCCTCTCCTGCCAGATGGCTGCTCAGCGCAGTTTCTGAGTTTTGGAAAGGGTTATGCACAGGGCTTTTTTTGTAGAACAAGCCCAGCAGGAACTTATTTGCATATTAGGCCACACCCCCTGATGGCACCATTGAAAAGCCAGCAGGAAGCCATTTGCATATTAGATCACACCCCTGACACCAAGCCAGCCGGAACTGTGTTCCTGTGCGTTCATGCTCAAATGATGGTTATGCACATGCCAGACTGGCAGCTGCGCCCAAAAGGCTAGATTGGATCTCAAACTCTGTAGCACTGTTTTCTCATAAGAAAACAATCTATAATGGGTGTGCCTGCAATGTCACGTCTCTCAGGGACTTGGAAAGTGTTTAAAAACAAAAAACAGAAGGGGCAAAGATAGAATCAATTCTTATTTTTAAAGCCTCTGAGAACTACTGGAAGATAGGGGTCGGGGGGGGGGGGTTGCAACTGAGAATTGCTTAATTGGCCATTTAGCTGAAATGTTTTTCAGAAGCAACAAGAAAATGACCAATGGACAGAGCGGTTTTTTTTAGCAGGAATACACAGGAACACAGTTCCGCTGGCTTGGCATCAGCGGTGTGGCCTAATATGCAAACGAGCTCTGCTGGGCTTTTCCCACAAAAAAGCCATGTGTGAAACAATGGTGATGCCAGGGGATGTGGCCTAATATGCAAATAAGTTCCTGCTGGGCTTTTCCCACAAAAAAAGCCAAGCCAATGAATATATGCTGTTACACGGCAGTCTTACGCATAGTTGGGGGTCAAGACTGACATCAAGTCACAGCCAGAGAACTGTGACTGGCCCACAGTCACCCAGCAGCTGCATGTGGAGGAGTGGGAAATCAAACCCGGTTCTCCAGATTAGAGTCTGCAGCTCCTAACCACTGTACCACAGCTGGCATCAGACATTATATATCCACTTGCGGGTCAGAGAAGACTCTTACATATGTCCAACCTCTCCCTAAGAGATGAGGTTCTGCCTCTCCCTAAGAGCGACCAATGGGAACTGATGGAATATTGTTGAGAGGGTCAGTGGAAAACAGAGAGAGAGAGGCTGAGATCACACACTAAATAATGCACTTTCAATGCACTTTCTAACTGGATTTTGCCAGTTCACACAGTGAAATCATTTGGAAAGTGGATTGAAAGTGCATTATTTAGTGTGTGTGATTGCAGCCAGAGCGACCCTTGCTGAGTGAAGCTATGGCCAAAGAGCAGCTTCACTCTGCCTGAGAAATGTCAACTTGTAATGAATCCTAAATGCCCGAATAGGGAAATAGTTCAAAAGTTCAGCAGAAAAGAAACTTTCTAATCTCTACCTGATTTTCTCTAATGTTATCTTCCAACCATAAATAAAGTTGTTTGTTGAACCCTGTGGTCTGGTTGTTTATTGTCTCAGGGAAATGCACGCTAACGCACACACCAAGGTAAGATCCCAGTCTGTATATAAATATATATTAGCAGAGCTTTTGTTGTAGAAAATGCCCAGCAGGAACTCATTGCATATTAGGCACACACCCCTGATGGCAAGCCGTGGAACTGCGTCCCTGTGCATTCTGCTCAAAAAAGCCCTGTATATTAGGATATGAAAAATGGTGGCAGTCTATGTCGTAACTCACTGTTCAGTTCAGTCTCCCCAGTGCCTCAGCCAGGTCAAGCGACAGTGACTCTGATGAAGTCTCAGAAGCCTGTGAGGAAAACTGCAGCCATTGACTGACAAAGCGCCTGGGTTGTTGACAAGTGCAGACCCTCCCCCAGGTTTAAACCAGAGCTGTCAGCAGGTACCCAAGATTTACAGCTGGAGCCTTCGACAACTCTGACCTCTTCCAGGAATTACAATCTGAGGAGGAGGGAACCTCTCCACCTGCTGCTGCCAGAGTATCAAGGGGGAAAGAGACAAAGGCAGAAGCATATGCAGCAGTAAGTGCTGACATCTGGAGAAACCGCTGGCTCCTTTTAAAGGACAAGAAACACCTGGACGGGGAGGAGCTCTTGCAGTTCCATAAATACTGAGCTCTTACAGCTTATTCTTCGCTGGGAACGACTGTTTTCCTAGTGGCTCCCTGGACCAGCTTTTCCCTTGCTTTTCCCAGTGGCTCCCTGGACCAGCCTTGCTTCCTGACTCCTTGTGCTTTGACCTTTTTTCCAGATCTGACCATGCCTCTTGGATGATCCTGATATTCTGGCTCCTTATGCTACGCCCTGGACTAGACTATGGTTCTTGGACCACTTTGAATCCTGACTCTTTGTACGACAGCTTCTGAACAGACCTGACCATGCCTCTTGAACTTGCCCACGTTAACTCCTGACATCGGTGCTGGACCTCATGCCATTGGACCTGACTATCTGTTTGCTAAACCCAGATGCGGGGGGCTTTACTGTGACTTATTGTCACTGAGCCTTTTGCTTTGGCATGAAACACGACAGCATGTGGATGAAGCAGTGTTTGAGTCCCAGCTCCAACAGCTCTGGGTGTATGTTATCTTAGTGAAGGGTGATTGTCAAAAGGGATTGGCTATTCTGTCAGAAGATGTTTCTGTGAGGGAGAGATAGGACCCAGGATGCAAAATGGTCATGGCTCTCTATGTTTTAAAAGAGGCAAGATGGGAGATGAACTGTGACTCCTTGACCTACTATACCCCTGAACCTGTGGGACAGAGTTTGTGAAGGGTGGGAGGCAGGTCTCATTTTGGGAGAGAGTTCCCAGAGCAGAGCTCCAGAACCTCTAAATTTTATTGTGCTCTTTCTTTCTTAAACTCTCCCCTCCACCAAATACTTGCTTCTGGGATCTGTTGTTCAAACTCCCTGTGAGAATTTTGTTGAACTCTTAGATTTGACAACGTTCTAATATTTCCACCACCAAAAATGGGGAAATAACTAAAACATATAAAGCAGACAGATGGAAACCTTCCTCATGCGACTGTGGCCACATAGGAGAAAGTAATTTAAAAAGCATGAGCGGAGTAAGGTTTTATTCTGACAATTTTAATTCAAGAAGCATTTTAAGGTAGATGCTGAGCTGGTATAATTTAGTACACTTCTGGTGATGTCAGGGGTGTGTGGCATATGCAAATGAGTCATGCTAATGAGCTCTTCTACGAAATGACACCTGCTGGGAGGCATTTTGAGTGAGTGAGATAGGGTATCACGCATGTATTAAAAGATCCTTATACCATAGGCAACTTCAACCGTGGGTACCTGTTTTGGGGGCACAGGCTCAGATTCCTTTGAGCAGAGATGGCAAAACTTGCTTAATGCAAGAGCCACTTAAAATAAATGTCAGATGTTTGAGAGCTGCGAGACATGAACATCGATGTTTGGGAGCCAAGAGCAGGAAGGGAGGAAGGAAGGAAGGAGGAAGGAAGGAAGGAAGGAAGGAAGGGGAAGGAAGGAAGGAAGGAAGGAAGGATAGATGGGGAGGAGGAGAGAGGTGGAAAGAAAGCAACTTTAAATGCCTTCTCCAAGCTGGCTAACAGGGTGCCTGGAAGGAAGGAAGGAAGGAATAGAGGGAGAGATGTACAGAAAGCAACTTAAATGCCTTCTCCAATTGGCCAATGGGGTGGAAGGAAGGAAGGAAATAGATAAGGTGATGGAAGGCAGGGGAGGTGGAAAGAAAAGCAACTTCAAATGCCTTCAACGTTCCTCTTCTCCAGCTGGCTAACGGGGTAGTGGAAGCTTTGAGAGACCACTCATGTGTGAAATAGCAACATGTGTCTCCCAGGGTTGGGTCACCCCTGTCTTTCAGTATGCACAGACTGCCTTTCCCTACCAACTTATGGGGGGGGGGAGTATTGCCAGGTCAGTCATTATGACTTCTAAGAAGGCTTCTGAAATTCTCCTCAACCAAATTCCTTTATTGGCAGCACCTGATCTGAAATTCTATTCATACGCTCAGGCCTCCTTTGAAGGATTAAGCTGAAACTACTTTGGCTGGATGCACAAATTATTTTCACTTTAACAGGACCTGTTGTGTCACCACATCTGCGATTTGATTCTGTTCACAAAAGTAATTCATTCATTACATTCATAGGAATTCAATAAGAGCTATATCTGTAATGATGTATTAAGTGTTCTTCTTTATAATATTCTTCTAAACAGTGCTGTGCTCAAACTAGTTTTCTCTATCACATTACCAGAACTGCCTAAAATGTTTTGGTGCTTATGAGAAAATCTAAACAGTGCCTTCCATGGGCTGCCAAGAGTGTGCGGTGGATGCTGTGGAATTAAAATCCTAGGGACCCTGGTCATCATAAAGTTAGGCAAGTTATATGATTTGTTTTTGTATGATTTTGTTCACACAAACTGTGGGCAAGAGGGCTCCCTGTCCAATAACCAGCACACTGCAAGTCCTGTAGCAAAAGGAATAATTTAAAGAGAAAGCATGAACAGAACAATATGCAGTGCCTTATACTGAATCAGACCCTCGGTCCATCAAAGTCAGTATTGACTATCCAGACTGGCAGTGGCTCTCAGGGTCTCAAACTGAGGTTCTTCATACCTATTTGCCTGGACCCTTTTAGTGGCGATGCCGGGGATTGAACCTGGGACCTCTGCTTACCAAGCAGATGCTACAAAAAAGCCTGGAGAAAATCATGCGTGTGTGTGTGGGGGGGGAGGGAAACCTTGAAACCCAACAAATGAGTTATGTGGAAGAGCACTCAGTACTCAACCAAATGGTTATATTTGGTAATCGTACTAGTTTTCTTGTTTAGCCTTTAGCGACTTGCTTGCCCCAGCTATGATTAAAGGACTAATACTTGCAAGGAAATCACTTGTAGTGGAAGGTGCGGACGGTTGTGGCTTTCCCCCACATTCCTTTCATCCCAGCAGCCTTTTCCAACCCCAGGAAATTCTGTTCCCAAGATCTAATAGCCCAGCTCTGTTGATGTAAAAAGAAAGGAATAATTTCACTTGCTTCCTTCTCTCTATCTCAGCCTCCCAATCCCCTGGTTTTGGGGAGTAAAGCTTTTTGTGATTGGAAAGGTGGATGGGGAATGCAGGAGAGAATCTGTGCTCCTTGCATCTGTGGATTGCAGGATCCTACCCAAAAGCAGCAGCAAAAGTGAAAAGATGCCTTTGTTTTGTTTTTTGCATATATAGAGTCATGTAAAATACATGTGAAATCCCATCCTAGCAGGTTGATGTGATCTGCGTCGCAAGCTCTAGGAACTCAGCTCACCACCCGTTCCCATGAAGCAAGAATCATCTTCATCTGTTACCTTCATTGTGAAAGCCATCGCAAAAGCAAGGACCTTCAGTGATAAAATGACATAAAAGGCAACAGCAGTACTTAGAATAAGGTGGTTTTTTTTAAAAAAAAATATAGTTCTACAATAGCATGAGAACCCATTGATCAGACTTTATATCTTTTAAATTGACCACATCCAGGATATGATACTTTTAGAATGTCATCTTGTTATCATTCTGTGGTTTTAATGTATGATGCTTTTAGGTTTTAAAATTGGTCTATTGTGAGAAACCCCGAGCCTGCTTTGCGGGAAGGGTAGGATAAAAATCAAATAAATAATAATAATGAATGACAGCCGGGGCTTTTTTGTAGGAAAAGCCCAGCAGGAACTCATTTGCATATTAGGCCACACACCCCGACAGCACCATTATTTCACAAAGAGCTTTTTGTAGGAAAACCTTAAGGGCCGCCTTTCCCCACATGTTCCCCAGAGAGCACTTCGGTCTGGGTCTAAAAACCTACTTTCAATCCCCAGTCCTAAAGAGGCCAGGCTCACGACAACTAGAGCTAGGGCCTTTTCTGTAGTAGCCCCACACTGGTGGAATGAGCTCTCTGATGAGGTCAGGGCCCTGCGAGAGTTGTACAGTTCCACAGGGCCTGTAAGATGGCACTCTTCCACCAGGCATTCACAATTTAGATCGCTGGCTACTACAGTCTCTGAAAATATCTGGTCACCTCTTGCAATCTGTTCTATATAGAACATCTGGACCACTAAGATTTGCTTTGTGGAAAACACGTAGCTGGAATAGCAAGGTAACATAACTTAAGATCATAGCACCTGAAATGTTAATTTTTATGTTTTAAATTACTTTTATCTTTATGTTTTTATTATATGTTTATACTCATGTATATGCATGAGCATATGTGAGCCCCTCTGAGCCTGCTTTGGTGGGGAGGACAGGATACAAATTAAATAAATAAATAAAAGCCCAGCAGGAACTTATTTGCATATTAGGCCACACACCCCGACATCAAGCCAGCCGGAACTGCGTTCCTGTGATTTTCTGCTCAGAAAAAGCCCGGATAACAGCTATGTCACCGTCACAGGAAGAGAGCGTCCCAGCCGAACAACTGCCCTGTGAAAATGTCTCTCCTGATCTCCAAGAGAGGTGGCAGCAGCCAAGACAGTGAATAAATATATAGATAATCTGTAACCAACACTTCATTCTGTGAAGCCAGTCAAGATAATTAGAGAGCAGAGGAAGGATTGATTAATGGCCATCACAATACATTCCATTGACCTTTCTGGTGAAAATGCTGCATCGCATTTAGCTGTCTCTCTACATCGTGATGTTTGAGATGGGAGCGTGAAGCGGCAGAATCCTGTCTCGGAGAGTAGTCTTTCTCTCTGTGTAGCAGCGGTTACAATGTTTAGCCAGCAGTGAGTAAGAACAAAAAGCTAAACTACGGGCGATGTTGGGAATTGAATTTAGCAGCAAGAAGGGGTTGTGGAGGGGTGCTGTTCATGGGAAAGCAGCTGGGCTGTAATGCTGGGGAAGAAAAGGGTTAACTTTCCCACACTGCTTTGCTTCCCTGACCAAGTATGGGCTATCCAGCCTGCCCGTTAAGATCTGCCTCTCAAGCTCTCTTCTCTGTGCCTCATGTTCAGATGTGAGATGGAAACAAGTGACAGGACTTTTTCAGTGGTGGCCCCTCACCTATGGAATGTGCTTCCCCTTGAGGCTCACTTGGCATCTACTTTACTGTCCTTTAGGTGCTGAGCCAAAACATTTCCATTTTTTAACCTGATAAAGTTTTGTTTTTACAGTTTGTTACTAGCTTGCTTTATGAAACTTACGTTAGGCTGCTAAATGTTTTTTTTGCCCTGGCCAAGTTTTTGATAGTTACTTTTTAATGATTTTATGGTTTTATCATGCTTTTGTTTGCAGTATAACTGGCACATGTTCTCTGCAGAGGTGTCTGTGATGGACAGAAAGCTATCCAGCCCCTGAAGATGAAACCACCACTCATTTGAGCCTATGGAGTGCTGCTAGCATCCAGTTACCTTGGGGGTGGGGGTGGAATGGTGGAAGGAAGCACAGCGGGAGCTGAGTTCAGGTCGGGCTGAGGGAGAGAGCAGGGAGAGCTTCAGTCTGGCTCAGAAGAACAGCAGGCAGAGTGAAGGGTGGCTCTGCTTGGCAGTGTGGTTTGGCCCTGCTTCTGACGAGAATAGAGTCCCCAGTTGTTAGGCCTGTCTTGGGCTGCGAGCTGACCTCGTGCCTTTCAGTCTGATTCTTGGGAAAAGGCAAGCTGCTGTGGATGGGAGCTTGTCTCTGTTAGGATCCAACTTAGTGGCTAATGGGTCAAAGCCTGTTTATATTATTAAAGAAAGTCGAAACTGCTCTCTACATTGACGTGCCTCAGCCAGGCATCCCTTTGGTCTATCAGGAGACCTGTGCTGTTGATCAGTTCCTTTGTTGTTAATCTATAATCCCTGCCTCAGTGACCTCCATATTCTACTTGTGCACCACAAAACTTCCCTCACAACGGTGAACCCGAAGCTTAGACTCACTACTTTTAGAACACCTGGTTTCTGAGGGGAAGACTCGTAATTTAAAATACATCTGGTTCCCCCCAAATTGTAGGATGCTGTGTGGGTCCCCTCAGTTGATAGAAATGGCCTGTCACAGTGGCCTATACGTTATCTAAATAAATGAACAAGCAAAATATGGGTCTCTGTCTTTCTCTCCGTCATTGTTACTTAAAATACACCAAGTAGCAATACACCAAGATTCATCTTTGGCCTCTCTGGAGTGAGGTTGTGCTGTGCCTTGTCTCTGGAGGACTGAACACATTCTATTCCTGTGTTCTGTTTTGCTTCCTCAGAGCAACGGAAGGTTGTTTATTACTTCTGGGCTCATAGAACGAAGACTACCGGAATGAGGAACGGCTTATAATCATTTTACTATAAAAGAGCTACTAAAACACCTTGTACAGCAAAGCACTGACCTAATAAAGAAGCCATGGCTCTCAGTTTGCACGACCTGAGAATGGCTGCTAACAATAGGATATTTGGGGGAACATTAATACATGGGGTTGCCACGGGTTGGAAATAGAGTTGCAGAGTCTCTCTTGGCAATTGGCAGGAGATTTTTTTGGGGGGGGGGATGGTACCAAGTCACATGGTGGGCAACCAGTTTGGCACCCCCTAGGCAGTCACCTAGTTAGTTTAGTGGCAGGGTTGGCCCTGGGTGTGTACATGCGTTGGGAAACCAGTCAATCCTAGCATTTCAGTATATGCATGAGTGTGAAATCTATGCTTGACGATAAAATGCATTTTGCAGATTGCGTCCTATTAAAAATACTGCATGTAGTGGGGGTGGGGGGTGGTAAATATTTATTTCCAGTGTTCTAAGAACATTAAATTGGAGTAAACATTTTTATTGATGGCTAGACTTTGCTTTGATTGGTAATTTTCACATAAATCAACCTCTATATATAGAAAATGTATTCATAATCTGAGTTTTCTCTACAGTGATAAAACGTTTCTGCTTCCACGATAGAAAATAGCTTATTATGCAAACAGCATTGCCAGTCCTACATTATGCATGGAATTCACCTGGTGAACATCAGAAAGCTTCAACCCAAATATATATTAAAAAAGGAAGAGAAGGGGGGGGGGGGAATGGTGGTTCCATTTACTGCACTGCTTGGCTGTTATAATTACTTGTAAATGAATTGATAGCTGTACTTTGAAATGTGTTTCGTACCTGCCTTAGTAAGGTCACAGGATGAAGGAAAAAAAGGAAAACAGAACACAGGAGCGACCTTTGGATTCTCAAATGGTCCCCTTCAGAATGTCACCTCAATTAAAATAAAATAAAGGCAGCTGACATAGTTTTTTAGCTTGTTTTTAGTCAAGTTTGCTTGCAGAGTGGTTTATAGTTCTGCCTTTGTGCACTTGACTTAATTAAAGGTTCTGCTAATGTACACTGGGATGTCATTTCAAAAATGTCATGGTGAAAGCAATCAATTGCAACTAGTCCACATCACAACAAAAATTGGGGGCTTCTCGGGAGTTTGTTGTAAGCCTCAAGCAGTGTATGTGTATGTGAGTTTGTGGAATCAAGACATAACTTTACTTGGTGCCTCAGGTTGCCAGCTCTGAGTTGGGAGATCCCTGGAGATTTTGGAGGTAGAACCTGGGGAGGGCAGGATCCAGGGTTTTTTATAGCAGGAACGCCTTTGCATATTAGGCTACACCCCCCTGATGTAGCCAATCCTCCAAGACCTTACAGGGCTCTTTGTACAGGGCCTGCTGTAAGCTCCAGGAGGATTGGCTACATCAGGGGGGAGTGGCCTAATATGCAAAGGAGCTCCTGCTACACAAAAAGCCCTGGCGGGATCTCATCAGAGTATAATGCCATAGAGTCCACCCTCCAAAGCAGCCGTTTTCTCCAAGGGGCACTGATCTTGATCTCTGGGGAGATCCGTTGCAATTACAGGAGATCTCCAGGCTCTACCTGGAGATGGACAACCTCCCTGTGTTTGATGTCACATCTTATGGTAAACAGATGCAGTTCCCCAGGATACCTCCACAAATGGAACTTGCATTTCACCTTACAGAGCTTCCACCCAACACAGCACTTTTCAGCATGGTCAATACGTAGAATCATCAGATGTTCAGCAATAACATTTAGAGCGAGCAACGCACCAGCGTGGGTGGAGCAGCCCAAGACGCAGAGGAAATCTGTCAAGGTGAGGTGCAGCCAGAGTGTGGCAGGTGGACATGATTCTACTGTTCTCAAAGGCTGTAGCCAGGGTTTCATGTTTGGTGGGGCCCGGAGCAGGATTTGTTGTTTGGGGGGGGGGCACCTGGTTTGGCAGCCCAAGGCTCTCAGCACTGTAAGCTGCCTTGAGTTCCACAAGCTAACCCCCCTTCACCTGGGCAGTCACAGCAGCTCTGTTCCCCCACCCCTTTCTTATGTGCCCCTCTCTCAGAGAGACAGAGACCTCTTGGCTCTCCCCCACCCCCACTTTGCTCTGTATGCTGTGTTAGGGAAGGGGAGAGAAAAAAGTGAAAAGACCATCAGCAGTGCTACTACTTGTTCAGAGAGCAAAGGGGACATATTGGGGGCCCTGCAATGGAGGGGCCATAAAATTGGAAGGGGGGCTGAAAGGGTGGGCCTGATCCCTTCCTGGTCCCATTGTAGCTACGGGCCTGCTGTCCTCCCCTCTCAGTCACTGAGTGTGTGAATGGGCCTGTTCTAAAGAGTAAAGCAGGCCTCCCTAAGGAGATGGATAGGCTTGCCTGCCTGGGAGGTGGTCCCTGGTTCAGTCCCCAGCATCTCTAGGTAAAAGGGTCAGGAAACAGGTTGTGTAAAAGACTTCTGCTGGAGATCCTGGAGAGCTGCTGGCAGTTGGAGCAGATGGTACTGACCCTGACAGACTGAGTCACCCTGGATAAGCTTCTGAGGTACCGTGTGTTTTCCAGAAGACAGTGTGGAAACTTTTATCCTAAAAGAGCAATTTTCACAGCCCTGGAATATATCACGTGCCCCAGTCCCAGGCTAATATCTGTCATGGATGTGTTATCAAGTCAGGATCCATTTTAAGCTTTCCAGATTGTTATTTAGATAGAGCAGTGTGGTAGAAAGTGCTGTCAGATCACAGCCGAGTTATGGTGACCTCATAGGGTTGTCATGGCAAGAGACAAACAGAGGAGGTTTACCATACAGATGTGAATTTGCTAGCTGGCCTTAGGCAAGCCACAGTTCTAGAGACTCAAAAGAAGAAGAAGAGGAGGAGGAAGAGGAAGAAATGTTTTTTATACCCTGCTTTTCCTTCCCTTCCTCTCCTCACAGCAGTCAGCCTTGGGAGATAGGTGAGGCAGAGAAAGTTATGAGAGAACTGTGACTGGCCCAAGATCACCCAGCAGGCGAAGGAGGAGGAGTGGAGAATCAGACCCGGTTCTTTAGATTAGAGTCTGCCATTCTTCAGCACTATACCACACTGGCAGGATAATAAGCATAGTCCCAAGAAAAATGTTCTCATAGCTGAACCTACCTCACAGGGTTGGTGAGAAGACAGAATTGGAGACCACCATCCCCTCCCCCGATCTCCTTGGAGAACCAGCAGACTAAAGATGTAATAAACAACAATAAATAATGTACGTGAAGCACTTGGGTCATTTGAAATGTGCTATATAAATGCTAAATACGATTATTTTCCTCATTCTTCCAAGATTTCAAACCAGATGGGTCAATCTGAAAGTAGCTCAAATGCTATGCAGACATATGGATGGAGATTGATTGCTGCTGTCTGGCTTGATCATCAGCAATTCTATTTCTCTGGTGTTTCTGATGTGATACGGGGGGGGGGGGGGGCGGGGGGAATTGATACTGGGAGATGTCCTTGAAAACGGATCTACTGGGTCATTCATTGCCTTCGAAATATCATTTTTGGGGGGTAGAGAAGAAGGTTGAGTTTGTCCTTTGGAAGAAAGGCTAAGCAATTAGCTCTGCTAGCACAGCCAATTGTTAACTGTACTCATTATTAGATTTATTTGCCAATAGTTTTTTTCCCCACAGCTTTGCTGTGAATTTGGGGCTGGTCCACATTATACATAAAGACTGGTTCTGTGAGGAAGCTAAGGATTTCGAATTCTCTAGTTCCTCACAGACTTTTTGTGACAGAAATTATGGCATTTAGACTAGTATAAAAATAACATCAATTTGTAGCATAAGTATGCCCCTGGAGTGGAGTTCACTGATACTAAAATCAATGGGCAATTGATCTAGGGAGGTTGAGCATATCCATTTCGATTGCGGGCCAGATTTTGAATTTATCTACCAGCCTCTCTCTCTTGAGGTGAGAGGAGGAAGCCCCTGCTGAAAACAGATTCTTCAGTGAACCATCTAAAAGGTACTATCTGAAAGCTGAGCTGTTCTCTGCTTCTGATGCCTTAAAGGAGAGAAATCAAATCTATTTCAGATGCCTCAATGTTAACTACCCTTATTTTGCCAGCATTTTTCAACAAAAAGCTAGACTGGAATTTTTGGAAAAGTTAAATTATTTGTTATTTGGATTCTGATATATTAACTGCAGTTTTAAGTAGAGTCATACCTGTCAAAGCCTTCAATGGACTAAACTATAATTAGGATAGCACTACAAATTACAATAAACAAATTATATGAATATACATCATTTTTACATTTATTGTGCCAAAGTATTATGAGTGAAGACCGACAGTTTCACAAAGTTATTCCCCTTTTTCATTACTTGTGTCACCCGAGTAGCAATATGTCAAATTTTGGAGTAGTAAGGTTTTAGTTATCTGGGGGAATTTTAAGATTAGCTTTATGCTGCCTTTTATTGTTTTATTATTTTACTATACATTGGTTTGGGTGTTTTAATTAACACAGCAGTACAAAAGTTTATAAATACATTTTCTTGATAGACTGATCTTAAAGCCCAAGATGTCAGTATGATATTTAATTTTCCTGCCTGATTTTTGTGATGCAAGTGTTGTGATGAAGGCAAGCAATCCTAAACAGGTCTACTCAGAGTTAAATCCATATTATCCAATGTGAGTTACTCCCATGAAAGTGACTTTAGGACTGCAGACTTGCTAATCTTAAAACCCAGGTCTGTTAATACTGTTGGAGTTCTGCATGTTTTATTCCATTCCCACTGCCAAAGAGACAAGCTATTTTCCATTTTTAAAACATGACTCAGCATCTCAATGAAAAAAATTACTACTTTCACTCCAGTGAAAACAATTGACAGTGTCCAGGTTGCAGTATCCGTCCTCCTGTCTTGTCAGACATTTTTGTTGTTGTTGCTCAGTCGCACAGTCGAGTCTGACTCTTTGTGACCCCATGGACAAAGTCATGCCAGGCCCTCCTGTCTTCTACCATTTCCGAAGTCTGCTCAAATTCGTGTTTGTTACATCAGTAACGCTGTCCATCCATCTTATCTTTTGCCGTCCTCTTCTTTTGCCTTCTATCTTTCCCAGCATCAGGGTCTTCTCCAGTGAGTGCTCCCTTCTCATTTGGTGGCCAAAGTATGTGAGCTTCAGCTTAGCATCTGACCTTCTAGGGAACAGTCAGGGTTGATTTCCCTTAGGACTGACTGATTTGATCTTCTTGCAGTCCAAGGGACTCTCAAGATTCTTCTCCAGCACCACAGCTCAAAAGCATCTTTTCTTCTGTGATTGGCCTTCCTTATGGTCCAACTCTCACAGCCATACATTACTACTGGGAATACCATCGCTTTGACTATACAGACTTTTGTTGGCAGGGTGATGTCTCTACTTTTTATTATACTGCCCAGGTTCGCCATAGCTGTCCTCCCAAGGAGCAATTGTCTTTTAATTTCATGGCTACACTCACCATCTGCAGTGATCTTGGATCCCAGAAATGTGAAGTCTTTGACTACTTCCATGTCTTCCCCTTCTATTAGCCAAGGTGTGATGGGGCCAGAGGCCATGATCTTAGTTTTTTTGATGTTGCGTTTCAAGCCTACTTATATAATTTTAATTCCAGTTAATGGATTCTAATCCATGGGGAGTAAGCAGGCTGCAGGTAAAACACTGCTGCATAGCATCTAGCAAGGAAAACGCCCAAGTAATGATGTGGTTCTAAAACAAAATACCAGTGTTATGCACATACCAGGTAAAATTGATAAAATAATAGTCAACGATTGTCAAATGTCGAAGGGGAGGGAGATTGTAATGCTATTAAATAAGAACCATTTGCAATGGTTAAGGGAACCAACGATTTTGATCATTATTAGATGAAGGGCATTTTACAATCAGAGTTAATCCCCTGGTTTTATGGTTCCTTGCTAAAAAAACTTGTAATCCAAAGAAGCGAGAAGCTGTTAGATGATTGCAGTCATCACGAGACTGCCATTTCCATGCAAAATACCAAGTGCCTCCAAATAGCAACAGTTGCATTAGTGGGGTACTCTGTGACGAGGAAGAAAGATTGCTGAGTTTGACAGTCACTACACAGAAAACAAAGAAGCAAACCGTATAATAAATATGCAGTCTATATTACAGACAATACTTATAATCAGGGCTTTTTACCTGGAAAAAGAGGTGCCGGAACTATCAAGAGGGAAATGGAGAAACACAGTTGCCCCTCAAGAACTTTGAAATGTTTTCTGAGAATTCTGTTTCCACAAAGAGGTTCTGGAACTCCATCCTGCTACATTCCCTCAGAACTGCTTATAATACTATTTTGTTTTCACCTTGGACTATTAGTTGATTATTCATGAACAGGGCTTTTTTTGAGCAGGAATGCACAGGAACGCATCAGCTTGGCATCGGGCTAGCTTGGCATCAGGGGTGTGGCCTAATATTCAAATGAGTCCCAGCAGGGCTTTTTCTTAAAAAATGAGTCCCTGCAGGGCTTTTTCTTAAAAAAAAAAAGCCGTGTGTGAAACAACAGTGATTTCTGAGGGTGTGGCATAATATGGAAATAAGTTCCTGCTGGGCTTTTACTACCAAAAAGCCCTGGTCATACGTAACCTTGCAATAACCTTGAGCCACCCTGAGCCCGCCTTGGTGGGGGAGGGCGGGATACAAAAATAAATTTACTTTACTTTACTTTCAATAGGGGCATCTTGCTGGGAACTGTAAAAATGAGCTTTGTGGGCATGTGCAGAATTCTTTCCACCCTGAATTCCTTCCCCACAACCCAGCTCCATCTCATGATTTAGCCAAAGCTCCAAAAGCTTACTAGCTACCCCCATTACTTGAGGTGTTCTGCTGTGTAATCATAGATACAATTAATCTTTGTCTAAATCCATTGAGATCAATGTGTTCGGACTGGAGTAACTCTGCATAGGACTGCACTTTTTTGGTCCCCAAAGACATCTTTTAATTCTCTTCTGAAACTAGTCAAAGTTTCTCCCATTATTGGGGGAGGGGAAATCGGATCATGTGAGCAAAGTTTGATTTAGGTAGGGGAGTGTGAAAGATTCCGAATCCAATCATTAAAAAGGATTTATTGCATACAGAAAATCAGAAGGTCCACAGCCTTTAAACATAGACAGCAGAAAATGTCTGAAAACGCAAAAGGGTATACAAAATAGGGGAAAGAATTACAAACATCCTATTGGTGCCAGGCTTCAGAGCCAGAAAAGGTAAATAAAAGCTTATTTATAGGTACAGTCCATTCTTCAAGCTACTCAGGTACTAGCAGAGCTGGTCAGGCACCCATGGCCCGTCCATCCACATTTAAAGACCATGTCACAAAGTGAACGCATCATGGCCGTGATGTTTCACACCTTAGTAGAATGTGTGTTATCGGCAGAGTCATCATGAGACTCCCACTGGTGGGCTAGTCTGCAACAATTTTTAAAAGGATTTATAAGGCAGAAAAGCACCCAAACATGAAAACATAAAAGACTAAAATCCAGTATCATAGGCTGAGGATATGCCCTAATATGCTAGACAGACACAGCACATTCATAAAAAATGTCTATGTGATCATCCCGTTATGACACCACAACAAATTGACACTGAGTGCCCAAGCCAGGGGCACTTGCCCAGAGCCTCTTTCTGGAGCCTAATGTATTTATTCTCACAATAGGCCTTACTCCTAGTTTTTCTTAAAAGTGGTCTCATTTTATCCTTTTTGTGTGGGTATGGGGGAAATGTTCCTGCACACTGACAGATTGGTAAGGAGCACAGTCCCATAGCATGCTAATTACACGTTGAGCTTGAAATCTATTGATTATTTACATCAAAGAAGGTGGATAAGAGGTACTAATCAAACAGTCCGTTTGTGTTTCAAAATACTGCCCTTTTTAGGTGGATGTGGCTAAGTGCGCATATGTGAGGAGGGAATTAAACCCAAAGCACATACTGATATTGGATGTGTTAGGCTAGATTTGAACTGATAGGCTGAGTTTCCTTTCCATAACTCTACCCAGTTTAATATTCATGACAGAGAAAATGCGCTTCTGCACAAGGCACTGCAGAGATAACCTTGAAGAGTATAAATGAATGCACGTATTGATGGAGCAATTTGTGTTTTTATTGATTTCTGACTGTGTCTCGCTGAATTCTTAGTACAGAGGCAAGGCAATGGTGATTTCGCTGTCAAGGATGGGCATGACAATATTTTCCTTCACAGAGTTTTTTTTTAAATAGGCCTACAGAATTTATACATTTAGAAAACTCTGAAATCCCCTCCAGTATAAAACCCCTCCAGTATAAAATGATGTTGACTGTGGACACAGGAAAATTTGTTTATGGAGAAGCAGGACTTTCTCAGAGCAGGAACACACAGGAATGCAGTTCTGGCTGGCTTGGCATCAGGGGTGTGTGGCCTAATATGCAAATAAGTTCCTGCTAGGCTTTTCCTAATGATCCAAAATACTTTTAGTGGACTTTGGTGGGTAACCGTGTTCAGGGCTCCCCCCCCCCCCCCGTATAGGACGCATAGGAACACAGTTCTTGCTGGGTATGGCCTAATATGCAAATGAGTTCCTGCTGGGATATTTCTATCAAAAAAGCTTCATGGAGAAGGATTCAGAAACACTCAGTGGTAGCATCAGGGTCTACCAAGAACCATCATTACACAGGTATGGCTTTCTATAGGAGATTAGAATTAATACAACTGCAAAGGGCATCTCATTTCCATCTCCCCCGCTATTTCCTCTATCTTTTCCCTGAAATCCCCCATAGCTTCTGTCTCCCCTTTTCCTGCTTCCATCTCTCCTTCCCACCAAACAGCCAAGCTAACTTCATTTGTCCCTCTGTATTCAGCTCCCCTGCCAGCAGCCTCTACCTAGGAAAACCGTGGTACAGTTGTATGGCAGGGAGCCCTCATGTACTTGGGCACATCACTTTCTCCTATACCCCCCTCCCCACATTATTCCCCTTTCCCTATGACAGGCAATCCCCATATCCTCTCTCATTATTTTGTCTCATTATCTCCTTCTCAGCCATTCACCAACCTGCCTTTTATCTGTCTCCCATCTTCATTTATCATTCATTAACTTCATTTTTGTTTTTACTTTACCTATACCCTGCCTTTCTCCATTGTGGAGATTTTTCCCCCCATGGTGACTGATAGGTTTATTACCTAAGCATTTTATACCTAGGCTTCCCAATTGCTTGGGCTTGGTGGAGAATTCCCCACCCCAATCTTCCTCCCTTGACAAACTGAGGAACAGAAGGGGAAAAAATGGCCTTCATAGTGATACTGTAGGAATTTCAACTAGTCTCTATGGTCTTCACTCAGAAGTGAACTCACATCCTCCCCAAATTCTACCCTCCTCAGGCACCTCCCACCACATATGCCAAGACAGAGTTGGTAATAACCCTAGTCATAGCACCATTTTAGAGTCTACTTCCACTAGATGATTGTATTGGATTTCTTTTGATTGTCATTGCTTTCCCTCCCTGACAGAATCTTTAGGATTGCAGTGTGATGAGGGGCACTTGGAATCTCTGTTTGTCATCCTTGCCCCCTCAGCTCAAGGATTATGTATGAAATACCTCTATGCCCCTAGAACCCCAGTTATATACTCTCTATCCGTAACCCCATGCATAAACTTTGAAGGAGCTAGTAAATACCCATGTTCTTCTGATTTCTCCTAAAACAGCTTTCAAATTAGAGTGATGCTTCCATTTTGAGGAAGCTCAGACCAAACCGTCTGTTTTGCTTTTACAGTATCTGCTTGAAACGGAGGCTAGATTTAATCAATTCCACTCTAAATGAAAGAACTCATCTGCGCACAGGTTATATTTGTGAGCAATGGATAGTATTTGAAAAAAGTGCTTTTGTGTGGATAAAAAGCTGTTGATTCCGACTGTATGGCATGGCTTCGCACCCTTATTTGTTCTATCTAAAATAGGTTCCATGAAAAATAGGTTCCATTCTGCATTTGTTTTAATCAAAACTGGATTTCTGATAAATGGCCTACAAAAACAAAGGACAGAAGATCGCCTCCCCGCCCCCTCTCAAGTTACTTATCTGGCTCTGGGTTTTTGACAGGAGACTCTTCAAGCTGCATGAATGCTGGCTAGGACATATTCTTCCCTTTTAGTCTCACAGATTGATTTTCAAAGGGGCTCTATACTCACTGTGCACCCAAGATGCTGAATTCATTAGAAAATCAGGTCTTTGCAGATTTTTTTTTCTTATAACCTTCAGACTACCTTGTCACACTCCTGCAAAGAACAGCACATGAATGTGAAGACGGTGCCTTTTTAGAGAGAAAAACCATTAGTTAATAACTGTAAGGGTTTTTTTAAAACTGGATTTATCTTTTGTGCATGCTCACAAAGGAGAAACCTGTTAAGTAACAAGTTAAAAAACAGGTGTTAGTCATCCATAATGGATAGTACATGCTTAAGAAAGCATTTTAAGGTCAGAAAGCTGTAATCATAAAAAATGTTATCTGTTGGGATTCAATGCGCCATTTGCAAAAGCATCTACGGTTTTAGGCACATCTGCATGAAGGCTTTTAATAAATATCAGTTTCGCAAGAAGAGGCTATAAAAACACTGGGACGGAGAGAAGCTGAAATGTGCCAAAGTTTGGTTTTTGAAATCTGACTCTGAATGAGGAAAGGCTACAGGTTAAATTTTGCTGCTTCTTTCAGAGCATGCAATCTTCACAAACACACAAGTCTACCTGAACTGTGAGTCTCTCTGCTGCTTTGTATTCAGAGTAGAAACAACCCCCTTGAGCAAAAATCAGAATGGTCCTTCATTCATTTGGGGGGATTTATATATTCCCACCCTGAACTGGATGGCCCAGGTTAGCCTGATCTTGTCAGATCCTGGAAGCCAGGCAGGAGTGGCCCTGATTAGTATTTGGATGGGAGAACTCCAGGGGGTCACTACATAGAGGCAGGCAATGACAGACCACCTCTGATCATCTCTTGCCTTGAAAACCCCAAGGGGTTCCATTTCAATCCACTGCCACATTTTTATATCCTACATACTCCCCAACACAGTTAGGACACAAGGCAGGTAGTAACAATGAATACAACACCAAAATAATTCTCTATTAAAATCATTAAAATAATGCACTAAGGCAGATACCTCCAAAATAGTGGCTTAGAATGTTCATTTGGAGTGGATCTCTCAAACCTAAAGAAGAACAGAGGAGAGAATGATGTTTCCCAAGGCAACACTGAAGAGCAGAAGAAAAAAAACTTAGCTTAGGCTAGACCTCATCCCATTTACATTTTCCTTGTTCCTAGGTACAAATGTCCTCTCGTGTGAAAAGGGGAGGGGGAGAGGTGAAATCCACACAACTAAAATCTTGGCCAGATAAGAATCCCTAGAGCAAGGGTGGCCAAACCGTGGCTTGGGAACCACATTTGGCTCTTTCACACATATCATGTGGCTCTTGAAGCCCCTGCCACCCCATTAGCTAGTGAAGAAGGCATTTCTCTCTTTAAATTACTCCTCCAAGCCAAGTCAGCCAGCGGCTTGGAAAAGTCATTTAAAATTAAAGTTGCTTCCTTTCCAGCTCTCCCACCTCCCTCCCCTCCATCTATTTGCCTGCCTACCTGCCTTCTGACTCTCAAACATCTGATGTTCATGTCTTGTGGCTCTTGAACGTCTGACATTTATTCTATGTGGCTCTTATGCTGAGCAGGTTTGGTCACCCCTGCCCTAGAGCCTTATGATCCAAATGCTGAATGGCATTTCACTGATTTTCCTCAAAGATGTCTTGATAGATCAAATGACAACACTGAGCTCATACAGGCAACAAAAGGTTTCCCCAAGACGAGCTCTTTCACACCAACATGGCCTTTTGTACTATCTCAACAAACAGGAAGGAGGAATTATCAAACAGTTACAGATGGCAGAATTTTCATCAACACACACTCCCAAGACATTCGTCAATAAACATGAGGACTCCAAAAAATGTTTGGTGAAAATTATCTCCACAAATCTCCTTCCGGGAAGCCTGTTGTT
This sequence comes from Heteronotia binoei, assembly GCF_032191835.1. Classification (NCBI taxonomy): domain Eukaryota; kingdom Metazoa; phylum Chordata; class Lepidosauria; order Squamata; family Gekkonidae; genus Heteronotia; species Heteronotia binoei. Next base: position 26,033,119 of record NC_083231.1, on the reverse strand, counting down.
GATTAAACCTCATCTCAGAAAAATTGAAAAAGAAATTTTTTCACTGGTACATTGAGAATTAGTACACTAAATTACAGCTTGGATCCTAAGTTAAATAATGTTTAAACTGTTTTTAAAATAAAACTGCACACAGCATGTACATAAGAACATAAGAGAAGCCATATTGGATTAGGCCAATGGCTCATCCAGTCCAGCATTCTGTGGTTGAGATTACATGCACTAAATAATGTACTTTCAATCCATTTTCAGCGCACTTTCCAATTGGATTTTGCTGTGTGAACTGGCAAAATCCAGTTGGAAAGTGCATCGAAAGTGGGTCGAAAGTGCATTATTTAGCATGTGTGATCACAGCCCAGTGGCCAACCCCCCCCCCAAAAAAAAAACAAACCCAGGTGCCATCAGGAGATCCATCAATGGGGCCAGGACACTAGAAGCCACTGTTGCCCCCCACAAGCACCAAGAATACAGGGCATCACTGCCCCAGACAGAGAGTTCCAACAATATGCTGTGACTAATAGCCTCTGATGGACCTCTGCTTATGCTTATCCAATCCAGGGTCTTCTTGAATTACCTCTTCCAGCTGCGGCTTTTCCTGTACACCAGTTGCTACTTTATTTATGAAAGAAAATAAAATGGAATACAATATAGCCAAATACTCCTCACTTAAAACACTTGTGGCCTACTCTCTATTAAAAGTCCTGCCAAATAAAATGGTTTTACCTCACCTCCTCAGCACCTGTAGAGATGGCTCCCTTTTCCCCAGGGGAGCTCATTCCATAGGTTTGGAGCTATGATGGAAAAAGCGCAGTTAATGCGGGAAGTGCTACAGCAAGCAGGCAGTGGCCTAGGGGCCACAATTACTTCAGATTGGAAGCAGACAACATTCTCAGAAGCAGGGCTTTTTTGGTAGCAGGAACTCCTTTGCATATTAGGCCACACCCCCTGATGTAGCCAACCCTTCTGGAGCTTACAGTAGGCCCTGTAAGAAAAGCCCTGTAAGCTCTTGGAGGATTGGCTACATCGGAGGGGTGTTGCCTAATATGCAAAGGAGTTAGGGTTGCCAAGTCCCCAGCGTTGCCCGGCAGGGGACTTTTGCACACGTGCAACGCAATGACATCACCCATGAGGTCATTGGGCCGGTGATGTCGCTTGTGGCCGCTCTAGGCATTTGCAGGGAAACTCTATGGTACTTATTGTATCATACAGCTTTCCCTCCCAAATGGCTAGAGTGTCTGGGAAAACAATAGAGTTTTCCTGGAAATGCCTAGAGCGGCCACGGATGCCATCACTGGTGCAATGACATCACTTTCGGGTGATGTCATTGTGCTGACATCGGGGGAGGTTCCCCCTGCTGGCCCAATGTCCCCCACCCAGACTGGGGGCTTGGCAGCCCTAAAAGGAGTTCCTGCTACAAAAAAGCCCTGCTCAGAAGTAAGCCCCATTTTATTCAGTGGGGCTTACTCATAGGAAAGTGTTCTTGGAATTCCAGCTGCAACCCTTGGAATGTGTTCTTGGAATTCCAGCTTGTTAAACAGGGGACTGATTTGCTGGAAAAGCACTAATATGTTCACAGAAGCTACTTGCTCATAGCTTTTTGGGTCTAAGGCAATGGTCATTTCCACATGGAACAAAGTTTGAGTCCAGTGGCACCTTTATGATTCATAAAGTTTACTTCTGGGTATAAGTGTTCATGTTCATGCATGTTTTCACATTGGTTCTCTTTCCCAGGTTTGATACTGCTTTGGATTGTTTTCCTGCTTCCCCACCGCATCACAGTATATTCGTGCACCTCCCAGTGTTTACCTGGCTTTTCTCTGACCTTTTCCAAGCCTACTTTGCTGTGAGATTTTGAGAAAGATTATAAGAAAGCCTAGATGGCTGCCATCTAGGTGGGAAAGTTCAGATATTCCTCATCCTGTTCACATGGCAGCTATTTTTCCTACAACTGCCAGGGAGGTAGCCATTTTCTCCAGCCTTGATTTTTTAAAAAAGCACTTCTCCAGCCACTTTCATTGTAGAGATATAAGAGGAAATGCATATCTCTGCAATGAAAAGGGTTAGACGCTTGTTTTTTCTTTTTAAATTAAAGTTGGAAATTCAGAGAACCTGATATGCAGGTTGTTATAACAATATTCAGTTGACAGTTTTAAAGCAAAACTGAAAAGACTTGGTATTGCAGGGAAATTATAGCTGATGTCGAGGATTTGGGTAAGTCTGTTGTTTGGAAGCCCCTTTACTGCTGCTATGCTGTATCAGCAGCTGCATTAGCAATGGAGGAACCTACACAAGCCACTATGGCTGTGAGAACTAGACCATAAGGAAGGCCAAGTGCAGAAGAATAGATGCTTTTGAGCTGTGGTGCTGGAGAAGAATCTTAAGAATCCCTTGGACTGCAAGAAGATCAGATCAGTCCATCCTAAGGGAAATCAACCCTGACTGTTCCCTGGAAGGTCAGATGCTGAAGCTGAAGCTCAAATACTCTGGCCACCAAATGAGAAGGGAGCACTCACTGGAGAAGAGCCTGATGCTGGGAAAGACAGAAGGCAAAAGAAGAAGGGGACGGCAAAAGATGAGATGGCTAGACAGCATTACTGATGTAACTAACACAAATTGGAACAGACTTCAGAGAATGGTGGAAGACAGGAGGGCCTGGTGTGACTTGGTCCATCGGGTAGCGAAGAGTCAGAATCGACTGTGCAACTGAACAACAACAACACACAAGCCTGTTCCCATGTGGAAAACATCAATCTGTTTTTTAAAAATAACTTTTCAAAGTTATTTTATTCATTTAAAATAGTTCCTTTTTGTAGGATACAACATTGCTTTTAGATACCTGGATTTACTTTTGTTTAACGTATCCTGCCACATATTCATCAACCTATTTAAAATATGCATAAAAGGAAAAAAAAAGACGCAGAAGGTTGTGAATAAACGGTTCCAACAAACTCTTAAGTAAATACAGACAAAAGAAGAACCACACTGTGAATAGTTATTGGAAAAGAAGAATCAATGCACATAAGCAGGTGGTAACAAAAGCTCAATGTAATTTTAAAGGAATAGCACTAAATTTGAAAAGTGGGGAAATCAATGCTTATTATATTTTGATTCAAAATAGAGAGAAGGGGCCATTTTTGACATATTTTCTAAAATATCCCCTCTCTTATTGTTTTTGCAGAATGTTTTTTTGGGGGGGAAGGTAGTCTGGGAATAAGATAGACCCAGTTACAACCTTAGTCTAATTTTGGAATATCATTTTCGCAACCATTTTTTGTCCTTCTGCCCCGCCTGTCTTGGCCACAATACTAAATTTTTATAGAGTGAGATAGGAAATAGCTCCCCCACCCAACACTCACTAGACACTACATGGAATGACAAATCCCAATGAAATGTAAGTAGGCTAGCAGAACAGAAGCGCTTGCGGGACTGAACGCTGGTACTGCTCCGTCTGGGACATTATGTTTATTTTTCAGCGTTGTTTTTGAAACATGATGATATCAAAATAGGTGATCAGGGTCAAAAGCAAAAAGAGTAACCCTTGTTTTTTATTAATAGTCTTGTCTTCATTTGAAATAACTCAACAGTGTACAACTCAATGGGTTTGAACCCAACATCTTCTGACTACCCCTGGCCCAAAGGATGTCCACCTTGCTTCAACCAGGGCCAGAGCTTTTTCAGCCCTGGCCCCAACCTGGTGGAATCAGCTCCCTTTGGAGGTTTGGGCCCTCCCAGATCTGTTACCATTCCGGAGGGCCTGTAAGACGGAGCTGTTCCACCAGGCCTTTGGCTGAGGCGGGCGGGCGTCCTTCGTTTGCTATACCATCTAACTGGCCTCCCAACACTGACTACCATCTGGATTGGAGGAAATCGGGCCGATATAGCTGGCATCTTCGGGCACCTAAATTAAGTGTGTACCTTATCCATGCTGCCTTAACTTACATTCAATCCTAGCTATTGGCTCAACTGTCAATTGTCTTAAACTTTTAACTTTTAATATGTTTTAATTGTTTAACTGTTTATCTATTGATGTATTGTTGGTTTTTACTGTTTGATATGTTGGAATCCACCCTGAGCCCTTATAGGAAAGGGTGGAATACAAATCCACAGAAATAAATAAATTAATTAATATCAACAAACAAAGCAACTGTAGAAAAAAGGAGCGATGAAAAAAAAAAAGAGCAATGAGATGGATCATTCTGAACATTCAGCTGTGATAGCTATAACCAATATGCTGCTGAGACAGAGGCTTTGTGTGTCTTTTCTAAAGATACATGAGGAGGAGAAGACGAAGATGAAGAGGAGGAGGAGACTGGAATTATGCCCCATCCTTCACTACCTGAAGGAGTCTCAAGAGTGGGTTACAATCTCCTTTTCCTTCCCCTCCACACGACAGATACCCTGTGAAGTAGGTGAAGCTGAGAGAGGTCTGACAGAAACTGCTCTTGAGAGGAACAGCTCTGTGAGAACTTGTGACTGACTCAAAGTCACGTCAGCAGCTGCATGTGGAGGAGGTGTGGGGAATCAAATCTGGTTCTCCCAGATAAGAGTCTGCGCACTTAACCACTACACCAAACTGGCTATCTATACTTGATGCTGTCTTTCATAGAGTCAGAGCACTGATCTATCAAGATCCGTACTGTCCACTCTAACTGGTGGTAGCTCTCCAGGGTCTGAGGTCCTCTCCTACTATCTGATCCTTTCCAAGTGGAGAATGCTGCGGATTGTACCTGAGGCCTTCTGCATGCAAAGCAGATGCTCAGCCCCTGACCCCCAGCTCCTCCCCAATGGAAAGGAATAAAAGTAGAAGTCAAATATGGCTCCTGGATTTAGAAATCTTATAATTCAGATTGGAAAAGAGAGAGCAGTCCTTGTTCTGGTGGTCAGTAAAAAGTCAATAGAAATTAAAGTCCTCTAGAGGGCACTATTAGATTCCAAAAGAACAGCTGCTGTAGACTATTTTCACTAGACCAGGGGTAGGGAATGTTGGCTCTCCAGATGTTTTTTGCCTACAACTCCCATCAGCCCCAGCCATTGGCCATGCTGGCTGGGGCTGATGGGAGTTGTAGGCAAAAAAACATCTGGAGAGCCAACATTCCCTACCCCTGAACTACACCAACTCAAACCACAAAGCAGAGTGAATTTTCGAGAGTCACTGAATTCTTGTTGGGCAAGTTTTGTTCTGCGTAAACAGGCCCTATGGCATCATCATGACCCTCGCACTCTGAAGGATTGTGGCTCCGCAGCCCTGGCCACACTGTGGCTCCACAGACCTTATTACTCCTTTATTTGGTCCACATGTTCCATTCCATCAGACCAGAGGCCCCTAAGGAGGGGACAGAATTATTGATCTGGTTAAGCAAACTTGGTTTGCTCTAAATTTGTCCTATTAAGGATAGCAATTTTGTGCATCTTGTCCAGTCTGCCATCACCCAGGTAACTTGTAAAGAAGGGGAAGGGTGCAAATTTTATTTCATAAAATGTATTTATTTATTTATTATAAGACTGCCCCACTGGGCCCATTTTGAGAGCCAGTTTGGAGAAGTGGTTAAGAGTGGCAGACACTAATCTGGAAAACTGGGTTTAATGCCTCACTCCTCCTCCACACAAAGCCAGCTGGGAGACGCTGGGTCAGTCACAGGCTCTCTTGGAACTTTTCTCAGCCCCACCTACCTCACAGGGTGCCTGTTGCGGGGATAGGAAGTGAAGGCAATGGTAAGCCACTCTGAGACTCCTTTGGGAAGTGAAGGGCAGGGTATAAAACCAATTCTGCCTCTTCCTCCTCCTCCTAGAAATGTATTTTATTCATATTTTAATAAGTGAATTTTATTCAACTGCCTAAAGCAATGTCATATGAATGTTGTTTAGTTTTAATTTTTTTAAAATGGGTCTAGGCATATCCAGGCCCGGCACATGCCAGTAGGCCAGGTAGGCAGCTGCTTGGGGTGCCACCCGACCTACAAGGTGCCGGGAGCCCCCTTCCTCTCCTCACAGACGGCTGAGCCTCCGTGGCTTCCCTGCCTGTGCCAGGGAAGCTGCAGATAAAAGGAACCAGGCCAGCTGGCTAAGGCAGGAAGATAATCTTTGTGCCACCATCGCTGCTGCTAAGGGAGGGAGGGAAGCAGGAGGCAGGCTGGTGGCAGGGGGTGGTGTAGCAGCAGGGGTGCAATGCAGGTGGGAGGTTGGGGGTGCCTTGCCTGGAGTGCTGCCTAGCATTAGCACCCTAGTGCAATTCATGCTGGGCTTCTTCTACAAAAAAAGCCCTGTGCCAAGCTCAGTGGTAGGCAATGGTTCAACAACAGCAAAACATAATGTAACAAAGGATATAAACTGTGCATCGAAAATGAGATAAATATATTTAACACATGCACTAATATCTTCTTGAATCTGCCAGAGCTGTTTAGTTCTCCCCAAACGCAAGTTGGAGTTGTTTGCACACACTGACAGCGCAGACGGTGTGCACTAATGAGCTCTAAGGGCAGGTCGTTTGAGTCAATCCCAAGGTTTGCACATGCCGTTACTCCTCCAAATAAGCCCAACTTTCTCCCCGCCTCCGCATAATAATTCCACCCCCATGCAAATACAGGCTTGTTCGTTTCATCGCAAGATTCTAATGCATTTCATTTTTTATTCATTTTGCAGCGTATGCGAGCTTGCGTGTGTAATTCATCAAGCATGGAAAGCAATCTTTTACATTCTCATCACCGGTGACATTTTTAATCAATAAGTCTCTGCCTTGCCGTGATTAAACTTCTCTTTCAATGGAAAGCGCTATAAGGCTCTCAGATGATAGGAGAATGGAAGCAGTATTTAAAAAAACCACTAATGGGCTATAAGGTAGCTTCAGCACGCGGGTATTCAATGCTCAGTGAAAGCTCTTTGAGAAATCCAGCATGTGATTAAGGCACAGGAGGGAGGGAGGTAGGAGCGGGGTCAGTGTGGAACCTAACGCAGAGGTGACCACAGATTTCCATACAGCGCTTTCCTCACAGCCAGGGCTTTTTTTGAACAGGAAAGCACAGGAACCCAGTTCTGGCTGGCTTGGTATCAGAAGAAGAAGACTGCAGATTTATACCCCACCCTTCTCTCTGAATCAGAGACTCAGAGTGGCTTCCAATCTCCTTTATCTTCTCCCTCCACAACAGACACCCTGCAAGGTGGGTGGGGCTGAGAGGGCTCTCACAGCAGCTGTCCTTTCAAGCACAATTCCTGCGAGAGCTATGGCTAACCCAAGGCCATTCCAGCAGCTGCAAGTGCAGGAGTGGGGAATCAAACCTGGTTCTCCCAGATAAGATTCTGCACACTTAACCACTACACCAAACTGGTTCAGGGGTGTGGCTCATTATGCAGATGAGTTCTTGCTGTGTGAAACAATGGTGTGAAACTACAGGAATTGTCTTTGAATAAGCCTGCCTTGGCGGGGAGGGCGGGGATATAAATCAAATAAATAAATAATAGAGATCCCAGCTTCAGTTTGGGAAATATCTGAGATTTGGGGGGTAGAGTTGGGCAGGGCTTTTTTGAGTAGGAATGCACAGGAATGCAGTTCCAGCTGGCTTGGTGTCAGAAGGTGTGGCCTAATATGCAAATGAATTTCTGCTGGGCATTTTCTACACAGCATTTATTCTATAGTGGCCCCACCTGCATCAGTCTAATGTTAACTTGAAAACTTGTTAGAAGACACATCGCAAGCAAATACTGACACAAGTCCTTTTACCCTTAGGTGGGGGTCCTCAGCTTTTTTGAGCCTGTAGGCACATTTGGAATTCTGACAGAGGGTGCTAGGTGCAATCACAAAATGGCCACCACAGGAGGCGGAGCCAACCGCAAAAATGTCAGGGAGTGAGGTTATGCAGGGTGTCTGTTGTGGGGGGGGAGAAGATAAAGGAAATTGTAAGCCTCTCTCTGAGTCTCTGATTCAGAGAGAAGGGTGGGGTATAAATCCGCAGTCGTCTTCTTCTAAATTAAAAGCTTATCTAAATGAAATCTGATGTTTCTCCCCAGAAACTGGCTACAGTGTTATATAAATTGCGCAAATGTTCTGATTAGAATGGAAAGGAAGGTGGAAGAGGAGGGCAGGGGATCCCCGGCAAGGCAAGGCAAGGCAGGCTATGGGAAACCTACGGTCAGTGGAGTTAGAGACTGGGAAGAAGATGAGCTAAGATGCATGAATGGGAGGAAGGACATGATACGAAATTTCAACAGAAGGGAGGTAGAGCAGGAGAAATTAGATCATACTCTGCATGTCTTGTTCCTGCTTCATGACATTAGTGGAAGAATTCCTGTTTCGTGATCTTGGTAGCAGAATCAATGACAAAATCGCAGGGAAGAAGAAGAGACTGCAGATTTATACCCCGCCCTTCTCTCTGAATCAGAGACTCAGAGTGGCTCACAATCTCCTATATCTTCTCCCCTCACAACAGACACCTTTGAGGTGGGTGGGACTGAGAGGGCTCCCAAAGCAGCTGCCCTTTCAAGGACAACCTCTGCCAGAGCTATGGCTGACCCAAGGCCATTCCAGCAGCTGCAAGTGGAGGAGTGGGGAATCAAACCTGGTTCTCCCAGATAAGAATCCGCACACTTAACCACTACACCAAACTGGAGCCCTTTTTATATCCCTTTTACCTGTCTTCTGTATGTGTGATGTGCTCACAGCAGTCCCGGTGCATGGGAGTAGGCAAACTAGGCAAATGCCTAGGGCGCCAGCTCCCAGCAGGGGTGAGCGCCCCCTCCCTGCTCGCGCCATCCCCGAGCCTTGGACTCGCTTCCCCTCTGCAGTGCCTACCAAACTCAGCCAACGCTGCGAAGGGAAACTGACCAGTGTTTTTTCTTGGCTTTAAGGGGTTTAGGCGAGATCCCCTGACCCCTTAAAGGCAAGAAACAAACGGGGTTTCCCCTCTGCAGAGCCCGCCAAACACAGCCAGTGCTGTGAAGGGAAACTGACCAGTGTGTTTTCTTGACTTTCTTGACTGCAAGGAGCAGTGTGCAGACTCCTATCTGGGAGAACTGGGTTTGATTCCCCACTCCTCCACTTGCATCTGCTGGAATGGCCTTGGGTCAGTCATAGCTCTTGTAGAGATGTCCTTGAAAGGGCAGCTGCTGTGAGAATCCTCTCAGCCCCACCCACCTCACAGGGTGTGTCTGTTATGGGGAGAGAAGACATAGGAGATTGTAAGCTGCTCTGATTCAGAGAGAAAGGTGGGGTATAAATCTGCAGTCTTCTTCTTCTTCGCAGATACTCTACCACTGAGTCACAAGGTGTGATCACATGGGAGACTTGGCCTGACCTAGCCACACCTCCCCTCCAGATCCATGTATGTATGTATTTATTTACTTTACATTTCTATCCCGCCCTCTCCGCAAGCGGACTCGGGGCTGCAAGCGGACTCAGATCGTAATGTGTATGATCACATGCACACATCTGCCCCTCGAGTTCTGCCCATAGTTACCTCATTTTAGGATGGGCTGGAGCCGGATTAAATAGCTACCAGGAACTTCCCAGTAGGAAATCTCTAAAACACAGGCTGGGTGTGTTTCCTGGCTGTCTGAACAGCCAGGGCATGCAATGCAAGCGCCCTGCCTGTGCAGGAGTCTGAATGCTTCTCTTGCTCATGTGCGGCCCATGCCTCTCCCAGAAGCGGGTCAGGGGCTGTGTGATTGCCATGGCTCACATCGAAGGGAAGCAGCTTTTTCAAAGCCAGGATACTGCCACGCCCAATTCCCAGTGTGATTCCACCCATAGCCTCTCCCCTAAAAACAAACTTAGGAAGGCAACTCAACCAAGATCCTCTAGTTTTATCTTAGTTTCTAAGCCCATGTAAACAAATTAATCTCCGTTTAAACCTCTGCCTCTCCTCCTTCCATTTTTCTCTGGGCATCTCACACTAAAGACCAGAACTTTATATACAATAGACTTACTACAAGATCTTCCTGGACACCAGTGTGTGGGCACTGTACATGTGGAAACCTTGTGCTTTCCCTGACATGGGTGTCCCTTTTGGTATCAGCAGCTTGTTAGGTCTAATTTTGCATCTGGGGCTCTTGAAAACTCAGTTTGTAAAAACTCACCTCACTCCTGTACATGTTTAATCGGATGTGAATCCTAGGGAGTTAGATGGAACTTACTCCTTGGTAAAAAGATCCAGGTGGGCGGCCATGTTGGTCTGAAGCAGTTGAACAAAGCAGGAGTCAAGTCACACCTTTAAAACCAACAAAGTTGGTTGGTCTTAAAGGTGCACCTTGAATCCTGCTTCCTTGGTAAACGTACACAGAATCAAAGCCTTAATACTTAAAAAAAACCCCTTTACTTCAGGGGTGGCCAACGGTAGCTCTCCAGATGTTTTTTGCCTACAACTCCCATCAGCCCCAGCCAGCATGGCCAATGGCTGGGGCTGATGGGAGTTGTAGGCAAAAAACATCTGGAGAGCTACCGTTGGCCACACCTGCTTTACTTTAGTTCTCTGTGATGGCACGCTGCAGCATAACAAGATGTGCTGGAATTTCTGTCCCCAGTATTTACTTTTACTTAAAATATATTTGTCTCAGGACCAGCCAGATCCTGCTTTTAGGTTCATAGAAAGGAAAGGTCCCCTGTGCAAGCACCAGTCGTTTCCGACTCTGGGGTGACGTTGCTTTCACAACGTTTTCACGGCAGACTTTTTACAGGGTGGTTTGCCATTGCCTTCCCCAGTCATCTACACTTTCCCCCAGCAAGCTGGGTACTCATTTTACCAACCTCAGAAGGATGGAAGGCTGAATCAACCTTCAGCCGGCTATCTGAAAACCCAGCTTCCACCAGGGATCGAACTCAGGTCGTGAGTAGAGCTTGTGACAAGGATGTTTATTAAAGTTTCCCTGGAAACACACATCTCCAGACTACAGATATCAGTTTTCCTGGAGAAAATGGATGCTTTGGAGGGGGGACTCTATGGCATTGTACCCCACTTGGGGTCCCTTTCCTCTCTAGGCTCCATCCCCAAATCTCCAGGAGTTTTCTAACCTGGAGCTGGCAACCCTACTTCCCATCCCCTACCGGTGGTTAGGGGGGACCTGGCAGCCCTTCCGTACTGCAATTGTACCAATGCATGAAACAACAGGGCACCCTGGAATGCCAAACGTGTGAATTTCCAATTTCTGGTTTTAGTTTGTTGGGATTTGTTCCTGTTTGTATATTGGCAGTTCATTCATTGTTTTATTTAATGCTTTCTGGTATTCTTAGTGAGCTCTGAGGATAGTGAATTGTAAAAATGGGGGGTTGGGAAGCTGAACTTCATCCTCCTATGTACAGTCCAATTTGTGATGACCACTGACTTTCCTTCATCATATTTTTTGATTGTGATGTCAAATTTGCTTGTGAGGCTGTTTATGGTAAACCCTTTCTGCATGGCTGAGATGATGCTGTAAGTAAGAGAGATGTCCTATGCTGATGATTTTAACCTGGACACATTGACCGAAGCATTCTATTTAAAGATCCAGCAAGCAAGAGATCAAGAAGGGGGTCAATAATCTTTCTGTAGCATTGGGTGGATGGCAGTGGATTGCTGGCTAGAACTTGCCTTCTTTTGGAAAAGTCATGCCAAAGGCAAGATTGTGTTTTGGGTTGCCTCTTTAGGGAATAATCCAGTTCAGAGAGGTGTTTCTTGATCCCTTTCCCTTTGCTGCACAAGATGCTGGTCCAGTAGTTTCTCAGAGAGTTCAGGGCTTTTTTTTTTTGGTAGCAGGAACTCCTTTGCATATTAAGTCACACGCCCCTAATGTAGTCAATCCTCCTGGAGTTTACAGTAGGCTCTGTACTAAGAGCCCTGTAAGCTCCTGGAGGATTGGCTACATCAGGGGTGTGGCCTAATATGCAAAGGAGTTCTGCTACAAAAAAAGCTCTGGGAAAGCATATAGTTTGATCTCTCAGCATAATTTATGCAGCTGGTGGTCTTGAGTTGCAACCAACTCATCATGATCCCAACTATGGATTGTTCAAGGCTAAAGAGGAGAGGTGGTTTGCTATCGCCTTCCTCTGCATAGCAACACAGGCAGAATGAAGCAAACTTTGAAACTGCATCGACTTCAGTGGGAGACATTTCAGTCTGTGCTAAATTCCCTGATCAAAAGCAAGGTGACTTCAAGGTGCTTAATTCTGGCTCGTTATTCCTTTCATTGACAGTCACTAATGCTTTCTGAATCACGTGAGATGTCATCCATTCAATATTTAAGTATTGAAACTGGATAGATTAATAATACTCCAGCACTTTACCTTCTGGAGTCTAGCTGTCTAAACATTTGATATATTTGAACATCAGTTAAGTGCTGTATTCAATGACATAAATATTATTTGAGGTTTTCAAAGGCATTTGAGCAAAAAAAAAAAAAGGACACAGACTGCCCGGCTCTAGGTAGCATTTCTTTTAAATAAATCTTGGCATTCTTTTGGGTTAAAACTTGCTTTGAATGGAAAAGTAATTTCTTGAGTTATGCTAGCCAAATGTGGCCATGTCGTCATTTCCTGCAGTAACATGTGCATACACTGACTGCCTGAGCCAAGATCAAGTCCAGCCATAAGTCATAAGACAACCACTGATCAGCCAAGCTGAACTTTTGTCTGTCAGGATCCATCATTTCATACACTGATGCTGGCACTGAGAAGGCTTTTACTTTAACAGCTTTAAGGCTTTTCCTGGTATTAGTGTTTTGACAAGAGTTTCTGTGTGAGGCAACCAAGTCCTAACAGATACCCCCTAAAGATGCTCCCCCAATCCAGTGGCAGACTAAAGGGAGGGAGCTGGATAACACCTGCCAAAATGTTATCCCCCTTTTGACCACCATGGACTAGGAACAGATTTCCAACCATCCAGAAGTGGGGAAAAGCAGAAAATGAGAGAGAGAGAGAGAGAGAGAGAGAGAACTGAAAAGTTCACTCTGAAAAGAGTGATCTCTAAAAATGATGGCGGGAGATCTATGCTAAAATGGAGAGGCACCACATTTTGCTTTAAAAAAAAAAACCTCCTAGATTCAGTTTCAACCCTGATGAATGAATTGTGTGCTTGGGAAGTGCATACAAATACACACACAGAGAGGTGCAGAGACACAATGAGTGAATGCACACACACACACACATACAGAGCCATGAAGGATAAAAAACCTGGGTTGAAAAGGCAATGGGATCTAAAAGGTTCAGTGTAGGCCATATTTATGCAAAGCTCAAATGTATACAAAATGTATGCAAGAGGATAGCCCAGGCAACCCTGATCTCATCAGATCTCAGAAGCTAAGCAGAATCAACTCTGGCAAGTACTTGAATGGGAGACCTCCTTGAGATACCAGAGCCTGGAGGCAAGGGCAGGCTTCATTCAGCCACTTCCTTGAAAATCCTCCAGGCCCCCAGTAGGGGTCAGTCACCAGAGGTTGCCATGACTACCAGGTACACACACACACACACACACAAAACCCAACCCCTCCCCCAAATGTATGCAAAATAAGCAGTGATCATTTTCATCAACAAGAATAGGTAATAGCACAGCCTTGCTAGACCAGTGATGCTAATTTAATTTAGCATTTAGAGTTGATCCAGAAGCTTGAAGCCAAGCCTCTGGAATGTGCTTTTTGTTTATTTGTTTGTTTGTTTGTTTTAAAAGGAGATTATTTGTGAGTTTGAGAAAACCTCTGCATTCAACAAAGCTGAAGGGCAGAAAACTGGAGCAATGATGGTAATCAGGGGATCGATCATTTAACAACACTTAAAAAACCAAACCAAACCAGCAACCAAATATTCATTCAAGGTTGCTTTATGTAAGAGCTGCAGAGAGTATTTTCAAGTTCTCTTTTATAGTGAAAGTAACTATGGCTATGATCCAATGGGAATCATCACAGCACAAGCCTTTGGTTTTGCTGAGTTTGAATGCTAAATTTGTGACACTCACCAAGGCTTTCAGCAAATTGTAGCACATATTGAAGGGTCCATACAAGCTGCTTCTCAATGGCACATTTCTGTGTTTTGCATGTACGTTTGTATAATTAGTGAAGAACTCCATGACAAGTGCACATTCAAAGTTGCACTTACTCCTAGGATCTTCAGGATCAGTGAAGAAGTGAAAGTATAACAACAAAAGCAGTTAATAATGACACTCTGCGTCTGATTCTGTAAAAAAACACCTTTGGATTTAGGAAAGAATTTGCAGAGTACAAGGATCTTTGTCCAGTTGCACGTTTTTAGTGTAAGCTTCAGACAGAAGAAAACCTGGTGTGAGGAAAGTCCTTCAACTCAAAGGTTTGGTGTTCAATTGAACCCAAATTGTTTTAGACAAGAAAATAATAGATAAATGCTCCCTTGTTAGTTGGTAATTGGCTTTCGGAGACAAGACAACTGAAGCTCTGATTGCGAGCTGAAACAAAACATATCAGTGAAAATGAAGGATTACTGTTTGTGTGGCTTAAGTACTGATTAGCAGTGATTGAAGGGCCTTGCAGAAAGCTGAAGAGGGGAGTGGTCTGTTGCCTCCGTTGAATTTCTCACTTGTGGTTAGGAATACAGGTTATATCTGGCCCTTTTGGTGGACCTCCTGATGGCATCTAGATTCTGGCCAGTGTGGACACAGAGTGTTGGACTGGATGGGCTTGATACAACATGGCTTCTCTTGTGTTCTTATCCCCACAATGAATGAACACATCACACAAAAGCAGATACTCATTTCTAAACACAACGCAAAAAGATACTGAAGTGAGCATTCCGTGACCTGACCTGCAAAGGTGAGGTAGGTGGTAACCACAGTCAAGTTTTTTCCCACAGCAACACCTGTGGAAGGCTTCTACCTTGAGAATTACCTGATGCATGCTCTGCTCTAGAGCTGAAGCAAAGCAATTCTTTTTACCAAGGCTTTTATCTAAGGAGTTTCATTTTTATGAGATAATTTTTCAGCAATACAGTGTGGTAAATTAATAGCAAACTACGGCTGCTTACAGACTGGTACTTTGGGTCAACTCAGAGACGCCTCTGAAGATGACCCAAAAAATCCATTCAGACAGCAACATCTGCTGGCTTTCCTCCTCCCTTCCTCACCTCATCCTCCAGGTTCCTTTAACTGGCTCAAAAAGCTACCACTTCCAAAGTGGTAGCAAATATTTGAGCCGGCTGTCAATTGCCTGCCCACCGTCTGGACGGGGAGGGGCGCAAGCGAGGCGACTTGGCGGTCTGGAGCTGCCAAGGTGCCCCAAGCTGTTCCGGGTTTGTTTGTTTGTTTACAGGAAACCAATCAGAGCGCTGGTGTGCTGGTGGGCATGAGCACTTGTCCCAAAAAAGAGAATCTGGCTTCTAGGATGCCTTCTCATGTGGAGGCTCCCAGCCGCCTCACAGACGAGATGGGGCCGTATCATCAGGGACCGTCTGGAGGCTCCAGGACAGCTCTTTTTGAGCTGTTCTGATTCGGGACGCCTCCCAGCCGCCCCAGAATGCCTGTCTGTTTTCAGCCTATGAGTCTTTTTTTTTTTTTTTTTAAACCATGCAATACCTATAATTCACCCTGATCTGGATGGCCCAGGCTAGCCCGATCTCATCAGATCTTGGGAAGCTAAACAGGGTCAGCCCCACCTACTTTTTGGAAGGGTAACCTCCAAGCAATACCAGGGCTGTGACACAGAGGCAGCAGGCGATGGCAAACCACCTCTGAACGTCTCTTGCCTTCCAAACCTGCAAGCCAGCTATAACTTGATGGTAAAAAAAAGCAACAATTCCACATATTAAGCACTAGATGGAACTATTCTGCTACTTTTGAGTGCTGCACCTAGAAACGGAATTTAAATGACTTTTTGGAGGGGAGGGGGTCAGCAAGAGGGAAAAAAAACCCAAGGTAGGTTGAGACTGTATGTTAGCACAGCACATACTGAGCTGACAATGTATTTTTATAGATATGTTTGAATAAATGCTATTTTGATTGGTTTGGGTTTCAGTATCTCGTCCCTAGGTAAAGGAGATTGAATGGTAGTTGAATAAAACCTCTAAGCTGGGATATAATAAATTGTAAAAGCAACAACTGGAGAATCAGTTTAGTGTAGTGGTTAAGTACACAGACTGGGAGAAGGAGAAAAAGAAGAATTGCAGATTTATACCCTGCCTTTCTCTAAGAATCAGAGACTCAGAGCGGTTTACAATCTCCTATATCTTCTCCCCCCACAACAGACACCCTGTGAGGTGGGTGGGTTTGAGAGGGCTCTCACAGCAGCTGCCCTTTCAAGGACAACTCTGCGAGAGCTATGGCTAACCCAAGGCCATTCCAGAAGCTGCAAGTGGAGGAGTGGGGAATCAAACCCGGTTCTCCCATATAAGAGTCTACACACTTAACCAATACACCAAACTGGCTCTCTCTAGGTTTGATTCCCCACTCTTTCACATGTACCTGCTGATGTGACCTTGAGTCAGTCACAAGTTCTAGCAGAGCTGTTCCTCTCAAGAGCAGTTTCTGTCAGAGCTCTCTCAGCTCCACCTACCTCACAGGGTGTCTGTTGTGGAGAAAGGAAGGGAAAGGAGGTTGTAAGTCACTTTGAGACTCCTTTGGGTAGTGAAGGAAAAGGAAAGGTCCCCTGTGCAAGCACCAGTCATTTCCAACTCTGGGATGACGTTGCTTTCACAATGTTTTCATGGCAGACTTTTTATGGGGTGGTTTGCCATTCCCAGTCATCCACACTTTCCCCCCAGCAAGCTGGGTACTAATTTTACCGACCTCGGAAGGATGGAAGGCTGAGTCAACCTTGAGCCGGCTATCTGAAAACCCAGCTTCCGCTGGGGATCGAACTCAGGTCATGAGCTGAGCTTAGGACTGCAGTACCGCAGCTTTAACACTCTGTGCCACAGGGCTCTTCTGGGTAGTGAAGAGCGGGGTATAAATCCAATCTCTTCTTTTTTTCTCTTCTTCTGGACGCTGAATGGGAACTGTAAATGCCAAAAAGAGGTAAAATAAGGGGTTGTAAGTGAAAGAACCATGGTTCTGGTCACACTCTGAATATTACAAGTTCATACTGATGCTGTCCAGCTGTCCAGAGTCAGTATGTTGTGGTAATTATCATGTCGTACCAAGAACTGAAAGACCTAGGTTGTTGGGTCTCAGTTCCATGGAAGCTTGCTGGGTGATCTTCGGCCAGACATACCCTCTCATCCTAACCTATCTCACAGGGGCTGCTCTGTGAGGATGCCATGAGAAGGGGAGGATGTTGTAAGTCACTTTAGCTCCCCACTGGGAGAGAAAAGTGGAGCATGAATGAAATAAGTAAATAAATAAATAGTATGAAGCTCTTTTCCAGAGTTGTTGTCTCTTTCTGCTGGTCTAGAATACAGCAGCCCCATAACTGATGTTCCCCTTCATCGCCAGCTTTGAAAGATCTCTGGGTGTTTTCTGGTTACAATTCAGTGTGCTCATTTGTTTTAACCTTTAAAGCCCTGGAGGCTTTAAGAGTGGTCTGATTGAAACTGTTGAATGTGGATAAGATGCTGAGCCAATAAACTGGCTCTGTTTGGCAGGCTGCGTTCTTTTGTATTCTGGGAGCTCCACATGGCAAACACCTACTAATTAGCTGTGGTTGCGTCTTCTCAGGGATCCGTTCCCATGCTGAACGTTAAACTGTTTTTTAATCTTAGACATTTCTTTCAGTGCCTTTGCTGGCAGGTTTCATCTAAAGGGAAATTTCAAGGCTCGCTTGGAGGTTTCTCCATGAGCCAAACATCTGAGGAACATTCAGAAAAGCAGGAAGATTAATATTCCTCAGGAGTTACATCCATCTACCGCAGCTAATGCTAAAAGGGTCAAGAATAAATCAGGCTATAATCGTTGTAAGATTGATTCCCTTTTGGCTGAGCTATTGGTGAGCGAGAAATCTATCGAGTGCTTGGTTTTTTAAAAAGAAAAACAGTGGGGATAAGGCTTCTAACAGCTCTTTTGAGCTCCAAAGAAATTCGAAGGGGAAAGCACAGAGGTCCTTATTCCTCTGAGGGGGGAGGGAGAAGCAGTCCACATATTGGGGGAGACCATGCTTGGGCTTGGGAGACAGGCCGAAGGGTTTTTTTGACAAACGCGCCCGATAGTCTAGAGAGTTTTATTGCTGGTACACAGCACACTTTGTTCTTTTGTTTCCCTCGACCTGCCAGCGGCTCAAATTAGTGACACAGGCTTTGAAATGTTTGACAAGTGGTCAGACGAGGTATCCATATTCATACCCCCAGTGATGGCAGAAAATTTAAGAGGCAGTCAAAATAAACTCCTCCCCCCCCCCCCCCCCCAGCATTGGTGATTAAACAGGATTCTTGGTTTTGCGCTTCCAGAACCAAGGTCGAATGTTTGGAACAGGCACTCTCACGGCCTTTCGTTTTAGTTTTGTTCTTTGTTGCCTCCAGATAGACCCTTTGTAGATTTCCCCATCCACAGACATGCTCCCTCCTCTTGAAACTGCAGATTTACAGAATTCCATTGATGCAATCCCTCCCCCTTAAATTTGATGCAGTTTTTGAAGACTTTATTGGCAGAGGAGAAGGAGCAGCAGCAGAGATTTCAGGATGGTGAGGCCGTGAGGGAAAACTCAAAGCAAGGTCGACCAAAGGCTCACCCTTGGATTCCTTTAATGAAGCCAAGAGCATTTAAGAGTGTTTGTTGTAGTTTCCTGTTTATACTTCAGAAAAGGACCTTAGGGGCTTCTGAGGGACCATCAGACCCAAACGACATTTAATGGTCATCTGACTGGCACCAATCTCTTTATTCTTGGCTGAAAGAAGTCATTTTGGTTTGAGAACGGAGAAATGAAGCGCCCTTCTCCCCTGCTCAGTCATCTCCACTGCCAACTGCAACCTCCTTATATAAGTTTTCCCGCAAAAAACAAAACAAAAAGGCCTGTTTGGATATCGTTTATGTGTTTTGATTTTTTTTTACATACAGATGTATGAAATTCAATCAGAAGAGTTTTCGACTAACATTAGGAAGAACTTCCTGAGAGTTAGAGCAGTTCCTCAGTGGAACAGGCTTCCTTGGGAGGTGGTGGGCTCTCCTTCGTTGGAGGTTTTCAAACAGAGGCTAGATGGCCATTTGACAACAATGCTGATTCTGTGAACTTAGGCAGCTCATGAAAGGGAAGGCAGGAAGGGCTGCATCAGTGCTTAGATCTTGTGGCCCTTTCTTATACACCCAGGGAAATGCCAATCACCACTTTGGGATCAGGTAGCAAGTTTCTCCAGTTTGGCCAGGGATCCTGAGGGGTGTTTTTTTTTTGCCATCTTCTGGGCACAGAGCAGGGGTAACTGGTAGTGATGGGTGATGTATTGTGAAATTCCTGCATTGTTCAGGGAGTTGGACTAGATGAGATTCTTTCCAACTCTGATTCTACACACACACACACACACGTGGCAGTCAATCACTACTGATGAATGGATGCTCACTATTGTTAAGTAGGGTTACTAGTTGTGTTTCCCTTGGTCAGTTGGCCAACAGAGCTGTGGACAGTTCCCCGCCCCCGTTATAACACAAGATAGAAATGCTTTTGGAGAAGGGGGCTATCAAGGAGGTTTTTGACCCTAATTTTCCTAGTGGCTTTTATTCCTACTTTTGGACACTAATCCATAGTAATCAGATGGATATCTAAAGAGCATGCCATCTGAAGCATCTGCTCTGTATACAATTTAAGTTCCCCTTTGGTCTTCTGTGCAGTCCCATGTCTTCTGACCACCCACAGAGAAAACCCCTAGCTATAAAAACTGCATTGGGGAGCTCATCCTCCCTTGGAGCCATTGCAACACGCTTGTTCGCCTAAATGGTCACATGCTTTGAGGCAGTGGCACCCCCTTCCCTCAGCTCCTTCTTTGCCAGCATTGGAGTTGGTTCATCTTGGTTTGTTAAGTTTTTTGTCTCATCATTCAGCTCGGTTCATGTATTTTCTGAGGTATTTTCCTCTTTCCTTGAAACCTTCATATTAAAAAAGAGAAAAAATGCAGCAAGATTTTATGTTTTGGCTGAGGAGAGTTGTGACTTACTTACTTTGACTTGGCGGTCAGCTGGGTCTTCTGGTCTGTTTAAAATGTATCAAACAGGGCTTTTGGCGACTTCTGGGGTTGGAAAATGCCGAGCTGAACTGCTTCTCAGAAGGGGAGCAGGCTGGAACTTCTGTTTGGGGTAGTGGAAGGCAATCTAATGCCTACTGCCTACTTTTCTCAGTTAGAGATCAGTCCAAGATATGCACAGGAAACTTTGAGGAGATTTACCTTGGCTAAAAGGGAGTCCCGGGGGGGGGGGCTCCTTTGAGGCTTTGAGGGATCTCCGGAGACAAGTTGCATTTTCATCATCTGCAGAAGTTTCCAGAATCATTTATTTGACATAAGCTCAACCGGATCCTAATCTTCTTTGATACTGCTAAACATCTAAAGCTATACAAGCCCAGTGTTGATCTGGATAACTACAGAAAAGGTACAGATTGCTATCTTTCATTCCGGGACTAATTAAAGTTAAACAAAATAAAATCAGAAGGTGGGAAATTGAAATCTAGAAAGCTTGGAAGAAGAAGGGGAGAAGGGGTGAAATTTGGACTTTGTAAATTTAAAGGACAGTGCTAAAAAGTGGAAAGGAATTTATTGTTTTGTCTACCTGTGGTTTTGGAGAAAAAGCCCCATTGTCATAGACTTGCAGCCCCCACAGCCAACACAGGAAATACGTCTAGCATCGTGAGATCTTTCTACCAGCAAAAACAGGATTTGGTGGCAAGCAAAGCAGGAAGTATCAGATGGAAAAGGGAAATCATGTAAGCAGCCAGCCTACTCTAGGACTATAATATCATAGAAAAACATTGGCGGCCATTGCTAGGAGGCTAAAAATTAAATAATTTTTTAAAAGTGTTTGGGGCATTAAAAATTGGTGGAGCCGACAGAGGTGACGATTATAAGGTAAATACTATTGGACATTACTGTTAATAACTATTTTAGATGCCTCTAGAGGAAAAAAGAAAAGAATTTTTAAAGTGAGGCAGAAAGTCGCGACCGCCATTTTGGAAAAAATAAAAACTTTTAAAATTAATATCTGAGCCCAGGAGGCTCTGAGGACAGCGAAATTAGGCTTATTGAAAAGAGCAAGCCTCACTCTTTTAAATCTGATAGTTGAAATTTAATTTGGTGAGGTCAAAATTTTCAGTGTTTTTACATGTCAGACCATAAGCAATCCTATGCAAGGATTGCTTCACTGAAGAAACTGCAGGACCAATTAGATGCAATGGAAGCCAGGATAATGAAAGGGATGAAGGAGATGATAACTGCTTCCAGAAAAGAAATTAGAAAAGATATTGAAGAGCTAAAAAAAGATATAGAGGATCTCAGAAATGAGACTGTGGTGACATCAAAAAAATGCAAGAGGTGGAAGGGAGAGTGAAAGTACGATTCCACCTTGTTAAAAATACAAAAAAAAGTGGCAATTCATGACTGCAAATTGATGGAAACCCAGATACGTCTGAGAGGAGTACCTGAGGATGAAGAAACTGATTTGAAAGAATATATAATAAAAATAATTGCAGAATTTTTGGAGGAAGATCCTGAAGGAACTAGAAACATGTATGACTATATGTATAGAGTGAACTCACTATATGCCAAAAAAAAAAAAATAATCTACCAAGAGATGTGGTTATAAGATATATGACAAAAGAAATGGTGGGAAAAATCATGAATAAAAACTTTGAAAAGACATTGATAGTGGGAGGCAGCAGAGTAAGAATTATGAAGAAGTTGCCAAGACAAGTGATAAATGACAGAAGAGCATATAAGAAATTGACAGAAAAATTACAGGACAATGAAATGGATAATACCTGAAGGTTTGAGCTTTGAGCTACAAGAAAAAAGGATTACAATTACAAGCACACAGGAACTGCGTGGATTTTTATGAAGAACATAAAGAATTTGCACCATGATGGATTACAAATTATTATCTTGGAATGTAAATGGACTAAATTCACCACAAAAAAGAAAGGCAACTTCATTGGATTAAAAAGCAAAATTGTAATATAGTTTGTTTACAAGAAGTACATATCAAACAAAAGGATTACAAATTTTTATGGAATAAACAATTGGGACTAGAATTTCATTCATTGGCTGAACAGAAGAAAAGGGGAGTGATTTTTTATATTAAACAAGAATTGGACCCAAAATTAGTGTTTAAAGATAAAGATGGAAGATTTGTAGCGGTAGAAATAATATTAAATGCAAAAAACCCGTTGTTACTGGGACTGTATACACCAAATGGAGCTTCAGAGAGTCAGAGCATAGGGCAGGATATAAATCCAATATCATCATCTTCTTCTTCTTCTTCCTAGAATTAGTCCTCCTGTAAATAAATTAGCCTGCTCTCGCCACATCTTGGAAGCTAAGCAGAGTCAGCCCTGGTCAGTATTTGGAAGAGAGACCACCAAGGAATTCCAGGGTCACTATGCAGTGCCAGACAATGGCAATGGAGGAAGAAAACAAATAAAAGCTTTCCTATTCCAAAAATTCTGTAGCTACAACCATCAGGGTTCAAACAGAGAGAGTAATGAGAAGCTCTTCCCTTGAAAACCCCATGGAATCGCCAAAAGTCTGCTGTGTCTTGACAACAAAAAAGAGAGAAAATATATATATTTGGGTTGAAATGCTATGGCATGATGCAGTAGTTGGCTCTACTAGCGAGACAAAGCTGCTTGCAAGACATTAGTCCTATTGAAAATCATGCCTACAGCATAAGTTCTGGCCCTGGGTGGTGCCACAGGAAGTCGATGTTCATATAAGATAGATAAAATGAAGGCCTGGTGGTGCACCATTGCCACAGCTGGATACAGTGCGGAATGGAAATGAGATCTGAGCATACTCAAATTTCAACAGGAAAATGATATTTTTAAAGATTTCTCCTATCTTGTTTTTGTTTCTCTGTTGTAAAGCAGACTCTTCTTGCTCTATTGACCTGCAGTAATCAGTTTTGCACAGCAGTTAGAGTGGACATGGGAGACCCAGGTTCAATCTCCACTTTGCCATGCAAGTTCATTGGGTGTCTTTGGTACAATCATACACACTTAGCCTAACCTGTCTCACTGGATTGTTATGAGAACAAGATGGCAGAAAGGAGAACAACATAAGACATTTTGGGGTCCTTGCTGAGGAGAAAAGTGTAGTACAAATGGAGGAAGTAAACAAATCAAAGTTTTCCTATTCCAAAAATTCTGTAGCTACAACCATCAGGGTTCAAACAGAGAGAGTAACGAGAAGCTCTCTTGGAGTTTGCACTGAAGTTATGGAAATCCCTTCTCTACCACTCACTCCTAGGGCTAGCCGTACCTCCCAATGAACTGCTAGGAACAAAACTCAGATGGGGGGTGGACTTTGGCTAATCCAGATTTTTTTTTGAGCAGGAACGCCATTCTGACTGGTTCAGAGTCAGGGGTGTGGCCTAATATGCAAATGAGTTCCTGCTGGGATTCCCCCCTACAGAAAAGCCCCAAGTGAAACAATCGTGATGCCAGGGGTGTGGCCTAATATGCAAATGAGTTCCTGCTGGGCTTTTTTTTTTACAAAAGAAGCCTGGGTTATTCTGATACTATTTCATTCTACTTTGGTGGGTGGGCTTTGCTACCTGCCTAAGCCTTTAGGACCAGCTCAGCAATACACTTATGGACATAAAGGTAACAAATAGTTCACAGTTGATAAGCTGTATCTCCCAATGAACTGCTAGCGACGCTAAGAACAATTCCAGATGCATGGAAAGGGGTCAGATAACAGGCTGAACCAAATTTTCCATACTTTTGCTTTGTTACTTTCACTAATGCCCTCCTCAATGCTTTAACAGGATCACTAGCACTGAGCCTTGGAAAGAGACAAATAGCCCTTAAGTCATTATTACAGAAGACTTATCTGCAGAGACACAAGGACAGAAGAAATACTGGGACAAGAGTACACAGCAATGCAAGCATCAGAGCATTGCAAATAAGAAGTGACTGGGAGCCTGCCCAGTTAACAAGGCTGCTTTCTGTTATGAGAGCTGTATGTGACAATTACTTCAGGCAGACAAAAACGGGGAGGGAAAGGGAAGGAGGGAAAGGAGAGAGTGAGAGGACATGGAATGGCTCTCATTCTTGGTTTCTAGCTTTCAAACTGGAATTGGATACCTGGAAGGCTGTGGTTACAAGCATACATAAGAAGAAATTATATATTTTTAATATTACAGTGCACTTAAACAGTTCATTAAAAATAAAACCAGGCCTTTAGGCTATATATTGTGAAGTGCACATTAATTTACTTCTTAGTAGCACTCAGGGGTCATTTTGTAGAAAAATAGGTGGTGGAGCTCATCCAGGATTGTTATGCAGCTGCACCTACTATTCCAGGGGTGGCCAACGGTAGCTCTCCAGATGTTTTTTTGCCTACAACTCCCATTAGCCCCAGCCAGCATGGCCAATGGCTGGGGCTGATGGGAGTTGTAGGCAAAAAACATCTGGAGAGCTACTGTTGGCCACCCCTGTACTATTCAATTGACAAGGAGGTGGAACTCTCAGAGAGGTTCAGGGGCTGTGCTCCTGTGAGCTCCCACTGAATCCGAAGCCTGGTAGCACTGACTAGAACCAATGAGAGATTATTTTAGGGGGCAATTAGCTCCTGGAAGGTATTGTACGGTTGCCAACCTCCAGGTGGTGCCTGGAGATATCCCACTTTTACAACTGATCTCCAGCTGGCAGAGATCAGCTCCCCTGGAGAAAATGGCTGCTTTGAAGGGTGGACTCCATGGCATTGGACCATGCTGAGGTCCCTCCCCTCCCCAAACTCCACCCTCTCCCAAATTCACCCCCAAAGTCTCCAGTTATTTTCCAACACAGACCTAGCAACCCTAATAGGTATGCTGGTCCTGGAAAATAGAATATCCTTCTCTCTCAAGGAGGGCTTTGAGTCACTGGACTTCCATTCAAGACACTGCTGCTGTTGTATCTTGTTAATCACTAAGCATCGATGTGTGTGGCGATTACAGTTTGAGCAATGGGGTCACCTGTTCTGATCTTTTTAGCTGTTAGAAATAATCATCAAGCAGTTAGAAATAATCATCAAGAAGCAGCCTTGATATGATCTCATTTAAGCTGTTGTAATTGTGAGGAATGCAGCTTGGTAGAACATTAGAAATACCTTTTGATATCTTTGGAAGAATATTGTGTTTGTTAATAGTCACACAAAGATTTATTGGCAAAAATACTGCTACTTTGGTATCTTGCTGTGTGATCTTTGGTTGAATCTTTATCTGTATTTTAATAATGCATTGTAATGTTTAAAGTGAAAACGGAAGACAAGCCATGATCATTGACTTGCTTCCCTCCAATTGTCTATAAATGCTAAGATAAGCCATATCAGGAAGGCAAAACAAGAACTCTCTTATTTTTAAAGAGTAATAAAAATTTATCCTCCCTTGCAGTTCTTTGCACCCTATGTTTTTCTTTTCATCTGTTGCTTCTTGTAATGTCAAAGTCCCCTCCCCCCCCCCCCCAGGCTTTCAAAGAGTAGTTCTTGGTCATGAGAAGCTATTGGGAATATTTCCCAAAGACAAATCTTGACATGAATGGTCCCCATAATTACTACACTAGCATTTTCCTGGTAATTCTATCAGCTGTCATGTCTTCCTGGCTACATATAATACAAACATATCTCTGCCTTTAGGTTGTGGAAGAAACCAGAGACAGAGAAGTATGAATGAATATTTATACAAATACAATACAAACAAATAAATGCAATAAATAGAGCAAAAAACCCCACACCCAATTAAAACATCAAGTCAACAACAAATTACTCAACAAAATTAAAAACAACTGGCCAGGTCCCTGGCTCATAACTAGCCAAAGGCTGTACAAAACCAAGAAGCCTTACATGATCTAGGGAATGCTGTAAGATCTCACAGGGCATGAACTTCCCTGGGGAGCTGATTCCAAAGAGAAGGGGCAACCAATAAAAATGCCTTTGCCCTGGCGGCAGACTGGTGGGCAATTTGCAGGCCAGGCACCTGTAGAAGGCTCACGAGGATCGTCTAAGGAGGCGAGGGGGCGGGGTCATAGTGATACATTGCCCATTGCTATTAATACTGTATCAGAATGACTAGTTAGGCTAGACGAGGGGCTCACAGAGTTCATATGCCAGGTGTCAAGCATGAGATTTCAAAATAACCAGTCCTTGGATTTTGAAACAAAGTTAGGTTTATTGATAATCCATGTGGCTCATTGGAGCTGAAGATTGGGACTGATACTTTGTAACACTAGAATACAAGCTTTAAAATGGCACATCAAAGGTTCTATAAACAATCCTACATTCACATGTGAAATTCACTCTCTGGGTTCCTTATCTATATTGCGGCTAGCACATCCTGGGTTCAGGCCTTGCTAGGCCTGGGAACAAGTCCCAGGAGGTCTTATCTTCAAAGAGGACATTCCTGCATCTGTTAGTAAAAGCGAAAGAAGAAAGGTGGGGGTTGCTACTTTGATGTACTCACACTTTAACTTTGGGTTAGTAGCATTCCTACAATCTGAATTCTCTAACATAAGAATATCAATTCTAAGGTCTGACTTCTGTAATATAGAAGGGGTATACAATGCTTGACACCAGGTACTGTCACATTCCTGACTCTTCCCAACCTTAAGTGTGACCTTCAGAATTAGCACTACCTCTTTGTAGGTGTAAACAGTTGTACCAAGCTGCCAGGTAATTCAGCGTCCTTGATGAGAGTATACTTTTCACCCAAGGGCTCTGTCAATAACCCTTACCTTCCTGCCTCAACAACTGGCAACAAAATATTTACATATTACTTCCCCAAATAGTTACAAAACACTTCATCACACATTCTGTATATCTACAGGTACCGAGGTCGTTTTGTACAAAAACAGGTGGTGGAGCTCATCCAGGGATTGTTATGCAGCTGCAATACTATTCTATGAACAAGGAGTTGGAACTCTCAGAAAGGTTCAGGTGCTGTGCTCCTGTGAGCTCCCACTGAATCTGAGGCCTGACAGGTACACTGAAAAATGCAAAAAGAAGAACAGGAAATGACATCTTCAGCAGACTGGTTTTTCAACCCAAGAATGATTAACACATGGAATTCACTGCCACAGGAGGTGGCGGCCACAAGCATAGACAGCTTCAAGAGGGGATTGGATAAGCATATGGAGCAGAGGTCCATCAGTGGCTATTAGCCACAGCGTATTGATGAAACTCTGTCTGGGGCAGTGATGCTCTGTATTTTTGGTGCTTGGGGGGGCGCAGTGGGAGGGCTTCTAGCCCCACTGGTGGACCTCCTGATGGCACTTTGGTTTTTTGGCCACTGTGTGAAATAGAGACCGATTTTGCACTCACCCTAAGCCGCTCTGATGTTCCTCTTTTCAGCGCGGCGTCCTTCCGATTTCCCACTATCTGCCCCGGGGCTTCAGCTTGCGTTGCTATTTTTGCAAGGCAAAGAGAAACTTGTTTTCAGCGGTTTCTCTTTGCCTTGCAAAAATGCTGACACAAGCTGAAGCCCCGAGGCAGATAGTGGGAAATCAGAAGGATGCCGCGCTGAAAAGAGGAACGTCAGAGCGGCATAGGGTGAGTGCGAAATTGGTCAGAGTGTTGGACTTGAAGGGCTATTGGCCTGATCCAACATGGCTTCTCTTATGTTCTTATGTTCACTTCATAAACAATCAAGTTTTTAGACTTCGGAGCTGTTAGAGAGGCAGAGTAGAAGACTCACTCTGCCACAGAAAAATGCTCGGTGGCCTCAGGCCCATCACATGGTCTCAGCTGTTTTAAACAAAATAAACCATGCTGGATCAGGCCAATAGTCCATCCAGTCAAACACTCTGTGTCACAGTAGCCAAACCCCAAGTGCTTTCAGGAGGTCCACTGGAGGGGCCAGAACTCCAGAAGCTTCCCATTGTTGCCCCCCATCTCAGGCACTGAGAATACAGGACATCACTGCCCTTTTCCTCGCAGTTGTTGTGAAGATAAAATGGAGACAAAGAAAACAACGTAAACTGCTTTGGATCTCTACTGCGGAGAAAAGTGGGGTATAAATGAAGCAAATAAATATTTAGGGGTAAACTGTGGGCTAGTTTTCAGAAACCAAACAAGTCCTTAGCCAGAACTCTGTATGTCTGATTCACTCTGCATTGGTGAATCATAGTGCAATCTTAGAACACTGTCCTGGGAGTAAAGGTAAAGGTAGTCAGTCTCCTGTGCAAACACCGAGTTGTTACTGACCCATGGGGTGATGTCACATTCTGACGTTTTCTTGGCAGACTTTTTATGGGGTGGTTTGCCATTGCCTTCCCCAGTCATCTGTACTTTACCCCCCCAGCAAGCTGGGCACTAATTTTGCCGACCTTGCTGCCAAATCCTAGCCAATTTATGGTGGCCCTAGTGAGGGGATTACAAGGCCAGTGAGAAGCAGAGGTGGTTTGCCACTGACTCCCCTGCACAGCCTTCCTTGGTGGCAGGGCCGGATCACCCACTAGGCAAACTGTTGCCTAGGCATTTGCCTAGGGCCCTGGGAGGGGGGCACAGAATTGGACTCTCCCTCCTTCCCCAAGGCAAATACCTAGCTTACCTCCCCCCCACTGTCGCCTCTCCTCCTCCTTCCTGCCCCCTTCTCTTCTGCGCTGCCCAGGAAGGCAGTGGAGCGCCTTCCCAGGAGGGTTGCCAAGTCCAATTCAAGAAATATCTGGGGACTTTGGGGGTGGAGCCAGGAGACATTAGGGGTGGAGCCAAGATCAAAGCTGTGACAAGCATAATTGAACTCCAAAGGGAGTTCTGGCCATCACATTTAGAGGGACAGCACACCTTTTCAATGACTTCCTTCCATAGGAAATAATGGATAGGGGCACCTTCTTTTGGGGCTCATAGAGTTGGACCCCCTGGTCCAATCTTTTTGAAACTTGGGGGGGGGGTAATTTGGGGAGAGGCACTGAAAATTTGGTGCCTCTACCCCAAAAAACAGCACCTCCGGAGCCCCAGATACCACAGATCAATTCTTCATGATTTTCTATGGGAAATAAATCTCCATAGGGAATAACAGAGTTCCCAGCAGACATTTCCCCCCTCCCCCTGCTTTCTGACGACCCTGAAGCGGGGGGAGGGCCTTCAAACCGGGGGATCCCCTGTCCCCACCTGGGGATTGGCAACCCTACTCCCCAGCCTCTTTAAAGCCCCCCCTTCCGATCAGCTGATCAGTGGGTAATATACTGCCACGACCCCCCTCCCTTCTGTGGAGCTGCACTCTGCTGACCCCCCCCCCCGTGCACTCAGAGGAGCACAACTAGAATTGGCCCTACCCACTTAGACTCGGCCCGGGCCTCCCAGCGCCAAGGCTTCACTCCTTCTCACTTCTGCCGGAAGTCAGAGTGCCGAGAGGCCCAGGCCGAGTCTAAGTGAGTAGGGAAGACTGACAAGCTTTCAAGAGTAGGGCCAATTCTAGCTTTGCTCCTCTGAGTGGGCAGAGTGCGGCCCACAGAAGAGAAGGGAAGGGAGGGGGGTGGCAGCGTTTTACCTACTGACCAGCTGATTGGTGTATGGGGGGTTTAAAGAGGGGGGAAGCATGGCGTTCCACTGCCCCTTCCCAGGTGGCACAGAAGGGAAGGGTGGGAGAGAGAAGGTGCTGCACAGGGGGGCAATGGGCAGCGAGTTTGCCTGGGGTGCCAAGCGCCCTGCTTGGCGGTCTTATATCCAAGCGCCAACCCTGCTTAGCTTCCAAGATCTGACAAAATTGGGTATAATATGCCTGCTGCCTTCCCTCCACTTCACACATTAGAGAAAGAAATACTTGTTTGCTACTAGATAAACATATGGAAGGCAAGTGCAGTAATTTCCTGGGCTCCTGGCTTGTATTCATGCCCCAGGTGTAAGTTAGAAGAAAGTTCTCAAGAATTATACTTGTAGCTCCACCCTCCACCTTTAACCATGCCCATCAATAAGTTTTAGACTGTGATCACACACACTAAATAATGCACTTTCTGACAGGATCTTGCCAGTCCGAATCCAGTTGGAAAGTGCACTGAAAATGAGTTGAGAGTGCATTATTCAGTGTGTGTGATTGCAACCTTAGTCACCCCTATTCTTAACAAAACAGGTACTGACTAATATAGTATTATGTAAAATACTCCAAAAATGCATAGCATAGATGGGCAAATCTCAGCACGGGCGACTCAGGCAGCAGAAGGACCTGGCCTAGGGAGAAGGGGTAGAGCGCCTGCTCTGTATGCTGAATGTCCCAGCTTCAGTCCTTGGCATCTCCAGTTGAAGGATCTCAGGGAGCAGGAAGGAGCTTTCTCTGCCTCAGGCCCTGGAGAGGCAATGCTACTTAAAGCGAGATGAACCAGTGGCGTAGCTCCATAGGTTCTCCTTCTGCCGAACAGATGATGCTGTCCTGAGTGACTATTACAAAACGGTTTATGTATGTAGGCACTTCTGTTCACCCACAAAGCATACTCTAGAGCAAGGGTGTTAAACATGTGGCCCAAGGGCTGAATCAGGCCTCCAGAGGGCTATCAGGCCCCTGAGCAACTGGCTGTCATCTGCTTCCTTCTCCTTTTCTCTTGCTTCCTTCTGCATCACAGCTTGCTTTGCAAGGCTTGCTCAGCCGCACTGAGGGGGGCTCTTTGGTGCGACATACAAAGTTCAATGTCCCACCAAATGCTTAAAACTCAACACCAATATGGTAACAGAAAACTGCTTGCATTTCTAATTAATTTGCAAGGCCCAAGGGATTGCCTATAAAATAAAGGAACAACTAGTGTTTAGAGTGCCACACCAAGACCCTGAGTCCTCCATAACCACCATGAGGTGGCATGGTTAGCCTAGATTTTTTTCCAGCTTAATCCACCTCATATAGCAAAATCATAAAAGCTCCTTCCATATTCATATCATTCGGAAAATGTGTAAAGGGTAAGTTTCCAGGATGATGTTTCCATGCAGGCAATATTGTTGCAGTTTTTCATGTTCTCTGAATGTTTGTCACAGTTAAAAGACTAGTTTAGAAGCTGAGAGATCTGGGTTCAAATCCCCATTCTGCATGGAAGTTCACTGGGTGACCCGGGGCCAGTTGCCCTCTCTCAGCTTAACCTACCTCACAATGTTGCTATTCTCCTGTAGCACCTTGGAAAGGAAAGGGCCCCTGTGCAAGCACCAGTCGTTTCCGAGTTTGGGGTGATGTTGCTTTCACAACGTTTTCATGGCAGACTTTTTACTGGGTGGTTGCCATTGCCTTCCCCAATCATCTACACTTTCCCCCCAGCAAGCTGGGTACTCATTTTACCGACCTTGGAAGGATGGACAGCTGAGCCAACCTCAAGCTGGCTACCTGAAAACCCAACTTCCGCCGGGGATCGAACTCAGGTCATGAGCAGAGCTTGGGACTGCAATACTGCAGCTTTAACACTCTGCGCCATGGGGCTTATTAGCACCTTAAAGACTAACAAAATTTGTGGTAGGGTATGAAGAAAAGAATTGATTTATACTCTTCCCTTCACTACCCAAAGGTGTCGCAGAGCAGCTTCCAATCTCCTTCCCCCGCCCCTCCCCACAACAAACAGCCTGTGAGGGAGCTGAGGCTGGCCTTGAACAGAACAGCCTTGAGAGAATTTGTGGCTGACCCAAAGTCTCATCAGCAGGTGCATGTGGAGAAACGGGGAATCAAAGAATCTCTGCACTTAACCACTACAGAGCTGGATTAACAATTAGGCCAAGTAAGAACTGGCCTATGGGCCCCCAGGCCTTTAGGGATCCCGGGCTGGCTCCCCCCCCTCATTTTCCCCCCTGCCTGCAGCCTTCCCAGCCTGTGTGTGCAGTCAGCGACTAAGCTGCTCTTTGCCCAACTTGCCTGGTGCGGCTGCTGCTGGTGTTGTCACCAAGTTTGCCTCTCTCTGCCTCTCCCCCGCAGCTTTTGTCAAGGGGGCTTTTAAGAGAGGCCTGCAGGCTACAGCAGGGGCTGTGGGTGGTGGGGTGGATGCTCAGACTCTGAGATAATTTGCAAGGGTCCCCCCAAATTTCAACTGCCTAGGGGCCTCCACAGGGTTTATTGCGGCTTTGCCACTACACCAAACTGACCAAGAGTCACTGCTCACTTCTTCAGATGCAGGCAGAATGTTGGCTCATCTGTCCTATATCTTGGAGAGTGGAATGATTTCATATGCCAAATGACATTAGCAGGCAAATGGCAATAAGTGTGATTGGATTAGGCATGATATGCAGAGAGGTAGTAGGCGTGGAGAAAGCTGCTTTGGTAATAAGACAGGAAACCTCGGTCTCGATTCAGTCCAGGAGGATGCAGTGTCTAGCTTTGTTATGAGTTGCAATTCAGCCGTCTGTCTTTCTCATCTGCTCTTAGGTCAGCACCTGAATGTACTGGGAGGTTAAAATGTTCCCCCATTGGTTTGGGAATGTGGCGGTTTCTGATGTCAAACTTGCCTCCATTAATTCACTGTGGGAGGAACTGGCCTATTTGTCCAATGTAGGGAATGGAAGGGCATTACTGACCCGTAATGGCATAAATCACATTAGAGTGTTGATGGTGCGATGGAAAAATTGATGGGAGAATGGAAAAATTCTGGGCCCCTTGGTAGGGTCGCCAATCCCCACGTGGGGACAGGGGATCCCCGGGTTTGAAGGCCTTCCCACTTCAGGGTCATCAGAAAGCTGGGGGGGGGGGGAGGAAATGCCTGCTGCACACTCCATTATTCCCTATGGAGACCGATTCCCATAGAGTATACTGGAGAATTGTTCTGCGAGTATCGGGGGCTCTTGGGGAGGAGTTTGAGGTAGAGGCACCAAATTGTCAAAGTCCAAAGTCCCCAGATATTTTTTGAATTGGACTTGGCAACCCTAGCCCTTAGGGAAGACAGTAGGCCTGTATTTAAACATCTAAATCAATTACAAGGAAGAGGAGTCAATTTTGTCAGGAGAGAAAGGCGGACTGCAAATGACCTCAGAAACGTCCAAAAAGATTTCTCCGGCGAGGTAAAAGGAACTGTGGCAGAGGCCGATCCGAGGAGGAGGAGGGGGACAAAGGCAAGCGCGCTCTGCTCTCTCGCCCTGCGAGGCGCCTCTTGGAGAGGGGGAGGAGGCCCAGGCCAGGCGGGCTGGCCTGACGCCGACCCAGCGCCCTCCTTGGGGCGAGGCCGCCACGGCAGGAAGAGCCGCTGGGGCCCTGGCGGGCCGGCGTCACGGCCTTCTCCCCCCCCCCACCCGAGGGGCAGGTCCCGCTGGGGGGGTGGGTGGCTGGATGCTGGCAGCAGCGGCGGGAGGGAGACGCCGACTTGCCGGAGAGGAGCGCGGGGGGCCGCCATGAGCGCCGGGTGGCTGCGCTGTGTCCTGCTGGGCTGCTGCTTGGCGGGGCGCTGGTGGTGGGGCCAGGCCCAGAGGGCGGGAGGCGGGGGCGGCGAGTATTGCCACGGCTGGGTGGACGCGCACGGCCGGGACTACGAAGGCTTCCCCTGCCCGGAGCGCTTCGACACCCCCGACGCCACTATCTGCTGCGGCTCGTGCGCCCTGCGCTACTGCTGCGCCGCCGCCGAGGCGCGCCTGGAGCAAGGCGGCTGCACCAACGACCGCGAGCCGGAGCAGCCGCCCGCCGGCGCCCGTGAGTGGAAGGGGAGGGAGGGAGGGCGGGCGCGCGGGCATGTGGGTTTAAGGGCCCCCGTGGAATCCCGGGCAGAGTTGCTCCCGGCTCCGCGCCTTGCTTTCAGGGGACGGAGATGGGAGCAACTCTGCACAGGGCAGCGCTGCAAGAAAGAGCAGGCGAGCCTGAGGCCGCGGGGGAGTTTGGGTCTAGCTTTGCAACGGTGTCTTTGCAATGCATCTGGCATCTAGCTTTGCTGTGCATCTAGCTTTCCCCCGGCGCCTGCTGCGGTGCAAGGCTCCTGGGCTGCGGTGGGAGGGACTTCCGAGTCAGGACTGCAAACTTGGGGCGAGCTTCGCCCAGGCCGCGCGACACGTGCAGGCGGATCATCGGGTGCCTGTTTGGTCCGGGGTATGGCTGGACTCGCTTTCCTGCTGGGGCGCGGAGGATTGCAGCCAGCCCCATTGCTGGCCTCGCCCTCTTCGCTCTAGATCAGAAAGGGGAAAGTGCTGGGAAATCCCCACGCTTTGAAATTGTCCGCATGGTTAATTCTAAAGGAAGTTCTCCAACCGGGAATCGGGCAAAGAAAGCGTGTTAGGGCAGAAATCTGACGTTTTGTAAACGAACGTCTGAACACGCAACACCGGTTCTTCTGCTGGCCAGTGCCACCCAAAATGTCCTCTCCTCTCCAGAAAAGGGGGAACAGTTTGTCCCGTCTGGAGTTTTGGAAAGAAGAGTCAGGAACGAGGTGGTCTTCATCAATGGAGGCATGCAACAATTTATGTAAAGGGTGCTAACATCGTGGAACCATTTAAAACACGTTCTGAAAGCGAACGAGGCTGGGTTCGACCCGATTGCATTAACGAGGTTTTCCGACCAATCCAAAGACGTCGGGCTCACATCGACCCGGTTGTCTCTATGGCTGTGATCACACATGCTAAATAATGCCGTTTCAATCTTCTTTCAAAGCACTTCCCAACTGGGTAGTGCCAGTTCACACAGTAAAATCCAGTTGGAAAGTGCGCTGAGAGTGGATTGAAACGGTATTATTTAACATGTGTGATCAAAGCCTATACTTGTCAGCTATTTGTTCGCCAGCCAAGCAAGAGGTTCGGCAGGTCCGCAGAAATGGGCCAGCCCGGAAAACCTTTTGTTCCCCCGACTGTTTCTATGCTTTTAATCAGCTGTTGGTGAAACGTCGAAACGCATCGCTTTCTACGTAGGAAGTGCCATTAACCTCAACGGGAGCTACTTCTGAGCATACCCGGTTTCTCACTGTGTAAAAAAGAGTCCTGTTATTAACTCTGCAGCTGAAGACCAGCAGAGCTCTTGAGCTGGGGTTGGGGGGCTACCTTCCATTTTGGGAAACATCCTGCAGATAAAGCCTTGCTGCTTATACTAGGGCATAGCCAGGATTTAGATTTAGTGTTCTCTCTTTTAATGTGACACTTGAATGTGTTACTCAAATGCAACCTGAAACTACTGAACACAGGTGAATTTGTTCAGGTTTAGAATTCAGATGGCATCAGCCTGTTGCATTCTAGTATTTTCCATGCTGTCTTTCCTCAAGACTCTTATTTTTAAAGAGCTTAAAATGCAGTTGAAGAGTCAGGCTGTTTGATGTGGACTGTGGAAACGCTGATGTTTCCCAGGGATCCAGGCCCTTTAAAATTTCACCTCTTCATTTTCCACCTGTTTTGTCTGCAGGGTCTCTTTGGTGCTTAAGTTCTGTTTTGTTTTTCTATCTCCACAGTTTTGCTTCAGTTTTTAATTGTTATTTGTTATTTTAATTGTTATTTTTAATTCATTTATTGCCGTTTTAATAAAATATGAGCAGTGGGGGGTTTACTGTAGAGTAAAAAAGTGCTACTTAACTCCTCCCTATGGACAAAAAAAGATTATCATTATTAATGGAGAGAAGACTAGGAAGCACTCGATAAGACTGGAAACAAAGGAACCAAGGGGAAAAATGCAAAGAGAAGCAAGACATTTGCTGATGGGAAGTTACTTCTGAGAAAATGCATAATAAGATTGTGCCTGAGGGAAGGATTTTTTTAAAAATAGAGAATGTAACACATTAAACACATTTGGAAGCTTGAGTTTTAGTTCTGCTTGCAGCTGAATAATAATAAAAAAGGGATCCTTCAGCAATGAAAAAAAGGTGGTTGTGTGGAACCACTCCATATTGGTCCATAAGGGGGGGGGGGGAAATCCTTGTTGGAATAGTAATACGCTACATTTTCTTGGGTCCAATTACAACCCCAAAAATGGTGGGTGAGGTAAACTTGTGAGTTTCACAGAACTGTTCCTTGGGTTCAGTGTAACACCCTCTCCCTACCTCCCCCCCCCCGCCCCAAATAGACAACAGGGTGAGGAAAGCAGGGGAAAGAAGAAACAAGAAAAATCTATATTGCTGGTAAATGGCATGGTAGAGTCTGCAATAGGATAGTTTTAAAAAGGTGATTCAGGAAATACTGTATAGACTAATTAGGTTACATTGTGTCCACTGCTGAACACTGGTGGAGGCATAAGAACATCTGTTAAAAGTGAAAACTTGCAAAGAAGTTGGGGATTTTGTTCTTTACCCAGCCAGGACATAAAGACTTTAACCAGGCATTGATCGCTAAGCCCCAATGATTGCAGAAGAATTTGTGCTTGTATTGAGCCAAAGGATCTTTATTTCTTGCTGAATTAGACAGAGGATCTTATTTACTCATGTGAATTGGTGTTAATGTTTTTGTATAATAATAATCGTTGACAAATTAATCTTTGTATTTTGAAGGGAGTATATAGATAATACTTTGGGGTTGTTTTTTTTTTTTCCATTTCATGACGTTTTGACATTTCCCTCCCTCTTTGTTTAGAACCAGTCTACGTGCCTTTTCTTATTGTTGGATCGATATTTATTGCGTTCATTTTCGTGGGTTCTCTGGTCGCTGTTTATTGCTGTACGTGTCTAAGGCCTAAGCAAACTTCGCAGCAGCCCATCCGATTCTCTCTCCAGAGCTACCAGATGGAGACTTTACCAATGATCTTGAACTCTACGAGCTTAAGGACTCCGTCACGACAATCCAGTACAGCAACCAGCTCAAGTTCTACCGGGGGCTCCGTCCGCAGGTTTTCATTTGCCAGGCCAGAATCCGGGTGCATCATGGCCTCTTCGCCTCCCCCTTATTCTTCTGGCTGTTTGCAAATGGGCCACTCCATCCACCTCTCTCAGCCGTCTGGATTTTTGGTGTCAGCCCCGTATTTTTCCTACCCTCTCCATTCCGAATCGTCTACAACTGGAAAGTGTGTTCCAGATTTTAGTCCGAGCTGAAAGGAAGTTTTGAAAAACTGAACGCTGGGCTCACAGTGAAGCACAGTAAACTCCTGCATTGTGTAGTTTTCAGAGATGTGCTCTGTGGTCATGGGATTCAGAGCTATGGGAATGGGCAAGCTGCCCTTTTTAAAATGCAGATGGTTGCAAAATAAATGTTCTGAATCGCGGCATCGCCTCCATGTGGGTAATAGCTGAAAATATATTGCAAACTAAAGTCTTCTCTTCGGTGGGCATGTGTAAAGCTGTACTTTTAACCTGAGAAGAGATCCTGCAGATACAAGTAGAATAAGACACTTGGGGCAGAATTTTAGAGGACAACTAATTATTGCCATGGCATAGTCTAGCCAAATTTAAGCACTTTTAAAAGGTTCTATCCCTTTGGCACTTACTTCTGATAAACATGCTGAAGTTTGAACTGTATGCCTTACTGATTTTAATATTTATCTTTCTCCAGTTTAATTCAGTGTGCTGAACTCAGGCTGGATCTTCTCATAAGTTTTATTCCTTATTAACAGAGTTTAAAAGGGGAGGGTGGAGTACTATCCACAAACAAGTGAAATGATAATTAGTATCACTAATCATCAAGGTAATTATTTTATAAATTAGTATGAAAAGACTGGGACATTAAAATTGCAAGCTATATAATGAGATTAATCAGTATCTCCGAGAAAATTAAAAAAAGGTATACAATAAGGACACAAGCAGTCCAGTCATAGAACTTCTTGTGTCAGCATATAAGGATTGAAAAGTACCCCCAAATATGACAAGGCTGATTTTACAGGCGATGTGTAGAACTGAAAAACTGGAAGGATTCAGAGCAGGATTTCAGTACAGAATTTTATCTGTAGTCTGGGTTCTCACAGTCCAGAGATGAAATGCAATTTAGGTAGCCTACAATAATTTCACAGATTGCCAGTTTAAGCATTTTCTCAAGGATGTATTTATTGTGAATGTTTGGGAAAACACGCTGGACAATGTGGTCTTAAAAGTTCTATTTGTAAAATTAGCACTATATAAGTTTTGAAAAAAATGTAATTTAAAATGTATTGACAAGATTAACACTGTTTAGTAGTCACATGGTTCTCTATCCAATAAAAACCTGAAGATGAAATACTTTTGTCGTCAAATATGTCTGTTTTTAATTAATAAAAATGTAATTTACTTCAGTGTGATCTGTAAAGTTAAAAGTTGTCACCGAGACGCAGTAAAGCATATGGTCAGAAATAAAGTTTAAGTATGTAAAATATTCATTGTCTGCTTTTAAGAAGCTAGAGAACCAGTGTGGAATAGCCATTAGATTAGGATTTAGAAAGACTCAGGTTCACATGGAATCATAGAATTGGAAAGGATCTCCAGGGTCATCTAGTCCAACCTCCTGCACAATGCAGCAAACTCACAAACACCTCCCCCTAAATTCACAGGCTCTTAATTGCTGTCAGATGGCTATCTAGCCTCTATTTAAAAACCTCCAAGGAAGGAGAGCCCACCACCTCCTGAGGAAGCCTGTTCCACTGAGGAATCGCTCTAATGGTCAGGAAGTTCTTCCTTATGAGCCGGAAACTCTTGATTTAATTTCAACCCATTGGTTCTGGTCCTATCTTCTGGGGCCACAGAAAACAATTCCACACCATCCTCTAGATAACAGCCCTTCAAGTACTTGAAGATGGTGATCATATCACCTCTCAGCTGCCTCCTCCAGGCTAAACAGCTCCTTCAACCTTTCCTCATAGGACTTGGTCTCCAGATCCCTCACCATCTTCGTCGCCCTTCTCTGGTCCCGTTCCAGCTTGTTTATATCCTTAAAATGTAGTGCCCAAAACTGAACACAATACTCCAGGTGAGGTCTTACCAGAGCAGAGCAAAGCAAAGCAATACCATCACATCACGTGATCTGGACACTATACTTCTGTTGATACAGCCCAAAATTGCATTTGATGAATGTTACTCCCAAGTTCAACCTACCTCACAGGGTTGCTGCGAGGATAAAATGCAGCAGAGAATGATGTGTTATACTGCCTTGATCGCTTGGGTAATAGTGTAGTGGAAAGAACTTCTGTTAAAACAAACATGACCTGCAGCGCAAGGCAGTAATGCCATGCCTATTTACATGGGAATAAGCCCTGGTGAGTTCAGAAGTATTTCTGATACAGATGTACGGATTTGGGCTGCCTGCATAATCTGTATACAAATCCCATTAAAACAAGTTTCTCATTTTCAGTTTCATATGGGTAGTTGTGTTGGTCTGAAGCAATAGAATAAAGTTAGAATCCAGTGGCACCTTTAAGACTCAAGTTTTATTCAAGGTATGAACTTTTGTATGCACAGAAGAGGAATGTGCATTTTTGAACAGACAACTTATTTTCTGTGGATTCTTGGATTTTGAAACGCAAAACCAAATCTTAATATTCTATAAAGATATGTCAAAAACAATCCTGAAATGGTTTGGTACTTCCATGGTCCTGTATGACAACACAGTCTGAAGGAAAAGCATGTTGATTTAATCCAGAGAAATGCAAAAAGAGGTCTGGCTTGCCTGAGAACTTTCCTATCACCGCTTTCCCTCTCCAGCCCCACCCACCTCACA
Organism: Heteronotia binoei; assembly: GCF_032191835.1. Taxonomy (NCBI): domain Eukaryota; kingdom Metazoa; phylum Chordata; class Lepidosauria; order Squamata; family Gekkonidae; genus Heteronotia; species Heteronotia binoei. The sequence continues at coordinate 25,993,653 of NC_083231.1, read as the reverse complement.
GGATGTCTGTTGTGGGGGAGGAAGGTAAAGGAGATTGTGAGCCGCTCTGAGACTCTTTTGAGTGGAGGGCGGGATATAAATCCATTATCTTCATCTTCATCTTTCCTTGTGTATCCTCAGTAAAGCAGCCTGGGACAAGCCAGAAAAGTCCAGATGCCCCAGGAAGAGCAGGACTGGTGAATGGAAATATGAACAAAAGTACCTCAGGACGTCTATGTAGATGGATTGTTTTAGTTTGTAGGTTTTTGTGGCTAACCTATTATGCAGTCTTAATCAGGAATTTTTATGAGCCAGCATCCTTTCCCAGTGCCTGTTCTCCAAGCAAAGGAAAGGTCCATTATCACTGAGGTATTGCATATGTAGAACCAGGCTGAGGGTTCAGGGTACGAGACTTCTACGCAGGCCTCATTTTGGGCAGGAGCAGAGCTCCAGAACCTCAAATTTTTATTGTGCTCTTTCTTAACCTCCCCCCACCGGCCAAAATCGCTTTTGGGCTCCATTGCTTAAACTCCCTGTGATAATTTTGCTGAACACTAAGATTTGACAAACTAATATTTTCCCGCACAAAAAAAAGGAAAATAACCAAAACATATAAAGCAGAGATAGGAGAAAGTAATTTAAAAAGTATGATGGGAGTAAGGTTTTGTTATGACAATTATAATTCAAGAAGCATTTTAAGGAAATGCTGAGCTGATATAATTTAGTACACTTTCCAGTGATGTCAGGGGTGTGTGGCATATGCAAATAAGTTGTGCTAATGATCTCCAATGTCTTTTTCTACAAAATGACTGTGATTTCCCTCCTCCTAGAAATGTATTGGTGGTCTTAACTGCTTAATGTTAATACACCAGTGAACCATTTTCAGAACAGTGGGCTGAAGGCTATGCTGCTTTTAACTGCACTGCGAGAGTGTCTTGCTGGCTTTGCAAGCACATTAATTTCAGTATGGATGGTGTGCCAGACTGCGGTCATGAAACCCTCACCTGAGGCACTTTGCTGAGTTATCCTGGGAACAGGCCAAGAGGTCAAACTCGAAGACTACCTTAAATGTTAAATTTATTATTCTTCAATGTTTTATGTGCTGCATTGCCTGCATAAAACTTTGGCAGTAGCAGTGTAACGTATTCTGTAAGGGAAAAAAATGAATTGTAACTGACAAAAATGCACGTCTGCGCTTACATTATTATATTGGGTATTCCGCTATAGAGTTTGCCTTTTAAATATTGAAGAGGGGAAGGAGATATGTCAGAGCTTAAGAATGTTGCTGCACCATACAAAACCTAGCAAGCCTAAAAAAGCGAAACAAGAACTTTAGAACGGATTCTTTTAACAACTTGGAAATGTCATGCTCATATATGTAGGATGGAACTGTTCAGGTTTACTGGACACAAACGTTATAAAAGTATATCTTTGACAGAAGAATGGTAGACTCCTGAGATGGTCATTCCCTTCCATCGAGTGTACAGCTTCTAAAGGGACACATGAAATGGTGAGGGAGGTAGGGGATGCCTGGCTAGCTAGCCGGATCAGCCGAATCAACCTTGCTGACAAATGGGGTGACATGTTGCAGCCAGGCTTTAAAGGTTATTGCTTAACTAGTGTAAGACTAAAATGTGACACGTTAGTTTTGAATTATTTGGGAAAAGATTTTAAGAAGCTATTGGCAGAACAATCCAAGTGATGCTTTTTGAATGTCTCCAGCATCCACATAAATAGCTTGAGTGTTTCTGTGGAACCAGCTGAAAAAACTTGTTTATTGTTTTCAGCCATGCTTATAGATTGCTCTCTCGATTGGGATGATTATTGGGCCTAACTATTGGGATACAGTTACCTGAATTAACTAATAGTGATGGACAACCATAATAGGATTGTATTTTCCAGTATAAAAATGCAAGTGTTTGCTGTTTGAGATAGCCGGTTATTGTTTTTGGTAGCAATATAAATCTACTAATTAAAAAATATAGCCATATAAAACTCAGGATCAGGATAACTTGCGGATCTAGACTTGAAATTGAAAGAAAGATCACACATACGGGGGTGGGGGGGAGTTGCTGTCAGAGTTTTACTTGCTGATTATGTGGTGTGATGCCTCTGGAGAAGCACACATGTCCATTCTTTGGAATATGGCTGAACACAGGAATTGTTTAATCAGAGCTGAATTAAAACCATCCCAAGAAGAATAAAAATTCAACATTTCTAAGAAATCATTAAGATTCAACAAACTCATTTTTTTCCAGGAGGTGCTAACTACGAGAGGCAGAATCAAAGTTAGCAACCAACTGTATACATGTTGTTATCTATCTCACTCATATCTAGGATGATATTATTTCTGAACATAAAACCATTTGTAAACACAAGTTTCTGATACTTTGCCTTCATGTTATAAGACTACACAGATTTGCTGCATACTTTTACAGGTAGTTGCTCATCTATGGGATGTTATTGTTGGTTTTTAATGTTACGTTCATTACACTTATACAAAATATTTGTCCTGTCAGTCTCTCCTCAATGGCTGCCTTTATTGAGTAGTGTTATCTTTTGTTGGACAGAATACTGTTCCTTCCCCTTCCATTCATCTTCTCTCATGGGGACCAATGATAAGAAGTAGTATCTGAACTTTCTTATTCTTCTGTTCCCTCGGAGTCCTTTTTTAATTATGTCTTAGATTTCAAGCCATTATTCTAAATTTTACTTCATAAAACAGCCACAAATGTTTGGGCAGAAAGACGGTATATAAATGCAGCTAGTAAGCACACACAGTTTTTCTTGCTGAAAATCAATTTAAAACTAATATAAAAACTTACTTCCCCCATTCAAGGTGTGATCATTTAATAAAAACTACAGTATGCCATCCAATTAGCAAAGTGACATAAGCTTTTGAAAGGCTTAATCACAATTTTAATACAGCTCAAAACTAGAATAATGGGGTATATGTTTGAGAAATTCTTACAAACAAACTTTAGAGCTTTCCTTAATTGCAAGATTTATTTTTTTTTAAACAAGAGACAAAACAGTTAAAATTTGCAGTTTAAAACATGCACATTCACAAAATGCCAATGACATGTAACACTGCATAGAACTGAATATATTACGAAAATTTAATAACTTGTTATAAAACAGTGCATTTAACATCAAGTTAAAACTAAACCTGAGGAAAACTACCATAAACACTGAGTCAAAACCTTTCCATGCAGCTTTACAATTTCCACAGTAGTTTCAGCAGTAATGGTTCAGTGGAGCTGGAAAGTCCTACCTCACTGTAAATGCAGCCTTTACTTCATGTAGTGCCTGCCTTCCATGGCAGCATTTTGTGATTAGACATTGAAACACATAATAAAAATCAACACTAATGCATTATGGCTTCGATTGTAGAACAAGGCAAAAACAACAACAACAAAACCCCCAACCTAACACAAACATGATTTTACTTCTACACATTTGGGCCACAGTTTTGTAATTACAAAATATTGAATGAATGCAAAAGTCTGTGTTGAAATCATCCATAAAACAGAAGATGCACGGCCGATTTTCATGATAGTTCTCCTGACTGGGTAATCTGAGTAGTCTAACTCTATGCACAGATTCTGGAATTCTGCTCATATGAATCAGTATGGATTCATATGAATTAATATGATTTTGAGTTCACATTCAATACTAATAAAATGAAGCAGTTTACCCAACACTTACTTTTGCTTATCAGATACATATGGCATGATGCGTGTTTTTAACTGAAGGGAAAGAAATAATGAACTTTACAGGAGAAGCATGCAGTAGGCCAAATTCACATTGTGACACACTAACTCATGCTGACAGATGGAAACTTACAACTGTTTTTGCACACTACGTAAGTAAGCAGAGAAAGAGGGATGGGCTGCCTATATTGTCCATTTCTCTGGTAAGTAAAAAGTGAAAATTAATTAAATGCTGACAAAAGATGGTTTCCCATGCATGCCTGTGCAACAGGAACATTTCACTGTTTTCTTTTAAATATTCTATTTTTTACAACTAGAAAGTTGCTTACATTATAAATTTGTCAAAATTGGTTTGCAAAAATAAATCTAGCACTAAGAAAAACAAGTCCACTTATGGCTTCTCAAATAGGTTAGGTACTCCATTCTCACAAGCAGTTAACACAGGTAATATATAAGTTCATTGATTTCAGGATGGCACTGCTTTTAATCAACTGAAGACTACTGAAGCTATTTAATAACAGCTTGAAACCGTTACCCAGTACACATAAAAATACATAACACTTCCCTTCCTGATTTAAGGAAGAGAAATGGAGAATTTTAAGATTTTAAAACTGGTACATTACAGTTAATTATTAGAACTGTAAAATCTTTGTATTGAAATATGTCTACTGGTCAATGGAATATATATATATATATATATATATATATATATATATATATATATATATATATATATATATATATATATATATATATATATATATATATATATATATATATATATATATATATTATAATATATTTCTATATTATAATATTTATACAGCTTTTGCATATGAAATTTATCTGTCTGGAAACCTTGTATTTGATTGTATGACTTTCGTTAAAATAAATTTTGTTTACCTTGGGCATCTGTCATTTCTGAACTTAAAACAGTTAGGCAGACTTTAATAGAAAAAATTCAAGTGTTAAAGGCAGTACATATACACAATGATCACATTGTTTTAATCAAGTGCGGGTAGCCTAATATTGGCTGTTATTACATAAAAGTACATCCAGTGTGTGAGAAAGCATATTAAAATCAAATGGATAAGAATAAAAGTTAATATATCAGATGGGAGATGCTGAAACTGGGGCACTCCTTCAGATTTATAACAAAGCCATGCTGCACCGAATGTGCTGGAATGAAGTTACCCTTCTTTTGCAAAGAAGCTATGATATTACAGCATCCACAATCCAGCAATCAATGAAAAGTTTTAATAACAATCCGTTTCAAGTAGCAAAGAGAGTGCCAGAATGAAGATGTATTCTGTGCCATGTTCTGTCACCAAAGGTGGGCAATCATGGAACTTTGATTTCCCAAACTCTAGTGAATGCAATAGCTTATGTGTGTGTGTGTGGTTTTACCCTAATCCAGCAAGGGTAGGGAGACATGCTTGTCTTGTGTGAAAAAACAGGTTTTCTGGGTCCTTTGAATGCAAACTGTTTCATGTTGCTGGGAGAGAAAGGAGAAGGGGTACACACCTGCAGCCACACTTTTTGTGGTGCTCATGGTGCTTCTCTGCCATTGTTGAGTCAGACCATTTGTTTGGGGTGTGGGAACTGAATCAAGGATACCCCTTCCCCCCCCCTTCCAGAAGATCAATTCTGTCAGAGGCCACAAGAGGCTGCATCGGGGCCAGGAAGAAAGAACAGGATACGTGAAAGAGCACAGAGTTTGGGCTGAATTACAATGTCTCTCTCAACTGACTTTCTTTATTCGTTTATTCAAAAGAGAAATATGCACAGCTTGGAATTATATTATAACTATGGTAGAAGATTATCATTTTTAATTGTTCACTTGGGAAATCTGTTAATGTCAATGTGTCCCATAGACATAAAGTTTGAACCCAAGTTCCAAAAAGGGCATGCTCTGATTTTTTTTTCTTCCTCTAGGTCAAGTGATTTGGCCCTCCTTGTTGGTTCATTCAACAGTGCCTGAAGCTTTCTAGATGGCGATTTTACACAGCAAAAGTACCAAGCAAGGCTGTTTTTAATTAGATTTTTCCTTCTTTCTTTAATGGGTGCATCACAATCACATGAAATGTTCATTTCATAGTTGCAAATTTCCTGCAACCCCCGACTTTACAATTTGGACCTAATAAGGGAACCATCACACAGAAATACTGCATTTACCACAGTACATGTGAATGTCTTTTGACAGGCAGATAAGTTGTACAGTGAATGTACCTAAAAGTGGAACTTCATATATGAAATATATTTTAAAGATGGAATTCTTGATAATGACTTAAAACTAATAGCAGAGTTCAAATTATTTATGCCCCTATCAACCAACATTTACACACTAATGTATCTAAAAATACTTTAATTGTAAAAGAATAGGACGGAAGTCCTATACTATCTGGATTAGGATGTGAAGACATGGTTAGTTTATTTTGTTTTATTAGCAGTAGATAGCAGAAGATTTACATCAAAATAATAGAAGAGCTCTTCATCAGCTTCATTTTTCAAACTGCAGCATTCTTAATTCAAAACTTATGGTGGGCTGCATACACTTGATAGACGTAATAAATAATTGTTTCATAAAGCAAAGGGAACATACTGGCTTGGTACTGAATAAACAACACCTATTTCTGGATTTTTTTAGACAGAAAGACAGATTATTACTATGTTCTAACCAAGTTGTGCATATAGCGTTCTGATAATTCAAAATAAAAACAAGTTGTTGCTTTTTTTAAAAAAAGAACATAGGCTCTGATTCCTACTGTGCAGGGAAATTGTGTTTTATGCATGGTACCGCATTCTGAAGACATAAAAAGGCCATGCATGTTTAGGAAAAAAAACATGGGATGCGTGAACATTTGATCAATTATGACAGAATGGATAACCTGCTGGTGCAAAGGGGAACTGAATCAAAACCATCCCCATCCTCCAACCCTGGTACCTCCAGCAGACAATCAGTACCAATGGAAATAAAAAGTTCTGATCATCAATTTAGATATGATATTATGAGATATTTTCTCCACAGCCCTCTGCTTTGCACAAGGAATGCTTCTTTACACTTACAGAATGGCTATAATACTGAGCAGTAGTCGTACATAATTCAAACAAATCTTAAAGACACATGCCCCTTACACAGAGAATGGCCGATGTAGTACATATTTCTATTAAATGAAGCGGGGGCAGGTGAGGGGGGATAATAGAGATAAAAGAAAAGCATCTGTAAGGCCAAAGGTGCAAGTGATCACAGATCTGAACACAAATGCAATAAAAAGCAGCCTGTATCAAGTTCAGGTTATTGTAAAACTTTTCAAGTACAGAGCATCAAGCATGCAATTCCAACATCACACTTGACATTACCATCCTTTACATTTTCTCTGAATGATAATTAAAGTGAGAAACACATTTTATGGAACTTCTTTGGCAAACCTTTTAGGCTAGTTTGACACAATTCCTTATAAATTCCTTGCTTTGAAATCATACCTCATCACATGAGTCAACGTCATTTAAAAATGGATATTTTAGCACTTATTGAAATCAAAGGTCCATTAAATGGCATTTTAGATGTCTCATCATTGTTAAACCTTTGCCAAAGTTATCCTTGTCAATATGTGCTATGTTGGGTAATCTGACTCTTAGTTATGTCTCAGATTACAATACATATTCAGCTTCACTGTAAATAAGCTGTCTTGAAAGAGTGAGGGTAATTTAAATCTTTGCTTACAAAATCCAAGAAACATTTGTTGCAGAATTCAGATGGTGTATTACAGTATAATTGCACAGTGCTTACGTTTACTCAATATGTGAATTCAAACTTCAGAAAATAAGCAAGAGCAGCTATCTTCCTCTAATCTCTGTTACTGGACCTTGTTGCCAAGCCCAGCAATGATACCCGTTTGCCTCACTATGGCAAATATTGCAGCTCTGTGACATTGTACTCTTTCACCATTCATCAGGTCTTTGCTTTGTAGTATCGTAGGCTCTTATTACCTCAGACTGTGATACAATCCCATTTTCATCTTGAGAGAAAGCATAGCCATCTGCAAATATGAAGCAACAACACATTCTAGTTTTACTGGAATATTTTAGAGATATCAGTCTACCAAAATATTGGGATACACTGTACCTGGAGGGGCATTAGTATTCTACAGAGAAGCGACTGATTTTACTGAGAAAAGCAAGAATGAAAGTGGAAAGCAAATCTGTTAAACTACTCCCAAGCATTCTAAAGACGTAATAGTAACACATTTTGCTATGACGCTTGTTACAGATATATTACAGAGGAATGTGTTAACACACACATACACACACAGAAGTGTTTATTATACACACATATAAAACTGAATAGTGTTAAAAACTAGAAAATTATTAAATACATATGCTTCCCTTTAAAATGAAGTTTACACAACAAATTAACACTCCATTTTCATTTTGGCCCCTTCAGACTATAATGTTAGGTGCTGGCCTATCAATGAAACTTTTTTCTCATTTCTCATGCTCATCTAAGAAAAAAACATGAGTTCTTGCAAAACTCAACAATGTTTTTGTTACTTCTATGCTTTGACTGTTTTTTCCATGCAAATTCACAAATACTTACGAAGCAAATTTTGTTGCAAAGACTCGGAGCGGTATAGGTTGACATGGTTTTTCTTAAAGACATTTTTTAGCAGCTGAGCTGTTTCAGTTAAGCTAGAAAGAAAAATGAAAAATGTGTGCTATACATCAATATTTGAAACAACATTAAGATCTGATATAGAGACTATGGAGCTAAGAAGCTATGAACCTGGCAAGCTAACTAAAAGACAGTTTTCTAACTGAACTTCTTCAAGATATGCTCTGTAATTTCCAACTTATAAGACACATTTGAACCACCGATTCTTGGAACTGTCTACATAACTGAGGATGAATGCAATAATGTATAAGGGAAAAAAGACTGCAACTAGAAAAACGTAATCAGATTTCAGTTCTGAAAAACGTAATGATCAGATTTTAGGCAGGAATGGGAAAGCATGGGGAAAAACACAGAACTGACGTCACCCCTCTTTAGGAGTCACCAGGAACCCTGTATTTTCCTCTGAAAGTGATGTCACAAAGTCACCCTGAGAGCAATTTTTTTTGAAACCTGTTCTTAAGTTGCAATTTAAAACAATGATGCAATACTATTGGGAACCAGTTATTGGTTATCTTAAATCCAACTATGTCCTACCAAATCGATCAGATTATAATATATGGCTGTTTACATAAGTGTGTTTATTCTATTCCGTATTAGTATTACATAAATGTGTTTATTCTATCCCTTACCAGTATTTTAAACACTGATATTAGACTAAGGATCATTAGCTTTTCATTAACTATTCAGGAAACCTAAAACATAAATTTGATAAAGATGGAGTCATCAATATATTAATATGTAACTTTCTTTGAATGTTAGTTTATGGATACATATGTTGATCTCACACACTGATTGTTTGTAATGGTTGGAATGAAACCCCTTATGTTTGTTATGTTTGTTAAATTTTAAAAATCTAATAAAATTTAAATTGGAAAAAGAAAAAAGAACATGGAAACCAAGACAAAAAACTATGTTTTCAAACATACCGTACTTTGAATGCAATGGGACACACCAATTTCTGGCTGAAGCAACAAAAGTTCTGATTATAACTACATTTAAAAGACATAAATTGCCATCCTTTAAATACTGCACATGAAAGGATGTGAAAGCAAAGTAAGCTTTTATAAATTCCAATCTTAGGAGACTGCTTTGTCCTCTCCAATTCAAAAAGGGAATGAAAGTGAGTTACTCTTTGTTAGCAGAGTCAGGTCTATATCTCAATAGGCTCTGTGAAACCCTAATAAGTAAAATGTGACCACATGAAATAGATTCACAAGGAGTTGTGGTGTAGTAAGAGGTTCTCTTGACCAAATGTTTGTTCTATTTGCCTCTGCAGAAGAATCAAATCAATGCTTATCCTGAGGTAGCAAGTGTTTCATTATGTATGATAAGTGTAGGTGCACCCTATAAATATCAAGGAGTTCCTAACTGATATCACGTTGTATTTTGAGATTTACTTAGTTAGAAAAGGATGCAAGGGGTTTGTGTGTGTGTGAGTGTGTTGCTATGCTTAAATGGACATCAGTATACAGTAGGCATAGGCACAAACTGAACCACAAATAGCGATTCATGCATGAATTGGGCTGATTCACGGTTTGTTCTGAATCGGTCTGGACCTTGGTGCTTTGTTTTTGAAGTTTGTTTTTCCAGACAGCCTGGCATTGATTCAATCAATTCCAAGCAATGCTGGGGGTGGACTTCTGAGAGCCCTAGAAATAACCACAGGAGCTTGATTGGCAGTTCTGGGTGCTAATCACAAAGCTCCCATTCTGCAGCATGAAGAGTTGTTGTGAGAACTGAAGCTCAGCTTTCTTGGGGCATCTACTTTGGGGAGCTATAACTCGGATATTCCAAATCCAATCTTTGCCAAACTTGGAAGGCAGATGGAAGAGAGCCTGCTGAAGACTCCTGGTGAGTTTTATATCTCCCAAACCAAATGAACCAACAAAATACAAACTGGGTCAGAAATCAAATTAATCATGAAATTAAATGAACCACCATTTCCCCAGGTTTGTGTTCATCCCTAGTATACAACAATATAACATGCACATGCAAGAGTGCTGCCATTTTTAATTACATTTTAACAGAAAAATACCTCCTTAAGTGAAATCAACAAAGGTAAGTTAAAAGAGGCATGTTTTCCTAACAAGCTGGTATGTTTTTCAGTTCAGGGCTTTTTTTGAGCAGGAAGGCACAGGAATGCAGTTCCAGCTAGCTTGGTGTAAGGCCTAATATACAAATGAGTTCCTGCTGGGCCTTTCTCACAAAAAAAAATCCTATGTGAAACAACTGTGATGTCAGGGTGTGGCCTAATAGGCAAATGAGTTCCTGCTGGCTTTTCCTACAAAAAAAGCCCTGCAGGTGATACTTTGGTTAATTTTCAGAGCAATCCAATCCTAACCAAATTTATACTCTTCTAAGTTCATTGAAATGAATGGGCTTAGAAGGATGTTTAAGATAACTTTGTTTAGGATACCACTGCTGATTCTTTATCCCCTTGCTTGCCTCTAGATCAGGAGAAAATAAATTTGGCAAGAAATGTGGTAAAGCAAGTCTGTGCACTGCTAAGATCCCCTTCAGAGTCATATTTTAAAAACTGTAGAGAAGAGTTCACCCAATTAGAGATGCTACTTGATCAATTATCCACCTTCCCTCCAAAGCCTGCAAGACCCATGAAATACAGTAGCAGAGCTTACCTTGAAGCAATTCTTACTTTGTTTTCCAACTCAAGCGTGCATACCAACATATAACCATGCGGTCATGCTAATGCAGCTGAAGACGAGATGCCTCCTGCAAGTCCTTGTCGGTTGCCACTTACAGTATGCCTATTGTGTTTAAATATGGCCAGCATTCTATATCTTTTAATATAATTTCTAAGAGCAGGCGTTCAAGTCATGGGCTCATCTTGCATTTGAGACAAAAACTAACATTCTGTTGTAATATTTTAATTGATAATATTAGGTCCTAATTTCCTAAGCACTGTATCCCTCAAACCTACATCTTATTCTACATTTCCTGAACTTAACTTCTGCTCCTTTTGACCTATTACTCTGAACTGAATAGTCACTTACAGTACTGCACTGAAAAACATTTTAGATTTAACCAGTTTGCCATGTGGCATTGTGGTATTAGTGGTGGTGGAGCTGTCTGAAAAACAGGACTCCAGGAAATCCCTGAGCATACATAACTACTTGCATGGATCTGCAGATCGTGGCCATTGTACGTAACAAATTTATGTGTTAGAACTGCGATTTAAAACTAGATTCCCAAATAATTTGATTTTAACTCTACCGTTGCTTGAACAAAATGAATTAAGTGGAAAAGTCCTTTTATGTAAGTCTGACCTGTAATTCAAACACTGAAAGCACTGAGAGAGTCTGAGAGAGTGGGGTGCTTCCATGTTTTGCACCTTTACACTGAGGCAATAATAACTCAGCAGCACGAGTTAAATATACATACAGGTATTTTACAGTACCTTTTCCCATGAACAACGGCTCCTGGATCTTGAGATTTTGCTTCTAACTCCTGAACTTCATCAACCAGCGTCTTAAATGCTGATCTCTTGACTCTACAATGAAAAAAAATGACAATTTGTCCTTGAACTTTAAATGTTTGAATCTGAGAGACAATAAAACACAAATCTTGAGTGTAGAAATCTAATGACTTTACATCAATTTGAATGAAATAATTAGAATGTACAGAAACATTGTAGCAATTTACGCACAGAATAGATTATAGAAAAATTCTAAAGTAAAAAGCATTTGGTTTATGAGAAAAATGAAGGCACTTACAACTGCATAGGTTTTAAAGTATGAATGAATTTGTACCTTAACCTTTTCACTGTTTAAGCAGCAAGAACATAGAATCATTTGACATTTCATGCTCACTTGCAGCTAATGCTGCTGGTTCAAATGCACAGGAGAATGAGATGCAATGAACTGACAGAATCCTCAGATGGTAGTGTAAACAATATCATTTCAGACTGTAGGTGGGGGTTTTGAAAGATCTTTCACGTAAGAAATTCCATGTTAATACATAAGTAGCACAGAAAAGAGAAAGGCCTGCCCCCCTCTTTTTGCTAGCTGTGTGAGTTTCCCATTTGTAATGTGACGCGGAATGGTTAACTCTAGCAACTAATTCAGCCTGTATCAACTACTCCAGGCAACTACACTTTTTCACTCTCTTGGATTTCCCCCAAATTAGCATTGCTTCTACATACATTATCTCATTTTTAAAAAAGTGAATTGCACAAGAACTTCTGGGGAGTGGGGATATTTATTTTTTCTTGTTACTGCACATCATGAAATGGAAAAACAACTCCTACAGGAGGTTAAAAAATCCAATACACACACTCCTTCAAACCTAAACCTTTGTGTGCCAAAACAGCTTCTGGTACAAAGTAGGTTAATTTGGAAGACTTTTGTTGCACTGTTGGTTTGCCAACTGCAGCAATTTGTAAAGAAGATAGGTTGGGACACTCTAACATATTCTCTGGGAACATCCATATTATAAAATGCTCAACAGAAATTTCAACTGATACAAAACACAGCAGCCAGGATTTTAATGGGTCTGCAACAACTGACATACAGGTCAAATCCTTTTCCACTGTACTGATTTCCAGAACGGTTCTGGGCTCCATTTAAAGAATTTGAAGTCTTAAATGTAGAGATGTGAAGGCCTGGAAAAATTAAGCTCTTCCCCATTAGACCCCGCCCCCCCCCCCTCAATTTTTCTGACGGAAATAATTGGGAAGTTGGGAAGTACTGAAAAAAACCCTATTTTTTTTCTTTTAGAATGAGTAAAATGCTTTTAAAGACAATGTGGGCATGCTGTAAACAGCTCTTAAATACAAGATGCATTTATATACGTAGAAGGATACCTAATCTTCATGAGGGGACCATGCAGGGCTTTCATTGCTTCTGCTTTCCTTCTGACCTGACTCTTCCCTTGTGGTTGACTTTTTCACCTCTCCCTCAAACCACTGTGACACACATACAAGTAGCTTAACGCTTTATATTGCTGGAGAGGAAAAAGATCAGAAGGAGGTGAGGAAGAAACTACATGAAAATCTCAAGGAAAAACCCTGAAAATCTCACTGAGAAGTGAGCTCTCTCTAATACAAAGGTCTCCAAACTTTTTGAGCCTGCAGGAACATTTGGAATTCTGACACGGCATGGTGTAAGCAGAAACAAAATGGCTGCCACTAATTGGCTGCTGCAGGAGGAGGAGTTAGTCATGGAATGACTGTCACAGCTTAACTTCAGTAACAGTGCAGATCCTTGTGCTGTGGTGGCAGCTGCTCCCAAAGCAACATTTAAAAAAAAAATCTTCACAGTCAATCAAATCTCCAACAGTCAATTAGAAGCCTTGCTGGGCAAAAGCCATACCTGCCCCCACTCACTTTCTAAAAATACTTGGTGGGTGCCATGGTGTTCATGGGCATGATGTTGGGGACCCCTGCTCTAACAACTAACCACAAAAGGAAGAAGACAGTATCTAACTGGAACTACATCTAGTGGCACAGACATTATTGACTCCTTGTGTGACTCCTTTTCTGACCAAATAATATATTTTATGTTCTTTGCCATAAAGCTTGCATTTTCTGCTTAACTGCTATTTTTCCACATTTTCAGAGAGCCAAAATTAAGGTACATATGCAATGGTAGCACAGGGGGCATTAGCCTTCTCTCAAGTATTGGGTATATTTGCTATTTTGCTTGTACGAAATGAAGGCATTTATAACTGTTAAATTCTACATGCATGCCAAATATTGCAGTTTAATATGCTAAGTATCTAACACATCAGCCTAAGATCTGCAGCACTAAATTATGCATTTGTTGTTAAATAAGCAAAATTAGTTTAGATTTGATAGGATAGTAAGTACTGCACATATTTCGATTCACCGCCTCCAATTTTCATTTCCCTCCAAAATTGCTAGAAAGAACTCTTCCCGCCCATAGCTTCAGGACTTCCAAGAATTTCACATCTCTACTGAAATGCACTGATAGAAAGTACCAGAAGGACAATTTCTATCCATAGAAACCTGGCAGTGGTTCTAGTTCAACCAGTGGTCCCTTGATGAGGAAAGCCACATTGTCCAAGGTAAGCCTGGCAGGAACCTACAGAAGAGCCTCTTCAGGTACCAATCCAAATTTATGGGATTCACTCTCCCCAGAGATGTGATCAGCACCATTTCTGCAGGCCTTACGATGCAATTTGAAAACCATGCTTGAGGGCCTGTAAAATTAACTGAGTATATCTAACGCATCAACCTAAGAGCTACAGCGCTAAAAATATACTGATATTGTTTTATTAACTTTGATAGTTTTGCTAGATCAACTAATGTAACTGTGTTTATTAATGCATTTATATAGATTATACTATTAGCTTCCTTAATATAAAAAGAATAAAATTCCTTAATATAAAGCTGGATAAATTTCCTAAATAAATAAATAAAATATTTAAAAATCTTTAAAATAAACACATCTGATGAAAAGCCTCTGTCTTCTATCTCTGTCTCTCTCCCCAGAGATGTTTTTGTTAAAAATTATTTTCAAAAATAGAACTTACAAGTTGAAAAAAGAGGAAAAAATAAATTAAACATAAATTACATAGACTATATAATACAGCCTAAGCAAAACTAATGAAAACACAGAACAAAATAGGAGTCAATTGGACCTTTAAGACCAACTTAGTTTTATTCAAAACGTAAGCTTTCATGTGCATGCACACTTCTTCAGATGAGGAATGAGGTACAGTAAGCAGAGCCACATAGAGCTGGTGGGGTTTAGAATGCCAAGTGGTGCAAAGTTAAAAACCAATAGCAGAATAGTAAAATTAACAAATTCAGAAAACCTTTGATCTGGGTTGAATTAGCGTGGGAAACCATAAAGCAGTAACATGTCAGAATGTGAGAATGCCTGTTAATCATTCTATTGCTAATAAACCTTATTATTAGCAATAGAATAATTAACAGGCATTCTCACAGTCTGACACGTTACTATTTTATGGTTTCCCACGGTAATTCAACCCAGATCAAAGGTTTTCTGAATTTGTTAATTTTACTATTCTGGTTTTTATCTTGTACCACTTGGCATTTCAAACCCCATGGCTCTGCTTACTGTACCTCATTCCTCATCTGAAGAAGTGTGTATGCACACGAAAGCTTACATTCTCAATAAAACTAAGTTGGTCTTAAAGCTGCAATTGACTCCTATTTTGTTCTACTACTTCAGACCAACACGGCTGTCTATTTAGATCTATCTTAATGAAGACACAGTTCACCAACACATTATGTCATTCCCCAGAGATGGTTTTGAGATACTAATTTGGTTACCTCCGCATTCACCTGGGTGAGCTCTCACTAGTTTTATTTGGAAAGACATTTTGCAGCAGATGCTTACTTTACTGAATGCACATGTGCTCACAATTTTCTATTCCATCACTGAATAATTTAAAAGGGAAATTTCATTATTCAGTGGATTTTCACTTAGAGGCCATTTGGGGTATTTTTGAATTTGACACATTTAAAATAAGCAAAAGAAGAAATGGAAGATATATGCTGTATCCACAAAAAGATTGGAAATTTTCAAGATGGTAGCACATTTTTGGCAACATCTATTTTACATTGAATTTATCTGAAATTTGGCCAGATTATACTTCTCAAGGTAGATTTTCAAATTTCAGGCTAACAAATAACTCTGATTTCATGATGAACTGAATATTCAGTTATTTTAATGATAGAATGTTGAAAACCCCACATACCATAACTCAGTGGTACTCACTAGATGGCTTGTAGACATTTGCAATTATCATCAACCAGAAGAGCCACATTTACTTGTATTCCTGGCATGAGGTCTGCACCTCAGGAAGGTTGACAGTTTACCTATTTCTCTGATGGCAGCTGTTTTAAGGTGGGAACCGACCCAGTAAACACAAGCCCTACCAGGCAAACGCCTTATCAAGTTTCCTGAACTGTCAGATGGGTGCCACGTTGGGGAACGGTGCTCAAGTGAGCTACAGGTAGCACCTCAAAGACTTATGTTGCTCCTGAGACAAAGAGTGAATACCACAGCCCAGGGCTGGCCCTAGACTGTCTAGCACCCTAGGCAAGGCTAGTTTCTGGCACCCTTCCCCTGCACTGATAACGTCACAGAGTCACCTGAGGTATGTGCCCAATTTGGTACCCCCAGAAGGCTGGCACTCTAGGCAATCACCTAGTTTTCCTAGTGGCAGGGCTGGCCCTGCCATTGCCTTCACTGGGAAACATTCTCCAAATAAGTATTAAGCTTACAGATATGGGCCATTGGTCTGATCCAACATGGCTTCTCTTATGTTCTTATATATAAACAAACAGGTCAGAAACCACAAAATGTGCCATGTTTTTTGGTTTTATATATTGATCTAAATTTCTTTTCAAATGGGTTATCATCTTTCATTAACTTTACAGTTTATTATCTACACACATCATAATTTTATAGACTACACAAAGCACTGATTTCTAAAACTAATAAAGGGACAAAGAAATTCCCGAGAACCCATAAATAAGCAGTATTTTACTTACACTTTATATACAACATCAAAGATCAGAGCTGTTGTCGGAATACTTAGCAAGCCCATCCAAAAGACACCAGAGCTGAATAACATTGCTGCCTGTATGGATTTAAACAAAAGGTACAATTTAAAGATGAGAAATATGAAACATTTAGGATGATGCTAGTTAATATTACTGAAAAATGGCACTATGCAAACACTAGCTAACTAGGAAAGGATTAGGGAAACCTAGTGACAGGGTTCACTATTTTAGGGTGCTAGGAGCTGTCTGCCAATTCTTTTTCTTGGAGACTTCTTAGACTTAAGCACAGTCTGCCCACTGCTCTCCAAGCTCCCACAACAGATGAAGAAAGCACTATTAATTGATAGTTGCTTTATAGCTGCCCTTTTAATATTTTATGAAGCCCTCTTTATCTTTCACTGGAGAAGGTAGTGCAGTGCTACCATTATGGGAGTTTCGAGTAATCAAAACACTGATGGTATGGAAGTATACCAACAATCCAAAAATGGAATTAGTTTCAGCCAACTATATGTGTTGCTTAATCTCAAATACTAAACACATGGATCATAATCTAGAGAGCTATATGTAAGGGATGCGTGTGTAGAATGGTGATTTTTAATATTTTGCCAAACGGCAATATCCAGTCTTGCAACAAAACCTATTAAGCCTGGATCTGAAAAAGCTCTTGTATGAACGAAAGGCACATCTGCTCATGCATGCTGCACTTCACCTGCTGTGCTGTTCTAGAGGAATATGGAACTTTACAGAATAGTGTGTCATGTAGTGCAGGGGGAAAAGGCTGAAGCCAGCGGAAACCGGCGTACTTCCTCCCCGCAGTCCATGAGCAGAAACGTGATGCAAACTTGACAAAATATAAAGACTAGCTTGTGATTTGGTGGGGAGCTGCTATGACTTTTTTTTTAAAAGCTGTATGTATTAATTACCATGGACACACAGGCAAGAAGGGTCACTGCTTCAGGGGCATAAAAGGGAAAGTAGAACAAATACTGAACTGAACATTAACTGATTCATTTAAAACATGTTTAAATACTACAGTACAACTTTAAATACTACAAGGTAGACAAGAAAATACTTTGCAGTTTTAAATGTAATAACACAGAAGAGGAACTCTGACATGTCTGAGGATGCAGACAATTCTTAATGTTGCTACTTCTGGAATAACATTGTATGATAAAAGTTTTGTGCAAAAATAACAATGGATCTTGTGGAGCTTTAGCAAGCCACAAATTTAGTGTGGTGTAAGCTTTCATTAGCTAGAGCCTTTATGCCATATTAGCCTTAAAGATGACACAAGACTCTCTGTTCTTTTGGCTGAAGCGGATGAGTATCGCTTTGGATTTTGTATTAAGCAGTTGATAAGTAGATTGATTCCTGAATAATACCAGAAAATGCATAAATGATCTAGATGTGATTTCAAAAGCACTCTCTCCTTTTAAAAATACTCTTAATGGCTTCTTAAGGTTAGAGTAACAGAGCAAGGAGCTATCTTGCATTAGCCACCCTGAATTAAGTGTTCCTTGGTGAAACAGCAGAAGCGATAATGTAGGTCTTAGGATGTTAATTCTGACCATTGTAATGCTAACTATAAATGAAGGAACAACTGGCGCCTACCATTCAGTCAATCCAGCCTTTGGCTTTACAAATGAGCAACATGAATTGAGGGGGGAAAAGTTTTTTGCATCATATTTGAAAGCCTGTCAGATTTTTTTTTCTCTTCCAGAGTTAATCCAAAACTAAAAGATTTAAAGCCGACATTCTCATTAAAGACAGAAGGCTTCTTTGTATATTTGGATGAAGAGGGGGAAAAAATAAAATCCCACTGAGGTATTTCCTTCCTTTCTGTACAAGAAAGCTCCCTCCTTACTCTGTAGAAACCATTTTTGTCTCTAACTTTTCACATCTCTCTACACATAGCTAGGTCAGCTGGGAAATGGCAAACTGATCCATTTTAGACAATAGCGCTAACAGGGCAGCCTGTTCTGGGGATGGACTCTGTCTGCCTCTGTTTGTGGTTTAGAAATTTCTCCTAATGTATGAGATCTGTGGTCTATGCCAAGTCCTCTTTGACCTACCCCTTTTATGGCCTTGTGAAACCAAAGCAGAATAAGTGGCTCCAGGGGAATACAGAACCAGAAACGAAAGATACAGATTCTAGATAACTTGGTGCTAATTTTGGCAGAAAGAAACATAAATTACTTTTCTGTGTTTTCTTTTGGAAACTGTGAAATTTTGAAAGCCTTCCACACAACAGTTTCGTCCTTAATAGTTAGACATAGTTAGGCATGCCTGCTGTTAACAGCATAATGCTTTTCTAAACAAGAACTTGGCAAAAATGCTGAAAGGCATCGTTAGTCAATTGCATCAAACTGATATGCATAGAATATTCTTCTTTACAATAATTTTCTTTCAAATGTTTAAATATGTTTTTTTTTTTAAATCAAAGTTGATTTCACCATGTAAAATATGTAGAAAGATAACAATGGAAAACATTTCTACACTAAGTAGAAAAAGCTGTTTTAGCTTAAGCAATCATCTTGATATATGTACTGGGTATAATGATTCTGTATTAATAAACAATAGCATTGATAATAGTGTCTTCTTCTCTTCTGTCATAAGTAGAATATTAATTATGAACACTACATTTACAATATATATATTATATATATATTCATATTAAAATGTATACAACATGTCTGTATATACATAAAAATGTATTGAATTCTCAACATGCCACCAAGAACTATTGTCCGTACAAGTGCAGATACTTCTTGTGACCCAGGAGGAAAGGATGAACCGGCCAAACGCAAGCTGAAATACTCAGGAACCATCACCTCTCTGCTCCAGGCCAATGGATGGGGGAAGATTATCAGGAACCACCACAACTCCTGCCCCCCCCCCCCGGACAGCTGCACTGTAGGTAGCTGTGGGAGGAGCTGCTGCCAACCCCCTCCATGGTTTGAGTCAGGCAGGTGGGCAGGAGACTAGAAGGCACTACTTTTCTCCCTCTACTGCTGAGGTGTGGGCAAGGAAGCAGGACCAGGAGCTACAACCACCCTCCTGCCACTTGAGCAACACAGTAACATAATTTCCTTCACTGCACCCAAAAATATCCTAGGTGACAGATCCACTGTTAATGTTGAGGATTCTGGTTGAAGTTGATAATAAAGGCATAAAAACACACACACAAATAAATAGTGACTTTTTTCCTGAATTGTGACTGAATTGTTAGACTGGCCTGCAACATATTGATAAAGACAGACACAACCAAAAAATAGGGTGCTGTACGTTAATGGCCATCTTTGTAGTGGAAAATCTGGAGTGTTAATATCTCAAGCTTCTCAAGCTTCAAAAAGTCAGAATATCTGTTAAAAGAGAAAGTTTAATGCATGCATAACAGAATTAGAGTGACTCCTTTTAAACCTGTGCATGGAAGAAGCCTCACTTGCACAAAAATAAAGCCATTAACAGTGTTTAAAGCTACAAATCTTCAAGTCTCATAATAGACAGAAATTTAATAGATAGGCTATAAAGTATAATCAGTCAAGTTTTTACGTTTTTATGCACGGATATGGAAATTATTTGAAAGACATAATTACCTCCCCAGACATATCAGGAGCGATAGGAAGAAGAGGCCATAAAGAAGAGTAGATTCCAAAAAATACTATCCACAGTGCAATGCTTCCCCATATAGCTACATGGCTAAACTGGAAAAAGGGGGAAAAGAAGAATAATCATAAGTTCAGTTCAGCTAATGCTTACAAACTAGTTTACTTTTGGGACAAAATATTTGCTCTTTAAAGTTTAAAGTTTATTACCATCAATATATTTATCACATGTGAATGGCTATTTTAAGAAATGCTTGTAATGTACCGGTACTGAAGTAAAGGTTAATCCAAGTTTGTCTGGAAGAGTTACCCAACCATATTTTTGAAAACATCATGCTCCAAAATTCAAACATCATGCTAACAAAATTGTAATTCAATATAATAATCAATAGCATATGATTATTTTTGAAACTTAAGGCTTGTTCAGAGATCATTCTGAAGAGAATCAATTTGGTTAACTTTGAAACTCGTATGCTTCTTCCTTCCTGTAGCATTAGGTGTAACTGAAGACTTTCTGATTCAAGCATTCTTCAGTCAAACTTCAGTGTGATATCTGAACATGGAGTTTGATTCTTCCTCAGTAACTGGGATTCTTAACCACAATTTAATCTGGTTAAAAATCCTTGTTAATAAGAAATATTATCCTCAGAAGGTAAGTAGGGTCACCAATATGTGGATGATACACAGTTCTGCCTTTCTTTCCCATCTAATTCTGAGGATGCTGTTGATGTTCTGAACTGGTGGTAGAAGTCAGTAATGGGCTGGATGAGGATGAACACATTGAAAGTTAATCCTAACAAGACTGAATTCCTCTTGGCTAGAAGCAAGGCCTTGAGAGGGGGACTTGGGGACTTGAGAGCCTTCCTGTCTTGGATGGGGTTATACTCCCCTTGAAAAGCCAGATTGTGGTCTTTTATGTGTATTTCAAAGTTGCTGTTTTACTTATATTGCACGCTGCCTTGAATTTCACCAGACAGAATTTCACCAGACTAATAAATATTTAAATAAACAAACAAATCTGTTATGGCACCAGTGTTTGAGTGTCAATACAAACTGGAATTAGGCAGAAGCCTGCATAGAACAGAAATGGTTAGCAGGGATTTTTTTAAAATAAAAGGAATAGGGTCATCATTAATGCTTGTGAAATTTTAGGTAGTTTGCACTGATTTATTGTATATACTATACTATTATGCTGCTCTCTAATTTTGTTAGTATTCTCAGTGGAAAAATAAAAATTAAATATACACTCTCATCACATAAAATAATGTATTGGTAACTAACACAAAAATTATATTACAAGTACGTCATGAAAACTGTTTATTAACTATGTCAAACTACATAAGCAGTACTCAGTATTTTGAAATCTGAAAAACATACAGAAGTCAAAGAAGACTCCAGAAAGTCCCACAGGCGTCCCATCAACACACACCAGCTTTGAAACATCATGTCTATGACACCCCACATGGCAGCTTTGTATAGAAGTAGCCAACTGATGCACACTAATGCTTGCATGCCTTCCTCTCTACTACACAGAAGGCTGTACTGTAGCATGCCTAGTAGAAGCCTTGTAATTATCACACTCCTAGAAATTCTGCAGATAGGCATTCAAATCCCCTCCTACTAACAGAAAATCTTTTCACAGGCTCAAACACTGGGAAGGAAGCACGGGTACTAAGGCTGAAAAGTCCCCTCACTGCTCTGGTGGGGGGATTTGGGGGGCATTCTGGGACATCCTCAACATGATGTATATAGTTGGCATGAGGGGTGTCACAGACATCATTTCAAGGACACTGCATAGTGACACTCTGGTTTAAGGGCAAAACTCTATGGTAAAACCAGCTTCAAACATCAGTATGTCAGGGACATCATATAGCAATTTCATGGTTTGGGGCTCGGGAGAAGCCCTGAAAACTTGGGGAACTCCCACTGGGACCTGGGAACTAGCAACCCTAATGGCTACTCTAACCATATAATCCAGACACTTTCACAGCTCACTTGGCAGAGGGATATCCCCCACCATGTTCCACAGAAAGCCTAAGGCCTCTGTCATGCAAGGGTTTATGGTCTGCATTGGGGGGAAATGCTTTTTTTGCAAGACAGTGCAGACACTGGGATATTAAAACTGAACACACAAACATATATTTAAAGATGAATTTAAATCATCATTTAAATCATTTCCCCATATCAATAGCTTCCCTTTATAATATCAATAGCTTACTGGTGGAAAACACTCATTTTGGCAAGCAACAAGCCAAGCATTAGCAAAACAGAGGAATTGGCCAGGATGTGAATCACAATATGAGGGCATTTGAAATCCTCTGTTCAAGGTCCTGAACCTGACAATATATATCAGGACAGAAAAGACTGCAGAGAAATGCACAGCATTATGGAACAGCAGCGGCTTAACATTCACAAGGTACCCAGTACAAGTCTGCATAGGGCTAACCACCAGGTGGTCCTGGAACAAGTCCCAGCTGAGATCTAATCAGGGGAGGGGCACTCATACTTATTGGCTACTCCAGATTCTAATTCTGCTTGGTACCTTTCCATGGAGCTTTCCTCTGCTGTGTTCTAAAGATCTATTAATGCTACCTACTGCTATTCACTTGAACTCTACAGCTATTTACTCAAACAACTCTTGTTCCCCATCTTCCATCACCATTACACAGCCAGTGGAGATTGGTGTAATGAGAACCTGGAGGTGTCCTGCCCTTCACTCATGCTAAAGAACAATTATGCAGATACACTGTAGAACCTTCAGTCCCTTCCCAGTGAGAGCAAGGGATGGACACAGAATCCCATCTACCAAACTGTGTGGAAAGGAAGCTACCTTAACTCTGAAAGGATAATCAGCCACTAGCTGTTCCACCACTTAGCCTATGGGAGAGCTGCTCCAGCATCCAGTCACTTTTCAGGGGTTGGAATGTTGGATGAAAGCACAGCAGGCGTTAGTTTAAGTCTGCCTCAGGGAGTGCAGCCATAGTTCAGGTCTGCCTCACCAAAAGAAATGAGAAGAGCAGTCTGAAGACAGCTCTCCCTGATAGGGTGGCAAAGTGGTTTAGCTCTGCCTCTGGGAGAGAATAGAATATCTAAGGGGTGTCAAACTCCTTTGTTTCGGGGATGGATCTGACATAAATGAGACCTTGTTGGGCCACGGCATATGTTCATAAAATGTAATGCTATGTATAGCAGAGATATAAACTTCAATGGACACAAACAAACACAATGAAAGGGGTTTTTTAACTTAAAATAAAAACATGCTTAAAATATTAGCACTCTTGCAATATTTTGTGTATTTAACAGTCTCTGATAACTGACATCTCTTATTCTGAATTACTGCATCCAAATGTCTGTGCTGTAACAATCTTGAGTATACTGTTTAGGTGTCTATCTGTAAGCTGCAAACCTACTTTTGATTTATTGACATTCATGCAGAAATCTCATGCTTAGTGCTCTGAGCCTGGGACCCAGGGGAAAACATGAAATGGCTGGGCGTTGTGAGCTTCTGTACTTAAGTTGCTTTGCAGAAATCTCATGCTTAGTGCTCTGAGCCTGGAGCCCAGGGGAAAACATCAAATGGCTGGGCCTTGTGAGCTTCTGTACTTAAGTTGCTTTATGTGCTGGTCAAGAACACGTGAAGGCATCATGACACACAGTGAGGGTTATGTGATTGTCTACAAAACTATAGTTTCCCCAGAAAAATAGCTGCAACCCCTATGAGGCAGTGCAAAAATAGAGAAACAGCCACGTAGAGTGATCAGGATCAGCCTTCTATCTGGGAAGCTTAGATTCAAAATCCCCAGTTGACAAAGGAAATGTGCTGGGTGAACGCGCTCTGGACACATTCTCAGCCTAATCCACCTCACTGGCTTGTTGTCATTCCTTATCTAAGCATTGCTTGACTACTGAGAAAGACTGGATCATGAAGGCATGCATATAGTGTAAAAAGAGGAGGCAAACCCAGTTCACCCAGGGGAGCTACAGCATAACAAGCCAAAGAAAGAGTAAGAACGAGATAGAGAGACCAACAAAATACACACACTAGCAAGGCACACAAAAGCTCATACCTTGAATAAACTGTTGTTGATCTTAAAGGTGGTTTGTTTTTCTCCTATGCGACTGAGGCAGCCGAGCAAAGGGGAGGAAGGGGAGGAGCCTCAGCCAATGGAAAGGAAGACTTAGAGAAGATTGTGCGATTGAGAAAGCCTGGCCAGGAAGCAAGCTCTGACTCATTCCCTTCCTCCCCCTGGAAGAAGGGGGAGGAGCCTCAGCCAAAGTAGATAACAGAGGCTTGCCTATCTATCTCTCCTGTGTGATTGGAAGAGTCAGGCAAAGCAAGCTGGGATGCAGCAGCAGAACTAGAGAAGGAAGCAGACAGTGGCCAGTTGCTCAAGGGCTGGATAGGACCCTTTTGCAGGACATATGCAGCCTGTGGGCCACATGTTTGCCCCCCCTCCCTTGGTCTAAACCCCCAACACTGCCACTCTTAGTTATCTTCTATCTACTTAAAAGTTGCCAACCCTTCAGTTACTATTTGATCAGATTATTTGACCAAACCATCAGATCTTTTAAGTTGTTTTTTTTGTATACCTTTTCAAACTCTATAAAATCCAGCTTTTCTTTCATTTTGGTTTTGTCATTTTTTTAACTGTGTACATGAATACTTAATTTAATCAAATTACATCTGTTTTTAGTGTACTGGTCAGGATTTTTGATTTATTTCTACTGTACAAATTAAAAACATCACATTGGCATGGACAAGCCACTGTGCTTGCCTAAAGTACCGCATGTATTTAAATTCGGCCCTAGCACTATGCCTTTTTCTTCCCTTCTACTAGAAGTTGCAGATGACCACACAGACAAAAAATGAGTGTTACATATATTGGCTTGATTTGTTAGCTGGTCCTCTTTTTTCTATCCATCCCATAATACCGACTGTATTATACTATGTAAAATGCTTTTGACAGAATTTTTGTACTACTCCTCTTTAATGAATCATTTACTTCTGTAGCTTTGTTGTTACCTATTTGCAATTTTTTCTAATAAAGTTCTTTGGAAAGAAAAAAAGTGGGTGTTAGAGCTGTTACAACTCTCCACATAAGTTGTTACTAGCCAAAATAATAAAACAAAAAAAGATAACGATTAGTATTCTGTATGGATTACAATAAAATCACATGTAAATTTTCATCTTTCACTTTACTGTATTTCAACCTTATATGAAAATAGCCCCTTTTTGCCAACCTAGACACACTATAGACTGATAACCTTGAAACTGGACTGTTGCAGCATGTTCTACATGAGACATCCCTGGAAGACAACAAGAAAGCTACAGTTGGGGCAGAATGTAGCAGCTAGACAGCTGATGAGGTTAAATGGTTTGAAGATATTCAAGTTTCAAGATCGCTATAGTAGTGGCCAATTTGCAAAGTGATGGCGTTACCTTTCCTTACTGATCTGGGTGCCTAATATCATGAGACCCCCTCCAATGTGAGGAAGGCCCCCACCTTGCGAAGAAGAGGCTCTGTACAGTGCAGCAATTCCAATCTGCATTTCTGGCTTAGAGGTGGTAGTTAATTAGTATGATGGATAATGGTGTGCTTTTTTCCTTTTAATTGTATTGTTTTTTTGTAGACTGAGGTTTTAGCTTGTTTTAAATGAAAGCAGATTGAATCTGATTGATCAGAAGAAAAGCGAGATATAAATATTTTAAGTAAACAATTTAAAAATAATTTCTTACCACAGTCCAGTATGAAGTCTCCAATCCAGCTTTTAAACATACAGTTATTACCACAAACTACAAAAAAGAAGAAAAATTACTGTACTTTTCTTTAACAGATATAGCAATTTAAATGAAACGTTTCGAAACAAAGGCCAGCATTCAACATGCCAACATTCAATTTAATATTAAAACACATCTTACACATTCACAGTTTCAGAAGTTACAAAACCAAGATCCCAGACATAAAAAAATCAGTTCAGTGCACCTGCAGGCCCTTAACAATAGTTTGTAGCAATTCTTCACGCTCTGCAATAGCAGCAAGCTACTTTTGAAATGGAATTTTCACATTCCATTACATGAAATGGAAGTCTAGCTGTTCAGAAATACCAAGTAAAACTCTCAGTTGGTATGGCAGAGTACTACCTCTAATGGTATCTGATTTTGTGGGGCAAAATGAAAGGAACAAAGAAAATTCTATGAAAATATCAGTCATCTGAATGACTTCTTCTAACCTACAGCCCAAGTCCCAATAGAACAAAGATTCATCAAGTGATTTAGCCAAGATGAAATTCTAAAACTGAGTGAACGGGTGGAGATAAAAGTTCTGTATGAAGTGCACTAGCAGCATTCAAGTGCTCTTGCTGAAACAGTCGCGTTTGGTTCTGCTCTTACTAGGAGCAACCATTTGCTGAGATCTGATCGAGAAGCATGCTTGTTTCACTCTGCCTCCCATTTAGATGGATGAGCCTGCCAAGGTGCGGCACTGCTGGGCATGACTGTGGCACACTGAGCATCAAGGCAAGGAAGAGCACCAAGGCAATGGCTTCCTATGAGAGGCTGCTCTGCAATCTACCCTGCTTGTCAGTTGGTTTTATAGCAGTATCACTTACTGTATATACTATGTTCCCCAAAAGCAAGTAGTCTGATGTTTTGCCATTTGCAAATACAGTATCTGTAAGACAATGTAAAGGGAAATAATCAATAAAATTTGAATTATTTGAATGGGAATGCATTGGACATTTGCAGTTTTTATCTGACAGAATAAAATGATTTTCTTTCAAGTACTAGCATGAGCCTTGCTTCTCCTTTTTATTTACAACGGACTTGTAATTTCACAAGCTGAAAGGGCACACAATCTTCATTTGGAAGCACATTTCCAAATGCCACTCAAATCAACTGCCACTGTCTTCCAATAACACACTGTGCAAAATAATTTATCTACCGCCTTCTGTATTGTGGTGAAAAGATTTTGATACAAAACAGACCAGTATTTAAATTGCTAACACCACATTTAAAACTTGAGGTTTAAGGTCCAACAGAAAAAAGGGAAAATAAAATGTACTGTTATTGAGAAGGCTGTCTTTCAATATAAGGCCAATACAGACTTGGCTTTAAGATTAATCCTGGAAACTGTAATTTTAAAACAATACAGTGCAAATTCTGTATTTCATTATTTTACTTACCAGACTGGACAGCTTTTAGTGGAAACCAAAATAGAATTACTGAGTGGAAAAGGCCATTTAAACAATGAACCCAGAAAACCTAAGGGAAAACAAACATTCATGAGAACCGTTTGTGATAAAACTAACTCCGTGAACTCTGACCTTTCTTTTTCACTTTTGGTTAGAATCAGAAAATGTGTTTTTCAAAAGGCCACCTTTAAGAACTAATGTAACTGAGAGGCATTTTCTGCCTCAGAGCTCTTCATGGGTCATTTATTTATTTCTGTTTCTCAAAAGGTGTTCACTAACTTTCCCTTTTAATTTCATTCACAGAAAATGTAAACGAACCTATTTTGATCTTGGTAAAAACTCCAACTGAAATGTTCAAAAGTAAAATTAAGCAATTGGGGTTGTATTCCATTTTTTTCTGACTAAAAGAAAATGGGGATACACTGTAAGTACACTACTATGAAAGACAAACAATTGCTCTTGATTCTGTACCTTACAAATCTTTCTATAGCTGTTTATGTTTGCTGTTTATATATGTATTTATAAAACAGTGCTACCAACACCTACTGCAAGAACAATATGCGGGAAGTACATTCAAACATATAAATCCAGTGCTCTGCATAGTAAATTATTTCCATTAAATAAATAAATTATACAGTTTTCATATCGAATAGAATAGCTTTGGGCACTTCTATTATGTATCAAGTTTTTATAATTAGACATTTTTTTTATAAACCATGATATGTGTAGCCCACTCCTATGCATGTTTAAGCCCACCAAGTTCAATCAGGCCTATTCCCAAGTAACTGCGCATAAGACTGCAGCCTTATTGTGTTAAATTGACGTGCATTAATAGTTTTAGGCTGTTCATACAGCAGAAATTAAGTTGCCTGCCTCAAAAAATGTTCCACCGTGTCTTGAAGTTCTTTGTTATTTTATCCAGTTACATAAGGCTGTATGATCCAATTTATGCTACAATACTTCGCACACTGGAACTTGTGTTGCTCATTAACCTTTGTCTCGCCTCCCTGCTGTGTCATTACCTCAAGTTTTATTTGACAGAAAGCACAGGTGGGTGCAATAAAATCAGACCTACTTTTCCATTTTCCTGACCAATACTTATTGTCACATGCTAATCCTTTAACCTCTGTCATGGCCCCATGATCTCTGACCCTTTTTAGCATAACAAATCTACCCATCATCATTCAATACAACAATGATTCAAAATCCTCACACACTAAACCTGTATCAACAATCCTGCTTTCCCAGGTAGTTGATAGACATTTATTCATAGTATATTTACTTATAACAAAACCAATGCAACATGCTGACATATTTTAGTTGTTCTAAAATATTTGCTGTTCTAAAATTAATAATTTAAATATTTGTGACTGAAAAGGCCACGTAACTTAAACAAAGCTTCAAACAGCCTGTAAAACAGTATATATCATACAAATATAAAGTCCAGTAGGGGTACAGATGTAATAATTTAATCTGAATTCACATAAACATTCAGATCTTTAATGGTCATAGTAATGTAAAGTATTTGCTTATTTATTTAAGACAGGTTTGGTTTAACATTTATTTGATTGCCTGTAGCAACATGATCTATTGGCAACTGACATAATTACATAAATTTTGTGTATATTTTCCTAGCAATAAATTTAGTGTTGGTGATGACTGTAAGGCTTCAAAAACCATGTCACATTTTAAAAGCATTTGTTTTAAAAAATTGTGTGAAATTTGATAAAGCCATGCTGAATTTTTTTGTTTTAGTCTTGCTGTTTTCATGAGAATTATAAATAAATGTACAAATTTAACTGTTTGAATTAAGAGTAACATTGCTATAGAGCAACTGGTGTTTGGAGTTTTACAGAATTTCATTAACAAAAACAGACAATTCATTACTTTCAAGGACTTTACTGCAAAAAATTTGTTCTAGATTCTTATCAGGTACTGCAGTTTAACTCAAAAGCATGATGTGTAAACTATCCACATTTAAAAACAAAAATGTATTTTTACATATCAGTATTATTAAACGGAACCTTTATTTATCCATACAACGCATTATCTACAAACTTGCCACAGTGGGGAGTGACAGAACATCTGCTTGACACGCAGAACTTCCCAGGTTCAAATGTTGACATCTCCAGTTAAAAAGCTGATGTGAAACACCTCTGCCTGAGGCTCTGCAGAACCACTGTCTGTCTGAGCAGACAATACCTTCATGGACCAATGGTCTCATCCACTATAAGGCAGTATGTTTTCATGTGGTGTTGCTGTTCTCCTGTGGGGCTACCTTCAGTATCCAATTTCTAGGATTAACAACCTTCAGGACATGGCATGGTATATCATAATATCTGTGAAACAGCTGCAAGTGCTACTTTAAACTGATTATACCAGACCAACATCTACGGTTGGGCTTGTTTGGTCTTTGGTACCCATGGTAGCACAAAAGATGAGCAAAGCATCAGTGCAGACCAGCTCTTGAAGTTTGTGGGCAGCAGTTTCAGCATCTCAGTTCACTAAACAGCATAGGTATACACAGGCTTTTTTTCTGGAAAAAAAGGTGCTGGAATTCTCAAGAGGGAAACACACATTTTAAAAGAATTTTGTTTCCACAAAGAGGTTTTGGAACTCTGTTCCACCACGTTCCCCCGGGGAAAAAAAGCCCTGGTTATAACCTATTGGTCAAAAATATAGTGAGTTTTACTAATACACGATCTTGCCAACTGAGACCAGTTCAAAAAATGCTTTGACGTTACAAGGTAATTTTAAAAAACAAAAAAGCCCCCAAAACTTCCACATTGGCATGGATCTAAGAAACCCCATATATCAACAGAAAACATTTGTGAATTTGCACATAAGAGGGATTGCCCATCTCCTCATGCCATGTAAAATCCTGCTTGGATTTTTCTCTGATTTTCAAGAGTAGTTTTTTTCAAGATAAGTGAGGGGCTGCAGTTGCAAAGAAAGGGCTGCGTGTGCACATGGTGTTTTGTGTGTGGCCAGGTGAACCCAGCAAATATCAATAATTATCTTCAATTACTGAACATGACAGGGATGCAGAAGCATCTCATTATTTTTATTCAGTTTAATTGCAAACAACTACCATAGGAACCAAAAGGTAGTATATACTAATCCATTGTTTACCTTTGAATTGAAGTCCAGGGCATTTTGAGAAGTCTTGTATAATTCAGGATATTTCAGCATATTTTCTTTATGGCAGGATCTTTCAAATATTCCAAGAGTCAGTGGGGGCATAGCTGTAAACATCTAATGTGTAAAGCAATTATCAACTCGATAAAAATTCATTATATTTCAGGAATAATCGCTGAAAAAAAAAATAAAATCAATAATTTGAACACTTACCACATTGTAAAGTCCTATGCACCACCGTTCAAACAGTATTTGTCCAGAAAATCCATTAACAAAGGCAAACCATATCTGAAAGAAATGATTTTTTTTTAAAAAACCTTTCATGTTATTAGGACATTTCCTGCATAAATCTTAAGGTACTTTTCTGAATACATTTTCAGTTTCAACTAGATACGTAATCTGTAAGTCATAGTGTAACTAACTTACAAATAAAATACACAGCTGTGGAGTCATATTTACAGAAAATATTGTTCTCTTTCCAGGGCAAAAGTATGAGCTTAGTATTTAGGGTCTTATTAAAATAAATAATGGTTCAAATTTATTAAAACATTGAGAACATAAAGCTTAATTTAATCTACATATTTATTGCAAATACTTTCCATAATCACAGGACCTCTAAATGAAAAAGCTTCTGAACTATTCAGCTCTTAATCCATTTAAAACACTATAGAGTAACAGGTAGGTTTCATGAATTCTTTTTCTGTGCAGAACTCTACTGTCTGATCATGAATGTTTCTGCTGAATGCAAAATATTACATTACACTTAATTTACAATCTCTTGCAAGCAATTCAGAACATAGATGACCAACAATATTAAAGCAAAAAAGAGTGAGTCTGATCTGCTAGTCAAATGATATTGAGCATCAACGTGACACAGATTTGGCCACAGTTCACGTTTCATTTAACCTCATTATAGGAGCATGAATTGTTACAAATTCTCCATTTACAGGGCCTGTCTCTAGATGACTGGTTCTGTGAACAATCTGGTCTTTTAACATACCAGAAAATGTCTGACCACAAGTGAAAACAAATGTCTGCTTAATTTTCTTTTCTGTCTTATAATGCAGAAAATACTAAGACACAAAAGTAAACTGCATAAAGGCTGTTCAATACTCAATTTTTATTTATGTTCAGATTTATATACTGCCATTCATTCAATAAAAGCTCACAGAGCAGTTCATAAAAATAAAGACGATCACAGTAAATCATTTAGTTATGAAATCAATCCCCAGAAAATAAACTAAAATTTTCCTTAACAAGACTGTTTGAAATGAAGAACAGAGTTGCGTGAAAAATGTGACAAGTTCCAATTTTATCAGGCTGTTGTTGTTGTTGTTGGGGGCGGCGGCGGGGAATAAAGCACTCACAATAAGTAAATAATAAATTGTCTGGTGCTTGATCAACCATGCATTTCTTATCACAGCTGAAATCTTTAAACTTAGCATTCAAGCAACAGAGAAAAGACCCTTCAAAAGCATATAAGCCAACATCTCTTTTCTTTAGCACCATCAAGTGAAATGTACAGCAGAGTCTTGAAGGAGTTCTTTCAGATGCACTGTGAAAGATACGTTCTCCGTATATTTTAAGTTCGCTCAAATGGCATTTTCTTCCAGATGCACTTGTGACCAGCCTAACACAACACAATAGCAGAGTCAGTTGTGCTTAAGCCTATGGATTTCATCTCTGTGCTGGGTGGTAGGAAAAGTACATGGGTAACAGATGGAATTACCCATGAATTAACTGCTCTACTGTTTCAACAAGCCCAAGGTTGCTTTTTATCCATGATTGTTGAACATCAGCTCCACATGCTGCCTGACAACCACTGTTTAACTGAGAGTGAGTTTCAAAGCAGTCTGTAGTATGTGGTATTCTGATCACAGAAAAAAGTAAAAAGTCCTACTGAGTGGGAGGACAAACTCCTTGAATCACTTAATTTTTTAAAAAACTCTAGGCCATAATCATATTCCCCACCAACAACTCCATTTTAAAAGTTTGCAAACTGAAAACGTTTCCAGGCACATAAATACTGCACATCCCCCCCAACCCAAACTATCAGTTTCAGTTTATTATTATTATGGCCAATGGCCAGCACAGATCAAAACAAACCAATCCACACAAAACACAAAATGGATTGCTGAATATTTGGTAACTTCAAGCAGACCTTCTAGTTATTTTTTTACTAAATCCATATTCTTGACAGCAGAATATGTGTGTGCTTACATGCATTACTCAATATCGTTAAAGGATCAAAAGTGTACAGGCAGACTGAATGGACGTTACATTATTTGTTTTAAACTCCAATGTGTTTCTAAACAATGTTTAAGGTTTTTCATAGAAGAAGACGACGACTGCAGATTTATACCCTGCTCTTCCTTTTGAACCAGAGTCTCAGAATGGCTTACAATCTCCTTTATCTCCTCTCGCCACAACAGACATCCTGTGAGGTGGGTGGGGCTGAGAGAGCTCTCCCAGAAGTTGCCCTTTCAAGGACAATTCCTACAAGAGCTATGGCTAACCCAAGGCCATTCCAGCAGGTGCATGTGAAGGGGTGGGGAATCGAACCTGGTTCTCCCAGATAAGAGTCTGCACACTTAACCACTATACCAAATTGGCTCTCTGAAAGTACACAACTGAAGAAGCAGTTTTTAATTTGCTTATTTATTAAAATTATATGCAAATAAAATTAAGCTTCATGTTCTAAACATTTTAATCAATTTAAACCATGTTATAATGAGACCCTAGTATTTTGGCCCTGAAGCAGCTGTTTTCTAAACTAGGGTTTCAGGAAATTTTCCTGACTACTACACTAGAACAAAACTTTCTTGTGCCAATTTACTGAATTTAAAAAGTAAGAACAGAGGACTGGATCCTACTAGCTTTTCCACTAGTGAAAAAGGACATCTTTAGACCACCAAGAAGGCAATGCCAGGAATTATGGCACCCCTGTGAACAAAAGCTGTGCAAGATGAGGACTGCACTAAAGAAGGGATAGTGTCTTCTTTTTCTACTAATTGCATTAGACGAAACCGTTGTATGACAAGTATTATGTATTTATGTAAGCAAGAGCTTGATAGACAATAAGAACCAGATGACAAAAATCAAACAGCTCATTTTAATCTGACATTTCCTTTTATTCTGAAATTATTTGTTTTGTGTTTGCCTTACTTTAGCTTTGCCTGATCTGCTGGTATTTTAGACAGTGGGAGGAAGAGGCTAAACCAAATGGATCTCTTAAAAGTTGGAGAAATGTTAGGGTTGCCATTTCTGTGTTAGAAAATACCTGGAGACTTCAGGGATGAATCTGGAAGAGGGTGGGATTTGGGGAGGGGCCTCAGCATGGTACAATGCCATAGAGTCCACCCTTCAAGTGCAAGTTTGGTGTAGTGGTTAAGTGCGCGGACTCTTATCTGGGAGAACCGGGTTTGATTCCCCACTCCTCCACTTGCACCTGCTAGCATGGCCTTGGGTCAGCCATAGCTCTGGCAGAGGTTGTCCTTGAAAGGGCAGCTGCTGTGAGAGCCCTCTCCAGCCCCACCCACCTCACAGGGTGTCTGTTGTGGGGGAGGAAGGTAAAGGAGATTGTGAGCTGCTCTGAGACTCTTCGGAGTGGAGGGCGGGATATAAATCCAATATCTTCTTCTTCCAAGCATCCATTTTCTCCAGGGGAGCTGATCTCTGCCACCTGGAGATCAGCTGTAAAAGCGGGAGATCTCCAGGACCCATCTGAAGGCTGGCAACCCTAAGGGGCACTCACTGTCTTTCAGCTAGCAGGCCTACACAAAAATGCTAGGCTCTAGTTTATGCACATTGGAATACAGACTGAAATGAACTGGAATCAACCAAGCATGTTGAAAAGATACTTGATCAGCAACAGCAGATACCTTCCAAGGGAATTTCTCTCAGGGTTAAATGAGTGAAAGGATAAAGATCTTCCACAGTTTTTAAGTAATTGACAGACTCACAGGTAGTTTGAAAGTCAGGAAGGAAAATTGGGAGAGATGTTAAGCCTTTACCTCCTGTGCCTCCCCTCACTTAAACCCCTAAAGTTGCAATTACCTCCACAGGCAGGAAAAAGACAATGTCATATCTAGCTGGACCCTCATGGTCCAAGGGCCTTAAGATTTGAATTGGTTCTATCCCTAGATGTTTTGTGTGTTCTGCTGATTGAAGTTATAGCCTTGAAAACTTGAAGATCTCTCTTACTGTATGCCTATTGGTACTCCTGTGGTAATTCCTGATTTGGGTTCTAACTTGCTCCACTGGGCACTGGCAGTACAAGAACATCTGTGTAGCCAGTGGCCTCAATCCAGAGCTCCTCATGCACAGCAGCTGACTGAAGGGATCTCCTCCCTTAAACAGATAACTGGAGCTGTCATGAAAGTTGCCTGAAGTCAGACCCTCCCACCACTGCTCAAAACAGGTGACTGGCATGGTTAACAGTAGCAGCAGTGCCCTATCTATTTAGCAGCACTGGGCCTACATGCATTTAGAAGGCACAAACCGAGTAATAGTCTTGATAAATTCTCGAGTTAGTATTCTGTGCAAGGTGGCCAACTGCAAACTTAATTGTGAAATAAAGACCTAGGACAGCTAAAATGTAGGGCTAAATATAGAAGAAGAAGATGATATTGGATTTATATCCCGCCCTCCACTCCGAAGAGTCTCAGAGCGGCTCACAATCTCCTTTACCTTCCTCCCCCACAACAGTCACCCTGTGAGGTGGGTGGGGCTGGAGAGGGCTCTCACAGCAGCTGCCCTTTCAAGGACAACCTCTGCCAGAGCTATGGCTGACCCAAGGCCATTGCAGCAGGTGCAAGTGGAGGAGTGGGGAATCAAACCCGGTTCTCCCAGATAAGAGTCCGCACACTTAACCACTACACCAAACCGGCTCTCCAAATATAGCCGCAAATGAATATGTAGTCCGTTAGCTACATACAGTTTATCCAGAGACCTAAGGTGAAGCACAACTTTCACATACTATAAGCAGTTACAGCATTAATTTATTAATGAATAAGGTATAAAGCATAAGGTATAAATGTAAATTAGATATA
This sequence comes from Heteronotia binoei, assembly GCF_032191835.1. Taxonomy (NCBI): domain Eukaryota; kingdom Metazoa; phylum Chordata; class Lepidosauria; order Squamata; family Gekkonidae; genus Heteronotia; species Heteronotia binoei. The sequence continues at coordinate 25,957,789 of NC_083231.1, read as the reverse complement.
TACATGAAACATCTTCTTCAGCATATGATCAAATCTTTAATTTTCAATATGCCAGTCATTTTTGAAGATTTGATTTCTTAAATATTTGCTCATGCTGTAATTTTATATCTTATTCCTAAGAAATGACATTCTAATATAAATCTTACTGAATAATATTTATCAGATTTGGATTAAATATATTTTGGTATTATTTTCTAAATTCCAAGAAAAGAGAGGGGGGCAGAAAACAAGTTTCACACACATTTGCCATATGCTGGATTTCTGCATTTTAAGTAGCAGCTTACAAATAGTCAATGAATTCCCTTCACCCATGCCTGATCACTATAAAAACTGAAAAGAGATTCGAGACGGGCAGTTGTCCTTGCTAGAGACATTCTGTGATATATATTGTGTCCATTCATTCATAGTATTGACAAGAGCCATCAACAGCCACATAAGTTGTAGAAGTGGGAAGTTTGTTAATTGATCTGCAGGTCTTATTTTCTATAAACATTTTAGGAGCTCTCAACATCTTATAAACTCCCAAAATTAGCATTTTAATAGGAAACTATAAAAACACCACTGAAACTGAATTCTTTTATTGCATTCTGGCATACATATTGTGGCACACTGTGTCATCATTACCTCAATGATGTAAAGGACGATATTCTTGTAGAAGCAGTATAAGATGCATTTAGCAACTCTGCTATAATTCCAGGCACCATGGACCAAGAGTAGGTTCTTCAAGTACTTGAACTACAAATGGTAAGAAAAAATGTTTAACTATGTACACAAGGTCCAACCGCTTATCACTTGAAAGAAACATCTTGTTCTATTCTTTATCAGGGACAAGATTTACCTGTGCTATTGAGTAGTCTGACGAGTTAGCCGCTTGTAGCCCTTCATTTCCACTAATGCCGACACCAACGTGTGCAGTCTGTATCATACTAACATCATTTGCTCCATCACCAATTGCCAGAGTTACTACTTTCACCTGTTTCTTAACCATTTCTACAACTTCAGATTTCTGAAGAGGTGAAACTCTTAAAAGAAAACACACAGATATTTTTAGAATGATATTATTGTAAGATTTATTTTTATAAAGGTGTGTTCACAGAGGGTTGGAAAAGCTGCCCCTATTCTGAAAGCCGCAGTGAGAGAGACAGAGGCATGCAGGATGATAGGCACATGACCTGGTCCCCTGTGGCTCATTGTTGATGCCACCTTTCCCCACCCCCTCCTCCCTCACAGCTCTTATGAAAATCTTGCTGTCTCCCCATCTCTCCAGCCTGACAACCCTGTCCTCAAACAGCTCAGTTACAGTTAAGATATATATATAAAAGACCTGTTAAAAGTCTAAAGGGATTGGGGGAAATGCCAGAGCTGAGCATTGCCATTTTGAAGGTGGAGCTAGCCCCCACCCCCCAAATTGGCTGCAGGCAGAACTTTCACATGGAGGCTTTTAAAGTCAGATCAAATGATGTTTTTATTTTTTTCTAGCTTAAGAGAAAAAGCCCCAGAATCCTTTCCAAGCATAACATAATGCAAAAACACCCCAATAAAGCAAGGACATGGTATGTTCTACCAGGAGGAAAATCACTGTATGAAAGCAGCCAAAGACAACAGAAAGTCTAGTTCAAAGAAGCTTCAGTCAAGTACTGCTATTTATTCCTCACTTTCCCTCTGCGCTTACCCCCTAGTTCATCAGCTGGCTGATGTGGTGAACTGTTTTTGGATGGTATGATTTCAGGCTATGGTTTAAATCTAGCACAGTGTTTCCTTGCCTTCCCTTTCCTATTGTACCCCACAATACTGCTTCTGGGGGAGGTCTCCCAGGGGTTGCACTGTAGGAGGCATTTTGGGCTGCAGAATGAGAGGGGAAGTAAGAAAGACAAACTTCACAGTCAGAAATTCTTCAGCCCATGGAAACAGTTTTGGCTCCAAGTGTGTTTGTGAAATTGAACAAATGAATGCTTCTGTATGTAACAAATCTTCTTGAACACAGGAAACTAGATGTCACTGGGAACAATTCCAGCCTTCCCTATGACATGCTAGTTTGGCACGTGCAAGGATTTCCCCAGCTGTACACATGAATCTGTCTTCTACTGAATCAGACCCTTGGTCCATCAAAGTCAGTATTGTCTACTCAGACTGGCAGCGGCTCTCCAGGATCACAGGTAGAGGTCTTTCACATCACCTACTGTCAGATCTTTCAACTGGAGCTACTGGGGATTGAACCTGGGGCCTTCTGCATGCCAAGCAGATGTTCTACCATTGAGAACATCTGATGAACTAAGCTCAAACCCAGAGAGGAAAATAAGATATAAAGAGTAATATTCTTTACAGATGAGCATAAGAATACTTCTTTTTAGGGGCCTCCTCACAAGCACAGAGTGGTTGCCCAAGAAAGCCTTCTTCGGCAAGGTGCCAAAACTTTGGAAAATCCATCTGTATCCCTCTGTAGGGGTCTTTTGCTAGCACCATTGTTTCGCTCATTGATTTTTATTAGACCTTTTTCCTGTGCATGTGTTCATGTTTTATTTATTGTGTGTGTGTGTTTTCAAGATGATTTTAATAGCTGAAATATTTTGAGGTTTTAATGTTTGCCACCTTAGGGATCCTGATTTGGGTGGAAAGGCAGCACAGAAATGTTTTAATAAATAAACAAATGAACAGGATATCCCCAGATGATTTAACTGAACAAAATCAGTCTAGATTTATGTATTCATGTTTCAAAATGTGTGAGAACAGTAAAGAAGCTGGGCACAATCACTGGAGCAGCCTGGGTGGAAAAGCCCACACAAATTGCTTTTGCTCGTGTGGATGCAGGATAATATATCATAAATGGTATATAGATATAAAATTTGATAGTGGAGGATAAGATCAGTCTAGATCACTTGGCAGAAACTATGTTGTCAGAACCAATGATGGAATCAAAATGGGGCTATTCTGAATTTTCACACACTGCCTCCCCCTCCCCCCCCCCCTTATATCATGATGCTTATTGGGCTTGTATAAATTTCAGATTACAAATGGATGTTATGTCAATCTTCAAATCTACTGGAAAGCTTTAGGAAACCGTATTTGGTGCACTCAGTTGTGTACATTATGGTGCAGTTTCAGACATCACATGCAATACAAAAGAATGCATTTGTCATCCAAATGAATGTATAGATGAAACACCTAAAATTCAACTTAAAAATTACTCTGTTTTTATAATCTTTACTAGTTTTGACAGTAGGGATTAAAGTAATGCTACTTGCACTCTTACTCTGAAAACTAGTAAAGATAATAAATTCAACTTAAAGTAAAAAGCCTTTCTGGAGTGTTTTTTCTTCTTCAGCAATTTAGAAAGAAAAAGGCTTACCTGCAACAAATAACAGCTTTACATGACAGAGCCAAATCCAGAAAGTACTGCCTTACACCAAACGTCAAGGCATACTTCAATGTTTTACCATCAATAATAAGAGCAAAATCATTTTCCTTCCTCAAGGCATCACCAAGAGTGCTGCAATGATGGCTTAATGTCTCTCTTGTTGCCTGTTAAATACCAAGAAAAGACACACATCACTTCTGTTTAAACAATTTATACTATTTATGCTTCCAATAAGTATCATATTAGATAGTGATTCAATTACCATTTACATGGAGATACACCATGAATACATCAACATATCCTTGATTTTAGTTTTATTATTTGAAAATACTGTTGTGATCACCCAAAAGCATTAAAATGGCCAGAAAAAACACACTTTGGAGGCAGAAGAGAGACTCCTTTAGCCATTATAGAACAGCTATTTTTATGTTCATGAGTAAAGTGCCTTAAGAATTAACTAGTCCTCTTTAGCTTAAAAAAGCACGTGACTTGCGAATTCTTAAACAGCTTTACTTTAGGACGATACACCCAGTTTTCTTTCTCTGTTTCTTTTAGATGCAGAGATTAACCTATACCGATTTTGCACACAGCTTACCACACGGTCACGTTCCTGTTCTCTGTGCAGCATCTGTCGGATTTCCCACTATCTGCGCCGGAGTTACAGGAAGTGTCGCGGCTTTTGCGTAGCAAACGTAAACCGCTAAAACCCAGTTTACGTTTGCTACGCAAAAGCTGCGGCACTTCCTGTAACTTCAGCACACATAGTGAGAAATCCGACGGACGCTGTGCAGAGAACAGGAACATGACCGCGGGGTAAGCTGTGTGCGAAATCGGTCCTACTCTTCCTTTAAGAGTCAAATGACATGTTTCAAGGAGATCTGTGCTTTTCTCCAGTTTTTTTAAGCCAAGATCCACCTTCTTGTCCATTTACGCCATTTTATTTTCACAGGAGCACAAGCCAGACATTTGTTTATAAAGAAAACCCTACTTTGAAGAAGGGCAACTTGACATTCGTTGCAGATCTCAACAGAGGGACCCAAATTTTAAACTACATCTGCTCATCTCTCTTGTTTTACATTTTTATCTTACTGTACAATATCCAGCAGTTATAAAGGACAAACCATGTTCAAAACGCTTCCCATACATCAATAATCCTAATAACAATCCTGTAAAACAATACAGTTTTATTACAGATGAGGAAGCTGAGACTAAGAAAATAATGGCTTGCCTAAGAACACAGAGAGTTCGTAACTATGATGACAACTGAAAGAGATCATAGATTGGTCACTGCACTACATTGGTTTTTACATTTATTATTCTTGCTGAAGTTTTCTGTTGTATGTATCAGTGATATTTCACTCAATGATTCTATTCTACAGTGCCCTCTGGTGGTACATACTAAGCTAGCAGACAGCCTAGGCTATCTTGTCAGATTTTGGAAGCTAAGCAGGATCAGCCCTGGTTAATATTTGGATGGGAGACCTCCAAGAATACCAGGGTTGTCACATGAAGGCAGGCAATGGCAAACTATCTCTGAATGTCTCTATCTATCAAACTATGATAAATTTCGCACTAGACCTTTAATCCTGGTTTAACCGTGTCCCCAAGCTGACATTCTACACTAAGAAGAAGATATTGGATTTATATCCCGCCCTCCACTCCGAAGAGTCTCAGAGCGGCTCACAATCTCCTTTACCTTCCTCCCCCACAACAGACACCCTGTGAGGTGGGTGGGGCTGGAGAGGGCTCTCCCAGCAGCTGCCCTTTCAAGGACAACCTCTGCCAGAGCTATGGCTGACCCAAGGCCATGCTAGCAGGTGCAAGTGGAGGAGTGGGGAATCAAACCAGGTTCTCCCAGATAAGAGTCCGCACACTTAACCACTACACCAAACTGGCTCTCACTAGAATCAGAGAATCAGATAAACCAACTCTGTGACTTTGTGATTCTATGATTTTAGTGTAGAATGCCAGCTTAGGGACAGGGCTAAACCAGGATTAAAGGTCTAGTGCGAAATTGGTCTTCCTCTTGAAAGCCCTACGGGGTTGCCACAGTTCAGCTGGTGCCTTGATAGCAAAAACAACGAAAGAGCTTCACTGGTTTCCGACTTGTTTCTGATCACACTGCAAAGTGCTAAACTGAAATGACCTCAAAGTAGCATATCTGAGGAATAGGCCTTTCCCCCTTATGAACCACTGAGGTTTACATTGGAGACCTCCTCTGATTATTCACTCTTGGAGATTAAGTAGGAGGCTACTGGGCCCAGGACCTTTATTGTGATAGCAGAACTGATGCGTTTGGCCCCACAGAAACAGATAACTTAAAATTTTAAGTGACTAGGATAACTCATCTATTTCAATTCACAGCTGGAGTTTAAAAAATTGCATTGAGTTGGTGATTGCAGTTTCTGTTATGATGTTTAGTGTGCTGGTCTACATCATGTGTCATGGAAATAATTTATACTGCATTTTTAAACGTTCAACCTTACTTTTCCTGTACTAATAATGTTTTTTGACCAACTGGGTACAAATAGTTAATCCATGCGAATTCACTCAAATGTTTTCCAAAGCAACAAAGACATTAAAATGTCATATTATACTTACATCAAGAGAGCCTTCATTTATGACGATTAGTCCCATGTTCTTTCTCAAGAGTTTACAAGAATGCCCTGTTAAAAAAACCCCACAGTGTCATAACTATAATTGGCTATGAGCTAAGCCGAGATATCAGACTACTGACACTAAGTAATTTACAGGAATATTCTGAATGGCCTAAAATACATTTGTGGCAAGCTTTTAGTTATGACATAAGGATTGCTTACAAGTGTAAGAGTATCACCAGATAACAATGCAATAAGAAAAAACTGTAATATGCATACATTCAGAGTGAAACTGACACGAAAAGGGATTTTTCCCTTTCTCTGAAATTCATGTTGTTGGAAGTGGGAGGGGGAGACTAGTGACATATCTGAACAGCACTTATCTAAAGAAAGGTCATTTCTAAGATACCAACAGACTATCTACCAGTCCAAGGTCAACAAACTAAGTAGTCACTTATTATATGTTCTCAACATATAATAGATTTCTGGAATAAAACACAGAAAAAAATAGAGGACAGAATAGAAGGACTTTTCAGGAACTGACACCTTGTAGCTTCTCAGACCTCAGAAGTGAGCTACATAACTTTTAAAATACGGCTGGACACCTGTCTTCCCCTTTCACCTACCGAACAGGAATTTAAAGAAAAGTGTCCCCTTCTACCAAGGTGCTGGGGAGGGAGTAGTCATATCTGCTATGTATTCAAGACAGAGATGTATGCAATAGTGGTAGGGTTCCATGTAACTGGCAGCTAATAGGCTACTACTTTGCCACTCTCTCCCACCATGCTATTTTGGCCAAGGAGATTGCTTATAAATCTGCATGCATACCCATGTAGCTGTCCAGCACATGACCTCTGGTGCAGGGAGTAATTTTCTCCCAATACTACAGCAGCAACTGTAATTGCGTTGGAATCCAAAGAAGCCAGATACTCTAATGGTTGATATTATGAGCCCATGTTTTCACTATGTATCTGGAAAAGCAGGAAGAAGAATTCAGTAGTGTTCATCAGGGATGTTTTTTGTAGCAGGAACTCCTGTGCATATTAGGTCACACACCCTGATGTAGCCAATCCTCCAAAAGTTTACAGTAGGTCCTGTACTATGAGCCCTGTAAGCTCTTGGAGGATTGGTTTCATCAGGGTGTGTGTGATCTAATATGCAAAGTGGTTCCTGCTACAAAAAAAAGCCCTGACGTTTGTCATTATGGAAAGAATACAGGCCCTTGCTGGCTGACTTCCAGGTGAAAGCAATGGCTACCAAAAATAGTTTCTGAGCATTAGATTCTTATTTTTATTGTAAGAAGTTTAGTAAAAGTCCAATTCTGGGCTGGAATCTCTTCATCAAGCAAAAACTGTGGATAAGTTAGATCGTTTACAAAAGTCAAACTCCTATGCATCATATTGCTTTTTTCTCCTGATCCAGTATGCCAATGACTACAATGAAAAATGCATTTGAAATATGTTAAGGAATTTTTGGAACTGGTATAACTACAACTTTTTCTTCTTGTAATTGGTCTTTAGGCTCAGTGAGAACAAAGGGCTCTAAAATAAGTAAATAAATATAAGCACAGCGGACAATATATTTTCACATTTCTTAAAGGAAATGAATAAGTGGAGGGCTAATAAGGACCCCCTCTTATAAGGAATGGCATGTATGGTATATATATCTATATCTATATATATCTCAATACTATCATTATGAGAGCTAAGGCTGGCATCTCATATTTAGAGGTACTGGGGTAGATCCAGCCAACAAAACAGGCTCTTAATTTGGAGGAAGTCTTCTTAGATTAAAGAAAGGCTTCAAACTTAAAGTAGCTATAAATATTTAAATAAACTTGCTCAGTAGAGTAGTAAAATCTAGCTCTGAGCCATTTTAAAATCTAGCACATAGTGCATCATTTCCAATTTTGAATTATCCCGGTCTCCACTGTATGATCAGTTAATTTATTTATTTATATTTAATTATTTTATTCGATTTATAGCCTGCCTTTCCCACAGAACAGGCTCAGGGCAGGTTACATCATAGAAGAGGACAATCAACAGTTAAAACCAAATTAAAATATATAAAATCTAAAATTACAGACTAAACATTGGAAGCTAAAAATGACAAAATTCTGCCTCACAGGCATGACCTATTGTCCAGATCCAGCAGGTCCTACAGCGCTGAGATGCAATGGAAGGGGGGAGGCCAATAACAAGTGATGTCTGTGGCCTCAGCTGAAAGCCTGGCAAAAGAGCTGTTTTACAGGCCCTGCAGAAACGGGAGTAGGTTCCACAGGGCCCAGATCTTCAGGGCAAGCTAATTCCACCAGGCAGGGGCCAAGGCTGGCCCTGGCCCTGGTCAAGGCAAGTTGGATGTCTCTGAGGCCAGGTACCACCAAAAGGTGTTGGGTTGCTGATAGTAAAGACCTATGGGGCTCATACAGGAAGAGGCGGTCCCAAAGGAATTTTCTGGATCACAAGCAGCAACTGTATCTGGTGACAAAAAAGGATCTATTTTGGTCTGACAGAAGTATATTGCTAGATGCTTGAGTATCTAGAGATGCAGCATATATTTCTACTAGCTGAGAGCTGGTGCGCTGTGCCAGTCTGCTGAAGTAACTGTTTTTCACTATGGGCATCAGTCACAATGCAGGTACATGCACTTGTATCTTGACTATTATCTTGAGTGTCCCATGCTGCAACACGAAAGATCTTGTGCCTTAGTGGAAATGAGTTGATACATGTTTTGTCCAAATGAAGAACTGCACTCTGTTAAATACTATGCTGGCAAACTACTCACACTAATAAAATTGCTTTCACTATCAGCTTTCCTGATGCTTCGTTGATTATGCCAGACAACACCTTTGGTTATCTACTCCAGCAGTTCCCAACATTTTTGGCACCAGGGATTAGTTTTGTGGACAACAGTTTTTCCACGGACCGGGGAGGGGGGGGATGGTTTCAGGCAATGCTCCCCCTAAGCTGTGCAGTCTTGTGAGCAAAAATTCTACTTTGTGAGCTACTGGCATTAAAGCTGTGAGCTACTGCATAAATTAGTTTGCTCTGGGGCCATTTTTCTTAAGCTAAGACAAATATGTGTGAGCCAAAGGCTAAAAAACTGTGAACTAGTTCACATGAACTCAGCTTAGATGGAACACTGGTTTGGGGATGATACCATTGTGCACTTTATTTCTATTATTACATTGTAATATATAATGAAATAATTATACAACTCATGGCTTGGTTGCTAACAGACCACAGACTGGTATTGGGGACCCCTGATACTAAAGATAAATTCCTTATCTGAAAAGGCTGACCAGCATAAACAGTACACTCTGTGGAACTAAATCAATGTCTAAACACCTTTCATGACCTTACTACTACTTTCCCAGACAAGACCCAAGAAAGATAATGAGGACCGGGCAGGGGGGCAGTTTGCAAGCCAGGATATGCCATATGGGCTGCAAAAATCTTCATGAACACTCTTAGGACAGGAGAATTTTTTAAAAGCTCACAGTTATTTGTCAGGAGTACCTGAAGTACCCCATTACCAGTTAGCCATGCAGAGCCACCTGTGGAAATCTGGGTAGCCCCTTTACTTGGTATTCTAAAAACCTCACCTGGCCTACATTGCACTGGCATGCAGGCAAAAATGCAGATCTAATTAAAAATAATAATAATCCAAAGTACACTTCTTTAGTATCCATTCCAGAGCACGTTTCTTTCCCCTCCATAGATTTTTTCTTATTTTGCCATTATTTAGAAACTTGTAAAAATTGAATACTCATGCCTGAGCATATTACCAATGTTAATAGCAGTCTCTTGCTTATCTCCAGTAAGGATCCAAATTTTGATATCTGCTTTCATTAAAGTTTCTATTGTTTCAGGCACTTGGTCTTGTAACCGATCTTCTATGGCTGTAGCTCCAAGTAACTGCAGATTCTAGGAAAAGAACATATCACAATATTGTTTTTTTTAAAAAATCTAAATAGAGTATTGAATGTTGCAAATGAGAAATAATAATTAGGATCAAGGACACAGGGTTGGTGCCAGACTAAATTTTCCAATGGCAAAATAGAAGGTTTCAGTGCACTCCACTGATCTCCTTTAAGGCAAGGGCCCTGGACATACCTGGGCCTCTGTTTGTGGGCCTACGGAGGGTGCGAAGGAGACCTTGGAGGCTGCTGCAGCCGGTGGTGCAATTGGGACCTTCTCAAAGATGTTTGCAGTTGTACAAGGGCCTTCTGTGCCTCACCTCCCTGGCTGGTCAATCAGGTGTTGGCTTGGCCTGTGATAGGGTGCTGGCTGGTAGACCTGGGGGAAGAAGTCTTCCTTCTGGGCTACCTGGCTCGGATTAAACAGGGCTCTACGCCACTGGCTGCTGTCAATTTCTGACTCTTCCCCCACCCACCCTTCCCCGCTGTCCATGGTATTTACCATTTTAATTAGGTGATGGGTTATTGTTCATGGTATAGTGTCATGTTAATTTTCTTTGCTTGCATTGTCACAACTGCATTCTGGTTCTGCATTCAAGCAGCACTGAGTGAGATCCAATGGAAGAGAACCTCCTCTGGGGATCCCCTTAAGGGATTTGGGGGTGAGGGCTTGGAGGGGACACACCCAGCTGAGGGCCCTCTCACTCTCAAGTGGCAGGGGAAATCATGCAGTGGCTTGTGATCATGTGGAATCCTGCAGCCTACCTTCCCACTGGTATTCCCCACTGGGCAGACTGGGGATGTGGTATGTCCACTGGCCAGCAGATGGGTTGGATGATGCCCTGATCTTTTCCTCTATGGTGCACCAAGGCTCTGACAACTGTAGCCAATAAAGCTATGGCCATTTCAACACCATCAATGCAATGGGTCTGTTTTGTCTCTCCCTTTCCCCTCCCCTTTTGGAGTTGGGTCTACAATGCTACTTCTGGGGAGACAGGAAACCTGAGGAATGACATAAGATTTACTGTATAAAAAGAACAAGTTATATATAACATTACCTTTTCAATTAGTTCATAACACTCTTCAAGTTTTAGTACTCTGTTCTGTACAGCTGTTGAAGCTCTTTGATAGACATGGAGCCATTCTTCGTAGTCACTCTCTGAAATCTCAGCGACAGCAAAGCAAAGTGTTCTCAAGCCTAAAGAAATAAAGGGGCAGAACAATGTTCAATAACCACAATATTGTATGAAACTTTACATAAGAGGCATCTATTACATCTTGAAATATGAAACAGGATGGAGAATTTGAGCAAGTAAATGTTTTCTGAATATAAAACTATATTCAGATGTCACAGTAAATGATGGTGTACTGTGACACCTGAATGCAGGCTGCCCTATAAAATTAAGTTTGCTGAAGGATGTTGAACTGGGACTCTAAACCACAGGTTGTATCAGATTTGTTAACAGCATTTAGTAGAAACTCTGGTTTCTTGTTCTTTCCAAATTTAGAAATACTGGTTATTTCATAATACTGACCTTCTGAACCTCCTAGACCAGGGGTGTCAAACATGTGGCCCAGGCTGAATCAGGCCCCCAGAGGGCTCCTATCAGGCCCCCGAGCAACTGGCTGTCATCTGCTCCCTCCTCCCTCTTTCTGCTTCTTTCTGCATCACAGCTTGCTTTGCAAGGCTTGCTCAATCACACAGGAGCTACAGAGCAAAACCTCTATTTTCTCCACTGGCTGAGGTTCCTCTCTTGGGGAGGAAGGGGGAGAGGGAGAGCTTCCTTTGCCAGGCTTTCTGAATTGCACAGCACAGCTACTGAGCCAAGCCTATCTCCCTTCTATTGGCTGAAGCTCCTCCTGGTTCCTGGGAAGGAAGGAAAGAGCCCGAGCTTCCTTTGCCCAGTTCCCTGAATCCCATGGAAGAAATACAAAGAAAGCACCTTTAAGTCCAACGTGCTATATTTTAAGCATGTTTTACATTTAAAAAAAATCAATTGGGTTTTTCTGTGTCCTCTGCTACCTAATCTTAAATAAGTACACATATGGCCTGGCTGGTCATGGCCCGGCTCAACAAGGTCTCATTTATGTCAGATTCGGCCTTCATGAGTTCAACACCCTTGTCCTAGACAGTGCTGGGTACACTGAGCAGCAGAAAATGAGCAACAGCTACTTCAGCAGCATCTGGCTGCTGCTGGTGCTTTTTTGGAACAATCCATGCTTTTTGGTTTATTGTGATGTCTGAATGTAGCCAATACTTTTTTCAGGAGAGTAGCTTCTCACATTCAGCAGACATCAAATGTATAATAAACAAGAATGAATATGCTAGGTAATGCACACATGTGAAATAGTCCTTAAATTCACCTCAAAAGTCAAAGAACGACTATATCACACTTACTGTAATGAAGAAACTAGTTTTCCCAGTAACTGACAACTCATAGTCACAGAATTGTCACCTTCAGTAATTTTATTTATAATCTATTATGCTCAATAATCATACCCACCTTCAGTAGCAAATAATTCTAAATGTTTCAAAGTAATTTCCTTGTATCTTGAATTTTCAGCTAAACGATCATATATTACAGTGTCCTATAATAAAGTATGACATAGGAACCAATATAAGAAAACAAAATCAGCACTGAAACCACTCATTCCCCCCCAAAATTAAGGGAGTGTTCAGAAGACTGTGTATTCTATTGTACAGACATGCATTTCTGTAGTGAAATCTTTCGAATTTTGTCTTTCGAATTTTGCACTAAGCAAATACACTGGTTGACTGAAAACTGAATATACAATTGGCTGACCCATGTGTTCTGTACTATAGATGTTCACAATCATTTGTGTTACAGTATAGGTGCTTGACGGCAACTGCATTAAGGTCTCACAAGCAGACTTTGGTTTCTTCTTGGTATGAATGGGCCTGGTTTATCACTGGGCTTCTACATTTCCTTTCCTCTCATCCTCTTGTGTGCAGAGCTGGGACTGACAAAATCTTCTCAGTTTAAGAAACCTTCAAGCCAACCTAATTTTGTTCTATGGCAATGATTTTGTCCACAAAACAAAATTCTAAACAAGGATAAAACCAGGGTTACAGCGCAACCCTAAGGGGGGAGGGGCTGAAAGTGCTTTGGAAGCCAACTAACTGCTACGTCGTTATAAGTGTGAGTTGCACCACTCTAACTCCCTCCCCATGCCAGTGCAAATGGAACTTGCACCTGTCGTTGGGCGCCTTAGCATACGCCTGTCCATGGCTGCCGGCAATGAAAATGCTGGTATATCCCATAGACACTCGTTGAAACAGAAAACAAAGTCTGCCGCCGCCTCACAAGCTTGCAAACTGCTTAGGGAGTTGTGTAATTGCCTCACCAATCCCCTCACACCCCAGGCTGGGCAAGCCCCCTCCCCAACACCCAATCACCGCTCCCCGTCTCCTAGAAAAGTTTCCACCCTGGCCTCACAAAACTCTTCAGGTAGGGTAGGATGCGTGGCACAGGACTCTGCCACGGAGCTCCCTGCTGTGTGGACTTAGCGTGAGGGCAGGAGCACTTTGGTGGAGGGAGCTGCACAGAGAAGGCACATAGGCAGTACAGTGTGAGCTATTTGACTTGCAAGGAGGAGAGCAAAGTCTCTACTCCATTGCTAACCCCTCTCTTGTGCCCGCTCGCTCACTTCCCCTCCCCGCTTGGCATAACTTCTCCCCTTTGGAAACTGACTAGTTCCACCTACATTAGTTCTACACTCGGGCGGGACTCCACAGCAGAACTCAGGATTGGGCTGCCCAGGAGATGAGAGTGCACAAGTGCAAGAATAAATCAGGCTTTTTCTCACCAGAAACAAACTGAAGTTTCTTTGTGACATCTGAATATAGCTTGTGTCTGCCACAGTATCAGTGCTAGATAATCCCATGCCACATAGCTGAAGGCAGACAAATTAAATATATTATGATAATCTCCAACCTACAAATAGTGCCTACTTTGCCACCAGTGCAGGCAGATTAAACCTGGCATATAGGTATTATATGTGCATGTGGTGGTAGACAGATACGTATCCTTTACTCCGCCTCTTTTCCTTGTGCTCACATTAACACTCAGAGCAGATCAGGAATGTTAAATCAATTCCGTCACTCTAGTTATTAGCAGCTCTCGTTTTAGAGAATCCTTGTATATCATGATTCCTCTGGCAATGCTTCCTTTTGAGTAATCTTTAGATGTTAAATCTGAATATATCTACACATGAGCCTTGGAAACAAGTTCAATTCCATTTAAATTAAAGCAGTTCAAAAAGATTTTGCTTTGTTTACCTGTGATTAGCTAAGATGCTTTCTATGTCTAGCACATCTCCATCACAATTTACCACAAATAGTGCACAAACATATAAATTCAGTGACTTACAGCCCCTTTGCAGTAAAGCCTCAATTTTCCAGTAGGTGTGCGAACAATCACAGACATTCTTTTCCTATTACTAAAAGACAGGCAAATTGGGGAACCCCTTTAGAATAAATGTCTATAATATGGGATACAGAGTATTAACCCAAGACACTGCTTGCATTGAGAGTCAACAGTTTAGAAAACAAAAAAAGTACTCTAGATGCACCACTTTTTAAAAACATTAACAGCAATGCAATGTTCACCAGTGCTGCGTGCGCTCTCTAAAGAGAAAACAAATTTTCCGGAATCTTTTTAAAAATTATTATTAGTTTTTGACATTTCCTTGGGATCAGCATGATTCGAATCCAGTAGCATTTTAAAGACCAACAAGCTTTTCCAGGAATTAAGCTTCAGAGAGTTGAAACTCCCTTAGTCAGTACTGACTCTTGAAAGCTTCTACTCTGGAAAATCTTGTTGGACTTGAATCTTACTCTTCTACTGCAGACTAACACAGCTACCCACCTGGAACTATCTTTGGAATCAGGACTTCTTGGGGGGGGGGGGAGGAACTTCCTGAAGACAATTATCAAATATACCAAGTGTTGTTCATAACATGCAGATTTGGCTTGGTTAAATACCTGAATTCAGAAATCTTGGATGGGTAGAAATGCCATAAAGATGAACCTACTGCCACAAAATTGGTGTTTTTATCCCTCATAAACTTTTTGTTGGGAACTAGTAAAATAAGGTTGAATTTTTGGCAAAAAAAAAAAAGAAGATGGTAAAACTTGTTTGGAGAAATAAAACCATGTAGAATGTCTGCTAAGGTGCTATACATACAGAAATAAAAAGGAGATGCCAAAAATTAAGTTTTGTATCACCCAGGCAATTAGGTTAGGAGCTATGGAAGACAATGCAGGAAAATAAACTATTAAAGATGAATGGCATGGTCATCTTTATTTAGCCAACATAAATTAAAGCCAATGCTGTCCTTACACCTTTCTCCCTTAACACACACACACACAAGTTATTAATATCAGTAATCGAGATTTTGGGAGAGGTCTCAGGAAACACTGAATACAATTTCTTAATTAGAGCCATCCCTGAACATGAAGTTTTTCAGACATGAACTCCCAAAAGAAAGGAAATCTCTTTCAGCCAGTATCATAATGCCCCTGTATAAATCGATGGTGTGGTCTCATTTGGAGTACTGTGTGAAGTTCTGGTTGCCGCACCTCAAAAAGGATATTAAAGCATTGGAGAAAGTCCAGAAAAGGGCAACTAGAATGATTAAAGGACTGGAACACTTTCCCTATGAAGAAAGGTTGAAACACTTGGGACTCTTTAGCTTGGAAAAATGTCGACTGCGGGGTGACATGATAGAGGTTTACAAGATAATGCATGGGATGGAGAAAGTAGAGAAAGAAGTCCTTTTCTCCCTTTCTCACAATACAAGAACTCGTGGGCATTCGATGAAATTGCTGAGCAGACAGGTTAAAATGGATAAAAGGAAGTACTTCTTCACCCAAAGGGTGATTAACATGTGGAATTCACTGCCACAGGAGGTGGTGGTGGCCACAAGCATAGCCAGCTTCAAGAGGGGTTTAGATAAAAATATGGAGCAGAGGTCTATCAGTGGCTATTAGCTACAGTGTGTGTGTGTGTGTGTGTGTGTATGTAATTTTTTTTGGCCACTGTGTGACACAGAGTGTTGGACTGGATGGGCCATTGGCCTGATCCAACATGGCTTCTCTTATGTTCTTATGTTCATTGAAGAAAAAAGAGCATTACAAAAACACACATAAAAATAATATACAATCTGTATTTAATTACCTTGTAAATTCTAGTACATTTAGCAATTCATATTTTTCTTCCTGTCCAAGCTGGAGGGGAAATTGAGATTTTTTATTAGTTTACTTTTAAAAAAATATTTTCCACAGTTGTTTACCATTAATCGAAAACTATAAAAACTTGCTTATGTTTTACTACTTTATACTTACAGATTCTATAATTACAGAGTCTGGTGTCCTTCCAGTGAAAACAAAATTAAGATGCTTTGCTGCTCTAACCAACGCTCCTTCATCTGAAACAAACCATACCCTGTTATTTCATTGGGAATTATAAAGCCAAAACTTCATGGCCCTATCCTTTCATTTTAATTAGATACTTATGAGGTCATAAGAATAAAGATAATTTGTCCATTACATGTCTCCTATTGTATACAGATACATAATTAAGACTCACAGTAAATTTTCTGCAATATTTTCCTATTTCACTACTCAAGCTCTCTCTTTTTATTATTTCTATATTTTGTTTAAAAAAATAAATTGATTCACTCTGCCTCAAAATCCTGGATTGTTCCAGTTCTGTTTGAAAAGCACTAAGTGGCTTTTAAATCAATGGTTCTTGCCTGGGGGAACAAGATGTACTGTTGCACTGTTTGCTGCCTAGAAAATTACCAGTGCTGCCAGCAGATTCCATCAGTTGGATGGGTTTGGAGGAAAGGCATATGTACTGAGTCTCGCACCTGCTTCCACATCCCCAGGAACAATGGGTACACATTGAGCAAGATCTAACTATGGAGCAGAGGCAAGAGTAACCTCCATTTAAAGCTCTCTTATAGTGAATTAGATCTGTGGTTCATCTATCTCAGTACTTCCTACCCTACGTAATGTGAATACAAATTAATAGTGCATGCGTGCAGATAGAACTTGAGGCAGGGGTTGAAGGCACTCCAGGGCTAGGAGCACCAATAATAATGCTGGTGGGTTCCAGCAACCACAAATTCAAGGCCTGTGTCAATAAGCAATTCAGTAGGGTAGGTCAACAGGTAAGATTCACCCAGTAAATGGTGGCAAATTATAACTGGGTTAAAATCTTTGAATATGGTCGGGGGTGGGGGTTTGGATGATGGTGCTAGTTAGACACAGGACTGCATTGGTTCTTTCTATGGCTCACCAAGCATAGTTTTAATCAACATCTCTACCTTTGGCTTTAGCTTTGTAGTAGAACTTTTAGTCTTACAGTAGAACTTCCTTGTTCCAATTTACATAAACTCCACTGATGCCTCCCTACTTTCTTACAGGCCTGTTCTTGGACTGAGGTCTCTCAGATCCCTCTCTATTTTTCTCCCTCTTTTTAGTCTCCCCTCTCCCTCAACAGAATATGCATATTTCTTAGGTCAGAGTTAGAGGCTTTTCTGAAATGCTGTATCAGTGTATCTAATCTCAGAATTATGTGACTCACAACAGCCCCATGGAGTCTCTGGCATGGGAAGATCTTTCCCTATACTTGTTACCCGAGATCCTTTAATTACAAACCAACCCTGAGGCATTCTGCAATGCCAAGCAATTTTCACTCTTCAGAACTGATAGGCAGAAATGTATGTATGCTTCAGTAAGAAAGGCTCCTACACTTGTTATGCAGAAGAGCACTTTTTGTATTGGGAATAAAGATAGTAGTTATGTCAGTGAAAAATTTAGAGCTTTCTTTTTCCTCTCCCTTATAGTTCATTGCTCATTAAATGTACTATACTGTCTATCGGGTATATTATGCTGTTTTTAATTTTATTTTTCTCATGTGATATAGTTCACTTTTATAGCACTGTTTATATCACACTGGTCAATTTTGGATTGTTTTATAATTCTGCATTGCATTACTGCACTGTTTGTAATAACTGTTGAGTCTTGGTAAGAGAGGAGGACAATAAATGAAGCAAGCAAGCAAATGTTTTGCTGGCTTTAAGCTGTTATCAATTCATTCTATTCAAATTATAGGGCAAATAATATACCCTCTTATTGACTTGGTTGACCAGTATTACAAAAATTATCTCTAGGTGACTGTGAACCCATAACTGTTGTGGAAATCATGTCCTATATGTCACACTTCCCTGTGTTTTTCTTCTTTCTAGCTCCCGAACTGATAGTTCACATACAACTTAAAAATAACTTATTTGTGTAAAAATGTTTTAAAAAACCACCAATGATCTGAGATACATACTATATGCCCTAGTTAGTTGGTGGTTAAGTGCATGGACTCTAATCTGGGAGAACCAGGCTTGATTCCCCACTCTTTCACATTCATCTGCTGAGTGATCTTGGGTCAATCAGTTCCCTCAGAGCTGTTCTCTCAACAGCAGTTCTCTCAGAGCTCTCTCAGTGCCACCTACCTCACAGGGTATCTGTTGTGGGGAAAGGAAGAGAAAGGAGACTGTAAGCTGCTCTGAGACTCCAAGTGAAGGGCAGGGCATAAGCCCAATCTCTTCTTGATTGACCACAAATTTATTATTTTTATAGATTTCAATGTAATCCTATAACCCTTACCTGGAGATGCTGCTTGATAAACTATCTTATCACCTTCTCTTTCTGGAACAGCTGTATGACACACTGCCATCATTGTTAGGAACTCACAAATTACAGGTGCAGTAGGCTGTTGCAATAAAGTAGGAGTAAAGTTTTAATTGCATACAGGTATTTTTTTAAAACATAACATTCTGATTTACAGAACCTAAGTTTCTAGCTGCAAACACAATACACTTGCTTTTCCCCAAGAGCTACCTTGATGCATATGCAACTAGTAGTCAAAGACAACAAAAATAGGATGGTAGGAAAGGATGAGGAACACCTGTTTACAGACATACGTAGATACTCAAGGAGCTGCCTGTTTTGTTTAAAGGCATGTGTGAGTGTTCAGAATCACTCCATTGGGGCTTACTGAAAATATGAGTAGCAAGAGTGAAATGCGGAGGCCAACATAAGGCTTGCTTACATGGCTGAAAATACCTGGGTTATGCAGAAGGAGGAAAAGGAAACCCATCATGAGTTGGTAGATTCAGGTCCTCAGACTCAGCAACTGGGTGGTCCCTATTTCAATGTGCTCCATGTGAACATTCCTTTTAGGGAGCAAAAATGACTAAGGCAGACCCTGAGAGATTCCTCTTAATCTAGAGAGATTATCTGAGATAACTGGGTTTGATTCCCCACTCCTCCACCTGCACCTGCTGGAATGGCCTTGGGTCAGCAATAGCTCTAGCAGAGGTTGTCCTTAAAAGGGCAGCTGCTGTGAAAGTCCTTTCAGCCCCACTCACCTCACAGGGTGTCTGTTATGGGGGAAGAAGATAAAGGAGATTGTGAGCCGCTCTGGGACTCTGAGATTCGGAGTGGGGGGGGTAGGACATAAATCCTATATCTTCTTCATCTTCTTCCTTCCCCCTAATTCAAGTCCTAATTGAATATGAACTTTTTTCCTCGAGTAAAATTAATCACAATAAGCTTCCACACATCATCTACACTACAGTAATTAAAAAAATAAAAATAAAACAAACCCTGCCAGGTTGGATGGGTATATTTTCAATATTCTCATGAGATTAAAAACAAGTGGTATCTTCAATGGAACAGATCTGGACTAATGAAAGAGTAAGATACAGAGGATAAATGCTTTTCATGGCATTTCTTTGGTGTTCTAAGTGAGAGATGGTCTTCCAAAGGCACAAGCTGCCTTCTCTTTGTGAAACACTGGCTCTGTCCAGTTGTAACTAAGATCCCCTGTAACTGGGGATCATGAACCTCCTACACCTCACACTTGGCTTTAGAGACTGATGTTTCATGACTCCCAACAAACCATTTACTGTGATGTTCAAACTGTTTGAAATGACAAATTGTGGCTTGTTCTCGTCTTGTTCAGAACCCTGACTTGTAGATAAGTTAACCAATTATTGCTTGTATTTTTGTCTGATTTAGACATCACAGCAAACTCTTGGCTTGTTGGGAATCAGGAAGTCTTTTGTCATCAAGTCACATGTGAAGAATGGAGAGAGAGGGGAAATGTACAAGCCCAAAACCTTCCAAAATTCATTCCTGTAACAACAAAACAGAGTTTGTCATTACGTCTTCACAGACCCAGTGTTTTACAAACATTAATACATTTATATATGTTCTAACCATTTGATAAGTGGAGGTTGTAAAGCTTTTGTCTGTATTCAGTAATATAGGCTTTGCAAGACCGATACCCTCATCTGAGACATTGTACAGTATATGAAAGAGAAAACTGTGGTCCCAGTAAGTGAATGAGTGGCACAGAAGACAGGCCAAAACAAGGGAGACAACATGTTTTTGTGGGATATAACAGATCACAAATTTATTGTTTACAGCAAGGGTAGACAAATAGGTGGTGGAGCTCATCCAGAGATTGTTATGCAGCTGCACTTATTATTCAATGGGCAAGATAGGAAGGAGGAGGGGGAACCCTCAGAAAAGTGCAGGAGCTGCACTCCTGTGAGCTCCTACTGAAGAAGAAGAAGAAGATATTGGATTTATATCCCGCCCTCCACTCCGAAGAGTCTTAGAGCGGCTCACAATCTCCTTTACCTTCCTCCCCCACAACAGACACCCTGTGAGGTGGGTGGGGCTGGAGAAGGCTCTCACAGCAGCTGCCCTTTCAAGGACAACCTCTGCCAGAGCTATGGCTGACCCAAGGCCATGCCAGCAGGTGCAAGTGGAGGAGTGGGGAATCAAACCCGGTTCTCCCAGATAAGAGTCCGCACACTTAACCACTACACCAAACTGGCTTACAGAAATGACAAGGGAAACTGGCAGTCTTCTCCTGATTCAGCAGCAGATTTGCAAGTATATTAAGGTGGAATTTCCAGTTTGAACAAACAGACTGTGTGGCGTGTTATATATCTTTGTTCTTCTCCCAGTGTTATGAGTAATCCTAGTGCTCCTGCTTAAATGTTTAGATTGCCACAACCTGTATGTTTTTATCCCCCAAGAGAGAGGAACAATAAAAGTTTTTAAAATTTAAACAAACCCAAAAGTATCGATTACAGTTGTAGAGGTTTGGCATGGCAACCTGCCTGCTACCCAATGGGAAACCCCATTCCCTCAGCCTGACTGCTGAAGGGAAAACCCTGGGGTAACAGGCAAATGGTAATACCTGGGCACACACCACTCTGTTTCCCCACCATGTGAGGACAAAGATAGCCCAGGAGACCTCAAGGTTGGCATACCTCCCCAAACCTTCACCCCTGAAGTCCCTTAAGGAGACCCCCACCTGGGACGATGGGCACAAAGACCCAGTCTTTCCCTATACATAATATTTGAGTTGGACATTTGATGACGATTTCATGTTGTATTTACGAGATGTTTTGCAGTGACTTTTGACATGGTGGCTGTTACGTTGTAGTTTAGGATATTTAATATTACTAGCTTTATATCATTTTGATATAGTATTGAGATTTGTTTTGAGTATTAACGACAATAGACTTTACTTTGGTATATATTTATTAATTATGGATTTCATACTTTTCACAGTGTGGGGTTTGTTTGGATTTGATTGTTTGCAGTCCACCAAGTTTAATAAGCAGGTGGCAGTCTATGTAGCCAAAGCTCTATGGCTTATTTTTTTTTTCATTTAAAACATGTGCAAGTACACACTCCTGAATTTCTGTGTGAATGCAGAGTATTTCCCCTTCGCTAAAAAAAATGAAGTATCACAACATGCATTTGAAATATACAAAGCATGTTCAGGATACAGGTGTCAAGCCCTGCTGAGAAATGAACCTTAATGAAGTATTTCATGCATGTTACAAAACTTGTATGGCTCTTTGTCACAGATTCAAAGTTTAGACCAAAAATGGCTATGAGCATGTAGGCTAAATTAATTCCACTTGGTGCCTCTAGAAAGTGCCAAATGCATTTTTTTTTTTTTTTAGAAAAAACACATTTTGAACCCTGATGGAGTGACTGTTTCCTCTCAAACAAAAATTGGCAAATCCCCTCCTTCCTGGTACTTCTCTGCTCTGAAGTGAACTCTTATCTATGTGGCTGTCTGAATTTTGTTATGTTTGTTGTCCTTACAGCACATTTAGAATTTTGTTTGGAAGTATGTTTTATTTAAACAAAGCGAGTATTTTATTTCCAAAAAGTATATTTTGGATTGAAACACAATTTGATGTAAATATATATTCTGTTTTACTAAAATCATTCTCTCTTTTTTGCAAAACTAAAATTTATTTCTGTATCTTACATGTTTGCTTTGGAGATTTTCCAGCAATGATGAATCGCTAAATGGTTTTTCATCTTTAGTTTGTGAACTCTGCCTAAAAAAAGAAGAAATGGGGAATTGTAGTAAAAATAATAGCAAACATTTAATACATCCCATACACAAATTAACATAATTTTACTATTAGCTAACATAAAAGAATAACTCATCCTAGTATTTTTTAAGCTATCCTGAAATGTTAATTATTCTTGATTTGGCTACTTATTTATAGTCTAGTTGATTTCCACAGAATATACACTTGAATGAGTTGAAGAATAGGATCTTGATACTCAACCTTGTACACACAATGAAACCAAACAAAAGAAAAAAACTAGTTTGTTTATTGAAATATTGGTATCTCACTTCCCCTCCAACAAAGCTTATGATACATAACTAAACCTCTAGACAACAATAAACCCCCAACTCCCCATACCTAATAAAATGCAATAAAAGCCAGTAACCTACATGCCATTGAAATTCAACTTCCTGTGAAGTTTTCCACATGTAACTTTATTCAGACTGTACTCTGAAAATTACTAATAAAGAAATTCTACATATAACCTACATGTTAATACAAATGCTGGCAGGACACCATTGTATTCATAAACCTCAATCAACCTGATAAAATGTTCAAAACACTCCTGTGCTCAGTAAAGCACTTCCTGGCAAGCTGTCACTGAAATCTCAGTAGTATCATAATCCAGTTTTACACTGTATTTAGGCTGCTTTCCTAATTGGTAGCTGCTATCCTTTGAATATGCCTAAAGAGACTCTTAGCCTTTGTCTGCTATATTGTGCAATTTTAAAAAATCATTCACAATTAACAATATGTAAAGGTTAGTAGTTAATAATAATGAGTTTCAGCTACAATGAATATTAAATGAAGGTTAGTGCTTACCAATCATCAGAGGAATAGCCATAATCCTCAGATTCAGGAGAATGGCTGTACAAAGGAGGTAAAGAATTATAGGAAAGCATCTCAGAAAGCCTACAAAGGTTAGATGGCACTTAAAGAAAATTTAAATGGAAGGAGAATTTAGATGAAAACTATTGTTAAGCGAACAGAACAAAAACTGCAGTATGAAATACACTGAGAGCAAATTTGTTTCAATGGATACAGAGTATAAACAACTTGAACTGAACGTATTTATACAGTAAAACTAACTTCCATACAATAATATTAAGTGGAACTGGATAAAGTTTTATCACTGTCCTACTATATCAGTAACAGCACCTGATGTGCGACAAGGAAGAACGACTCTGGTGCTTTCCAGACTGCAGTTGTCTTCTGGATTTCACAGGGGTCAGCTCATACTTACATCCTCCCTCCCACCCCCATCATGATTCCATTTGTTCACACTCACACCGAGGACCAATTTTCACTTGGTTTGTGTGTGTGTATGCATGTGCTGAAGCATTGCAGTGCTTCAGCAGCCTCAAGGGAGCTGTGCAATCCCATTAAAGTACATCCCCCCATATCACACTACAGCTGAGGGTCAGTCCTAGCGTACATGTCTCACCTCTTATTGATTGCCTCTTTCCCCTTGTTTGAGCAGTTTCTCTGACTGGCTCCCCCCTCCCCCCAATCCTTTATCTGACCTGCATTAAGTACAAAGCTCCAGTGGTGTATTTTGTGTACTGGACACCCAGAACAAATAATTTCTTAACACCCTTCTCCTCTATATGACAACATTGTCCAGGTTAGGGCTCAAGTGGGCTTACTCTTGATGAACTCAGTGGGGCTTATGCTTGAATAAGTATGTGTGGAATGTGGTTCTTCTAGGATCAGCGCATTGTGGTCTCCAGCACCTGTGCCCTTTCTTGCGGTAGAGGCTCCATGAAAGCCCCCTTCTCGCTTTGCTCTGCTGAGTCACCAACTTTGCACGGAATGGCAGCTGATGTCCCAAGAGAAACTCTGTGCTTATGCACAAAAACATCCACTGCTCTGGATGGGCCTTGGGCTAAACAATATTCTTTCATGCTCCCATGAAGGCCAAGGGCTCCAGGATTTAACATGACATAGGTCCACTGAACACCTTGAAATTTGCTGCCATCAATGCATGCATAAGATAGATAGGACTACGGAGAAAATGAATGGCAATGATTGGCTGCTGATGTCAGGCCTCTCAATGGGACTGACTGTGTTGTTTCAGTGCAGGCACCCTCCAGCACTGAAACATTTCAGTGAGCCATGTAAATGTATGTTTTTAAAATTTCACTGCCCAGGTTTCTGGGCAGCAATCCCTGAGGTGGAAAAAAATGTTCAGATTCCAAGCAACAGGCTATCTTGCTAATTAATTCTGCAATGGAAAAAAGGTACAGGAAAAACTAGTTTAGCAAAGAATGGGGTGGGGAGAATGGGGTGGGTGGGAGGGGAACAAGGAAAGACCAGGACAGTGCAGGAAGTTATCTAGACACAAGAAAGAATCCTGGTAACACTGGGGAATGAAAATGGAACATTAAAGTAATCTGGAAAACAACATCTCTTCTGAGAGGTGAACTACGAACAGGCCTGATAAGACCGAATATTCATCTACTCCAATATTCAGTTTCCAAAAGCTAGCCAGAATCCCCCCTCACCTTTTATGGTTTTGTAAAGATCAATTATGTTGTTTTCTCCTAAAGTACTTCCCCCATGTGCTATTGTAGTAATTTATCCTGAAATACTAACACATATATTTGGTTTACAATTCAAAAGTAAAAGAGTGCTATTTACTTAATCAGTCCTGGAGCAGGACCATAGTTCTCTAAAAATAGAAAAATGGAAGATAAAAGTTGTGCAGCACAATTATCTACGGATAATAGCTACTTCAAAATAATGAAAAACAAAGCTTTAATTTTTTTCCCCGAGTTGTGCTTTTATATACAACTATTATTCATCCACAACTGCCCTTGTGATGGAATTGCTTATAGGGTAAGCTAAAAAGAATATTTTTTTCACTTGGAGAGCCTAAAGGAAATTTTCTCAGAAAGCATTATTGGTATTATTTGGGAACACATACTGTTCTGCTGCAGAGATCAAAACTAGAGCAGGGAAGTAGAGATTGTATTTTCCCAGGGCTCAAAGTAAAATCTAACGTTTGGTCATGGACTGTAATAATGCAAATTGGAATAAAATCTAATGTTCTGTACAGTAAAATTAGTATCACAATTCAAACACTCCCTAAAACTTATCCATTAGCAAAACTGATATCAGATTTGTAAAAATCCTGTTTGTTTTTACCCTGTAATATCACTGAACTTATGAATATTGTAGATAGATCCAGGTGGGCAGCCATGTTGGTCTGAAGCAACTCAACAAAGTAGGACTCCAGTAGCACCTTCAAGACCAACAAAGTTTTATTCAGAATGTAAGCTTTTGTATGCATGCATACTTCTTCAGACAGCGGAATGGGGTACAGTGAGCAGAGCTACATATACTTTGCATTCTTAACCACTGCCCACCAGCTATATGTAGTAATACATATTGTAATACAAAAAAAGCAAAATAAATGAAACAACTGTGTTTAGATTATTGGAATGCTTCAAAAAGATAATTTTGTTTCTTTTGAAATCAACTCAAATAATCAGAGGCAGGTACATGTTAAATACTTATGACATCTGTCCAGCTTTTGGAAAATGGACACTATTGGTGACACCAGCTTGCCTAAAATTATAAAGTGAGTATAATTGTGGCTAATAGCACATCTAATTTTTATTATTGTTTTCAGTGATAGGTGAACCTTTTTCATATAAAATGTTCCAACAGCAGCACATTTTGCCAATCCAAGTTTAATGGCTTTTCATTAGGATGATTCAGTTCATATAAAGAGATTATCCCTTAAAAAGGCTCTTCTATAATAGTAGTTTTCTGAAGTACAACATTTGGAGAGACATTAATTTTGCACAAGAGGTATCTCACCTATTACTCAATTAAATGTCAATTTAATTTCCATAGTGTGCATAATGTTAAATCTCTCCAAACAAAATCATGCACAAAAGGACAGAGTTATTATTTGGGTTAAAAGGCATTAAAATATAAAATGCTGAAACAGTCACATGTCATAGGCTTCTGGCTCATTTGAAAATATTTTTATTTTAATTGCTCAAGGGATACTCACAGGTGAAAATATAAGGATAATGTACAAACATTTTATTTGATTGTAAATGCCAGAATAATAAAGATAATGAAGAAATTATTTTTAAAAGAGGTAGGAATTTGAAAAGAGGTGCTTCTGAATGAGTTGATGGTAAAAATCCTGACTACTGACCATATGAAGAAAAGTCTCCTGATGAAATACCAACCTACCCCCACAACAAGCCGAAACCCAAACCCACCCTCAGAAGTATTTACGGAAAACTTACCCGTAAGCTATTCCTGCAATTGTGCACTTCTTAAACTGCATTATATTGCATGTCAGGGTTCCAGTCTTGTCTGAAAATATGTATTTCACCTAAGCACATTAACATTTTTCATTAGCTGTACATCAAGATTAGTTCTATATACACTTGTAAATATACTTATAACAAGTGGTATTGATTTAGTATTTTCAATAACATGTATCAATCTTGGTAAGAAAAACATTTTTACTATGTTTGTTCAACCTGACTTTAAAAAACCAACCTGCTTGTATTAACATTTATGACATTAGATTTTCATTTATTTGGGAAAAGTTGAAGGAGCACTTACTCATTTAAAGTTCAAAAACAAAAAGGAGCCCCATAGTACTTTGAAGACTAACAAAATTGTCAAGGCTTAAGGAGGGATGCTTTTTTCTGCTCACATTGTACTCATCAGTGTCAATCAGGCAGCCAGTTTACCGATAGGCTGTTTGGTTGCTTACAATCTGTTTGTATTTAATCACAGCCAACAGAAGTCAGCTTCCATCTGGAAAGATCAGCTGGACGACTGCTTCTGATCTCCCTCTGAGGAAATTTTGCTCTGTAACCATCAAGTCCTTTATGGGAGGTGCGTGGGTTGGAATCAATAGCTGACACCTGATCTCCCTGTGATCAACTGAAAGTCAAGTCCTTCTAATCTCACACACCCTGGAAAATCTGCTGTGACCCAGATTTCCAAAAATATAGTTAATTGAAGTGGAGGGGATATAAGAAGCCCAGCTGATTTCCCTTCTATTCGCCCCAATCCAAGCTGTCACCTTGGGTTGCAGAGAAAAAGAGAGATAATCTCATCCTCCCCTCCCTTTTGCAATAAGATCAGGGATTGATTACTTCGGATCGCCAGCTTCACTGTGCAGAAGTTTTTTCTGGATGGTGCTTGTGAATTAGAGACTGAGATGGATTTCACACTAGGCTTGTTTCGTATGGAGAGCCCTTTCTCCGTTTTCACACAAGTTGTCCTGGAGCTGTGAGTTGGTGTGCCGCTATTCTGCAGCAAGTGAGATCCTCTGACAAACAGTTTCTGCTTGCTGTGGAAAAGCGGCGCACCAACTCACAGCTCCAGGGCAACTTGTGCGAAAATGGAGATAAGACCTGGGGGCAAAAGGGCTCTCTACCCAGAACAAGCCCTAGTTTGAAATTGGTCCCATTCTCAGTTGGTCCCTCATCAGCTGTGAGTTGGTTTTTAATTACCTCTGAAGCTTTCCTGTGTCCCAGAACAACATGGCTAGGAAACTGGAAGTGCCAAGAGATAATCCAACTCCTAGCTGATTTTCTAACCAATAGTAGCCACAAACTTAAACAAGTTTGTGGCTACTATTGGTTAGAAAATCAGCTAGGAGTTGGATTTTGCGGCTGTTCATACTCCTCAATGCAATCCAAACATACTCCTGACTGGTTCACTGTCTTGATTGTGAGTGTCAAAAAGGGTATGCTGCACTGTCTAACACTTACTTTAATGATGTTATTTATGATTTATGGGTTTTTTGGGTGATTGCAACAGCATTTGGCTGTACACAACAAATACTATCTATATACTGCTGAACAAAGTTTGCTGTGAAATTTGTGGTATCCCTAGGTATAAGTTTCATGGACTATTGCCTGCTTTGAAACAGCAAAATGGAAAACAAACCAACATGAGAAGCAAGTCAGGAGTCTAGGCTATTGAGTAGCAAAACCATAGAACAAAATAATGTTTATTACAAAGTGCACCATAACTTACAGATTAAAAACGTATGTAGAATACAGGTAAAAAACACAAAGGTAGGGGATATCACATTACATCCACACAGCGTACAGCAACAAATCTAAGCTGCAAGTACAATCATTAACACCAAAACAATGGTAACACATATCACTAGACCAAATGTGTTTCTTCAGGACGTTCTTCTGTGGTCTCAATAACAACAACATGCATGAGAAACATAAATATGAAGTTAACTGTTCCCAGCCAGATAGGTTGTTTATAAATCAATGGAACAGTGTAGCTCCAAATGTTATAAAGTTTTGATGTCAATCAGGCCTACATATATTGAGCAGCCCACACTCATCAATGGTGATAGCTTTATACAACCTTTCTGCCCTTGGCCATTGTCCTGTTCACCATGTGTGTACATGTGTCAACCAAAAAAAATCTAGTTTTGCTAAACTGATTAGCATTTGTATTGCATGAGAAATCCTTCACCTTTAAGTTTTGTTGAAAACAATCACATTTTCTCATAAATGCTAATGCAGCAATATTATGCTGCAGCCTTCCTTTATCAGTGAAGGTTTACCAGCAGCAGAAAATCCTGGCCACTTTAATGTCCTCTGCAAAACTGCCAGATGTTAAATTTCTATCCATTTATATTTTTGCACAGAGATTTCCTAGCCATCC
The DNA here is from genome assembly GCF_032191835.1 of Heteronotia binoei. Lineage (NCBI taxonomy): Eukaryota > Metazoa > Chordata > Lepidosauria > Squamata > Gekkonidae > Heteronotia > Heteronotia binoei. Next base: position 25,928,757 of record NC_083231.1, on the reverse strand, counting down.
TTCAACAAAGGAAGTTCAAACAGTCTACATCAGAATAAACTGAATAAAGTTGAGGCCTTTCTTACTACAGACATTAATGAGCTTACCAAAATTACCAAAATTAGGGATACAGTACTGCTTAGAAATCTTTTATGGGGCAGGGACACTATTTATTTAAACATTTCTGTGCCACTTTCTGACCTAACTCAGGGTTCCCAAGGTGGTGAACATCAAAACATTTCAAACATTAAAAATAGCATTTAAATATATATAATACTTAAAACAGTTAAAACATACAGACATATAAACACACATACAAGCAGGAGGGCTAATAAGAGTCAGTGAAAGGATGCAAAAAAGACAACAGAAGACAACAATAGAAAGGAAAAAAATTCAAAATTTTTGCACCATGACCAATGTCCTTTCTCAGGCTCCCACCTATCTAGCTTCAGTTGATGGGGGCACCTGAACCAGGAGCTCTCAAGATGATTGGAGCTGTTGGATAGGTTCACACAGGAGTAGGGAGTCACTGGGCTAATAAAACTGGCATTGATATTAAAAAACAAAAACTCCGAACTGATGTACATGTGTGGAGTTTTACCAGCAAGCAGGGAACATCTGCAGAAATATATGGGTGCTGATAAGCCAGGAGAAAGGATTACACTCTTTGCCTTGTAACTGAAGGATGGTATTTTCAATAAATTGCAGTAGCTACAGGAAAGTTCCTATGAATTTAAAGCAGGGAGTACTTTAGTTACCAAAGGATAATAGAACACAACCTACCTGACCAAGTTCTTCATTAAGATTGGATGTACGAGCCATGGCAGCGGTGTCCGTAGGTTCGTAATGCATGTCAATATCCTATTGAAAGAAAAGGCAGTTTAAAAAAGCCTTGGCCCAGGAAAAAAATAAAACTTTTATTCTGTCTTGTGTACATTATATTTTTAGCATTCTCAGTGGAACTTACTTTTAAATGAATCCTCCAGTCCAGAAATTCCTAGATACGCTGATACCAGTTACTAAATAATTCCAGTGGACATGTCCAAGAACAAGGCTTCCTCTAAGGTAACTCTTTGGGACCTGTCTAAATCTTTTTGAAAAATTTCCTCTCTGAACAGCACACTCCCCACGCCAAATAAGAAACTACTTCTGAAAGTTCCCTAAATTTCAAAACAATGCTGCAATGTGGTCTGGAGAGGGGGCTGTTGTTCAAGAAACAGAAGTTCTAGTCTCCCTCAGAGCCAAGTTGTATGTTGTGTACTACCCAGTACTGTACTATTTCAAGTAACTCTCTAACCCCTCTTCCTTACTTCCAGTTACACCAGATACATGGCTGTACTGGAGCCTGCAGTTTCCATGGGCCAAAACGCCCCTTATGCAACAACATAAGACACTGGTCAAGACCAGGGCTTTTTTCTAGCAGGAACTCCTTTGCATATTAGGCTGCACACTCCTGATGCAGCCAATCTTCTTGGAGCTTACAGTAGGCTCTGTACTAAGAGCCCTGTAAACTCTTGGAGGATTGGCTACATCAGGGGTGTGTGGTCTAATATGCAAAGGAGTTCCTGCTACAAAAAAAGCCCTGGTCAAGACCATGTTATTGTGTGTAGTATACATAAATGGGCAGTAGATTACAGGACTGGTACAAGAAACAGGCATTATGAATTTTATGAATTTTAAGCCTAATCCTGTGAGTTGGTGCCCTGACACAGGTGCTCAGGGGACTGTGTTGTAAAGGATTTGACCGAAACCTGTGTAATTTAAATTCTTTACAACTGTATGGGGAAAAGTTTGATGTCTAATTTAGATTTTACAAAATAATTTCCTTTATTACAAAACACTGCATTTTACAGTAACACAGATTTAATTGTAAAGGAAAGACATATACCATCTTTATTCAACAATTTATTACATAGTCTACATATTGCACAATATTCAATAATCATATTTACCCAATTTATGAAATATGCTTGGATAAATTTTACCACTTCTAGTGTAACAAGCAGGCTGATAGGAATGAGATTATTGAAAAGAATGATAAAGGTTAGGAAATTCAGTCCAAAGTTGTTAGCGCCTCCATCTATTTAAAAGGGGGAGAAGAAAAAAGATAAGGTTAGTATGCTTGTCCTGTTTAGGGGATTAATAGATGATCTTTTAGAAGCACAGCAGGCCTGGCCTTCTGAAAAGTCTATATTTAAATTTCAAAAACAAAAACTTTTACTAAATTACCCTCAATTACTATTCCATTGTTTTCATGCTATTTCAGCAATGTATTTAGGATTTAACTCATAATAGCATAATGACAGCATGATTTAATGCAACACAACATAGTAGCATAGCAAAATCCATAACATTGAGTAAGGCCCCACATTTTCATTCCACAATGATGGCAAGTTCTTGCATCACAAGGCATTGCAGGAAGGCACAACCACTAATGAAATGGAACTGCAGAACCTGACACACTAAATTTTCCATTTTTCTGCATTAGTTTGAATGATTAATATTTTTCACGCTACTTCTGAATTGAACTGGGGTATAAGAAGTCCAACAATAAAGGTTAATGCTTACTATACTCGGTAGCAGTTTCAAAGTTTCCTGCACTAAATTATTTATATTGTGAATTGGATAGTATGAACTAGGATATATCTTATCCAGAAACATACCTGAAAAATACTGATAAGGTACTTTTTGGGGTATCTCTGCAAAAGATACATCAGTTTCCCACTAGACCTTTAATCCTGGTTTAGCCCAAGCTAACATTCTACACTAAAATCATAGAATCATAGAGTTGGTTTCTTTTGGGCTTTTGGTCCTGTTTGCAGTGGGAGGCAATTGACCAGTGGTTGCAGAATGCTCAAGCGTGTTTAGCTATTGGCGTCTTTGCCCAGGAGAAAGCATAAATCACGCCCCCTTGGAAACAATGGAGGATGGCTGGGGGCACTTTTTTCAGGGGCCCACAAAACTGGACCCCTTGACCCAACTGATTTGAAACTTGGGAGTGGTCTTAAGGGGACAGGCAGTCTTCACTTCCCTGCAATTTTGGTGCCATTAGCTTAGAAAACAGCCCCACCAACCCCTCAGATTGGTTCTCCATATGGAATAATGAAGTCAAATAATAGCAAAAAACTGCTCCCCCCAATGAATGTGAAAACTAATCTGATATCTGGAACCCAAATAACTGAGAATACAAATAACTGAGGGTTTTTTAAAAAAACCCTCCCTGTTATCTAAGTAATACTGATTTTTTTCATGGTGCATATTCTGACTATGAACTAACCTGTTCTCTAGTAAATTTCCCCATATTATTGTAACTGTATTTGCTAACATCTTAAACTTGCCACTGACAATCGTCTTAATGTCAGTACAAACAATGAAAATACCATACTTAAAAGAGTTGTTAATATGAAGTTGTATTCTGTATTTATATTTTGTAACTTGTACTTCAAGTAATATTATTGTGACGATAAAATAACGTTACTTTGAATGCTTACAAGTTAAACTGATGTACCAGTCTCTGTATTCATGTTTCTGATTCCATACAGCTGAACCAATTGAACAAATCAAAGATATAGCAATAAGAATGCAGAATAAAAACAGAATTTGGATATTTGTAATTCTTTCCACGTTGGACAGTTTAAGAGGTGGGCTCGTTGAGTTCTGTGGATTAAAATACAAAAAATTCAGAATACATGGTTATCTCATTTCTGATTACATTTTTTCATAGATGCATACTGTATAACCGAGTCAAAAGTGAAGATGGGTATATAGTAGGGCTGTGCATTCAGTATATCTGAGCTGAAAAAATATTCTTTCAGCTGGATATAGATCTCAGTATTTTTTCAGCTATCCAAAATAGCTGAGCCCGAAATATCCTGAAAATATTTGGGATTTTTCAGGACTGCCAGATAGCTGAAGTTAAAGGGTGTTTAAAGGGATTACAGTCCCTTTAACCTCCTTCCAGATGTGGCTTTAAAACACCTTTAAAGCTGTTTAAGTACCTTTGGAGTTCACTCACATTGACTTGTGGCTTCAATATACCCAAACCCCAAAAATACCAATTTTTTTTTGCACTCCCCTAATATACAGCAATACAAAGAGTCTCACAGTGTGGAAGTGCTACAAACTGGCTTGTACAATGTTAAACACACCTGATATAATATTTACAGCTATAAAACAAACCTGCATGAGTTTTGTATCATGTCCTGTATAGACAACTATTCCATGAACCCACTGGGTATTTCTTAGCTGAGCTCCTCGCAGAAGAATCTGATCAGGTCCAAGTGGAGCAGTGCTACAAAGAATAAATCAACAAGAAGTTAGATCATGTTTCAGGCAAAATATTCAACCTACATTTATTATGTTTCAGCTTCTGACCTCTTTTTCACCTTGAAGTACCAAGAAGCATGGAGAAAAATGACACATATATAAACCTAATAAGGGTATAGCTGTATGTCTGGAAGTGTGTGTATTTATCTGTCTATCTATCTAATACACACACTCTCTCCCTCTCTCTTCCAGACATAGGGTTATATCCTTATTAGGTTTTTCCACCAGCAAGAGAGGCAGGGAACCCGTTCTGACTAGTGAAAAGGCTATGCTGGGAATAATGGGATCTGTGTGGACAAAAGCCACATTAGGATGGTGGCTAGAGTGAAGTGAAGAATCAGATCAGGCAGAAAGGCTGGTAGCTTTTTTTCAAATGCATAAGTTCACTGAGTTGGATGCTATCTACTTTGGAAAATTCCTTTACACTTTTACAATAAATACAGTCTCCTTATGGTGTTAAATGGGAGGTTTTATGTCACGCTACAGGTTAAAACTATTTTGGTCTGTTCAGCTCTGCACTTCTATGAGTCTTCCTAACAAGACAGAGCTCCATAAGCAGAGTGCAGGTGCACTGCCAAATAGTACACCAAAATAAATAATTCTGAATAATAGCAGCAGGCCAACCAACCGTCAAGTTACAGAGCAAAAAGCAATTTTAAGACAATCCCTAAAGTTCACTATATTGGATACATTCTCTTTAGAATTCTGTTTCCAGTCCTATCAAGACAAACATTCACAACTGAGATGAAGGAAAAAACATATATGCTCCCCAATTGCCCTTTGCTAAGGTACCAAAATAGATCTCCTTGATAAATGTTACGTATAGATCTAGAAGTTGTTTCGTTTAAGAACTTCATAATAAGTTCTTATAAGTCTTCTGATTTAAATGTAGAAGAGAAGAAGAAGAGATTGGATTTATACCCCGCCCTTCACTACCTGAAAGAGTCTCAGAGCAGCTTACAATCTCCTTTCCCTTCCCCTCCCCACAGCAAACACCCTGTGAGGTAGGTGGGGCTGAGAGAGCTCTCCCAGAACTGCTCTTGAGCAGAACAGCTTTGAGAGAACTTGTGGTTGACCCAAGGTCACATCAGCAGGTGCATGTGGAGGAGTGGGAAATCAGATCTGGTTCTCCCAGATAAGAGTCTGAGCACTTAACCACTACACCAAACTTAATTAGTTTATAGCCTTTAGTTCTTCAGGTCTTTGCTGTCTTAACCTAAACAACTCTCTCCCCTTTACTGAGGTACCTTTACTGTGTTGACTTGTGTTTTTGTGGAATGTTATAATCTTCTTGTATTATTTTAAACTGAGTTCTTTTACTCTTTGCTATTTCATTCATGTAAGCATTATGATTGTTCTTTACACCCAATCCCTTTTAATATTGTGTTTCTCCACATTTAGTAGTATTGCTAGCAAAGTCTACAAAAAGAAAGAAACAGATCAGTAATTGGCGATGATATTTTGCTATGTGTGTAGCTTCAAAAAAATTCATTCAATGAATTCCAACATTTCAATGGATGTTCTAGCACTCACAGGCAAACTCCTTTGGAATATGAAAAAGCTGTCTCTTTTATTATTACTTTTTCACTGCAGCCAAAGAAGTGTCAAAAAAGAAATGGGGAAATGCAGTAATGACCTCCAACAGCAGAAAGCAGGGGTATGGGGGATTGGATGGAGGTTGCAGGGGTTATGTCCCTGTTAACTGATGAAGCCAAGGAATAGTGGTGGTAGAAGAAGGCCCAGAGGTGTAAGCATTGAAAGAATGGGATCTCCAGCACTCTGGGAAAGTGCTTTTGCAGGGGGAGAAGGTGAAAGGGGGGCATGCTCACAACAGCAGTGAAGGGGTGGTGTTGGAAAGTAAACCCCTGGTTAGAGTGCCCACGGGCACTTTTTGGATACTCAGTTGGGACTGCAGCACCCCAAGAAGGTGGGGTTTGACTCAGGGGAAGGAAGTGATCCATGAGGAGAAAGGGATATGGGGAATTTGATGGTGGTTGTGGGGGTCATGCCGGAGTCAACTCAGCAGGGATTTAAAGTAAAAATGCTTGCTGAATTGAACTGCAGAGTGATGCTACTGAGTCAACTCAGCCTTCTAGCTGCACCTGAATAAAAGCTGAATAGCAGCTTTTATTTAGGTGTAACTATTTCAGTAGCCAACTATTTCAGATCTGATTTGTATTCAGCTGAATAAATACCTGAAAAATACTGATTAGGCATTTTTCAGGTATTTATTCGGCTCAGTATATACTGATTGCAGGACCCTAGTGGTAATAACTACAATAGTTCTAACACTGGATCCTGTTTTATCAGTCTTCTTCCTCTTCACTACTCAAATAATGTCCATTTTGTTTTTAACAAAGTTTTTATCAATTTTTATTAAAGATATTAAGTATTACTTTCAAGAGATAACTACTTCTTATGCAAAACAAATGAGGCTAGCAAAGTCTTATTGGCAGAAATAGTGAAGAACTGAAACAACTTCAGATGAAGATTAAAGCAGAAAATGTCAAAGCAGGATTATAGCTGAACATCAAGAAGACAAAAGAATGACTGCTGGGGAATTACGCAGCTCTAAGGCTGGTGATGAAGAAACTGAAAATGTTAATGATTTTCTATTCCTTGGCTTCATCAACTAACAGGAAATCAGAAGGAGACTGAGACTGGGAAGGACAGCCATGAAGGAGCTAGAAAAGTTTCTTAAGTGTAATGATGTGTCAAAGGCAACCGATAATTCATACCACGGTATTCACCATTACTTTGTATAGGAGCAACGGTTGGACAATGAAGAAAGCTGACAGGAAGAAAGTGGACAGATTTGAAATGTGGCGTTGGCGGAGACAAATAAGTGGGTTTAGCCTAGAAGCTAAAATGTCTAAATTGAGGTTATCGTATTCTGGTCATATAATGAAAAGAAAAGACTCACTGAAAAAGATTGTAATACTAGAAAAAGTTAAAGGCAGCAGGAATGATCCAACATGAGATGGATTGACTCCATCAAAGAGAAAGTCTACATAATTTCCAATATTTAAAATTAATCCAAGACTAACCTTTGTTAATTAGCACCTGTCTCACCTCTCTTGCTGTCTGCTTATAAAACAATAAGATTCTGACACAAAGTACTGTTGTTTACCCTAAAAACTCTTAATGTGTATCTAAGTAGTTCATACTTTGCTCCTTGTATGCAAATAATTGTGACAGTTATGAGATACCATTCTCTACCCATATGAAAAGTCAAATGGACTACCTTACTAGTCCACCAGTCTCAGTCTACCTACAGTACAGGTAATGAAAAATTATTATTCACCCATAACTCTTAAATCTTGACAAAAGATCATTTTAGTCACACTCAGGCCTGTGCTCCTACCACAAAAATCAAAGCTAATTTTTTCTTACAATCAGCACCAATATATGGTTTATTTTAATATGCTTTTGGGATATTACAGCAAGATGCACTCTCAACTATTATTAAGTTTAGCAAAATGAACTGAAAAACATAGTGTCCAGATAGGAAAACTGATGTGTGGATCTATTATAATTATTACCTTTATAGAAGAATTAAAGTGCTTATCTCTTCTTTAACAACAAGTATAGTAGAATTATAATAGATCCACACTCTGGTGATATGAAAAGTTCCAGGAACGTATCTGTAAGAAATCAGCAGATAGATGTGGAACATTAAAAAGTCAGGAAATAGACTTTTTACTGGGTCCAGAAAAAAAGAACTTTTGAAATTATGTATACAAAATCACCTAGTGTAATTAAATCGGGGAAAAAAACCCAACCAAATTCCTCTCAAAACCTACAAATAAAGGAAACTGACAAATGGTAAAACAGAGTTTAAGGAATAGGAAAGGAGCTACTATGAACCCAAAAAGTTTTAGTTTAAAAGAGCTTCTTGGCCTTTTGACTAAGGTCAAGTGTGTGTATTTAGAAGAAGGAGGAGAAGATTGATGATGATGATACTGGGTTTATATCCCGCCCTATACTCTGAATCTCAGAGTGGTCACAATCTCCTTCGCCTTCCCCACCCCCACCCCACAACAGACACCCTGTGGGGTAGGTGAGGCTGAGAAAGCTCTTACAGCAGCAGCCCTTTCAAGGACAACTCCTATGAGAGCTATGGCTGACCCAAGGCCATTCCAGCAGGTGCAAGTGAAGGAATGGGGAATCAAACCTGGTTCTCCCAGATAAGAGTCCGCACACTTAACCACTGCACCTAACTGGCTCTCAGAATTGCACCTGAGATTTGCATCTGGGCTGTAACCAATAACATACCAAATGTTACTATATTTCATCATCATGGAGCAAGAATACCTTGGAATATTTCAAAATGAAGCCATCCTGGGGTCTTACATATTTATAAGAAGGAATTTGGACAATACATAAGTGGAAAATAAAAATGGCAAACTTATTATACTAATAGTGCAATCCTATCTATGCAGTGTTATTCCAGTCTAAATCTACTGTGCTGGATCCAACCAGCTTCTCTGCTGGTGAAAATGAGAGGAAGTTAGTCCCCTTTGACCATCAAAAAGGCTGTGCTGGTGATCATGGAACCTACAAGGACAAAAGCCAAGTAGGATGGAGGTTGTGGAAAGAAAGAGAATTCAGTGAGACGGAGTAGAAAAGTTGGCAGAATCCAATGCATAATCTTTTCTGCTTTTAGACTGGAGTAACTCTGCCTAGGATTGCACTGCAAACTTAATAAACATAATTTGTAGTGAATATGACAGGATTTACTTTCAAAGAGTTCTATAGTCTATGTATGTTTCCTGAAAACTTCAGCAGTGATGTCTGTAAAGGAGACATATGCCTATTGTTGCCTTCTCCATATTACTATTTAGAGGGATATTACGTTTCTTCTTCAGTTTACATTTACTGATTTTATAGCTCTAAAATGTAAGAATAAAAAGAGAAAAACAATAGCTTAAAAATAGAGGTTACAGAATAATATTTCAATGAAGCGTATGTTTGTAAACAGATCATTTGAGCTGATAAATGATACGCTCCAACAAGACCAACTTTTATTGCAAAAAATAAAAATCAGCAATACAGAGGGATCTTAATTAATAAAGATGACAAAGAGATGCCATTTAGTACTAAAACATTTGAATTAACTCTTTAGTACCAATAGCAACTGAATTAAATCTTTGCATGCTGGTGGCCCCTCTAAGAGATTTCTGGACTCAGCAAATGATTGCATTTGGTGCTGCCAGTTTGGTGTAGTGGTTAAGTGTGCGGACTCTTATCTGGGAGAACCGGGTTTGATTCCCCACTCCTCCACTTGCACCTGCTGGAATGGCCTTGGGTCAGCCATAGCTCTGGCAGAGGTTGTCCTTGAAAGGGCAGCTGCTGTGAGAGCTCTCTCAGCCCCACCCACCTCACAGGGTGTCTGTTGTGGGGGAGGAAGGTAAAGGAGATTGTGAGCCGCTCTGAGACTCTTCGGAGTGGAGGGCGGGATATAAATCCAATATCTTCTTCTTCATTTTGTGTGTCTTCTGCTTACCAGGTGTTCTTTTGCCAGCTGATACTAATGTTGGCTGTGGCAAAATTTTTGGCTGCAGTGGTTTCAATATGAAGGTGGAATCTGAGGGCCATATTGGTCTTATGTTGTCCAAGACTTCTGGGTCATTGGATTATTTAAAATAAAGAATGAAGAATTTCCAATATGAGATTTAGTGTGTGTGAGTGGGAGGGCTTGTGGGGGGGGGGGGGACATCTCAATCCAGAGTTTTTCCCAGTATCTCCAAACTGATTTTACCCCTGCACACAGAGAAAAGAACTTTATGAAATATTTCCTTTAACCCATTATTGTCAATGAAGACAAGGAATACATTTATAGCAAGCAATATAATTCTGCTTATCTTCTCACAAACCTGATCCCAAAACTGGAGAAACATAACAATTTCTTAAAACAAAGACGTACCCTGATTGACAGGGAAGTTTTGATGAAAGGGTGGAGAAAATATTTAAAAAACAGGTCTACATCATAATACAAATCAGAGCCATAGATGTTACTACCCCAGAAGCCAATATAGCCCAGCACATTCACTGAAAAAATTGAGATAAACAAATCAGTTGAAATTCAGCAAGTGATTTAGAATTCTGAAAGGATTTGTGCTCTCACAAGCAAACAACAACTTGTGTTCAAGTAAATTACTATGCACCCTTAATAGAAAACTACTCTCAGTAATTTATTATATTTTGGAATAAGAGTACCAGAAAATCAACTCCTCTGAAGAGAGATTCTAAGGTCTCACAATGCCAAGACCACGGCCACACAGCCCGGAAAATCTACAACAACCAAGAGATCTAAGCCTTGAGAGATTTGGACCCAAGGAGCAATTAGATCAGGGGTGGCAAATATGCAGCCTGGGGGCCAAATCAGGCTCCTGGAGGGCTCCTATCAGGTCCCCAAGCAACTGGCTCTTGTCTGCTTCCTTCTTCCTCTCTCTTGCTTCCTTCTGCATCTCAACTTGCTTTGCAAGGCTTGCTCAATCACACAGCTACAGAGCTAAGACTCGATTTTCTCCATTGGTTGAGGCTCCTCCCCCCTCCTGGTTCCCTGGGGAGGGAGGGAAAGATCCACAGCTTCCTTTGCCAAGTTCCCTGGATCCCAAGGCACTTTTAAGACCAACAAGTGCTAATGTTTTAAGTATGTTTTATTTAAAGTTTTTTTTAAAAAATCTTTAGTTGTGTTTGTCTGTGACCTTTAAAAAGTTTATATCTCTGCTACCTAATCTTAAATAGGTACGCACATGACCCGGCCCGACATGGCCTGGCAAGGTCTCATTTATGTCAGATCTGGCCCTCATAACAAATGATTTCGACACCCCTGAATTAGATCATATCTTCTCAACTCTCTCTGGGTTTCAGCTAGTACTTAAGATCAGAATTTTTCTAAGACTGAATTTGTATCTTTTTTTCTGTGTATATTAGGTCTGCTTCAAAATCATAATGCTGGCATTTGAGTCAGGACATCCTCAGTGATGCTTTCTAGCATCCCTATTCAGGATTAGCTGAAAAGCACAAAGGAACCTGAACAGTCAATTACTGGAGTGATCTGACTCTAGAATCTGTTTGCATATGGTAACTAGGTTCGCCTGTTCTATAAACCTTGCAAAGTCAAACACCTTTTCTGTAAAAAGTATAGATGACCTATTATAGCATAATGTTTTCTTCCTGTGTGAACTGGAATTCCACTATCAAAACTTACTTTGCTACTGTTTTTAAAAGCCTAACCATGAATAAGATAGAGTTCTTAATTCAGATGTTTACATACCTATGCCCATCCAGTCTGATATTTCCAACGAAATCATAGAGATGTCTATTAGGACCTTCACATTCAATTCTGCCTGAAAGTTTCGCCAAGCTGTCAGTGTCCTTTATATCCGAGGTTAATGCCAAACCCTGCAGACAAAATTGTATATAATACCGTAACAAAAACTAACATGGTAAACATCACGAACAGTGACAATGTTGCCTAATTTATCATTTTCTATACCTTTTTCTTGGGTCAGTGTCTTCTTCCAAGTTCCATCTTTTTCATGGGCAAGTCATAAATTACATTACTGGTCCATGATCAGATTTCCTGACTGTTCTTTTTAAAAAACTGAAAGGTACACTCCTGCCACAGGGCCAATAGCACCTTCACTGTGTGTGTTCATATTTTGGATTGAGAATGTGAGAGAAAGGATTAAGTATATCATTACCCAGCACTGCTGCTTCAACCTGTTTCAGAAACCCAGTTCTGCTTTTTAAAAGTTGGCAGATGTGTTTCTAGACCTCCTATACCTTAGGTGGTTTTGCCTTTTCAGATAACTTCCTATCTTAACACAAAATATTGTAGAATTTTTAGGTTCTACTGCTTTTTCTGCTTTATCCTTTGAGAATAGGCATGGATCTTGCTCAAACTCTGATCTATTACCTGTTGTTTAAGTAAAACTTTCTATACTCTCTCCAGTCAGACTGAATCCAACTTTAGTCACTTTCAGGACCAATATAACCAACTCTTCCTTCACTTTATCGCAAATCTCCTCCAGTGCTATCACTTTTACTAATTAAATGCTTTCACATATTAACTCTCATGACTGAATCTGCAGTGGTCAGTAATGTTCCCATTTTAGTTCTTCATTGCAATCTAGAAATGCCAGTTTGGTGTAGTGGTTAAGTGTGTGGTATAGTGGTTAAGTGCATGTGGACTCTTATCTGGGAGAATCGGGTTTGATTTCCCACTCTTCCACATGCACCTGCTGATGTGCCCTTGAGTCAGTCACAAGTTTTCACAGAGCTGTTCTGTTCAAGAGAAGTTCTGGGAGAACTCTCTCAGCTCCACCTACCTCACAGGGTATCTGTTGTGGGGAGGGGAAAGGGAAAAGAGATTGTAAGCAGCTCTGAGAGTCCTTCAGGTAGTAAAGGGCGAGATATAAATCCAATCTCTTCTCTTCTTCTAAATTTCTGAGATAGTATGAGCTACATTACATTTCCACAAAGCTGAATGCAAAATAGAAGGTAATATAGAATATACATGCATCATGGACAGCACATGTCAGAGGAGGAAACTTGTATGAAGAATGAAGCAAGATCAATATAAAGAAAGAACAAAACCTGTTAACCAGAGAATTTTACTAAACTATTTGCCTTTGAACCATGTTCAAATATTCTGAACACTGATCTGAAGATCTATTTTTGCAACATCTGAGTGAAATTAATAGTGACCCTAATCCACTCTGGCCCCAGCTTCCAGAATGAAGAGAGGTTTCTGTCCCTTCTATAAGCTTAGTCATTGGGGGAGGGGAATTACTTGGATTTGATCCCAATTAACCAAACCAAACAATTCTTTATACTGTAAATAGGTCAGCCCTTCTGGCTCAAAGAATCCTAGAGGTGGGAGGGGAGAATTAGTGTCTAAATTGCAAGCTACCAGGCACACATCTCCCCAGCACAAACTGTCATTTCTACTTAAGGCTCTTGGCAAAAGGGAAGAAAGCAGTGATCACTTTTTTTCTTTCATCCTTGTGTCTGCACACTGCCCTCACGATTCCAGATCTCCATGCATTGGTCTCGATGTTACTATTTTTAAAATGTCCCCCACTAAAATCAAATTGAAAGTGTGTGGTGGGGGGAGATTTAATCCCCCCCTTCCTCCACAGTCCTTATTCAAATCAGGGTGAAGAGCTCACATCTACTTTTTAGGGAAAAAAGCACACTGAAACGTTTGCTCATTAAAAAAAAAAATTGAGCTCAGGGGTCCTTCCATGATTAACTTCCCCAATAGCAGCAGCCATGTGGCCAAACAAGTACCACCTGGGATATGGTGGTTTAGAGCCAAAAATGCTGGTTCTTGTATAACAGTTATGCCCCTCAAGCAGATCGCGTGATACAGTGGTGCTCACTCAGTGACTATGGAGTAACATGCCACTCTTCAACATGCCTTCCGTGACTCTTCTGTTCTCCATTGTGGCACTTGCCCCATTTTCCAGGAAAGTGGGCAAGGCCTGGGGTTGGCTGGTGGTTCCAACATAGCACGGAAAAAGGCTATGCCTTGTTTCTTGAAACACTAGAGTGCAACTTGAAGTGAACTCTTAACATAGGGACGTATTTATCTTTCAGCTTGAAAGCCTGAACACTGCTTTGTGTTGTGCCTGCCCAGCAAGCCCATCTCCATGCTCCAGATATGTAAGACTTGGCTAAGGTTCAACATGAGCATGGAGACCAAGCCTATATGCTTACAGGTACTCTGGTAATTAAAAAAAATTATAGTTGTACATTTATTATTTATATCTACATCAGACCCATTGAGCAACTGCTCAATGTCCTCCCCACCTCCCATCCACCAAAGCACACAACACACTGCTGCCTCAATGATAGTTAGCTTTCTGGAGAAAACTCCAAAATACAAGCAAAAGAATATGTGTTCATCTTTTATAACTAATAGAGAAGCAAGATGCATGTCGCTTTGTAAAAGGAGTATGGCATAGGTTATGAAAAGAAGAAGAGCTGGTTTTTATATTCTGCTCTTCACTACTCAAAGGAGTCTCAGAGCGGCTTATAATCACCTTCCCTCTCTCTCCCCACAACAGACATCCTGCAATGTAGGTGGGGCTGAGAGAGTTCTGAAAGAAAAACAGGTTACTCACCTGTAATTGATGATCTTCGAGTGGTCATCTGTGCAGTCACACACATGGGTTTTCCCGTCAGGACGAACCCTACCTCGGAGATTTTAAAAGCTAGCCTAGGCGTTATTTTTGGCGCGCACTCCCTCTCGCTCTGGGGAGCAGGCATCCACTGCGCATGCCTGTAGCGCGAGGGAGGCGCCCCACCCACTCAGTTTCTTTCCCCGCCGCTGACATAGTAGGTGAGCGGTTATAAAAGACGAGTAGCCAGCAGCGGGGTAGGCTGGGCGGGCGTGTGTGACTGCACAGATGACCACTCGAAGATCATCAATTACAGGTGAGTAACCTGTTTATCTTCTTCGTGGTCTCTGTGCAGTCCCACACATGGGTGACTGATAAGCTGACCTGCAAGGTGGTGGGTGCTGGCACTAGAGTTGGAGAAAAGAATAATGCAAAGGTTAGTGCAACACAGTCAGCACATAACAGGCTATACGGTAAGCAAGTACTCACCGGGCTGGGACCGGCTCCTTAGTCAAAGATGGAGCGGAGTACTGCCTGTCCGAAGGATGCATCTCGCCTAGCACGGACGTCCAAAGCGTAGTGCATGGCGAAGGTCGAAGGGGAGGACCAAGCGGCAGCAGCGCAAATGTCCTCCATGGATACACCCCTGGCAAGGGCAGATGACGTTGACAAAGCTCTCGTAGAATGAGCTCGTATGGCAGATGGGACTGGTTGCTTTGCGAGTCTGTAGCACAGTTCTATAGCAGCAACCAACCATTTTGACAGTCTCTGTGTAGATATCTTTTTTCCTTTATGAAGGCGGCCGTAGGCGACAAAAAGTCTTGAGTCCGTACGGAACGATGCAGTTCTATCTATATAGTAAGCGAGTGCTCTTCTCACATCTAGACAGTGTAGAGCTTCTTGGCCCTTGTCTGCGGGCCGTTGGAAAAAAGCAGGTAAGGTAGTGACTCTTTGCAAATGAAATGCGGAAACCACCTTGGGTAAGAAAGCGGGATCTGGCCGTAACACCACCTTATCGTGGTGAAAGATGGTGTAAGGTGGGTCTGCTCTGAACGCACAAATGTCACTTGCTCTCTTAGCAGAGGTGAGTGCGACTAATAGTGCCGTTTTCCATGAAAGGAGGTGAAGTGGTATTGTAGCCATAGGTTCGAAAGGGGGTTTTACTAGTTGGCTGAGCACTAGTGACAAACTCCAGTTAGGGTACATTTGCCGTAATGGTGGGTGCAAATGTAAGATTCCTTTTAAGAAGGATTTCGCAGCAGGGTGTGAGAAGACAGTTCGACCCTGTACATGTGGGTGAAAAGCTGAGATTGCTGCAAGGTGCACCTTTAGAGAGGAGTACGTGAGGCCCTTTTCTGACAAATGCAGTGTATATGCCAAGATTTGAGGTATGGAAGCCGAGGAGGGTCTGAAGTTATGCTTGGTAGCGTAGATGGAAAACCTTTTCCATTTCATGGAGTATGACTTTCTTGTTGATGGTTTCCTTGCATTCAGGAGGACGTGTCTCACTCCTTCAGGAAAGTCTGAGAACATATCCTCCAAGCCGTTAAGCGAAGCCTGTTCGGGTCGTGATGGAGGACCCTGCCGTTCTGCTGGGACAGGAGGTTGTGGGCCAGAGGGAAGTGATGGTAAGTGTTTTTTGACAGAGAGAGGAGGGTTGTGAACCACGGCTGGCGTGGCCACCATGGCGTCACTAGAATGCAATCTGTGTTGTCCAGTTGAAGTTTCTGTATGCACCGTGTTATCAGCGGGAAAGGAGGGAAGAGGAAGTGTAGTGGACCGGTCCATGTCTGTATGAAGGCATCCCCCGCAGACTGTTGTGAGGGCGGACCTCTCATAAAAAAGATAGCACATTGCGCATTGTCGGGTGCAGCAAACGCATCTATTGAGGGAGTTCCGAATTTCCGGAATACTGGCAGAAGGTATGACCTGTGGAGTGACCACTCGTGGTCGTTGATGGGATATCTGCTCAGCCTGTCCGCTTGAACATTCTGTACGCCAGGAAGATGTACCGCAGTGAGGTGGATCTTGCAGCGAGGTAAGACTATCCCGGGCGGCGGTTGGAAAGAAACTGAGTGGGTGGGGCGCCTCCCTCGCGCTACAGGCATGCGCAGTGGATGCCTGCTCCCCAGAGCGAGAGGGAGTGCGCGCCAAAAATAACGCCTAGGCTAGCTTTTAAAATCTCCGAGGTAGGGTTCGTCCTGACGGGAAAACCCATGTGTGGGACTGCACAGAGACCACGAAGAAGATCTGTGACTGACCCAAGGTCACCCCAACTGGCTTCATGTGGAGGACTGAGGGATCAAACTCAGTTCTCTAGATTAAAGTCCACCACTCTTAACCACTACATCAAACTGGCTCTCAAAATCGTGTTTGCATTATAAATCTCTTTCCTGTCAACAACTAGTAGATGATCTTAAAATAGAGTTAAATTAAATCAACTTGGCTCATGTTTTAACCAACTTGAAGGAAGAAAACAAGAGGACGTGAAACAGACGTTGTACACACAACCCCACTCAGCTATATCTGTGTGCAACTGCTGGAAGTGCATACACTGAAGTTCATAGGGATCTGCCCTATCTGATGGTGAGTACTCTCAGTTTTCACAGTGTCAAGCAATTGTTTGGAGAAACAACAGTTGAAGGGGGTGTATGGAATCAGTGCTTCTATCCCCCAGACTGGAGACTAGCACTGTGAAAGTCAAAAGCTGAACATATGTTTATGATATTAGTAGCATATAACTCCTCCCATTTTCTGATGATTTCTGACACTTGCATTCAGGCACATAATCCTGCCTTTTATGCAATGCCATTCACTCTGTGAAACACAGAGGCAACTTTTTTACACTAAGATAAATCTATTTAGCAATGATTAGCTTATTTCTTACCTGTCGAATTTTTAGATTAGTTTCACCATCTAAGTTTGATGTTTCAATGTAGCACATAGCTTGGGGTTCACTTGTAGAAAAGAAAAGATTATTTTTGTAAGATAATTACATATGCATCCATTGAAGTGCAACATCAATGCTTCCTCAAAGAAAACTGATATGAAAAGACATTCACATCTGCAGAAAATTACAGCCAAATTGATATTTTACATTACAAAATATATATAAAAAGGCAAGCGCTTTTTCATACTGCTTTCACAGTTGTACTTGGTAAGTAATCAAACAGAATGTTCTTTGAAAAGAATGATAGTCATATAAAATTATCTAACAACATAGCATCACATAATGCGAAATAATAAAACCATGTATTTAATTCTTTGTAACATGAAGTACGTAAGAAATAACTACCTAAGTAAAACTTGCACAAGTAAAAATGGGTATTTCAGGTACCATTAATGGTTTTCTCAAATGTCTTACACAAACTGCTTAACAATGAAAATTTCTTTTGTTTGCCATTTTTTTATGTGAATGACTGAATACTTCTTAGAAAACAGAATGTTTGCCCTGTTGCCAGTTAGTTCTATTTTAATTTGGACATGCTTCACTTGCTTTAACCAGCATACAATAAATTAAGACTCTAAAAATACACAAAAGCAGCAGAAACATCAGAATGAAAGCATGCTACATTACATAAACCATTGAAGATAGTGGTGGCACTCAGTACTCAAATTAAAGCCTTTGGCTAAAAACAGCTTAGAAGCAAAAATGGTACAGACAATTTTATAACTGCAAAGCATGTATTCCAGTATCATGCAGTATTTCTATGAGAAAAACTTTCAACTATTTATTAATTGCATGCAGTACAGAATGTGTAACTCTGTGCTGAGGGTCCTCTGCTAGCTTTAAAGCTATGCCAATTTATAACATTTTGAGTGTAATATAAGTTACTGAAAGCAAGAGGTTCTTTACCATATGTCAATTAAAAATCTAAAATAGCGTTATATTTAAAGAAACAGTTTATTTTCAGGTAGCGTAAAATGCATCACATAAAAACAAGAAAAAACAAATTTGGAGCACTTGAACCTGTTCAGATTTATATGCTTTAAACAGTCTATGCAACTCTTTATTGCTTCCAGTGTAGGTCAAAAGAAACTCTCTTGCACTACCACTTTACTCTGGTATTTTTTAAAAAAATTCAGTTAAGACTCTGCAAAAGGTATGATGGCGGAACCTTTTCTTTGTATCTTCTGACTTGGTATATGAGGACCCCCCAACACAGTTATTGAAGAACTGGTTCATTCTAACCTTGATGACAGACAGATGAGATCAGCCGGGAGATGCTCCCCATTGGTCACTCTCACTATTTCCCCTACTGCCACCTACATATCCCAGTTTTAGAATTATTATAACAGAACAACGAGAAACGGGGGGAGGGGGGAATCAAGTAGAGACAAAAACAAAAAGATTAAATGTTGAAAATGCCTATACATGTTAATAAATGCTTGATGACTTTTTTTCCAAAATCCATTTAAATTAGGTCAGAGAAAAAAAAAGTTACATATCAGAATTTAAATATTATTCATGCTTTAGACACAAATTTTAAGGGAAAATACCTCTGAAAAATAATTCAAATGTAAGCAGATTAAATTATTAAATTTCAAGTTATGAACAGCAAAACGAGAAGTCATATTCAAAAGCCCATTCAATGGCAGAATTCTAATGGAACCGATAAATAATTTTCTCTGTGTATGTGTGCGTTTCTTTAATGTGGGTTCTCAGAGTCTAGTTCTCCTGTTCAAAAAGGTGCTGCAACTAGAGCAGTTGTGTTTCTATTGGCTTTATGTCTCCTCCTTGTGTGGCAGATACTTATGAGGATGGAACATATGATGGGCAAGATTTGGAAAGGAGAGAAACCACAGCAGTATATCATGTTACAGAATGCACCCTCCAGAACATCCATTTTCTCCAAGGGAACTAATTTCTTATCTGGAGATCAATTCTAATTCCAGGAGCTCTCCCTGTCACAGTTGGAGGATGGCAAACCTAGATGCTCCTACTGAACAAAGTGGGGGCTTCTCTATTAAAAAACTGTGACAAAAAGCACTCTTCGTACAAACCAGGTACAAACAATGGTTTAGAATCCCAGCGTAGCACCCTCAGTTTGTCAAATAGCCTACATTCAGGCACCACACTAAACCAGAGTTTAATCAAATAAAGGTTTACAAATTATGGATTATTGTCTGCATGCTGCCTAATTTTCTGCTCCTCACTTTCTGAAGACCAAGTCTGAACAGGAGTGTGTTGTGGGCTACTTGCTTTCCTTCAATTACCCACAATTCCAGCCCCTCCTAGCTAGGGGCTAGCATCTGTGCACTGCTTCTTACAGCTGACATTTAATGCCTGCACACTCATTTCTCTTGTGTACTGCTCTCTGCTGCCAGAGATATTCATGTGTAAACCATCACCTTGGTCAGAAAAGGAGAAACAGGAGTCTGTAAACTGGAGTCTCCAACAGTGGTAGAGACCCTCTCCTGCCATGTTTTTTGCCGCTTTTAAGGCCCCTGGATATCTGTACAGATGTCCTTGTAATTCAAATATAAGGAGTAATCTGATTAAGAATTCCAGATTTTAATGTTGCAGTGGTTTGGTATTCCAAGCAAATGTTTCTGTGCTTAAAGTACAGAATATATGCCAATCCAGCAAAACCAGATACCACTTACTGCAAGCATAACATGATGCAAATGGGGAGAGGACCCCAGGACTTAGCATTTCAGAAAGGACTGCACCCACAGTGTCTAACAGCTATTCAGCCTAACATATAGTTAAGGACTGGGTGGGTAAGCAGATCAATGTTCTGTTTCACTGCATTATAATGTTCTAGTTCTCTCCAAAGCTGTTCTCCATAACACATTCACAGAAAGCATGTTGCAGATAAGAGTGGAATTAGCCGTTTCCCCTGATCTAGCAACCTCTTCCTGGAACTCTAATGCATGCAAGAAGCTCCTACTTGCTTGAAAGGCATTCCTTTCACATCAGCAATGGGGGAATCTCATGTGTACAAACAGAGGAATATGTGAAGTTTTATCAACTGTTGAATAGAACAGAAAAGCCTGTTTGCACAGGAGCAGTATGTGTGTGCTGCAGCATATTATATATTTTGCTAACAGAGTAACTAAGATGGAAAGACTTGTGTGCTTCCTAAAATATCCTGACTTCAAAAAAACAGGTTGCTTACCTGTAACTGATGATCTTCGAGTGGTCATCTGTGCAGTCACACACATGGGTCTTTGCCGCAGGCAATGAATCCATTCCTCGGAGTTCCAATAGCTCGCCTATAGCGCTTTTGGCGCGCTCCCCTCCCGCCCTGGGGAGCAGGCAGCGACCGCGCATGCCTGGAGCGGGGGGGGAGCGCCCATTCCACTCAGTTTCTTCCAGCCGCCGCTGACCTAACACAGTACAGAGTTAAATAACAATCACAGGAAGCCAGCAGCGGGGAAGGCTGGGTGGGCGTGTGTGACTGCACAGATGACCACTCGAAGATCATCAGTTACAGGTAAGCAACCTGTTTATCTTCTTCGTGGTCTCTGTGCAGTCCCACACATGGGTGACTAGCCAGCTGAGTAACCTGGAGGAGGGTGCTGGTAAAAGAAGAAAGTTAGTCACATAAGAAAACAGATCATGTTCCAAGACATAGAGGCAGAAGCGAAAACACTCACCATACTTCAGTGGAAGATGGATCGGAGAACTGCTTGGCCGAAAGAGGCGTCTCGTCTCGCACGAACGTCCAAAGCGTAATGGGAGACGAACGTGGAAGGAGAGGACCACGATGCAGCTGCACAGATGTCCTCTAAGGAGACGCCCTGTAGAAAAGCCGAAGACGTGGAGACCGCTCTAGTAGAGTGGGCCTTGAGGCCTTCGGGAAGAGGCTGTTTAGCCAGTTCGTAACACAACCTGATGGCACTAACTACCCATTTGGATAGTCTTTGGGTAGAAATTTTGTGTCCTTTACGTGGTTTACCGTAGGCCACAAACAGGTTAGGGTCCTTACGGAAAGGTTGTGTGCGATGCAGATAGAAGGCTAGCGCCCTTCTGACATCCAGAGAATGCAGGGATCGCTGTCCCTGGTCCGACGGGTTAGGGAAAAACGTTGGTAACGCGGTGGAGGTAGACAGATGAAACTTGGAGACAACTTTGGGGAGGAACGTAGGATCCGGTCTTAAGACAACCTTGTCCCTATGAAAGATGGTGTAGGGAGGGTCATGTCTGAAGGCACATAAGTCACTTGCCCGCTTACCCGAGGTGAGGGCTATTAGCAATGCTGTCTTCCAAGAGAGAAGATTGAGCTGTATTGTCGCCATGGGTTCAAAGGGCGCCTTCATTAGACAGGAAAGAACAAGGGATAAACTCCACGTTGGGACGAATGGTTTAACCGGTGGATGTAGGTGCAGCATTCCTTTGAGGAAGGATTTAGATAAGGGGTGAGAGAACACTGTCCTGCCGTCGATAGTGTCATGGAATGCCGAGATGGCAGACAAGTGTACTTTAAGTGAAGAGTAGCACAAGCCTGATTTCTGCAGAGATAGGAGATAATCTAAAATCAGGTTCAGAGGTGTTACCTCAGGAGTCCAATGATAGGGTGCAACGAAGGAACAAAAGCGCTTCCATTTGCGTTGGTACGAGAGTCTAGTGGAAGGCTTCCTTGCGTTGAGAAGAATATTGGTCACTTCTGTGGAGAGGCAGGTGAGTGTATCCTCCAAGCGGTGAGGGCCAGAACCCGAGGGTTGTGATGAAGTACCTGGCCGTTCGCCTGCGAGAGAAGGTCTCCCACGATCGGGAGGCGGCGGTAAGTGTGTTGTGACATTTGCAGAAGTTTGGTGAACCATGGTTGCCGTGGCCACCACGGTGCGATAAGGATGCAGTCCGTGCCATCCCGTGCGACCTTCGTCAACACGCGTGTCAGTAGGGGGGTTGGCGGAAAAATGTAGTGGAGGGGACCTCTCCAGAGATGTAGGAAGGCATCGTCGCCCTTCCTGCAGTAGAAGCGGTGACATTTGGCATTGTCCCTGGAGGCAAAGACGTCCACCCTGGGGGTCCCGAAGCACCTGAAAATCCGACGAAGGTAGGTCAGATTGATGGACCATTCGTGGTCGTCTATACGTATCCTGCTTAGGGAGTCGGCCAATACATTCTGTACACCTGGGAGGTGGATGGCGGTCATGTGGATGCTGTGTTTGATACACCATTCCCAGAGCAGAGTGGCTATGCGACATAGTCGAGGGGATCTGGTGCCTCCCTGCTTGTTTACATAAAATACTGTCGCCATGTTGTCCGTGGAAATCTGGATGTGGCGACCCGCAATGAGAGGAAG
Source organism: Heteronotia binoei (assembly GCF_032191835.1). NCBI lineage: Eukaryota > Metazoa > Chordata > Lepidosauria > Squamata > Gekkonidae > Heteronotia > Heteronotia binoei. The sequence continues at coordinate 25,906,061 of NC_083231.1, read as the reverse complement.
GAAGGATTGAAGAGCTCTGTGTACTGCAATCAGTTCTAAGCAGTTTATGTGCAGGGTCCTCTCCTGAGGGGTCCAGAGACCTCTGACAGTCTTGCCTTCCAAGTGGGCTCCCCATCCCCACATGGAGGCGTCTGTTGTCACGATAGCCGTTGGAGTAGTTGGTAGGAACGGCATGCCTTCGAGGAGGTTGTCGAGGCTGGTCCACCAAGTGAGAGAAGGAAGGACTCTCCTGGGGACGGTGAGCAGGGTGCTCTGAGGTTGCACGTGAGGCCGGTAGGCACGTACGAACCAGAGCTGAAGTGGTCTCATTCGTAGCCTGGCGAAGAGGAGGACTGCTGTAGTAGCGGCCATCAGACCTAAAAGACGCTGAATAGTTAGGGCCGGTTGGATGGGATGTAGCTGGACCATCCTGGCAAGGGTGATGATAGTCATAGCACGGTCCTCTGGGAGGAAGGCACGGTGGATAGAGGTGCGAAGATGGGCCCCTATGAAGCAGAGCTGTTGAGTGGGGGTGAAGTGCGATTTTGTAACATTCACCCGCAGGCCTAGAGACTCCAGCAGGAGAAGGGCTTCGTGGAGATTGGACTCGAGCTGGTCTGGGGTCGGTGCAATGAGGAGCCAATCGTCGATGTACGGGAAGACCGTGATGTTTCGTAGTCGAAGAGCAGCTGCCACCACCGCCATGCACTTGGTAAATACCCTGGGTGCGGTGGAGAGGCCGAATGGTAGGGAGATGTACTGATAATGATGTTGGCCCATCGCAAACCGGAGGTATCTGCGATGCTGAGGTCGAATAGTCACATGGAAATAAGCGTCCTGAAGATCTAGGGAAGCCATCCATGAATCCTTCGGAATCAAGGGCAAGATGGACTGCAACGAGATCATTCTGAATTTTTTGTACAGGATAAATTTGTTTAGCTTCCGAAGATCCAGAATGGGACGCTTGCCTCCATCCCTCTTGGGGACCAGGAAGTACCTTGAGTAGAGTCCCGTTCCCCGGTGTTGGGGGGGAACCGGTTCTATGGCTTTTTTCTGGAGCAGGTCCAGAATCTCGTGATGGAGGTGATGGGATGGAGGGGTAGCAACGAAATAGTGGTGGCGAGGCAGCGAAGCGAACTCTATTGCGTACCCCAGACGTACGATGGTGAGTACCCAGGAGTCGGTCGTGATTGAAGTCCAAGTCCCGTAGAATGGGGAAAGACGCGTGGGGTAAGGTGACTGTATGGGGAAGTCAAAGAGACTGCTTGGTAGGGGGGGATGATTTTTTGGACTGCTGAGGGCGTTGCCTTTGCTGAAAAGAAGGCTTCTGTTGAGCAGGTCTTCTTTTCCAGTATTCAGACTGTTTAGGAGAACGCTGGCGTCTTTGGAAAGATGGTTTCCAAGATTGTTTGCGGCCGAAGGGTTGCGAAGCAGGTTGGGCGACTCCTAGGCGCTTGGCCCTTTTACGGCCGTCGTCAACAGAGGACAAGACCTCATCGGTGGAGGCATGAAAGAGGCCAAGGCCATCAAACGGAAGATCCTCTATCTTCTGCTTGATGTCGGGTTGAAGATTAGTGGATCTCAGCCAAGCATGACGACGCAGGGCAACCGCAGAGGCAAAGACACGGGATGAACAGGAGACCGCATGTCGAATCGAATTAATTTGTTGTTTGGAGACCCTGGAGAGTTCGGAAACCAGGGCTGATGCTGTTCCCTGAGAGGAATCGGGAAGCGATGGTATCAGTGGTGTGAACTGGTTCGCTAGATTAAAAGTATAAGCAGCAAAATAAGCCAGGTAATTGTTAAGCTTCGAGTTGGTGGAAGCAAGTGTGAAGATTTTCCTTGCCAAGGTGTCTAATTTCCTTCCCTCACGATCCGGCGGTGCGGGATGCCTGGAGGGCTTGGCCTTCATGGCAGAATGAACAATTATAGAGTTCGGAGCCGGATGTGATGCAAGGAATTTGGCGTCAGGGGCATGGACTCGATAGAGGGAGTCCAGCCTTTTAGAAGTGGGAGGTACTGATGCAGGTTTGTCCCAAGTCTCCTGAAGACCCTCCAGGTGCACCGGTAGCATAGGAAGCAAGGACCCTGAAGGGAAGTCTGATTGAACCAGGTCATGTACCATGTCCGACACTTTGGGGGAGTCTGCCTGGAGAGGTATCTTCAGTGCCTCCGCCATGGAAGTAATAAGATTGAGATAGGCCTTGGATGCATCGGACGGAGAGAGCCTGAGCTGTTGCGCCGAGTCCGGTGGGAGAGAGGGAGAGTGGTCCTCCGAATCCGAAGAGCCTGGGGACTCCTTTCCCGAGGAAGAGGCCCCCGTGGAGGGGGAGGGTGGATGAACGATCGGTTCCGAGACGGGGGCTGCCTCCGAGGTCTTGGGAGAAGACCGAAGTCTAGAATCCGGGGCCACGGAAACGGTGGCAGAGGCAGTACGCGGTTTAGCCACGTCTCGGTACCGAGGGTGGTCACGGTGATGATGCGAGGGGCCAGCCTCTTGATCAGATGATAGCAGGCGATTGAGGAGTCTGGGTGAGTACTCGAAGTGACTTCGAGGGTCACGAAGCCGAGAAGGGCGGTCGAAGTGGAGCTGAGGCGAATCCTCGCGTCGGGTTGTGCGCGCGTGGCGGGACCGAGGCGAACCGCCATAACGGACCCGTGGAGTCTCGGGATCACGGTGGAAGTAGGAGTCTGACTCGTGGTATCTACGATGGATGTCCCAATCAGAGTGGGAGCCGGAACGGTGACGGGATCTGCCCTGTCGAGGTGAGGGCGATCTGGATAGAGGAGAGTATTCATATCGCCTTCTCGAGTAGTAATCCTGTTGTTCAAAGTAAACGGAGGAACCGGAGTCGTGGCGGCTACGCGGAGAGCGTGATCGAATTCGAATCCGATGGGAGGAAACTTGCGTTGCCGATTCACGGTACAGCGGAGAGAGTGCAACATCGTGGAAGGCGTCAGGTCGCAAAGACGGGCGTAAGTAAGTCTGCGTCGGGTCGGTGGAACGGTCGGGTTCAAGGATCTCGGAAGGTACCACGCTATGTACTGAAGGCGATCGAGATCGAATCGGAATCACCTCCACAGCCGTGGAGGTGTGAGGTGTAAGCCTGGGCATGTCCGTGATGACATCAACCGGGGTCGACAACTCGGACGGCAAGAGTGGTTGGGCTGAACTCGACTGAGCGGTCGAGGACATGGTGCTGCGGGGCTTTATGGGCGCCGAGTCCGTTGATTCGGAATGACGCGCCGGCTCGGAATGGTGAGGTTTCTTAGGCGCCGAATCCGAGTGCCGAGGCTTCTTCGGCGCCGACTCCGATTCGGGATGACGCAGTTTCTTCGAAGACTTGTGGCCGGCTTCGGCGTGCTTCGAAGGACGTTTCCCGGACTTGTGCGTCTTTTGAGGCTGAGGCGCAGCCGGGGCAGCCGAATCTCCCGCTCGAGGTGGGGGAGGCGGCGAGTCGGAGGTGGGCATAGCCCGCAGAGACCGTTCTAAGAGGAAGGCCTGTAGTCGTGCGGCGCGGTTTTTGCGTGCCTGCTTGCCAAAGTTTGCACAATGCGGGCAAGCGTCGACTCGATGGCCCTCCCCGAGGCAGAAAAGGCAGTGGCTGTGGCCGTCTGTGGTGGGAATTTTAGCCCCACAGTGCCTACACTTTTTGAAGGTAACCTTCCCTTCCATACGCCCCGGACGGTGGGGGGGGGGGGGAGAGGGAAGGGCGGGAAGGGACGGGTATGGAAAAAGAGAGTTAAAAGCGCAGAAACGGGGTTCTTTTTTTTTTTTTTTTTTTTTTTTTGTATATTTTTTAGGACGAAACGGGAGAAAGAGAGAACGATACCAGTCAAAGTAGAGATGAGATGAGCTGAGGAGAGACGAGCTAAGGAAGAGCGCAGCGAGGAAGGTGTTGTCCGGGCGGCGGAAAGGAAGAAACTGAGTGGAATGGGCGCTCCCCCCCCGCTCCAGGCATGCGCGGTCGCTGCCTGCTCCCCAGGGCGGGAGGGGAGCGCGCCAAAAGCGCTATAGGCGAGCTATTGGAACTCCGAGGAATGGATTCATTGCCTGCGGCAAAGACCCATGTGTGGGACTGCACAGAGACCACGAAGAAGATTCCAGATTTACTCCAACCATACAAATGCACAGACTGAAATAATAAATGCCCCATTTTAGCCAAAAAGTAATGAAATTTTATATCAAATTGTTCACCTGGAATTTTAAAAATGTGTTCATTTAAAAATTGGTTGTTTAAAGTTGTCTACTCAGGCATTTACACAATGCAAAAGAAAGACCCAATCAAAATGATTTCTGAAAAAAAGTTCATCTTCCACACATCGAATGCAGATTTGTAAATAAAGTTGTCCAAGGAAATAATGATAAACAATATCTAAATTATCAAGGGTAATATTTTGCATGAGGGAAGTAATTTTTGAACAGATAGAATAACATGATAATTTCAACACTATAATTTCAAGTACAAGTTTCTAGTCCTCTAAATTAATATATTTTTAAAAATCATATATTTTTAAAAAATATTGTGCAAGCAAAACTTCTGAAGAGTTGCATGATTAAGAATAAAAAAACTCTATACATAGACACCTTCAAACCTAGACAACAAATGAAATGACAGCATACTGGATATCCCAATCCTTTATGAGTTCATACAAATTTCTTAATGGAGTTATTATATCTTTAAATAATATTTTATTTTTTCCAGTATTTCAAATAAAATTAGAGGAGGGCACTACTTCTGTTTATTCATTATTTCCTTTGAGCAGTTATAGTTATTGCAGGGTAGAGAAATCAGCCTCTACAAGGTAAGCATTGATAGTCATCTCTACCTTGATGAGAGAAGTACAGTGTCAGCAGGTATATATTCTTTGCCTTTTATTAAAACTATATCTCCAACATCTACCTGAAAGAAAACTAGGAATTGGTTAATAATGTGAAACTAGCAAAACAGCCTTTTAACTTTATTTAATAATGTACTGTCCACTGAAATTGGTAACCTAATTAGGCTGGAATTTGCAAAGGTTACAGAAAAGCACCTAAATTCCACTACAACTAATGGGAAATAAAGATTCATGTTCCTATATTAATTCTGCATTTAACAGATGAAGACTGATTTCTCACTAGGCTTGTTCCAGTCTCACAGCTCTTCCCTCCCCACCATGCTTCTGTCCAATTTTGCACAAGCTGCCGTGGAGCTCTGACTTGCCTTGCCTCTTTCCCGCGGCAAGCAAGATCCTCTGAAAACCAGTTTCTGTTTGCTGCAGGAAAGAGGCAGGGCAAGTCACAACCCCACGGCAGCTTGTGCAATATTGGACAGAAGCACCAGAGGGAAAAGGGCCCCGAGACCAGAGCAAGCATAGTGCGAAATCGGTCTGACAGTGCCATCCCAAGCAGTGCTGCCTCCTTCAAAATCCAATGGTCTTTGAAGGGCATAACTCTGCTATGGATGGCACCGTGACTCATCTTCCACCTGAGTTCTATGAAACTATGAAAAAAAACAAATTTCCTCCTATTCAGACCTCACTTTCACTAAAGCTTGTCTGCATGAATACTGAGATCAGCTTTCATATTAAATCCGTTCTCTAAACTTGTGCTTATTTGCTATAACTTCTCAACTGTTATTTTTGTATTGCTTATTTGTGCTTATCTGCTATAACTTCAACTGTTATTTTTTATTGCTTTTGTTTTTTGTCTGTATTTTTAACAACATTGTAATCATCCTAGAGTTCTTCTTTTTTTTTAGAAAAACAAAATCCGGCTTGCTGGTACTCTAGCTGGACTAGCTTCTTAAGGCCTCTTGCAGAAATCTTTCCTATCTCTAATACTTGAGATAATTTCAAGTGACAATGCTTGGATCGTCTACATGCAAAGCATATGTGCTCTACCACTGTGCTATGGGCTCTTCCCAGCAACTTAATACTGTTGTACTAAGGTTCCAGCATACCTATGAAAACTTTTCCTGACTAAAGAGAGCACATGGAAGAAAAAAATAACATCAAATTTCTAAATGAACCATACATTTCTTCCTCCTGTAACTATTTAAAACTGATTAAATCACATTTAGTGAAGATCTAGTATCCTGACCTAGACAGCCCAGGCTAGCCTGATCTTGTCAGATCTTGGAATCTAAGTAAGGCCAGCCTTGGCTAGTAGCTGGACGGGAGGCCTCCAATGAATATCAGGGTCATGACGCAGAGGAAAGCAAGGGCAAACCACCTCTGAATGTCTCTTGCCTTGAAAATCCTACAGTCAGCCATGATTTGATGGCCCTTTCCCCCACCATTAAAGTTAAAAATATATAAACCAAATTGTGAAGCTAAATTTGTATCCTACAGATTTGGACTGTTCTTTCCATTTCCAGCCATCCCTCACTCATTTAGGTGAATACCCTTTAATCAAGCTATATGATTAATCTGATGGATAGCCAAAGTCTAGCTAGAGGCTTCTACCAGAACAGTTAAAGCAGCAGTCTTTGCAAAGTGAGTGAGCTAGTTCCATCTAATTCTTTAATGAAGTATTAAATGATGAACTGAAGTTGGGAAGGAAGTCATTCTGAAGATCTTTAACAATTTGCAACCTATTACACCATACCAAGCTCTTTGTGTAGTTGAGCACATTAAATAAAGGCTTCTTTTCAGTACTAGCATAGAAGTGCTGATGGCTGCTGCTGCTCTTGCAGACAGACTAGGTCATCTTAAACAGGCACTGAAACCATAGCCTCTGCATAGAATTATATGGGAATCCATACCAATTTTCATAGAAAAAAAATAGGTTTTTTCCCCTTAATTGTACATCTATTCTTATGTTTTTTTGCTGGTCATATAAAGATGACAAAACCTTCAACTGAACACCCAATGGCAGGTTAATCAAAAAACTAAACAAAAATGTAAGGGCTTGAATGGAAAAGTTCCCTTCAACACAGAAAATGCACTTTTTGTTCACAATAAATGTTTTTCACATCTCATGGCACAATGATGTGTGGGAAATATGAACTTAAATTCAAAGTTGTTCTTCTGTGTATGCAACAGCTTATGCAGGCTCTTGCACCAGCATGACAGCTGCTAACGGAACCTACCTATTATGCCACTGTGCAAATTCTTCCAGCAACACTGGTGAATGCTTCTGCACAGCAATTCTAGTGGATACTCTACTCTTGGCTCCAATCCAGTATTTAGAACTGGGTATAAATGATAAACAAACAGATCACATACCTTTTCCCAATGGACAATTTCCCAGGCTCCATTTCTCATTACTGTAAAAGAAAAGTAACAACAGAAACACAAAAACTGACATTTCAAATAAGAACAAGTTTTAGTTGTGATTTTTATCAAATCAACTACAAGAAACCCATCATAACCACATAACTTTTATACTATATGAAGATATGAAATTTAGTTTCCTCTTACATGTATATTATACCAATGTACAAAATTTGCTTACTCAGCAGAAAAGCTTTGTGTTAGAAATATTTGTGCCATGTACTTCTTTTATTTGATCTAAGTTCTCTGTCTTTCAACAATGCTATTAAGAACTCAGACCTCAAACAAACAACTTTACAGACAGCAATGACATTTGCAATGTAACACCTGTTGGCTTTCTAGGTAATAACTTGCTGGATTTCACAAAGTAAAACATGCATTGATATGCTTTTTCAATTCATATCTGCATTTAATAATTACTATTAAAATCACTAGAATAATAGTCAGAACACTTAGTCTAAAAATTTTTATTCACTGTGCATTTAAAAATTGCTGTTTCAATATTCCTACCTTGTGTTTGTTTCTTGTTCACTGAATTATCAGCTTTATGCCTTTTCTGGAATAAAATTGCACAAATTAAGGAACAAAATATTGTACATTTGAGGGAAGGAAGAAGTCAGCTATTAACTGGAGGATTCTCTACACACACTGAACCATACAACTGTAGCACTAACATTATAAATCACTCCTAAGACAGCAGAAACATGTCTTGTATCCCTGAATCTCACACTCCTCCATTAAAAGTTTTTGCTTGTGGAGAACTCCATGATGAAAATCTGTCCTCCTCTCATAGAACTTGGAGAACACTTTTAGGCATAAGATTTTCAGTAATTAAATCTAAAAAGGTTCAACATAAGATGAGCTCCCCTCCCCCCCCCCCCAAAAAAAGTTTGATTAACTTTAAATTATAGTGACATCCTAAACAGTTAATACTCTGGTGCTTAGGGTAGCACTGCTGGTATATTATCCCAGTAGCTGGAGGTTCCTCCTTAAATAATCAAATAGAGTGCCCTCTGGTAATAGAGTGCCCTCAGCTAACATCTTGAATGGATCTAGAAACCAATTAGCAGCCAGTGAAAGCATCTCAGAGGAGGAATGACATGGTCCTGCCAGCAAGCACCAGATAAAAAACGGAATGCCATATTTTATACCAACAGTACCTCTGGATCATGTTCAACGGCAGCCCCACATAGAGCATGTATGGCAATCTATCCTCAGAGCTGCTGAAGCATGCCCAGATCATGCATCTGCAAATGGTCACTCAGCAAGCTTCCATGGCAGAGTGTGGATTTGAACCTGAGTCTCCCAGGGAGATAACAGTCATGTGGCATTCCATGTGTTAGCTCCCAAGGGGGCGATTTAACATTCCCACTGCAGCCTGACACAAAAGACCAAATCCATCTCAACGCTCTTCTGCTCAGATCCATTTCACCTTCCAGGGGACTCAGCAGTTTGCATGGTTCGCTGTATCATTTTAACTATATCACTTAATCTAATAAAAAACAGAGATGCATTCCTCTTGGCCATCTGGATAGAGCTCTTTCATAAGCACCACTAAAGCCACTTCTGTCCCAAATTCAGGCCTGAAGACAGATTGAAAAGAACCAAGGGCAGACTAGGGATGTTCATTTGGCATAAACCAAGCCGAAAAAACACCCCAAAAATACCCTACCGGCTTTTCTTTGTATTAGATTAGAGAATCTGATCCACTACTGAGCCCAAATAAAGTTGATATTTTCCAGCTTTTATTCAGGTATATTCAGCTATACTGAATGGCTGGTGGGCTCCTCTTTCAGCTCAGTTTAAACTGAGCTACAAGAGGAGCCAGCCCAGGATCAGCCAGGGCAGTGGGAGCGGAGAGCTCCATGCTGCCTTGGCTGGGGCTGGCTCAAGCTGTAAGAGGAGCCAGCCCCAGCTGAGGTTGTACAGAGCTCTCAGCTCCCACCACTCCATCTGATCCTCTATTGCCTCCTTGCTGCACACAGATCCTGGGGCCAGCTTCTCCTGCAACATAGTTTAAACCATGCTGCAGGAGAAGCCAAACCAGTCTCAGGGTCAAGCTGGCTTTTCTAAAAATGGTTTTGTTCTTCTCAGGTCTACTGGACCTGGACAAAATTGCGATTTCTGAAAAATCCCAGATCTGAATACCATACCAGTATTGGGATACAGGATTTTTCAGAAATACAGACATTTTTATTGGGTCTAATAGACCTGAACAAAAAAAATACTACCTCTACCACATGTGTTACAGTTAAGTCAGCATCTAAATCAGAACAATTTGAGAGATTTTAATGGCAAAGAACTGTGCAAAATCATCACAACTAAATGCCAAATCACTAACAGTTGTTGATTTTGACCAGAAAGATCATGGAGGATCTTTCTGCAGCCAGAAACAGAGCTCATCTAGTCTCTGTTAAACATACCAAATAGGGATTCTAGAGACCCAGAATAGAATGGCCTTAGAGAGGAGAAAGAAATTAGGGAGTAACACAACTTTTTAATTATTATTAAGAACATCTGGCAGCAGAAGTGGCCAAGAATATCATACTTGTTCATCTTCACAGAAATGAAAATGTATTCAAAGATGGACTGTATTAGCTAATGGCCAAAAGATATTCATATGTATGAGAAACTTGTAATCACTATTTTAAAATATACTTTGTTACAACAAAAAGTAACAAGAATGAACTAACAGGTTTTTACATATTTTTAAGAAGATATTCAGGTATAGATAATTTTGTACAATGTTTGAAGCTATAAGAGACTAAGCCCAGAATGTGCACACTTATCAAAAGGGCCAGCTAGCTCTTGCTGGAAGATGGTTTTAAAAACCTTTTGATTATGACATTCTTCTTAGAAGAGGATCCTTGCTTGTGACCTGCTTAACTTTGAGTACGATATTTTAATAGACATGTAATTACTCTCCTTTAATCCTGTACTCTCTTGTAATCAATCGCTTTTAATTACCTATGTAGCAGTAGTTATGCTGTAAAAGGATAAAATGGAAGCAAAGATTCTCAAATAGTATTACTTGTGTACTATACTCATAATGAACAAAAAACACTGTTGAGGTGTACCTCTTGCCAGAAATGGCATGTTCTGATATAGGAAAGCTAACTAGATGCCTAGGGCTTCTGACGTGCATGCCTATATCTGAATTAGGCCTATTCAGAATCATCCAATACAACTCACCCTTTGGTGTTCTCAACTGACTAATCTAAACTGCACAGGATGTAAGGTACTGGAGAGATAAGATATCTTTGCTGCCATCAGCACCACCACATGGGCTTTCCAATGGGCTTTATAGCATATTCTATCAGTCTCAGCCCAAAGTCTCCATTACCATCGCTTCAGCTCTTTTTAATCCATCCAACTTCTCTGTGAACCAGGGAACTGGAGTTCTATTAGAAGGTGGCAGAAAACATCTGAGGGCAACCCTAACATCTGTGAGTCTAAGCTCCATTCAGACTTTCCACAGGGTCACTAATTGGGCTTCCAACACTCCCCTCCCCATGCCTCTTGGACTCTCATACAATCCACTGGCCTCCTGGGATAGACTAACCTAATTGGTCCAGCACCCTTGAAGCAGTGAGGAGTAATAATCAACCAAGCCTTTAGGTGATAATGATCTGACAATGGCACAAGCTGAATTTCCAAACCTTAACCAGAGCATCAGAAACTCACAGCACCAGAAAATTAGATCTATCATGTGACATTTTTCATGGGTTGGGCCCATGCCAATTTGGAAAAGCCCCATGGAGAGCCTGAGCTGATCCTGAAAAGCGGCTTGTTAAGTAAATATTAAAATTTCCTAGAACCAACACCAAGATTCCAGCACCAGGCTAGGAACCACCTCTACCAGCTCAGACAGAGTACTCAGTAGCACATTAAGCGAACAGCAAACCAGAAATACACTCAAACAATCCCTGGTGCCCTGCACAAAGAACACAGCTCAATTCCAGCAACACACTGCACTGGAAATCTGCAGGAGAAAGACTCTTATGGGATAACTGCTGCCCCAACCCCTCATCCACTGTTCAAGAATGATGAAGACAATATATCTAAACAGGAGCAACTGAGACTAGGGGTATGTGCTCAGTATATACCAAGCTGAATAAATACCCAAAAAACACCTTACCAGTATTTGGGGGGCATATATTCAGCCAAATACAAATTGGAAATCTGATTTGACTACCAAAATAGCCACACCCTGAATACAAGCTGATATTATCTGGCTTTTAATTGGACACAGCTAGAAGGCATTTAAAGAGACCGTTGTCTTTTTAAATGCCTTTAGTCCCCTCACTGAGTCATGCTGTGGTGGCACAATTTGGTGAGGGAACTGGAAGCATTTAAAGTTTAAATGACTTCAGTTCACCCACTGAATCACTGGGTCCCCAGAGGGTGTAATGGAGCCAAATAAACAATGGAGTCAAATAAATATGGGTTTCCCAAAATTTACCTGAATACCAATACAATACTGATATTCAAGAATACCATTTTTTAAAATCTAATAGACCTGAATTGGGGGAAAATGGTTTTTTTTTTAATGCACACCCCTAGTTGAGACAGAGTAACATTGTCAAAAGCATCTAGCTAACTCTTAGTTACATGCCAGGCCAAATAGCTCTTTCAAAAGAAGGTTAGATAAAACAACAACCTTATTTTGACTAACTGTGGTTAATAAACTTTTAACCATGGCTTCAGATCTTTGTTAATGCAGTGGCCTGATTGAGAACACTAACCATAGTTAAATTAAATTGTGGCTTGCTTGATGACTGAAGTAAGCCTAGGACTAGGGAGACCCCAGTTTAAATATCTAATCAGCTTGAAGCCCACTGGATGACTTTTGGTCAGTCACTATTTCTCACATGGCTGTAATCAGGATAAGACAGGTAGGGGAGAAACATGCATTTCACTCAGAGCTTCTGAGAGGAACAGTGAGACAACAAAGTAATAACAATGTAATAAAGTCATAACTAAAAATGGATATTACTTGAATGTGATTACTGTAAACTAACAGCTTTTAGAAACCTTTTAAAATACTTACAATGTCTTCTATTATTTCTTTGACAGCTGCAACAACTAAAATAAATAAGAGAGGAACCAAGGTTGTATAACGTCCCGTTGGAGAAACATCTGGAATTTGCTAAGAAAGAAGAAGAACATTTAGATTTTATGACATTTTTGGTGCCTTTTTAAAATGAAAAGACTAAATCAAATCATTAGTTTGACAATGAGAGGTCACTGGTTTATCAGGCTCAGTATTGTGCATGCTCAAGGATCTTTTCTATGATCTGAGGTTACTTAGCTGGAGATGACAGGGACCCATGCTCAGCCAAAAACACATGCTCCTTCTTGAATAAAAATGCTAGTATAATATCTTAAATGGAAGACAGGATAACTGCTAAACTAGATAATTGTATGCTGAAATGGAACAGCAGCCATTTCACTTTTGAATGCTATTCTGATCCCTTGAATATTGTTGCTTCTGCCCCCACTGCTATTCCTTATAGCCTCTCCAAAACCTTGCTATGACAGTCTGGTCCAATGTTCAAAAGCAGGGGTGTCAAAATCATTTGTTATGAGGTCTGGATGTGACATAAAGGAGACCTTGTTGGGCCAGGCCATGTCTGGTTGGGCTGAGCCATGTCAAGCTGGGCCATGTGTGTACCTATCTAAGATTAGGCAGCAGAGATATAAATTTTATAAAGAACAAACACAAATATATATTTTTTAAAAACTTAAAACGTGCTTAAAACGTTAGCACTCACTGGTCTTAAAGGTGCTTTCTTTGTATTTCTCCCATGGGATCCAGGGAATGTCTTAAAATGTCTTAAAATTTTAAATGTATTAATTATTTTAACTGTTTTTATGCTTAAATTCTATTTATGTCAAATTCTTATGTTGTGAGCCGCCCTGAGCCACTTGTTGGGAAGGACGGGATATAAATCATAAAATAAATAAATAAAAATAAAATAAATAAACTGGGCAAAGGAAGCTCTGGCTCTTTCCTTCCTTCCCCAAGGACTTGGGAGGGAGGAGCCTCAGTCAATAGAAGGAAAAGAGGCTTGGCTCAATAGCTCTGCTATGCCTGGCAAAGCAAGCTATTCCTCTCCAAGGGAGGAGCCTCAGCCAATGGAGAAATAGAGGTTTTGTTCTGTAGCTCCTCTGCAATTGAGCAAGCTTTGCAAAGCAAGCTGTTATGCAGAAGGAAGCAAGATATAGGGAGAAGGAAGCAGATGACAGCCAGTTGCTCGAGGGCTTGATAGGAGCCCTCCAGGGGCCTGATTCGGCCCCCGAACTACATGTTTGACACCCCTGTTCTAAAGTAATGGGATTTGTTAAATTCTGATCCTCCGCTCTTCATCTCTTCTTCTATGATTGAACCTACTTTCCCTACTTCTTTACAGAGAAGACATACCAAGAAGGCTGAACCAAGCTGCAGTGAGACAGAACTAACATGAGACAACCATCAATCCCTTTTCAACTGTCCACTACCTGAACAATTGTCTCCTGCTGTATTATTCATGAGTATGCCTGCCCTTTCACCACTATTCTGCCTTTAGCCTCTGAATATCCCACACCAACCTGACAGAAAGCACTCCTCTTATTCCCCCTTCCTGTTATTGGATGCCTCAACATTTCCCCTACAAATACACATTTCCAACACAACTGCTTGCTCCAGCAGAAGCAACCGTAATGAGAATTTTTGCTAGAGAGAAAATATTAATTCCTCAAAGGATCCCAGATATCATGAAATTATCCCTAACCAAGGGATATCCCTAACATGAGTAGAGCTGGTGAACTATGGATTAGATTTTACTATAACAATGTACGTATTTGTGAGAGCTGCCATTACAAAAACACAATAGTGCTCCTATATGACATTTTAAGACATTCAGAATATCTTGACAGCATTGAACACAAGAAAATGTTATTAAATATATATATTTACCTCATCTAGCTTACCTGAAGCAATGCAATGAAAAGAAAAAATGCGTTAGCAGCTCTTCTGAACTGGGAATAGAGGAATCTTGGCAGGAATGTGATTAAGTTGTATTTTGCAGTGCTAAGAGACAGAGATTAAAGCCATATGTAGTTAAGAGGTAAACAGTATACAACTGCTTGTATTCAGATTTCACTAACTCATATATACATACAGTTCCAATTCAAACTTCCTAAAAACTATATGCATAAGATACTTCCTTTAAAGAGATGTAGCAGCACCAAGACGGCATTTGTCTACAGCACATTTTGAAAATCCATCTCACTGTAGTCTCTGGTTAACCAGTTTTGCAAGTTTCTACAGCACTTTAATCTGAACCTTGGAAAAGTCAAAACCAGCTCCAGAAGTGCAACAATTGCTGCTCCTGGGCGTTTGATGTGAATTTCATGGATACCTTTCTAAATATGTGAAAGGATAACATTCCCATATATGAACAGGCAGAGCTTGGCAAAATACACATTTTTCAGTCATTAAAGCATGTTTCATAAATTAAATACAAAATTATTTTTATAATCCAGAATCTATTTGTAATGTAAATGAGATACATTTATTCAATAACATATTAATAACTAGTACAGAAGTAATTTAAATTAATTTAAATTGCATTTGAGTTCATTTATAGTTTTATGAAGGCTTAAAAGGAACAGCATATTTCTTTGAACAGCTGCTGTTTTTCCTTTTTAAAGTCCAATCAGTTTCAAAACCATTTTTGCTATGGGCTGTTGCTCACAAATACATGTGTACAAAGTTGCACTTCTCCGCTTGGACTTCCCTCTTATTAATGGCTCTGGTCTGGACAGCTAATAGCATCTCACAACTATTTATGGGTTGTGTACATCACTTAGAAAGAAGGCAGAGGAGGCTACAAGAAAGGCCAAACTAATAGCCATCAGCAACTGGAAGAAGATTGGTACTCCCTGAATAGAGCCTAGCTGACTGCAGGCATCAGGGATCTGGGGTACAGGTCCAGTAGATGGAACCCATGCAGATATTAACCAACAACTCTGTAATTTTGCAGGAGGGCAGAGAATGCAAAGAGCAACAGGCAGCTGAGAGAACTGCCAACAGTGCAGGAAGGTCTCTCAACAGAGAGGCAGATGAGTCAGTCAGGAGCAAGAAGAGCACAGTGTTCATCATAGGGCCTGTTTGACTGTAAGACCAAGTGAGAGAATGCCAGTACAAGGCACTACAATGTAGATTCTAAAGAGTGTGTAGCATCTGTTGAGAGGGGATTGTGGAAGGAAAGCTGCCTTACAAAGAAAATACAAACAAACAAAAATATAATGGCCACAAAAATCTTCAAAATTTTACCAAAGGAATTCTCATCCTGAAATATAATTTTAAATTTAAATCAAAAGAAGTAGAAATTATTTCAAGAATGTCACCACTCACTATACCCCTTCAAACTCTGGGAACAGTGGTGAGCTTTCAGCGTAATTCTTTTATACAGATCTCAGTCAATGCTCCCTCTAAGCTGTGAAGCCTTGTGAGCAAAAATTCTAGATCATGAGCTACTGCCATTAAAGTTGTGAGCGAGCAATTTGGCTACTGCATAAATTAGCTTGCTCTGGGGTCATCCTTCCTGAGCTAAGATAAAAATGTGAGAGCTGGAGGCTAAAAAACTGAGCTAGCTCAAACTAACTCAGCTCAGAGGGAACACTGGTCTCAGCATGCTGTTACTCCAGGAACACTACTTAACCATCTCCAGAGCTTGCTTCTGTGGTTATACTCATTTTGAGATATTAGATACCTACAGAACTCTTGGAAAAACATTTATCTCAGAATCTTTACCCTGTTACTTGCATCAACATCCAGTAGATGGTGCTAGCATACTCAATTTTGTTATAGAAGACAATCTGGGACATGGTCCACTATAAAGTGTTAATACTGCCTTGTCAGTGTGGAGATTTAAGAGTTTGTTTGTAAGATTACTGTGGGTGTAACTCTGATTTACCTATTGGTGCTCAGAATTCAGCTGACCTCTGACATTCAAATAAATGTTAGGTTCCCGAATGTTTCATTCCTGACATGAGTAACTAAAAAACCCACAAAAACCCTACTTACTTATTAGCATAATACATTCAAGCTGACCTCTGAGGCTTTGGTGCGCAACAGAGAGCTTGTTCACTATACAAACTTTGCTAATTGTTGTGAGAAAGAACAGAAAGCACACACACAAACTCTCTTACCGTGATTTGTTTTTTAAGAACATAAGAACAACCATACCTTATCAGACCAAAGGTCCATCTAGTCCAGCAATCTGTTCACATAGTCGAACCAGCTACCTCAAGGAAGCCCATAAACAAGAAGACTGCAGCAGCAGTAGCCTGCCTACGCTCCCCAGCAACTGATTTGAAGAAGCACACTTCCTCTGGTACTGGAGGGAGCAGATATCTATCATGATTATTAGCTATTCATAGCCCAGTCATCCATTAATTTGTCCACTCTCCTTTTAAAGCCTTCCAAGTTGGCAGCCATGTCCACATCCTGTGGCAGCAAGCTCCACAAATTAACTGAAGAAATACTTCTTTTTGTCAGTGCTGACTCTCCTGCCCTTCAGCTTCAGTAGATGACCCCAGGTTCATATCTCTATCACATCACCCCTTACTTGCTTTTTTTCTAAGCAGAACAGCCCTGAGCGTTTTGACTGATCTTCATGGGGCAGTTGCTCTAGCCCCCTGATCATTTTGGATGCTCTTTTCTGCAAGTTCTACAATATCCTTTTTTAGGTGTGGGGCCCAGAACTGTACATAATAGTCCAAGTGTGATCTCACTAAAGATATGTATAAGGGCAGTATAACAGCAGCATTTTACTCTCAATGCCTATTGTAATTATGGCCAGCATGGAGTTTGCCTTTTCACAGTAGCCACACATTGGGTCAACATTTTCAGCAAGCTATCCACTACGACACCAAGGTCCCTTTCTTGGTCTTTTGCTGCCAGCTCAGATCTCATCAGTATATATGTGAAGCTGGGCTTATTTACACAATATATATCACTTTACACCTGCTCATATTGAATTTTATTTGCTACTTTAATGCCTATTCCCCCAGTTTGAAGAGATCCTTTTGGAGCTCTTTGCAATCCATTTTCATCTTTACCACCCTAAATAATTTGGTGTCATCTGCAAGCTTGGCCACCTCACTACTCATGCCTAACTCCAGGTCATTTATGAACAAGTTGAAATGCACTGTCCCAACACAGGTTCCTGAGGGACCCCACAGCTCACATCCCTTCATTGAGAGTACAGACCATTTATTCTCATTCTCTGCTTTCTGTTTTCTGTCAATTTCCAAAACACAAGGACTTGCCCTCTTATCCCATGACTGAAATATGCTCAGGAGTCTTTTGGTGAGGGAGTTTGTCAAAAGCTTTCTGGTAATAATAATTTAAAAATATCTACTGGTTCACTCCTGCCCGCATGTTTACTGGCACTTTCAAAGAACTCTAAAAGCCTACTGAGATATGAATTACCTTTGCAGAAGCCATGTTGGGTTTTATTCAGCATAGCTTGTCCTCTTACATGCTTGACCATTTTATCTTAATAATGCTTTCTATCAATTTACCCAGAACAGACATTAAACTAAACAGCCTGTAATTTCCCAGATTCTCCCCCATCCCCCCGCCCCGATTTTTTTAGAAAAATGGGTGCATTCTGATACGCAGCTCTCTCCAATTTCCTTCGCAAGTTTCTTGCTCTTGTTTTTTGGAGAGCAAGAAACTTGCAAAGGAAACTGGTGGGAGCCATGGATCAAAATGCAACCATGTCTATTCAGGAACAAGGATTCTTCAGCAGTGAAGACAGATGATAAAAAAATTAATTTAGCTTCTCAGCAACTGCCTTATCCTTTAGTACTTTAATTCCATTGACATTCTATGGTCCAACTGCTTTCCTAGCCAGTTTCCTGCTCAATGTGTTTTAAAAAATCATAACTGATTTTTATGCTTTTAGCAGTATTTTCTTCATAATCCATCTTTGCATCCCTAATTTTATACCACCATTTTAAAGTTTTAAATTATTAATTGTTTATATGTTTTGATTTTATAATCATAAAGTATTGTTATTGTTGTATTATGACTGTGAGCCGCCCAGAATCTCTATGTGGAGTGGGTGGCATACAAATTTAAAGTAAATAAAAAATAAATAATTGTCTGCTTGCATTTCCTTTGTATAAGTTTGTGTTGGTTTTTGTTTGCCTTCCAGTTTCTTAAGAAAGTCTTTTTCATTCTAATAGCTTCCCCCATCCTACCATGCTGGTGATCTCTTAGACTTTGTACTATCTTTCCTGACCTATTGTATATATGCTAACTGAACCTTCAGTACTGAAGTTCTGAGTAACTCCCAAGCCTTTCCAAGAGAGCTGATCCTCTTTACCAGGGGTGTCAAACTCATGAGGGGTCAGATCTTCACCTTGTTGGGTCGGGCCATGTGTGTCATAAAATATACGCCAGGTAGGCGAGATATAAACTTTATAAAGAACACACACACACTCATCCTAATCCACCTCACTAGCTTGTTGAGACTCAGCCAACAGAAGGAAGAGAAGCTTGGCTCAGTAATTCTGCTGTGCAACTGAGAGAGCCTGGCAAAACTAGCTCTCCTTCCCCCACTTCCTCTAAGAGAGGAGCTTTGCTCTGTAGTTCCTGTGCAATTCAGCAAGCCTGGCAAAGCAAGTTGTGATGCAGAAAGAAGCAGGAGAGGGGAAAGGAGGCAGACAACAGTGAGTTGCTTGGGGGTCTGATAAGAGCCCTCCAAGGGCCTGATTTGGCCCCCAGGCCACGTTTGACACCCCTGTTCTTAACTGTTCCTTTTATCTTCTTTTTAAAATAAAATTTCTCATGTTTCCTCTTTTGAAGTCAAATATGACCATGTTAGAGTTCCCTCACAGTTTCCCACATACATGGACATTAAAATTTATGCCACTGTAATCGCTGTTTTCTATCTGTTCAACCACCACTACATCTCACATTAGGACCTGGCCAGTCCAGGGTCGCATCCCCTCTGGTCAGTTGTAGAGTCTAGTCATTTAGGGTATCTAGAAATTTAGCATGACCAGAACACACATAAATCCAGTCAATATGAAGGAAAAGTCATCCATTATCACATCTCCTTCTCCTTTGGATGCCTCTCTAATTTCATTTTCCATCTCAAGATCATCCTGAGCATTTTTAACACTGAGGAGTGTCTTGCATTACTTCATCAAGCATGCATCTGAAGAAATGGGCTCTACTCCATTGATTTTGAAGATACATAAAAACGTACTAGTCTATAAGGTGCCACAAGACTCTGTTTATGTATATATTTATCGAATTCCCCACAACATAACAATTACCCATAATATTTAACATGTGCTGGTCATTCATTAATTCATAATATTTAACAGTGAATTAAAGGGCCTAGTTTGTGGCACTTCTATGCCAAACTCAAAAGTACACAGATAAGCAGAGTGATTATTAGCAACAACTGCAATTAGCTGCAATTAGTAGTAACACAGACTACTTAGCCATGTTAAGTAGTTGAATGCTTGTAGCGGCTTAGAAATTATGACCTATTGAGTAACTAGTTAATACAATCAAACTTATTGATGAATCCTAATTCAGCAATTTCCCACTGGTGTCTTCTTAGACATTACTTTGCTGAAGGACACTATTAAAGGTCAGCAACAGAGACTAAGAAGATTGACATGTTCTTCCACAGTCTTCCTGAACAAGAAGTTTTTGATAGAAATGTTACAAACTATGGGCGTTTTCACACTGACCTTAATCGGCAGTGATGTCCAATTGCTGCGGAGCACCTGGAAGAGCCGCAAAGTCCCGCGGCTTTTGTGGCGCAAATGGAAACCGCCAAAAACCAGTTTCCATTTGCGCTGCAAAAGCCGCGGGACTCTGCGGCTCTTCCGGGTGCTCCGCAGCAATTGGTGCGAAATCCGCGCAGATCCTGCGCGGTGAAGAGGGACGTCACTGCCGATTAAGGTCAGTGCGAAAACGCCCTGTATCTTTGTTCAGCGATTGTTTATAATTGTTTTCTTTACATAAAAATACAGCTGGCTGAAAATTTGTTCTATGCATATGACAAAGTGGGATCTAGCACATGAAAATTTATATTACAAAAAGCTGCTAACAATACAGACCCAACCAGAGTTACCCCTGGACTTCAGTAGATTTAGACGTGTGTACCTCTGCTTAACTTTGCCCTATAAATCTTCAAGCTGCTACAAAATCTTTCTTTTGTTTTTGCTACAACAGACTAATATAGCTATCCTACTAGAATTTGTATCCACAAGATACAGTCAAAAATTGATTCTTGTACAAAAGATGAATATATTTTAAGCGTGTGTTTCATATAAGAGAATCAACTGAAATTGTATTTCAAATATGAACTTCAAATACATGATTATCGACATTGCCCAACTCTGCTTGTAGACTTTCTAAAAGGGAAAAGGGCTCAATTTCCTTTGGAAGTGAAACTGACTAGAACAAATGAGCTCAAAGAATGGCTTTGATAATGTGTGATTCTCACTAGCTCAAAAAATCTTTGGTAATGTGTGATTTTGAAACAAGGTAGTGGAGGGCATACACTTTGAAATGATGTTTTTATAATAACAGAGATCAGTTTCAGTTTAAAGTTGATGCACACTATTATAAAAAGTTTTGCAAAACTGATTTCTTTCTCTAATTTTTTAGTTTCTGAAAGAGCATTTGTGCTGAATTTTGAAATTTCTGTTTGCCTAATGCTTTTTTGTTTCCCTAATGCGGTTTCCCTAATGCTTTTCATTTCAATATTCAGCACAAATGCTCTTTCCGGCTTTTATGACTCTTAACTGCTACTGCTGAAAAATATGATACTCTTTTATATTTCTATTTCCAAAGCAAGTTGAATGTTGCACAATACAAGAAATGATTTCTGCCACATTAAGCATATTATTTCCCTCAAATTGTATGTTATATTGATAATCTTAACAATTTTATGCTAAATTATAAATTGGTAAATACCTGACATGGTTGTTACAAAATTTAGAGAACTGTGGTTGATTGATAAATATAGTTCTCAGTTCCTCCTGATCAGCTAATGAGGTCTTCTCTGAAACATCATCTGTCTTCTCATACCCTGTAAAATATTAATATACAATAAATCAACTAAAACAGACATAACCCCATAGTCTTTTCCTTTAAACATACAGGGTTCAATTTAAAAATAAATTCCTGACAGTCCATACAGAGATTGAACAGCAAATTAGCTTGCAAGCATGCAATACAATGAAATGTTTTAACAGATGCAAACAGGAATAACAAGCCAAGTTTATAAGTTCATAATTGTTTAGATTTAATTCCAGGGAGAAACAGTGAGGCAAATAAAGATGTCAAAATTGGAAATAGATGTGTAAATGTATCCATCTTAATTGTGAAGTGTTAGGAGCAATAATCTGACCCTGCTGTCACCTGTTAGGGTTCAACTGGGGAGGAACAATGTCACAAGGTCATAAATATGTTAGAATCAGAGATTGAGGTGTCCTGGGTTGTGAGAGTCTGTCATTAGGTTTCTTAATTGTAAAGAGTAGTCAACAGACTATACATATATTACTCCTTACAATTAAGAATGACAGTTTCTCTCATGAGAATCTTAACCTGCTGCTTACCTCCAGATTGCTGCTGAGCTGACATTTCCATTCAGACCAAATAATTTTTACATTTAGCAATCCACAATTTATGTAAAATAGTTTAAATGTGCTCAGTGCCCCCACCTATACCTAGTGCAAATCAGTAGAGCACTCAACCTGTCAATACGCAGGCTGGCCCATCTAACTAAAATGAATGAGATAAAGTGCACACAATGTGTGATCATTGGTGTGCACAGGATGCTCTGCAAGAGGGGGGAATTCCTGTATATTTTGGACAAGTTACTGAGTGTTAAAACACTGTCCAAGAGCTGAAATTGTGGTATTTCTTAGGCATTCTAGAAAACAGCATCAAATAACACTTTCTTCCTGTTAAACAATATCATTCATTCATTCATTCCTTGTCTTCCTGGATAGCTAAGGGCAAGCTGTATGGCAATATACTGAAAAACACAAGGAATTAGACTTCAGTGTGCAACGAAGAATTATTGGGAAAAAAGGTCCTGCTTTTAGCTGTTCGTTATTCCTGAGGGTAATACCTCCAAACAACATGGTTCTTCTACTCAAAAAAGCCCTAAAAATAATAATTTTCCTCAATATTTATGTATTTATTCCATGTGGCTGCTCAAAAGTAAAGGAGTGGGAGTCTAATCACCAACCTCTAAAAACCTCTAGAACCATTAATTACTGCTAGATATTTCTGCCAAACAAAAGCCTGAAGAACTGAGGCAATGCATAGGCTCAATTATATCTAAAAAGAAAAAAAATGAAAGATACACAACTGTACCATTTGGAAACAATAGTATCTGCAGGATTTATATTGAGATAGATTCCAATATGGCTTAGCTCAATCTGTTTTCAGTAACAATGCCCAATTCTAGAGAATGTAAAATAATCACAAAAGCAATCCCTTGGAAGATGTAGCAACTGTTCTCCCTCACTTGTTACTCCATCTGATAGAGGAAAGAATTCTGTGTCAGAAAACTAGATTTTCAGAAAAAGTATCAGGAACAATAAACTTTACTATAGATATCTATACTTGTTTATTTAACAGGTTATCTTCATAAGCAAAGCAACTGCACTGAAACAGTTATGAGAACTAATGCAACTACAACATACCTCTGAACAGTTTTATCTTCAGAGGTTGTGTCAGAGGTTTTAAAGACAAAACAAAGAGAACCAGAGATTTTAACAAATAAAAATAGGTTTACTGTGAAATAGACATAGATGCATTGCACCTCAGCCCATACAAGAGTAACCAAAGAATATATTATACATGACAATACAATTACAAAAAAGGGGGGGAAACTCTGATGTAAATACAATGTAAGGTTGTATATTCACAAATAACTTTGGGAACAATCAGTCATGACACTGGCACCAAAAAAAAAAATTGTAATATCGAATGCTTAACCAGTACTTTATTGTGAAAAAAATTCAGCCAAAAGTTTACTATGGAAGTATTATATTCAAGCTTCAAGGCATGATGGATTCATATAATTTCCTATTTCAAATGAAGACTAGATCACTTCATATTGTAGTGCATTCAAATCCGGCATGAAAGGGGTATGAAAATCCATTTGTAATCTTCTAAAAGGGAGAAGCCACACTGGCTCCTTAACCTATCTAAACAAAATCACAATGAAAACCAGCATTTTTACAGCCTGATTATATATATCAGAAACACTAAGTTAAATGGAAATGGGCTTTATTCTTAACTAAATATATGTATAGCACTGCAGTCTTACAGGGCAATCCTATGCAGAGTTACTGCATACTATCAACCATAGTATCCTACTAAGCCACCCCTCAGCACAGG
This sequence comes from Heteronotia binoei, assembly GCF_032191835.1. Lineage (NCBI taxonomy): Eukaryota > Metazoa > Chordata > Lepidosauria > Squamata > Gekkonidae > Heteronotia > Heteronotia binoei. Next base: position 25,882,378 of record NC_083231.1, on the reverse strand, counting down.
GACTACGGGCACCATATTACAATGGTTTGAGTCCTATTGGCGGGAGAGGGGGAGTGTGTTGGTCTCAGAAGGTAGTTGAGGGACTTCTGTTCTGCCCTGTATGTGTTGACCTGTGGGGTGCTGCAGGGTTCTACTTAATTCACCATGCTATTTCATCTCTATTCTATATGAAGCTACTGGGAGAGGTCATCAGGATGTATGGGCTGCCATGTTACCAATATGCAGATGATACTGTGATAAATAAGTTCCCTCTGAACCCTCAAAAGAAAAATGAAATCAATCAGGTAGATGTATTCCAAAGTTTTTACTGCTATCAGTAGGAGCTGTACTCCCAAGGCAAGCCCAAAGTACAGAATAAAGAAAATACATTTTACACCTAGCACCGGCTGCAAGTCCCTCCCCTGTCCTCTCATTGGATGAGAGAGCAAGGTGTACAAATTTCCATCCACCTTACACACACAATTTACATTTCCTTAATATGAACCTCTCCCTCAACATGCACTCCATGCCCATGTAAATGAAGCAATTACCTATGCTGGGCATGAAAGTGAATATGCATAAAGCTATTAAGCATGCTCAAATCTTACCTAGTCACCCCATCACTTAACCTTTCTCCCACTTTTGCTTATGTCTGCCAAAAAACCCTCTATCTTATCTTGATGTTGAAACTCCAAGCAGTATCCATTACAGTCTAGTTAAAATATATACAGCAGGGGTGGCCAACAGTAGCTCTCCAGATGTTTTTTGCCTACAACTCCCATCAGCCCCAGCCAGCATGGCTGATGGCTGGGGCTGATGGGAGTTGTAGGCAAAAAACATCTGGAGAGCCACCGTTGGCCACCCGATAAACAGCATCCCTAAAATTCCATTTCTTCAGTTTAACTGGGTTGGCTAAGATTACCCCTTACTCATCTCAACTCACTTCAGTTCAAACACCAAATTCATTTCCCTCAATACTCAGCTCGACTTTTCCACCTAATTTTAAGGATGCTGTTGATGTTCTGAACTAGTGCTTGGAGTCAGTAATGGGCTGGATGAAGGTAAACAAGCTGAAACTCAATTCTGACAAGACAGAGGTGTTCCGGGTTAGTAGAAAAGGGAACCAGGGACTTCATTACTCTTCTGTCTTGGATGGAGTTATACTCCCTTTGAAAAGTCAGGTTTACAGCTTGGGAATGCTGCTTAGGAAAATCTAATCGCTGCTGCGGCTCAGAGTACTTTTGTTCAGCTCCAGTTGGCACATCAACTGTGCCATTCCTGGGTCAGGTAGACCTATCCACAGTGATCCATCCCTTAGTTACATCTAGACTGGACTACTGCAATGCATTCTGCTTGAGGTTACCCCCAAAGAATGTTTGGAAGCTGTAGATAGTATGGAAGCTGCAGGCAGATACTAAACTCATACCTTGAATAAAAGTTTGTTGGTCTTAGAGGTGCCACTGGACTCTAACTTTATTATATTGCTTCAAACCAACACCACTACCCATTTGAGTAACGTCGAGACTCTAGCAACAAGAGAAAGTTACAGACTTCATAATCTATTTTAAGTATGCTGCTAGTTTATCTCTTCAAGAAAATAATAATTTCTGAGCAATACAGAAGCAGTTTATGTTTAGGCTTAAAACTGGATATAGCTTCTGTAAACAGTAGAAGTATATTCTGGCCTGCAGGAAAGAAGGTGGCATGGTCTAGCTTGATCTCATCAGATCTTGGAAGCTAACCAGGGTCGATATTTGGAAGGGAGATCACTAAGGAAGGCTCTGCAGAAGGCGGCAGTGGCAAATCACCTCTGCTTCTCACTTGCCTTGAAAGATCCCAGCTATGACCTGAGAACACTTTACACATACGTTTTGGACTGCACCTGCATGTTTCTAAAGAATCTGCAATTTTTTTTTGTGAAACATTATGTGTATGGTTTTCTTCACATCACAAGCTGCCTTTGTATGGTTGTCTCTATGCATATAAGATGCTGTGAACCTTTAGTAAATAATGGTCCATGTGAAATTATTATATATATTAATTTCTATCTTTTCACCTTACTGATGATACAATGCACATACTATAGAAAATGTCTAAAAATCAGTGGCTGACGTTGACAATGAATTTTGAGAACTGTTTGCTGTGTAAAGTGTGGGGCATATACCTATGCCACAACCCCTATTATCAGGAAGCCTGAAGGAATGAGGCAATTTGAGGTGATGAGAGATGAAGTTCTAGACCAACTAGGGAAATTAAAAACTGCTAAGTCTCCAGGTCCTGATAGCATATACCTGAGAATTCTTAAGGAACTCAGAAGTGAGATAATTGATCTACTAACCAGAATAAGTACTCTTTCACTAAATGCAGCCACTGTACCAGAAGACTGCACAGTAGCAAATGTTACACCAATTTTTAAAAAGGGAACCAGGAAATTACAGGCCAGTCAGCTTCACATCTGTCCAAGGCAAATAATTAGAGAGTATAATCAAAGATACAATTGTAAGGCACACAAAGCCTGATGAGGGAAAATCAGCACAGTTTCTGCAAAGGGAAGTCCTGTCCCACCAACCTTTTGGGAGTTCTTTGAGAAAGTGAACAAGCACGTAGACAATTATACACCTAGACTTTCAAAAGGCTTTGGATAAGGTACCTCACCAAAGACTCCTGCATTAACTTAGCAGTTATGAAATAAGAGGGTGGGTTCTCTTATGGATTAAAAGAGGAGGTCCTATGACTGATAAGTCACCAGGCCCAGATGGCATACATCCAAGCGTTCTGAAAAAACTCAAAGGTGAAATTGTGGATCTCCTGACAAGAATATGTAATCTTTCATTAAAATCTGCCTCCATTCCCGAGGACTGGAAGGTAGCTAATGTCACCCCCATCTTTAAAAAGGGTTCTAGAGGAGATTGGGGAAATTACAGGCCAGTCAGTCTGACTTCAATACCAGGAAAGTTAGTGGAGACTGTTATTAAAGAGAGAATTAGTAGGCACATTGATGAACAAAAATTATTGAGGAAGACTCAGCATAGGTTCTGTAAGTGAAGATCTTGTCTCACTAACCTGTTAGTGAGGGGGTGAACAAATATGTGGACAAAGGGGATCCAGTAGATGTTGTTTACCTTGACTTCCAGAAAGCTTTTGATAAAGTTCCTCATCAAAGGCTCCTGAGTAAGCTTAAGAGTCATGGAATAAAAGGAAAAGTCCTCTTGTGAATCAAAAACTGGCTAATTAATAGGAAACAGAGTGTGAATATAAATGGGCAATTTTCTCAGTGGAGGGTGGTAAGTAGTGGAGTGCCGCAGGGCTCAGTACTGGATCTGATGCTTTTTAACTTGTTCATTAATGATTTGGAGTTGGGAGTAAGCAGCGAAGTGGCTAAGTTTGCAGATGACACTAAATTGTTCAGAGTGGTTAGAACCAGAGAGGATTGTGAGGCACTCCAAAGGGATCTGCTGAGACTGGGTGAGTGGGCATCAACATGGCAAATGAGGTTCAACATGGCCAAGTGCAAGGTAATGCACACTGGGGCCAAAAATCCTAACTATAAATACAAGTTGATGGGATGTGAACTGGAGGAGACTGGGTTCGTGGTAGATAACTCACTGAAAATGTCGAGACAGTGTGCGACTGCAATAAAAAAGGCCAATGCTACGCTGGGAATTATTAGGAAGGGAGATGAAAACAAATCAGCCAGTATCATAATGCCCCTGTATAAATCGATGGTGCGGCCTCATTTGGAGTACTGTGTACATTTCTGGTCGCCACACCTCAAAAAAGAAATTAGAGCACTTGAAAAAGTGCAGAAAAGGGCAACTAGAATGATTAAAGGGTTGGAACACTTTCCTTATGAAGAAAGGTTAAAACACTTGAAGCTCTTTAGCTTGGAGAAATGTTGACTGAGAGGTTTACAAGATTATGCACGGGATAGATAGGGTGGAGAAAGAAGTACTTTTCTCCCTTTCTCACAATACAAGAACTTGTGGACACTCAATGAAATTGCTGAGTAGTCAGGTAAGAATGGATAAAAGGAAGTAATTCACCCAAAAGGTGATTAATATGTGAAATTCACTGCCACAGGAGGTGGTGGTGGCTACACGCATATCCAGCTTCAAGAGGGGACTAGATAGATATACGGAACAGAGGTCCATCAGTGGCTATTAGCCACAGTGAATTGTTGGAACTCCCTGTCTGGGGCGAGTGATGCTCTGTATTCTTGGTGCTTGGGAGGGGCAACAGTGTGAAGGCTTCTAGTGTCCTGGCCCCACTGATGGACCTCTGATGGCACCTGGGTTTTTTGGCCACTGTGTGACACAGAGTGTTGGACTGGATGGGCCACTGGCCTGATCCAACATGGTTTCTCTTATGTTCTTCACTGTCAGGAAGCAAAAAGTAGAAATTAATGGACAGTTCTCACAACAGAAGTGGGGTTCCACAAGGACTGATATTGGGGTAGGGACTATTTAATTTATTCATAAATGATCTGGAAGTAGGAGTGAGTAGTGTAATGACCAAGTGTATAGATGACATAAATTATTCAAGATGGTGAAAACCAAAGCTGACTGTGAAGAGCTCCAAGAGGACCTCCATAAACTGGATCAGTGGGCAACAATGTGGCAAATGAAGTTCAATGTTGGTAAATGTAAGATAAAGCATATTGGAACAAAAAGTCTTGACTGCAAGTATAGGTTAATGGGGTCTTGAACTTGCTAAGAATGAGAGGGGAAAAGATCTTGGGGATGTAGCGGATAGCTCAATGAAAAGGTCAACTCAGTGTGCTACAGTTGTGAAAAGGGCAAACTCTGTTACAGATTACTAGGACTGAGCATAAAATTGTCAATACTGTAATGCCCTGTATAGATATCTATGATGTGGTCTCATTTGGAATACTGTGTACACTTCTGGTCACCATATTTTCAAACGGACATTGTAGAGCTGGAAAAAGTACAGAGGAAGGCAACTAAAATGGTTAGGGGTTGGAGTGTTCTCTGTATGAGGAAAGTCTGAAAAGTCTGGGACTTTTCAGTTGAGAAAAGAGACAACTAAGAGGGGGCATGACAGAGGTTTATAAAATTATGCACAGGGTGTAGAGAGCTGACAAAAAATTTTCTCCCAAAATACTAGAACTCGAAGGCATCCATGGAAGCTGGCTGGTAATAGGTTCTGGACGGACAAAAAGAAATACTACTTTTCACAGAGCATGATAAATCCACTATCAGAGGATGCAGTGATGTCCCCATGAATAAACAGCTTCAAAAGGAACATAAGAGAAGTCATGCTGCATCAGGTCAATGGCCCATCCAGTCCAACATTCTGTGTCACACAGTGGTCAAAACCAGGTATCATTGGGAGGTCCACCAGTGGGGACAGTAAATATTTAGAGAGTTTTAGTAGCTACTGTGGTCCAGAATAAAATCCAAAAACAAAAGGCATTAAAACAAAGCAAAATAATATAAAACACTGTACAAGTTTTCAAGTTATTGAGAATTCTTTATCAAGCTGGTACTTTAAAAAAGTGTTTCCATGATCTTTAGGTAGAATACTGGTCAATCTTAAACAGATTAGTAAACAGAGTTACTTCATTCTAAATCCACTGAAATGAGTTTAGAAGGCACAGTTCTGCTTAGGATGGCTGTGTTAGCATAGAAAGAAAACTGAAAACTTTGAAAAAGTAGCTCATCAAATATCTCTCTAACATCAAATGGATCAAACAGTAAGTAACAATAGTCATCAAAGAATAGCAATTAAGAAGTTCAGCTTTTTGTATTTCAAATGGTCACCTCTAATAGGGGATACCTACTTGAGGATCTGTGACCAGAAATCATTGTACAGAATCAAGAAAGGATAACAGTTGTTATCTGGATACAAGTCATTCTGTGCATAATGTTATCTTTTAAGGAAGCAACCTTTCAGTCATTATCTCCCTCATTTTTCCCCTTTCCTGTTTTTATTACAGATAATTACAGAAATCTGCAGAATTTTTTTCTATGTTCAAGTATATTTTAGGAACTGGGCATAATATATTTGAGATTATTAAACATGTATGCTTCACAATTAACAGGAATTAATGATAATTTATTTATTACAGTGAGATCAGAGAATTACATGTAAATAAGCTATGTAAATAATCTAACAAACCTCTTGTTGAGGGTAAAAGAGGAGAGCACAAAAGTAGGCTTTACACTCAACATCAAAAAAACTAACATCATGGCATCCGGCCCCATTACACCTTGGCAAATAGAAGGGGAAGACATGGAAGTAGTGAGAGACTTCACCTTTCTGGGATCCAATATCACTGCAGATGGTGACTGTAGCCATGAAATTAAAAGACGTTTACTCTTTGGGAGGACAGCTATGGTGAACCTAGGCAGTTTAATAAAAAGTAGCGATATCAGCCTGCCAACAAAAGTCCGTATAGTCAAAGCGATGGTATTCTCAGTAGTAATGTATGGCTGTGAGAGTTGGACCATAAAGAAGGCCAAGTGCAGAAAAATGGTTTCTTTCGAGCTGTGGTACTGGAGAAGAATCTTGAGAGTCCCTTGGACTGCAAGAAGATCAAATCAGTCAGTCCTAAGGGAAATCAACCCTGACAGTTCCCTGGAAGGTCAGATGCTGAAGCTCAAATACTTTGGCCACCAAATGAGAAGGGAGCACTCACTGGAGAAGATCCTGATGCTGGGAAAAACAAGGCAAAAGAAGAAGGGGATGGCAAAATATGAGATGGCTGGACAGCGTTACTGATGTAACTAACACGAATTTGAGCATACTTCGGAGGATGATGGAAGACAGGAGGGCTTGGCATGACTTGGTCCATGGGGTTGCAAAGAGTTGGACTTGACTGTGTGACTGAACAGCAACAAGCTAGAAAAACTTGTGTCATACCATAGAAGTACACTATAATAAAAACTATTAGCACAGTCTCAAAGGCAAAGTGCACATGTACTGATCCATCTAGAGATCTATCAGATAGGAAAGCAAGGCTGATTCTGCATTAGCCTTTGCTCCGGCTCTGGCGCTGTTTCTCCCGGGGCAGATGTTGGTTTCCGCACACCTTGACCCGGGGCGGCAGTTTGACCCGCCTCCAAAGCAGTGTCGTCCCGAATTTAGGAGATCGGCAAAATGCGAGTTTATTTTTGATGCAGTTCCAGGGCTTGAAATTTATGTGCGGAACTCACGCCAATGAACTGTCAAACTTCTCGCATCAGTAGAACACACCCACATAACTCCACGCCCATGATTTCACCCAGTTATTCCATCATACTTCCTTAATTTTACTCCCTTTGAAAATTATCCAATATTTTCCTGAAATAGAGTATTTTTAAACAACTCACGTTTCGCGTTACTTTCTCCCCCCCCTCCGATAAAAATCACTCCTGACTATTATAATTTTTTTTTTTCAAATAAGACCGTGTGGAGAAACGCCATCTTGGTTAATGTTGGTGCTTGGTTGGAAAGGAACTTGAAACTACTAGGCAGGCTTTGTGGCCTAGCCTAGCTTTCCCTTCACTCCCCCCTCCCTTCTGGAGTTAAACCATCAACTCTAGGGGGAAAGCCTCCTAGAGTGGCGGGAAGTTCTTTAGCCTTCCCCTCATTCCCTCCTCCCTTCTGGAGTTAAACCAGCAACTCTAGGGGGGAAAGCCTCCTAGAGGGGCAGGAAGTTCTTTTGTTTTTTTTATTTGAGTTAGGCGGGAAAAGAGCAGTTCTCGGCTGGCGTTCAGGGAGAGAGGCTGCCAGCCTGTGGGCTCCTGCCTGTGGGACCCCAGGCAGTCATTCACAAGGTAGGGCCAGTTTACACCAGGGATGAGAGGATGCGTTTAAATCCACCTTTTATTTGTCCTGCTTGTTGCTGTTCAGGTGCTGTGCTAAACTTTTACATGTAACTGTTTTTGTTTTTATTTTTCTTTCTCTTCTTATTAAACATTTTTACTGTTTTGAATGCTGGCAGTCAAACTCTGTACAACATAGATCCCCAACCGCTTAGACCATGCTGCTTTATGAAGGGGGCCCCAGGGAAGGGGGAAGGCATGCAGTTGGATAAGGTGCCAATCCTCCAGGGGTTCCCCGAAGAAGTGCTGTGGTCTCTGTGATACCCAAGTACAGGGTGGCAGAGGACCTTGAGGCCTGACCTCATAGCTGGAGAGGGGGATTGGGAGTCCTGTTCCTCTCAATCTGAACCCCTAGACTGAGCAGGTGGTGGCAGCGAGCCCAAGTGGCCGGAGGAGAAATAGCTCCCTCCAGGAGTTGGCAACTCAATAGGGAGTTGACGGGACCGGGTCTGAAGGCAGAATCGGGCCGGTTCCGTCACAGACCGTTACAATGCAACTAAATAAATAGCGATGTTACACTAACTACTTTAAAGATGTTGTGAGCCGCCCAAGTCTCAGCTTTTTGTTCTTTTACTCCTTCTTAGAGACTGTGTTTGGAAAGAGTTCCTCTGAAAATAATGGCTTTGGAAAGCAGCCTTAATGAAAGCGGTAGATCAGAGGAAACCCTTTCGCTGGTCTGGGGGTGTGAACTAACCAAGGAGATGCCAACCTATACATTTGATGTCTCAGATGATGGGTCCTATGAGAAGCAGCTGGCCTTGAGGACGATCTGCCTAGGGGAGAAAGCTAATGATGAATTTCATGTTGTGGAGATTGTACCCCAAAAGAACGGCAAGGAATCGGCTCCAGTAGGCATAGCAAATTTGAAGCTTTTAGTTCTCCCAACGATTGCCACATTAGGACTTGATCTAAATCCACCTGTCACATTCAGACTGAAGTCGGGGAGCGGGCCAGTCTACCTTGCTGGACAGCACTTGTCAGTGAAAATGCCAAATGTAAAGAAGGCAGCTGGGAAACGAGGTCCTGCAAAGCGGAAACTTGCAGAAGAATTTTCTCCAGGAGAAGTTTTTACAGACACTTCAAAGAAGGATTGGAAGCTTGGACCAGTTATAGGCAAAGGAGGTTTTGGCTGCCTGTATCTTGCTGACATTAATTCATCAAAACCAGTTGGCAGTGATGCACCCTATGTTATAAAAGTGGAGCCCAGTGCAAATGGATCTCTGTTTACTGAATTAAAGTTCTACATGCGTGCCGCTAAACCAGAGCTAATTAAGAAATGGATTGCTTCTCACAAACTGAAATACATAGGTGTACCAAGATACTGGGGCTCTGGCCTGCATGAAAAGAATGGTAAAAGCTACAGATTTATGGTAATGGACAGATTTGGAAAAGATCTTCAAAAGATTTTTGAAGAAAAAGGAAAGCGATTTACACGCAAAACTGTATTACAGTTGGGCTTGAGAATACTTGATATTTTGGAATATGCTCATGAGCACGGATACGTGCATGGAGACATCAAGGCCTCAAATCTTCTCCTGAGTTGCAAGACCCCACATCAGGTGTACTTGGTGGATTATGGCCTGGCATGTCGATACTGTCCAGAAGGCACTCATAAGGATTACAAAGAAGATCCCAAACGGTGTCATGATGGGACCCTTGAATATACTAGTATTGATGCACACAGAGGGGTGGCTCCATCAAGGCATGGTGACCTACAAATTCTGGGTTATTGTATGATCTATTGGCTTAGCGGGCATCTGCCTTGGGAAGATAACTTGAAAGATCCCAGTTATGTCAGAGACTCAAAAATTAGGTATACAGATGATATTGCAGAACTGATGAGCAACTGCTTCACTGAAAAAGAAAAACCAGGTGAAATAGCCAGGTACATGGAAAAGGTGATGACTTTGACCTATAGTGAAAAACCACCATATCAGCAGTTACAAGAAATACTTCTTTGTGGTCTCAAGAACATTGGTCAGAAGGATGATGGTATATTGGACTTTGACATTTCTGAGAATGGAGACATTCCAGAAAAACCTGCACTTAAGGCAAGAAGAAGATTATTTGCCACATCAGATTCAGCTGCTGCCGATGAAGATGACACTGAAACAGCTATGGATGAAGTGAAAACTACCCAGAAAAGAAAGCGTGCTCCATCTACTATAGAGGCAAGAGCTTCTAAACTCAAAGTGCCGAAGGCTTCTCCCAAAGTCCAGAAGGCATCTCCTAAAATCAAGACAAGCAAGAAACCCAGGAAGAAGACCTAAAAGTAGGAGAGACAGAATAATGTGTGCTTGCTGCTTTTATTATTATTCCCCCCCTTCCAGGATTAGGATTTTTTCCTTTGTATAGAAGTGTTTAGCCTACTGACTATAAAAACACTATTTCGCATTGTGTAAAGATGTTGTGAGCCGCCCTGAGTCCGCTTGCGGAGAGGGAGGGATATAAGTTGAACGTAATAAATAAATAAATAAGATGCGCAATTGCCATCTTTATCAACCCCCCCCCCCATATGGCCTCAAAAGGGAACGGAATTTGATTATGTTTATAGGTTTACATTTTTGATATGTTGGGGAAACTTTCTCCCTTAACCCCTCTGCATAAAACTCCCCCCCCCACCTTCATGTATCTTTTTGTAATTTGTTATAGCTTTTAATGGAAAACTGCGTGCTTAACATTCAGCATATATGGATAAAAATGGTGGATCGCCAACTCAGATTTCCCGGGGCTTAGATAACCTGCCAATGGCAGGGCAAAAGGAAAACACGTGACTTTGCCAGTATTATGCCTCTGGCATTACATTGTAACGCAAACAAAGATGATTGCATTGTAACGCGAACACGCATGCGTGTTAAAAAAAAAAGGGAAATGTATGAGGGAGGGGGAAATTGCTATGATTGTGGGGGAAACTCCGAGAGCAGCAATAATGCGGAATCAGAACACACATAACAGATTGGGAATTGAATCTGGGAGAAATCCTCTAGTGCGGAATCGGGAAATCACACCCGCATGGAACAACCTCGGAGTGAAAGGGAGGCAAACGCCAAATGCGGAATCAGCCCAACTCTCTGTTCATATATACCTAGCTGCACAAGTAACAGTAAACACGAATGTAGTGCACTTCCTCTTCTGTGTTCAGCATATATATACAAGCATTTTAAAAAAACAACAACAACACAATGAATTGTGCCTATCAGCTGTTTGGGAGAAGTGTATTTAGCTTATCATCTGCTTTGCTTTCTCACTGAACAGCTAATCTACATTAATACTGCTTTTTAAAGAGGTTTCTGGATTCACAGTCCCAGCCTGCATGCATAGTTGGAGTGGGGCAATGATGAACTACTTCATACAATATATCTGTTGCATAATTGCACCATTACACACTGCAAGCCTGAATGTCCCTCTATATATTTTTAAACGAAAACCTTCTTTATATAAACATACCATGTCTGATACAATAAAAGTACAATTCCCTCCATGATATATCAGTTTTGTATGTACAGACTTATTTTATACGGTGTTTTGCATGTACAGATTCATTTTATATGGTGCAATATGATCCAAGCAAAAATGTGCCATGTGATTGCTTTTAAACCTCCTGCATTTATTTATTTTTTTGCATTGCAAATGAACACCAGGCTTCTTTAAGCTAAACCTTAGATGACCTGGCATATGCTCCTTCAAATATTAAAGAGGGTGTCACTTTCACAGTTCACTGTGCAGCTGAACTGATTTAGAAAACTCAGCAACAACAGAAAGCAAAGCAACGGTAACTAGAACTTTGTATTTATAGCTTGAAGTGAAAAAATGCAAACACAAATACAGATTGTATTGCAGTTATGTTTTTAGTTCCCTTATTCAAGCTACACATACAAAATTCCAAATACCCTGCCTCCCATTTTCATGAAAACACTAAGTAGCCTTAGTCAATGTCTCTCCGCAAACGAGTAATATTAAAAAAGCAACCCATGCACAGGCACACATCGATGTATGCATGTACACACAAAAAACATTAATGTCAAAGCAGAAAGAGCAAGGACAAATTAATGGCACAAAATTCAAAACGTTACAATATTAAAAAGAATAAGAGACAATCCTCAGGTCGCCACCTACTGGCTGTTCTCCCAGCTTAAGTTATTGAGTCAACTATAGCTCATGCTTTTCTATAGTCTCTCCCTATGGAAAGGGCTCCCTGAGGAGGTAAAGCTATAAGCAATGTTCCCTCTAAGCTGCAGAGTCTTGTGAGCAAAAACTCTACTATGTGAGCTACTGGTATTAAAGTTGTGAGCTACTGCATAAATTATTGTGCTCTGTGGTCATCCTTCCTAAGCCAAGACAAAAATGTGTGAGCTGGAGGCTAAAAATCTGTGCGCTAGCTCACACTAACTCAACTTAGAGTTTTGTATGTACATGAGGAAAATAAAAACGAAGCTTGCTTCATATATTTAAGACGCCTCAACTTCGCTACTAAACCATGCTGGCCTCTTTATGCCCTGTTTATTCTGTGGTATATATTTACCCATACCATAGAAATACACTATTTTTTTATTCTTTAGATAGATAAGTGCCATCTTTTGCCAAAAGAGACAAACAGCTATTGATTTATTTAGAAAATTTCTATGCTGCCTCTCCACACAATCTACCCAAGGTGAGTACTCTTCTGGAAATAACAAGTCAAATTTTCTCACCCCCTTCCTCAAAATCCTTCCTATCATAACAGAAAGCATCTTTTTAAAATAGTTGTAAAGAACATTGTCATCACATAGGGAAGACCAGCCATTTGTCTTGCCCTCCCCTCCCTTCTCACCATCACCACCCTTGGAAAAATTCAGCCCCTCTCTCTCATGGGATCAACCGAGGTTGATGCCACAGGGAAGTATTACTTTAGCATGTCAAGTAACCAAGGCAAGTGGGTAAGAACATCTCTAATTAAATAACTTTCTTTCTAAAAGACACAAACTCAGGGTAGCTGAAGACAAATCTAGGTGAACTATGCAAAATAAACAGAAGGAAAGTCACCAACTAGGTACTTACAATTCATGGATTATGTTTTTGTTGCTCAAATGATGCCCCTCCCAAGGCACACCTGCAAATATCTTTAACATCATTCCCTTCAGTCATCCTTCATGGCCAACACACACAGGCAGGTCAGTGGCTAAAGGACTGACCAATGAAACCCCAAAGGAACAGCTCTTCTTTTCAGACTTCTCCTCAAGTGGACTCCCAGGACCTTAGCCAATCTGTGTCCAAGTCCTTGGGCTCATACCCACTGGAACACAGACTCTTCAAAGACTTCAATCAGGAGATGTTAATGAATCAAAGAGCTAGTGTGTAATGTAGTTAGTAATGTAATGGATGCTGCCAATCTGGAGAAGAGCTCCTTTCTCACATTCTCCCAGTCACAGAGATGCCAGCATCCTCTTTCATCACCGCAATGTCACAGCATCTCTTGCCCCCCTGCCTCTCATCCACAACTGTCGTTATCTCTGAACTGACATTACTGAACTGATTTACTTGAAAATTCAATCCTGTAGATATAGGCAACAAACATAGCTTTGGATATTCACTGCTCTTATATGAGCATTCAGAATCAAGGGTTGGATGCATTTTTCCTAGCCTGTTACCATAATACACATCATGTACCCACCCACCATACCAAAAGGTATTTATAGTTCTATCCTAAGCAGAGTTACAACCGTCTATGAGACTAGAAGCGTGCAACTATTTAGGATGGTACTCTTAGTCATCCATACTATCAAGAGTGGATTGGCCATTAAGGCCATTTGGGAAAGTACAGGTGGGCTGATAATTAGGAAGCTGCCCACTCTCTTGTGCTACCCCTACCCCTGGATGGCCCCACACAAACTGAATGAGAACCAGCATTAGAGTTGTCAGGGACTGTCTCGTAGCTGGCAAGTGTTGGGGGGAACTTACTGGCAGGGAACTCAGTTTGCTGCTGCTAAGTCCCCCTGCCAACCGGCTGAATGACACCAACCAGGAGAGGTCCAAAAACAGAGGATCCCATGCCACTAGTGAAAATTCCCTGCCCCTAATGGGGTTCTGAGAACCCTAGGAAGCCCGGCTGTGACCTGCTGCTGTGACCTGCAGCCCATCATGAGGGCAGAAGCTGAGAACCCTGCAAGTCAACCCTGCAATCTACAGGGAGATGCCAGGACACACCTGTTCCTCCCACCATCATAGAACAGAGCTGGGGGTGGACCTTCTTCCTTCTGTCCCAACTCCTGCAGGCCACAGTCCAGGACAGGAACACACATTTCTTCAGTAGGCCCAAGGGCTGGGCTTCAGTTTAGGTAGAGGAAGCAGGTTCAATTGCATGTTTAGCCCTCTCTCCAGCCTTATTCCAATTGTTTGGGCACAAAGGCAAGGCATGGCCCTTCTTCCTTGGCTCTCCCTGAGCTGGCTTAATAAAGTAGAACAAAACAGGAATCAAGTTGCACGCTTAAGACCAACCAATTTTTATTCAGAATGTAAGCTTTCGTGCACTCTCTTAAGCACACTTCATCAGACGAGGGAATCAGGTATTGTGAACTGAAATACAAGCAGTCTGGCAAACTAACTGGTCACATAAAACAGTGTGGCTAGGCCATTTGGTCTGGATAGCCATAAAAGGTAATAAAATTCTCTGCCAAATGGTGTTTCTGAAAATCTAGGTGAATCACAAAAAGACATGTATATCCAACTTGTAGTCTACCCAATCAACTTATCAATATCAATCTATACATATTAAACATCATTCTAGTCTGCCATTAGAAAACAATACATAAAATGAAAATGGGTTAAGTATATGTAATGAGATAAATAGCCAATATCCCTTGAGTATGTCAATATAAAACATTATTCTGATACACTATTATAAAAGAGGAATACATTGGAATACTGTGGATGTATAGCTATACTCACTGAGAGTGGGTTTAGCATATGTACTGAGATAAAAAAAACCAATGTCCCTGTTCAGTCGTGGACTGTCTAATAAAGGACTGCCTGAGGGCAGACTGACCCTTGTCCCTTTCAATGCCCTCTCCTCAGAGGAGGGCCCACAGTGATTAAAGGGAACCTGGGCCAATGGTCCCCCTGTCCGGGCCCTACCGTCCCCTGCTCTGCCCTGTGGAGGCTGCTCTGCCCTCCCTAAAGTTTTAAAACGCTGCTCTGCCACCCTGGCTTCTCCACAGCTCCTGGTCAGGCTACCTGATTCAATAGTGCCTGAATCAGTAGTGCCTACTGTTGGAGTTCCCATGTGTAGGCAAGGAGGTGGGCCTGATTTTGCCTCTCAGTTTGCCCCTGCATATCTTTCACTAAACAAAATTTACCACCTAGAACCTAAGCATGCTTATCTGAAGCAAGCTGGAAGTAAGATGAACTTACTACCATATTATGTATACAGATGATATGTTACATTAAATCATCCTCTTGCTTATCATGTTCATCAAAAACACATAAACAAAATCTGTTTCAGTCCATAAATGGACCAAAAAGCTAAAACTGGCCATACTCTTTACTGTCAGTGGCAACAGTTATCCTATGGTCATTAGTATGCTTTCAAAGTGGATCCACAAAACCAAAACAAAATAATAAAAGGCCTTTTCTACAACAAATATTGGCAAACATCAAAATCCAACTCTTTCTTTGCTCCAATGCAACTGCA
Source organism: Heteronotia binoei (assembly GCF_032191835.1). Lineage (NCBI taxonomy): Eukaryota > Metazoa > Chordata > Lepidosauria > Squamata > Gekkonidae > Heteronotia > Heteronotia binoei. Next base: position 25,866,907 of record NC_083231.1, on the reverse strand, counting down.
CTGAAAGCACAAGCTGAGCAGAAAGGGAATGTGTTGATGGGTAGTCTGTAGGTATGGGTAAGATCCCATCAACTTTTCTATCAGCACAAAAAATTATTTTATTTATTTACTTGACTTATATCTCACCCTCCCTGCCGAAGCAGGCTCAGGGATGATCTTGCCCAATTCCGTTTCTCACTGCTTCCTCAGTCCATATGGCTTTTTATCTATGTGGGTTCAATGATCCTCGGTACAGCCTTTTTGGGAGCCAAAAGCAGCCCCTCCTTCCTGCATCAGTGGATAACTTGATAAGCTCCAACCCAGTGCTAGGGTTGTATATGCTGTATATCACTGGGATGGTTCTGAACAGCCACAGTGTCAGTGGTGCAAGCCTAGCATCACTATTACCCTTCATCCTAAACATTCAGTATACTGATCAGTGTAGTACAAAATAAGGTAGAATATAATTCAGAATTCTATCATATAGCCTTCAATATTATGGTTATAAGGAAATGTAGTAATTCATTTTGAGAAACCTACAGATGAGAAGCAATGCAATTTCTAAATGGCAGTTACAATATGGGACAAGATTTCCAAAATATAGGATTGCTATGTTTGGGAAAGATGCTGACAATGTATACTAGTACTTAGAAGCATTTTCAAAAATATACTAAAGAGCTTATTTATGAACTCTGATAACTATTTATAGCATCTCAGTAACATCCATGGAAGACAGCTTAGACAATTCTTCATCTGAAATTTTCTGCCAGCCTTTGATGCAACTAATGTTGGTGACAAGGAGCTACAGGGAAAAGATTTCTCCAGAACACAGTAAAAATATGCAGTAACTACGTATTAAACAGGAAAAATGTCAACAAGTCAACACTAAGAATTTCCCAGACATAAATGTTTACATCCAGAATTTTATCAGCGGGAACAATCTATTCAAAAACAAATTTTAATACTTCAAGCAGAAACTGATTTTATGAGCCTTTCATAAAATTTCAATATATCCTGGCCAATTCACAAAGCTTATTTTCTATCAGAGGATTAGTCCTCCAAAAGATGCCTGTAAAAATGAATCAAGGTAGGACATTCGTGGGAAAGAAACTTTTGGAAAATTTTTATTCTTGAGAATGTTGCCATAGTGCTCCCATTGGCTGCATTACTCCAACAGCACATTTTTACCACAGGACAACTTTCAGGTTTGATGCCCTGATAGAAAAAAAAAATTCTACCCTGGTTATGATTGCTTCTATGATCTGGATGAGATAAAAGAATTTTACCAAATGAACCTGAGCACTCAAAAGATTGATATGTACACATGGAAACAAATTCCACCAGCCTCATCACCCAAGAAGAGAGACAAACCACTGTTGGAAGACTTTTTTTTTTATCTTCAAAAAGTAGCATTCTGAAAAGGTTTAAACAAATTAATGCGTACATTTTGTGTTTAAGAGAAAATGTAGTTTTCTTTAACATTGAATGGCCAAAAAAAGATTACTATAAAAATATTAATATAACTACTCCAAACATTCTCACAAAAGTGAAATGAACCCTGGCACAATCATTCACTCAAGTCGTACTATACACAATAACTTCATATATAATAGATATAGACATAAGAACACACACATATTGCTATTACAGCTACATTAGTACCTCAGTGCTAACAGTCACATAAACTTTGAAACAAGTTGTTAACTTTTACAGAAAGACTAGTAAACCTTTATTTCTCTGTTTTACTATTCTTCCCATTACTGATTCATTAGATATTTATTGTATCAAGTGGCTTGTGAATTCCACTTTCAGCAGATTACTGAACTTTTAAAAGTTCAATGTTTTCAGTAAAGTTTCCTGCTTTATACATTCCCTTCAAAATAATGTAATAAACATATGTCTTCTATAACACAGATTTCCAAAGAGAAAAAACTAAAAATGATGTTCCATATGGTTGCCTTTATCGCTTTAATGCTGACAGGCATCCAATTCTCTATACAGGAGAAATAATACAATATAAACATATGCTTACTGTAAAAAGCACAAGTCTTTATCCCAAAATGTTTGTTAGCATTCAGAGATATAAAAATTACACTGAAGCTGAAAGGCTTGTATGTGCATATGAATATTGATGAACATAACAGTGTCAATAAATACATACTTTAAAAAACCCTTCACAATAATGAAAAGAGCACCCTACTTTAGATTGCATATATCTAACATCCCCCCCCCTTTTTTTTTGCATTATCTCATTTGCTTGGTAAGTCACCATGGTTTTGTAACAGCAACTATTTGAAAGATGCCAATTATTTTTAAAAATGAACAGGATTAGAATTTATTGTTTATATATTGGTGACTATAAATGGTGATAATAATATCTGCCACATTAACAGTACAATCCTGTGCAGAGTTAACACATGGGATCAGACCGTAGAACTTTTTTTTAAAATAAAAGCCCTGCTTGATATTTTTTAAAAAGCATATTTGCAAACACGCTAGTGTAAGTTTGAATTCTGAGGTCTGCCTGTGATAGTTGAAAGGCCACTTTTGAAGGCTACCCACTGTCTGCTTCTATTCTAGCAGAGGGGGCAGCTCTGCCGAATTCGCACTAGACCTTTAATGTCACTAGACTGACATTCTACACTAAAACCATAGAATCATAGAGTTGTGGTTTCTCTGATTCTATTGTAGAATGTCAGTTTGGGGACAGGGCTGAACCAGGATTAAAGGTCTGGTGCAAAATTGGTCGAAAGATGCCAGAATGGAGAGCCAGACAATTGACAAGTGGAGGAGACAACAGAGAACGGAGAGTGGCAGGCTGGTGGCGGTGCTGCAGGCACTGTGGAGATCAAACAAGCTCTGCAACTACTACATCCCTTGCATCTTTTTTTTTTTTTTAATTCTGGGAGGAAGGCAGGTTTATAAACGCTGAGAAACACATACAAATTAAGAAAGGACTTTGGAGGGTGGAGGCTGGGTGCCCTTCATTAGGCTGCAGCAGAGAACACCTATCCAAAACAAACAAACAAACAAACAAACAAAATCGACTTCCTTCCAACCCGAAAGTGTTGAAAGCAGTTTCTTTTTCAACAATCACTCCTTAGACCAACCGGAGGCCTGCTTCCTCTTTTCACACACCCCCCCCTCCTCCTCCCCAGCCCCTGTGTGCCCAATCAGCTGCCCCAGCTTTGGCCCTCCCACTAGGCAAACTAGGCAGCTGCCTAGGACGCCAGCCTTCTGGGGGTACCAAACTGGGAGCCCCCCATGAGACTTTTCATCCCCCCCCCCCCCCCCCAATGCAACTGATTTTGAAAACTGGTTATCAGTGAAGGGGAGCGCCAGAAACTAGCCTTGCCTCGCGTGCCAGCAAGTCTAGGTCCGGCCCTGGAGGCGAGAGAAGCAAACACAGGAGGGCGCGCAGGTGCTGCTGGACTCCGGCGCCCAGACGCGACGCTGACGGGCGCTGCTGCTCTGGGTACGAGGAAGGCGAAAGGCGCAGCAGGCAGCGAGGCAGGGAAAGGGGGCGTGTGGCGGGGCGCGCCCCTCTCTGCCTTTTCCTCTCCCGCCTCCCGCAGCCGCCACGAAGCCCCCCCGCTTCCTCCCTCCTCCGGGCAGCGACTCACCCTCGGCCCTGGAGCGCAGCTCCGCCACGGTCTTCTGCACCGGCGGCATGTCGCCTCTTCGGCGGCGGTTCCCCCCTCACCGCCTCCCGGGGGCTCGTCTCTCTGCGCCGCTCCGCAGCCGCCGCCTCCACCACTTCTTGGCCGCCCTTCGAAAAAGCGCCCGAGGAGCCCGGCGGCGGCGGCCGAAGCTGCCCTCCTTTCCCCCTCCGTCACAAAGGGTGGGCGGGAAAACCGCCGGTCTCTGTCACGCCACCGCCACGGCGACGACGCGGCGGCAGTCGCGAGACCTCCCTGAGCATCCCCCTCCTCCTCCCCGCCTCCCTCGCGCGCCGCACAGAAGCTCAACCGCCGCTGCTGGTGCTGCAGCCGCCGTTGGGCCAACTGACAGCAGAGGGAGGGAGGGAGGGAGAGAGCGCCGGCTGCGATCATGCTCTCCAGTCCTTCGCCCGCCCCTCCCTCCTTGGACTGTACCAACTGCGGCTGTCGCCACACCGCCTCCTGGGGCGGCCCTGGCCGGCCTCCTCGGCCTTCGTGCGGGTTCTTAGCCGAGCCGCGAGCTCCGTCATCCGGTCTCTTCGTACCGTTCCGGATCCAAACGCGGCCTTGCCCTTCTCTCCTCCCCCCCGTCGAGTGGAACGTTCCACAGCTTGGGCGGGCCGTAACCTGACAATGGAGGGAGGGCGAAGGGATTGTCTCAGGAGGCGGGGGTGGGCTTTGCGGCTCTCCCTGTACGCCAGAATGGGAAGGTGTCGCGGTGCTCCCTACTGTTTTATTGGTTTCCCACGTTGTTGCAACTCAGATCAAAGGTTTTCTGAATTCGTTCGTTTTGCTATTCTGCTGCTAGATTTTTAACTTTGCACCACTTTGCATGCTAAACCCTAGGTAGCTCTGCTTACTGTACCTCATTCCTCGTCTGAAGGATGGATCCAAGCGGGCAGTCGTGTTGGTCTGAAGTAGTAAAACAAAATAGGATTCAAGTTTCACCTTTAAGACCAACTTAGTTTTATTCAGAACGTAAGCTTTCGTGTGCTTGAAGCACACTTCCATCAGACGAGGAATTCGGTACAGTGAGCGGAGGCACACATAGCTGGAAGGCTGTGGCTGTGGCTCAGAATGCAAAATGGTACAAATTTAAGATCCAGTGTCAGAATAGTAAAATTATCTGGTAGGCAGTGGTTTAGAATGCAGAATGGTATTCAGAGGTATTCTGTCACTGGATCTTAAATTTGTACCATTTTGCATTCTGAGCCACAGCCTTCCAGCTATGTGTGGCTCTGCTCACTGTACCGGATTCTTCGTCTGATGAAGTGTGCTCAGAGCACATGAAAGCTTACATTCTGAATAAAACTAAGTTGGTCTTAAAGGTGCAACGTGACTCTCGTCTGAAGGAGTGTGTGTGCACACGAAAGCTTACATTCTGAATAAACGTTTGTTGGTCTTAAAAGGCACTACTTGACTCCTGCTTTGTTTCCTTTTGGTGGCTGTGAGCAAATGCTTGGCTTGGCTGAGCGGGGCCTTTTGGGGGGACTCAAGGCGAGGTGTGCTTCAGTCTGGAGAGAGGGGCTGAAAGCGCCTCCAGGCGGAATTTCCCTTGGGCTTCTATCTGCCAGACTTAAAAGTAGGCAGGGAACTCCCCTATAGTACACATCCTGCAGTGTGCTAATGAGAGCCCTGTTCGCAAGTGAGAATGAACCCATGCACACCCTGCATTACATGGGGACATCTGTTTGAAACAAATCCATACGCAAAGTGCATGAAACTGAGGGCCAGGGTGTTGTGTGTGTGTGTGTAGGGGGACAGGACCAGATCAACATGTTTTTTGAGGGGGGAGAAATTAAAAAATGACGCTCCCTTATGGGCCATTCTATTTTATGGTCCCATGGAATACAATGGACTCCATACCCAATTTGGCACACACACCCCCGTTGGCACCCGGGGCAAGCACCCCCCTCTTCCCCCCCTAGATCCGGCCCTGTGTGTGGGGGGGAGGTAGAGGAGATTGTGGCTGCTCTGAGTGTCTGAGATTCAGAGTATAGGGCGGGATATAAATCCAATATATTTTTCTTCTTTTGGATATTCCCATCAGACATCAACAAGTGTGGGCCCAAGAGTCTCATGAAGGGGGGGGGGGACTTCCCTTTCCCCTCACTTTCTTGCCAGGCCCAGAATGTCTCCTGGGCTGCCTCACTGCTAGACCCAGGGTGGTTCCTGGGCCCTGCCATTGTCACCACTGAAAAATTTGTTTTGGGTAAGTCCATGAATTTAGGTATCCACAGATGGGGGCCACACTGGAGGAAGAGATACATAAAGGAAAGTTCATCTATATATCTGAGTAATTCCCCTTCAAAGCCATCTAAAAGGTAAAGGTAGCCCCTTGTGCAAGCACCTTGTCATTACTGACCATAGGGTGATAAGAACATAAGAGAAGCCATGTTGGATCAGGCCAATGGCCCATCCAGTCCAACACTGTGTCACACAGTGGCAAAAAAAATTATATATACACACACACTGTGGCTAATAGCCACTGATGGACCTCTGCTCCATATTTTTATCTAAACCCTTCTTGAAGGTGGCTATGCTTGTGGCCGCCACCACCTCCTGTGGCAGTGAATTCCACATGTTAATCACCCTTTGGGTGAAGAAGTACTTCCTTTTATCCGTTTTAACCTGTCTGATCAGCAATTTCATCGAATGCCCACGAGTTCTTGTATTGTGAGAAAGGGAGAAAAGTACTTCTTTCTCTACTTTCTCCATACCATGCATTATCTTGTAAACCTCTATCATGTCATCCGCAGTCGACGTTTCTCCAAGCTAAAGAGTCCCAAGCGTTTCAACCTTTCTTCATAGGGAAAGTGTTCCAGCCCTTTAATCATTCTAGTTGCCCTTTTCTGGACTTTCTCACATCACAATTTTTTCTTGGCAGACTTTTTACAGGGTGGTTTGCCATTGCCTTCCCCAGTCATCTAAACTTCCCCCCCAGCAAGCTGGGTACTCTTTTTACCAACCTTGGAAGGATGGAAGATTGATTCAACCTCGAACCAGCTACCTGAACCCAGCTTCCACTGGGATCGAACTCAGGTCGTGAGCAGGGTTTGGACTGCAGTACTGCAGCTTACCACTGCGCTACAGGGCTCTTTTTTCAAAGCCATCTACACTATCATTACGTGAACTCCAAAACAGGATTTTTTCCCCTGTTTATTTTCTATCAACCACATTTCTTTTATTTCATTTTTAAAGGGTCATTTAATAGCTTGTTGTCTGCGTGACATTCATGATATGCCAATGAAAGCTCAGATTCAAGAACCAACCAACAAGACCATGTATGTGATGAAGGACACTTTTGACTCTTGAAAGCTTATTCCCTGTTAATCATGTGGGTCCTTAAGATACTACTGGACTTGAATCCTGCGGGGGGAGGTTTTTTTTATTATTACAGATGAACACAGATACCAACTCAAAATAATGAAAACTTACAGAGTAATTTTAGGGTGGATTTTGAAACTGTATAACTATCCTGTGGAATACTGACCTATTATAGGACTCATTTAATTTCTTTTGAACATTTCCTGGTTGGCAGCTTCGCATGACAACTTGGCTGAGCGTTCTACATCTGCCTGGTTAAAGTCCTTGAGGATTTAACAGCAAAATTATTCATAACCGCCATATGGTGTAACTAAACAGGTCCCAAACAACACTAGCTTTCAGGTGCATGTCAGAGAAACCCTGTTTGCATCCTGATGGAGAAGCAGGAACAACATTGCATTCCCTGACTTATTTTGACACTCATAATTGACAGTTTGCACAACAGTTTACTGGCGAAAGGCAGATTCACAATGTCTGATGTGTAAGAGAAAGCATTTCTAAATTAGGGCACAGAAAGAAATAACGTGTGAAAGCCTGGTGCAGAATCTTGATACTGCAATGTTTCATGAATCAATTGTGCTTTGTATCCATACCAAATATTCAGTGAACCTGGATACATAATCAAATAAAGCAGGGATTCTTCAGCTTAGCATCCTGAAAACGCTTAGGAGTCGGATATACCCTGTGAAATCCAGCAGTTTGAAAGATTAATTATGTAAGGATGCATTGTTTCAAAATAGGAATTAAAATGCAACGCTGCAAACAAGAGATACATCCTCTTTTTAAAATTGGTAAAGGGAATGCCCTTTTAATACAGATAATCTTTTCACGTGATCAGTTAGCCAGCCAATCTGACCTACTGTACAAAAGGAAAAGGTTATATTGAATGTGATTTTTGAGACTCGGGGCTGGTTATCACAAAAGGAGACTTTTGATCCGCACAATGTGGAACTGGGGTTTAGAAATACAACTGAATTTCAGCCAGGCCGTGGGCTAGAAAAGCTGCCGGCAGTCTGTCACTAGAAGAGAATTGGTTCTTCTCTGCATCATTGCACTGCAGTAGCAGTGCTTCATGTCTAGCCAGTCCACAGAGTTTAGCGTAATTTCTCTAAGCCCATACAAGAAAGTGAGATACATGGGTGACTGTAGAATAGACACAGTCACTTAAATGCATCTTACTGTCTTTGTCTATGTCTGAAAGACAAATACATCTATTTGCAGAAATAAATAGGATTTGTCTGGGATTGTTGGCATTACAGGGATGTTTACATTTGCCAAATTTTAGATTTGCAGTAGGACTAACATGTGTGTGATACATATAATGCTTTCTGTAGGAAAAGATACGTGTCTCTTTGTTTTACTCTTGTTTTATTCTCAGATCCTGAGTTTTTGACCACCAAACAAATCTGTCATTCACAGGCTGATAGTCACCAAATAGCCCACTCTCCAAAGCATCCATTTTCTGCAGGGGACCTGATCTCTGTAGTCTGGAGATGAGTTTTAATTCCAGAGGATCCCCAAGTCCCGTCTGGAGGCTGGCATCTCTAATGGAGTTTAGGTGAACCTTATGGACAAAATGCTACTTGCAAGGTGGGGGGGGGGCTGCAATAAGAAGGGTGAATCAAGTGAAATTGCCACCAGCTCCCTCTTAATTACTGGAGCTCTGTGGGCCAAGGAGTGGGTCATCAGAAAGGGGGGGGGGAAATGTCTGCTGGGCACTCCATTATTCCCTAGGTGTTCCCATAGGGTGTAATGGAGAATTGATCCATGGGTATCTGGGGCTTCAGAGGGGCTGTTTTTTGAGATAGAGGCACCAAAATTTCAGCATAGCATCTCGTGCCTCTCTTCAAAACATTTCCCAAGTTTTAAAAGAATGGACCAGGGGGTCCAATTCTATGAGCCCCCAAAGTAGGTGCCCCTATCCAGCATTATTTCCTATGGAAGGAAGGCATTTAAAAGTAGCATGGTCCCTTTAAATGTGATTGCCAGAACTCCTTTTGGATTCAATCATGTTTGTCACACCCTTGCTCCTGGCTGCACCCCAAAAGTTTCCTGGCTCCACCCCCAAAGTCCCCAGATATTTCTTGAGTTGGACTTGGCAACCCTATTCTGCTTTCCCTTCTGTGACATCTGCCAACTTTTAATAGATCCAACCCATTAGGTGCAGAAGCTGAATAGGCTTCTACAGTATCCCGGTAAAATATTACATAGTATAATTGATGAACTGGCTGATTAGCAGAGTAGCATTTCACCACTAACATTCCCCTTTCCAGCGTCTGTTAGGGTTTAAAAATTTTTTTTTTAAAAGACCCAAATAGAGACCCCTACAGTGCAATCCTAAGCACAGTTAGATCTATCAGAGTCAATAGATTTAGAAGGGTGTAATTCTGCTTTGGACTGCACAACGAGGATGGTGAGGGGTCTGGAGGCCAAGTCCTATGAAGAAAGGTTGAAGGAGCTGGGCATGTTTAGCCTGGAGAGACGGCGGCTGAGAGGTGATAAGATCACCATCAAGTATTTCAAGGGCTGTCATATAGAGGATGGTGTGGATTTATTTTCTGTGGCCCCAGAAGGTAGGACCAGAACCAATGGGTTGAAATTAAATCAAAAGAGTTTCCAGCTCAACATTAGGAAGAACTTCCTGACCATTAGAGCAGTTCCTCAGTGGAACAGGTGGTGGGCTCTCCTTCCTTGGAGGTTTTTAAACAGAAGCTAGATGGCCATCTGACAGCAATGAAGAGTCTGTGAATTTAGGGGGAGGTATTTGTGAGTTTCCTGCATTGTGCAGGGGGTTGGTTTAGATGACCCTGGAGGTCCATTTCAACTCTATGATTCTATTATTCTAATCAGTGTTTTCCAGCTGCTGCGTGTTATCTTCATTTTACTACTTAGAAACAGACCTATGTTCAACTGATATGATTACCAGTTAGTGGGAATCACAAAGCTCAGCTCTTTATGTACAAAGAAGACTTACAGGCCTTTGTTTCCTGTCCCTTAGGACAGGATATGATCGCTCCCCCCTCTGCCCTGCCTTTTTACTCGTTCAAAATAAATACATGTAATGGATCATACCACTAAACATTTGTTCATTTCCTAATGACGCCAGCTAATTCTTGTTATCAATCAATTTCTCAAAAGCATAATCAATTTTGCAGACTTTACTCTGTTCTCGGGTCAGTAGTTATTTTATAATTAAACAAAATCTTGCTGGCCGATTTCCCTAAAACATAGTTCATTCACTTACAGTCAATCTTATGTAGAGTTATTCCAGTCAAGTTCACTGTGAAACCAAAACCCTTTGGCTGGAATAACTATGTGAAGGACTGTGCTGTTTATGAGATAGGGAACACCTTTGCATGACAGAGTACTGGGTGTAATCTCTCTTGCTTCGCTTCATACAAAGAAGGATAAGGGAGAAGGAGATTTCTATATCTCAGTTTTCTCTACCTTGAGGAGTCTTAAAGCGGATTGTAATCATATTCCCTTTCCCTCCCTGCAATGAGACTTTGGGAGGTAGGTCGGTTTGAGAGAGTTCAGAGAGAACTGTGACTGGCCCAAGGTCACCCAGCAGACTTCATGCAGAGGTGTAGGGAAGGGGAACAAACCCAGTTCTCCAGATTAGAGTCTCCTGCTCTTAACTACTATGCCATGCTGGCTCTCAGAGGTGGGCACTGTACAAAGACACTCAGTCTGAGCTTTCCCTTTGCCTTCCTCTCAAAAAACATTCACGCTAGCAATTGAGTGTCCACACAGGAGTGTTTTGTGCATTTGTCAGCTGCCATTTCCTGCTCCCTCCCCACTGTGCTACCAGAATGGGCTTTTAGAATTGCTTAATTTTGCCCTTAAGCCTAAACAAATAAAAAGCCAAAACAAAAATTGGAATTCTGAAAAAAATTACTAGATCATGGCAGTACTTCATTATAATGTTCTTGTTCTATAGTATGATAGTAGTTCTTGATTTTAAAAGAAAGTCCTAAAAAGATTTTAAATAAAGTTTTTAAAAAACGGTGGGGTGGTACGCTGGAGAAAATGGTCATCACAAGGAAACTGAAAGAAGAAAAATGTTACTGTGGTAGGTAGGGCCATTAAAATATTCCTATCTCAAATGTGTTTGGTCTGGGTGCTTGGTCTGTGTTGTTTCTGGAAAGATCATACCAAACCAAGTTTTAAAAAGAGGATGAGGAAAGGCCAGATAACAGATGATTAAAGTATGATGTCATCTGGATGCTTCCCCATCCCCCAAAATCCAGCTGCAGTTTGGAAGCTAAAACAGAGGAAAAAACACTGAGTGGATTCTGCCCCGACTTTGGATTTTGCCTAACTCAGCCCTCAGAACTGAGTTCTCCAACATTAGAGCCTCATTCCTAACTGTCTTCCCATGCCACTCCTACTCCTTCAGGACATATTTCCAGCTACCTAATGAGGTAGGCCACTGTAGAGGTTGAACCCAAGAGTAGAGCAGTACCACATCTCACTCTGGAATCTTCCTTTTATCCTGTATGGGATAGGCAGAGAGACCAAAGGGCTTCAGACCTGCTGAGAACTGACATTCCCCGCCCCCCGAACAAAAATTCCACCTGCTCACCAACATGACCCTGATCCAAGCCAAATATTATACCAAAAGAAATCACTTTGCTTCCTGGTACCATGACTAAAATAATAATTGTTCATTAGGCTGGGGTGGAATTCTAGCAGGAGCTCCTTCTCATATTAGGCCACACCCCCTGATGTAGCCAATCCTCCAAGAGCTTACAAGGGCCTTTTGTGTAAGCTCTTGGAGAATTGGCTACATCAGGGGTGTGTGGCCTAATATGCAAAGGAGCTCCTGCTAGAATTCCACACCTGCCATTAGGTAAGAAACAGTAGAGGGACAAGGGACAGTATTGTTGAAGAATAGGCATTATTTATACTGTACAGATTGATTACTGTACAGATTGCAATATGCAAAAAAGGGGGGGGGTGAGCAAGCAGAATCAGAATGACTCCCTAGCCAAGGGACCCAGCCAGAATACTGATGCATGCTATAAATAAAATACAGATGAGACACAAATTACCTGGGAATAAAGTGCCTGGAATGAAGTGAGACATTAGCCTCTCTCAAAAAGCGTTCAACTGAACCCCCCCTCCCCCACAAAACACTTAAAAATATTCTGCTCACAAACAAAAAAAGCAGGCTCATGCCCTCAAGATGGTTAACGGAGAAGGAAAACTGGGGAGATGTGAGATATCAGTTGCATCCTCCATAGAGAGGAGGCACAGTGGCCAAGTCCCTGAGATTTTCCATGTCCCCGCAGTGGCTGTTTCCTTCTCCTGCTGGAGAAAGTTTTGATTTAAAAAAAAAATTGGCACTAGAATATCATTATAGTAATATAATAACAAATACGTGTACCAGGTTCTCTGAATCTCCAGCTTTCATTTTTTAAAAAGTGAGTCTCCAGCCACTTCCAGCATTGGAGATGTAAGTGGAAAGGCATATCTTAGCATGAAAATGGTTAGATTTTTGTTTTAAATGAAAGTTGGGAATTCAGAGAACCTGAGATGCCTGGGCCCTGGGAATTTCATCCTCCCCACCCTTGTCTCTCCCTCTCAGCAGCTCTGCAGAGGCATCCAACAAGGGGTTTTGTTCTGGGTGATTGTTCTAGGCCTCCTATGGGCCTCACTATGTCCTCACTAAAGGAGACCCTACCTGGGGTAAAGAAAGTATTGTATAGTCGGTTCTATGCATGAATGAGTTGAAGCATAAGTGATAACAAGCTCTTTATTAAGTACAACATAGTAGGCAGCTGCACTAACAAGACTTAGAACTGGGCCAACGGGTCCAAACTTATATACATCTCTGGGTTCCCGCGCAAGCACATTCAAACCGGCTGGGGGTTGTGATTGGTCCAGGGCGGCAGAGATTTGGATCCTGCAACCCATTGTTCCCAGGTCCCCAAACTCAGTCTGTATGGCTCCAATGAGCCAGGCAGGAACACCCAAAGTCTTCGCTTGAGTCCACATACATAACAGAAAGGAAAGGCCTGCTATATGTCGCTTGCCTAGTTTTGCCAGGTCTGTGTTGGAAAATACTTGGAGACTTTGGGGGTGGAGCTGGGAGAGGGCTGGGTTTGGGGAGGGGAGGGGAGGGTCTTCAAGCATGGAACAATGCCATAGAGTCCACCCTTCAGAGCTTAAGGAAGAGGAATCTCTGGAGTGTAATTTCACATTATTTCAGATCAACCAGCCAATTCTTGAAGTGCACAGTAAGGGTTTTTTTTTTTTAGATATGCGACTGCACAGTTTCAAGCCACAAAGGCAGTTTCAAGCCACAAAGGGTCGTCAAAATACCCCCATTGCTAAGAAGTACGCTACGCTACTGTTAAAGCTCTTGCTACTGTTTATTTGTATAGAGAAGTGGCTAGTGTTATTTCAGAAGGAATTTATCAGTTATCCCATTTGTTTTTGTCTGTCTTTTTTTTTTTTTTAAACCAAAGACAAATGGCAGTGCTACCAGTTTTGCTTCAGTGATAATGGAATCCTCTTTTTGGAAAGAGAGAGGACTGATCCTCTGTTTCTCAATAACTTTTTTTGTTCTGGTAGTTCTGAGGCTCTTCAGTATTTAAGTTGCTATCCTGCTTGGCATACACACAGTCCTCGGGGGAGATTATTTGCAGAATCAGTTTCATTATTGCATTAAAAATTTTTTTTTCTAATTGAATGATAAATTGTACTTTCTGCAGAGGTTAGCATCGTAACCTTAATGAATCCCTTAGACTTCTATTACTGATGTTAATAATGCACAATGAAAGAGACATTGTTTATTCATTGTCTAATATTCTAGATGGCATGAATAGTCATAGGTCTTCCAGGTTGACATTTCAAGTCTCTCTGTTTTTATTCATGTAGATCACAAGGGCAAACATTTCCTCTTGTGATTCTCTAGTTGCAACTTGCTACTGAGCTGTTCTAAGTAAATATGATGGCATTCTGTTGTGTTGACGTTCATGAACGAGGCCTCCGTTTCATTGTGCCTCTTGTTACAAAGTCCACTGGAAACTATGCAGAGAGTTTTATTGCAATAATAGAATAATAGGTTACAGTTTTAGTAATATGTGTCATAATGTGCTTTTCCATTGCTTGTTATGGTGCAGGGGTAGTCAAACTTGCTTCACATAACCTGAGAGCCACAAGACAGGAAGGAAGGAAAATAGATGGAGCGAGGAGGGAGGGAGAGAAGGCTAGAAAGAAAACCACTTTAACTTTAAATGCATTCTTCAAGCCATTCAAGCCATTCTTCAAGCTTGGCTTGAAGAAAGGATTTAAGGAGACAAATGCCTTCTCCAAGCTGGCCAATGAGGTGGTGGGGGCTTCAAGAGCCACAGAATATGCATGAAAGAGCCACATGTGGCTCCCGAGCCACAGTTTGGCCACCCTGTTATGGTATCTGACATACAAGCAAATGTAGTCCCCAGAGCTTTTTTTGCAGCAGGAACTCCTTTGCATATTAGGCCACACACCCCTGATGTAGCCAAGCCTCCAAGAGAAGACCGCAGATTTATACTCCGCCCTTCTCTCTGAATCAGAGTCTCAGAGTGGCTTACAATTGAAGAGGGACCCCTGAATAATTAATGAATACCTCAATAATAATAATAATGGAAAATATGGTTGTGCCTTCGAAAGAGAATGTCTGATGCAACATTTAGAGTGACTGTTAAGAGGCCCCTCAGAGGAGCTTCTGCTAAACTGTTAAAACCAGACAGGCTAAGGGTGTGAATCCAAGATAACAGAGGCCCCGCAGAGAAGGAGCTCCTTGCTGATAACACAGAGGGACAGAGCAGGGGAAAACTACAAGAAATTACTGGAAGGAAAGCAGGAGGTGGAGCATTTGAATTAGATAAGAGGGGGCTTGTCTGCTTGTTTTGGGGATGAATAAAAATGGTCAGAAGGCTGATGATTTGAACTTAGTCATTTTGAGCTTATGCTGACAAGTTCTACTTTGATGTCAAAGTAAAATACCTCGCTTCAAACCAAGCAATGTGTGGGGCTTCATTATTTACCTGCTACACAATCTCCTTTATCTCCTTTCCTCACAACAGACACCCTGTGAGGTGGGTGGGGCTGAGAGAGCTCTCCCAGAAGCTGCCCTTTCAAGGACAACTCCTATGAGAGCTATGGCTAACCCGAGGCCATTCCAGCAGCTGCAAGTGAAGGAGTGGGGAATCAAACCCAGTTCTCCCAGATAAGAGTCCATGCATATGCATCTGGAAGCGCAGGTGACAAAGGACTCACAACCACCACACCAAACTGGCTCTCTGCTAAAGGGTTCTTATAACAGGGTTCTTATTGTAAGCTCCAGAAGGATTGGCTACATCAGGTGGGTGTGACCTAATGTTCAAAGGAGTTCCTGCTATGTATTTTTTAAAAAGCCCTGATAGGATGTATGATCTCATCAAGTGAAAATTATGCTGTTAGAATGTTGGTCTAAGATTGGTGAGAACTGGTTTGAAATCCCCACTCTGCCATGAAACCTGCAGGGCGAGCTTGGGCTAGTCTCTCTCTCTCAGCCGAACAAAGGTCCAATTGTCGCAAGATGTCCATAGTGTTGGGATCATGTACTCAAGCCATGAACTCCATCACAGTTATACATGGTGTGTATTCTTAACCTAATTTAAGTAAAGGTTAAAATGAGACTCTAAGGCAGGGCCAGTTCAGAGTTTGGGTAGGTGGGACAGAGAGGACTCAGGGGCACCCCTATTCCCTCTACCAGCCCTCACCTTCTTGCCCACCCGCCCACATACCCCATCTGGTTTGGAGGCCCTCCCCCTGCTTCAGGGTCATCAGAAACTGGGGGAGAGGGAGGGAAATATCTGCTGGGCACTCCATTATTCCGTATGGAGAACGATTCCCATAGGGGATAATGAAGAATTGATCCACTGGTATCTGGGGCTCGGGGGGGGGGGGTGCTGTTTTTTGAGGTAGAGACGAAAGCAAAAAGTGAGACAAATAGGCCAAACTGTAAATCTTTTAACAAATTTTAAAGTGACTTTTTAAAATGGTATAAAGGGTTAAATAATAATATTTTAAATTCTTTTTTTTTTTACTGTTGTAACCCTCAAGTTATCAAATTTTAACATGCAGATTCTTTTCAGGACTTTGTATAAGGTACTTTTAAGGTTGTTCTAAATGACTAAAATGTTCTGGTCAATGATTGTAATAATAAACTGAACTGAACTGAGGTAGAGACATCAAATTTGCAGCATAGCATCCAGTGCCTCTCCTCAAAACACCCTCCAAGTTTAAGAAAGATTGGACCAGGAGGTCCAATTTTATGAACCCCCAAAGAACATGCCCCTATCTTTCATTATTTCATTATTTCCAGTGGAGGGAAAGCATTTAAAAGGTGTGCTGTCCCTTTAAATGTGATGGCCAGAACTCCCTTTGGAGTTCAATTATGCTTGTCGCCAGGGCTTTTTTGGTAGAAAAAGCCCTGCAGGAACTCATTTGCATATTAGGCCACACACCCTGACGTCACCACTGTTTCACACAGGACTTTTTGTGTGGAAAAAGCCCAGCAGAAATTCGTTTGCATATTAGGCCACACTCCCTGGTGCCAAGCCAGCCGGAACTGTGTTCCTGCTCGAAAAAAAGCCCTGCTTGTCACAACCTTGCACCTGACTCCGCCCCCCAGTATCTCCTGGCTCCACCCCCAAAGTTCCCAGATATTTCTTGAATTGGACTTGGCAACCTTAGTGCTAGGTGATGGGTGCCACTGCCCTGGCCAAGAGGAACACTGATGCTTTATGCACCACCCACATGCCCCACTCCAACAGCGCTAGGCAACATATGCATCTGGAAGCACAGGTGACAAAGGACTCACAAGCAGGTAGTGGAACAGTATGAGTGCAGGCATTCAAGGAAATGGATGAATAGGGAGGCAGCAGCAGCAGCGGGCCCCCATCACAATCCCTGGGCTTTGGCAGCTGTGTTTGCTTTGTATTTCTCCCATGGGATCCAAGGAACTGGGCAAAGGAAGCTCTGGCTCTTTCTTTCCTTCCCCAGGAGACCAGAAGGGGGAGGAGCCTCAGCCAAAAGAAGGAAGAGAGGCTTGGCTCAGTAGGTCCAATGTGCAATTGAAAGAACATGGCAAAGCAAGCTCTGCCTCCCCTCCTTCCTCCCAAAAGGAGGAGCCTCAGCCAAGCTTTACTCCGTAGCTCCTGTGTGATTGAGCAAGCTTGGCAAAGCAAACTGTGACACAGAAAGAAACAAGAGATAGGGAGAAGGAAGCAGATGACAGCCAATTGATCGGGGGCCTGATAGGTACCCTCTGAGGGCCTGATTCGGCTCCCAGGCCAGATGTTTGACACCCCTGCCTTAGATAATATGGACTGAATAAATTGGGTTTGCCTTCTCCACCTAAAGTCCCCACTCCCAGTTATATTTTTCTGGCAGCATGTTTCACCACTCTGAATTTTGTACACATAAAGGTGCCACTGGACTCAGTGTCAGAGGAAGTGTGCTCGCCAAGAGTGGAGTTCTAGCAGGAGCTCCTTTACATATTAGGCCACACGCCCCTGATTAAAAGGCTCTTTTTTGTAAGCTCTTGGAGGATTGTCTACATCATGGGGGTGTGGCCTAATATGCAAAGGAGCTCCTGCTAGAATGCCATCCCTGGCACTCGCACATGAAAGCTCACACCTTGAGTAAAACTTTGTTGGTCTTAAAGGTGTCACTGGACTCTGAATTTGTTCTACCGCTTCAGACCAACATGGCTGCCCACCCGGATTTACCATTTACATACGTGTCTACATTTTAGAGACTAAAATTAACATCCTAAATATTTCAGAGGCCAGTTGCCTATGCAGCAACCCCAAAGCCTTTGAGAGCAGCACGCCCAGATGCTGAGACTCATTCATTCTGCTGCAGTGCTCGAGCAGCTCTTCTGCAAATGACATTAATCTTGTAAAACGGCTTGTGCAGTAATGCATTGCAGACTGTTTTTCTGTCTGGCAGATTCAACCGCTGTACCTCTTTATTTCTTTAGTGGGAGTGATTCCCCTGCTTTGTGGAAATTGCTGGGGCTACACGGCATGCCAGAATCCACTAATGTGAAATCCCTCTCTGAGTCATCGCCTAATAAACATTACCAAGGCTGCAACAGCTACTGCAGATATAGATCTGTGGAATATTTCAAAACCTGATATTGGACACTGGTGCTGCACTGTATCTGATTCTAATTATTTATTTTTTACAAAAGAATCAACACTGAACTAAAGCTAAACCTTCGCGGGAGAGCAGAGAGACCATGGGAAGCTCGCCAAGAAATCCAAAAAAACCCAAATGTAAACTCCAATAGGCTGTATATTTTCAGCAATGTCGCTATAACACTGCAGTCTTACAAACACTTGCCAAGGACTAAGCCCCATTGAATAGATCCAAGTAGGATTCTGAGTAGACATGCTTAGGATTGCTTTCTAAGGCAGAGTTATGAAGCCTTTTTGCATTTTGCTTGCAGGTTATGGAGTCACTGATATGAATGCTCTCTCTCTTATAGTGGTTAAATGCGCGGGCTCTTATCTGGGAGAACTGATTCCCCACTCCACCACTAGCAGCTGCTGGAATGGCCTTGGGTCAGCCATGGCTCTCACAGAGCTGTCCTTGAAAGGGCAGCTGCTGAAAGAGCTCTCTCAGCCCCACCCACTTCACAGGGTGTCTGTTGTGGGGGAGAAGGTAAAGGAGATTGTGACCACTCTGAGATTCAGAGTATAGGGCGGCATATAAATTCAATATCCTCCTCCTTCTCTCTCTCTCTCCCCCCTTACCTACTTTCCTACCCACCATATGTCAGAATTACACACAGGAATCATATAATAATATAAAATCTGTAATCAAGTAGATACAATGGGCATGCAGAGCGATTGGGCATTCTCCCTAAATACTATGAATGCTTCTGAGTAAACGTATCAGGATCCAGATCCATAACCATAATGCATAATGATTAGCTGGAATATAATTGGTGTTAGTGCTAAGATCTGTGAGACCCTGGTTTGAATCCTATTGGTCCACTATGGACATTCGCTGGGTCACCTTGGTTCAATCACATGCTTACAGCCAAACCTGCTTCACAGTATCAGTATGGCGTTGTAGGTTGCTTGGGGCTCCCAGGGTGTGATATGGAGAACATCAGCCCAAAACTCTGGAAAGCCCTTGCCAGTCAAAGTAGAAAATGCTGACCTTGGCAGACCAGTGGTTTGACTCAGTATAAGGCAGTTTTGTGTGTTCATATGCAATGTATAAGTATGTGTTCATATGCAGTAATAATTAGAATTATCATATGGTATTGCGTGTAGTATAGCCAGGAGATCCTAAGGTTGTCTGGCAGCCTGCAGTTCTAGCTTTTTTAGTATTTGTGCTACTAGGTGGCAAGCTAGACTTGCTTTTGGGGCTGAGAGAACTCAGAGAGAACTGTGATTGGCTCAAGGTCACCCATCTGGCTTCACGTGGAGGAGTGCAGAGTCCAACCCAGTTTTCCAGATTAGAGTCTGCCGCTCTTAGCCACTACACCACACTGGCTCTCTTCATAGGCAGTGTATAAATACAAACACATGAAACTACCTTTTGCTGAGCCAGTCCATTGGTCCACCAAGGTGAACATTGTCTGCTCTGACTGGCAGTGGTTTTCCAGGGTCTTGGGCTGAGGTTCTTCACATCACCTCCCATGTGTTCCTTTTTACTGCAGATGCTGGGGATTGAACCTGAGAACTTTTGCATCCCAAGCAGATGCCACTAAATAAATAAATTAAAATGGGAAATAGCAATAGCATTAGAGATAATTGCAATGCCCTACCACTAAGCCATGGTCCCTGTCTAAACAAATATTTATTAAAATGAGAAATAGTAATACCACTAGAGATGGTTGTGATCCTTGGAAAATATTTGATTTTTTTAAAAAAATATGAGTAGGCAGGGCTTTTTTTTGCAGCAGGAACTCATTTGCATATTATGGACTTGTGCGATGCGTAGTTCCAGGTATGCATCTGGGAGGGGGACGAGTGGATGACAGTGTTCAATACCCCACTGGGTCAATTTGCGTACTTAGTTGTGCTGTTTGGACTAAAAGGTGCCCCGAGGGTTTTCATTAACTTAATAAATGAGACTCTGCTGCCCTGAGCCTGCTTTGGCAGGAAGGGCAGGATATAAATCCAATAAAATAAATAAATATTAGGCCACACATCCTCCAAGAGCTCTTAGTACAGGGCCTATTATAAGCTCCAGGAGGATTGGCTACATCAGGGGGTGCGGCCTAATATGCAAAGGAGCTCCTGCTACAAAAACCCCCCTGTATGTAGGACTATTGGAGAAATCAGATTGGCTTGTGCTTCAGGCCACATGCAGCTTGCTGGGTCACAAGTTGAAAAAGCCTGAAAGGAGCAGAAAAGCAGCTGCAGATATTATTTTCCCTGTGCCCAGAAGCACATTTATGCCACAGAGGATCTAAAAATGTGTTTTTAAATTTAATCTCTTGTAGCAGTGACAAAAGGCTTTATTTTTATTAGCATTTTGTTGAACGCAACCAGCGGTGGGGCTTTTCATCCCTGCTCGCTTCTCTTTTCTTTCTCGTACACAAGAGAGGAATCTCAATTTCTGCAGTCATGAAGAGCTTTATTAAAATTGACAGATGTAAAAAGGATTATGTGCGATCCCTTATAGTTGCTACGGGGCTACCAGCAGTGTCACAGAGATGGCAATCTATTTGTCCTCGTGTAAGACCTGAAGTACATCTCGCATTTATAACCCAAAGGGCACAGTGATCTGGAACTAAATGGAACACTAAAAAAAACACATGCACACATTCTGAAGAGTGGAAATTAATGGAAGATCATGATTTGCATTTTAGCAAAAAGGAATAGTCAAAGAGCGTATCATCTCCGTGGAGTGCAGATCAGAGAAAAGGAGCTTGAATAAAGCTTTTTGATGGGCTCAAGAGCTTGGCAGGGGGAGGGAAGGGGGGGTCTCTGTTTTCAGGCAAATAAAACAGCTTCCAGTAGCAGAATCCACCAATTTTTAAAAAATTCCCTTCATCCCATTTCATTTCCAACACATAAAACATGTATCCTGTATTTTTTTAACTTCACTAATATTTATGTAATTGATTAAGAAGTGAGAAACTGCAGTTCTGTAAATAAAGGAAACGAAATACAGCCTGAAATATTTATTTATTTATTATTAATTTATGTTATTTATACTCTGCCTTTCTCACGTGGACTCTAGGTGGATTTGCCAGCCTCCAGGTGGGACCTATTGCTCCACCATGGACATTTTATAACTGATCTCCAGCTGACAGAGATCAGCTCTCTTGGAGAAAATGGCTGCTTTGAAGTGTGGGCTCTATGGCATTGGACCATGCTGAGGCCCCTCCCCTTCCCAAACCCCGCCCTCTCCTGGATCCACTCCCAAAGTCTCCAGGTATTTTCCACCACAGACCTGGCAACCCTAATACAGAATGAGTCAATATATTCAACAGGATGGGGCAGTCAGTAAACAATGTCATAGGATTTGGATAGTAGAACCAACCAGGCTTCTAAAAATGGAACTGAAGCAAAGCATAAGTATTAACATGACATATTAACTGATGCAAAACTTGCACAGTAGGAGCCTAGTTTCAGCAAGGTAGCACAGACCACAGTCCCTAATCCAAGTAATTTTGTGATTCATTTAGTACAGTGAAGATCTGTTGCCTGGGTAGAAAAGTCCTCTTGAGTAATTCAGTGGATTACTTGAGTAATTCCATGGATTACATAAAACTGAATTATTCAAGTCCTCCTAACCTCCTCAGACAGGCCGTTCTATGAGGTGGGAGTAGGGTTGCCAATCCCCAGGTGGGAGCAGGGGATCCCCCGGATCGGAGGCCCTCCTCCCACTTTAGGGTCATCAGAAAGTGGGGGGAGGGGAGGAAATGTCTGCTGGGAGCTCTATTATTCCCTATGGAGATTTATTACCATAGGAAATTATGGAGAATTGATCCGTGGGTATCTGGGGTTCTGGGGGGCCTGTTTTTGAGGTAGAGGTACCAAAATTTCAGTATAGAATCCAGCGCCTCTCCCCAAAATATCCCCCAAGTTTCAAAAAGATTGGACCAGGGGGTCCAATTCTATGAGCCCCAAAAGAAGGTGCCCCTATCCTTCATTATTTCCTATGGAAGGAAGGACTTTAAAAGGTGTGCTGTCCCTTTTATATGTGATGGCCAGAACTCCCTTTGGAATTCAATTATGCTTGTCACACCCTTAATCCTGGCTCCACTCCTAATGTCTCCTGGCTCCATCCCCAAAGTCTCCTGGCTCCACCCCCAAAGTCCCCAGATATTCTTGAATTGGATTTGGCAACCCTAGGTGGAGGCCACAACGGAGAAGGCACATGTACAGGCAGTTGTTGATTTTGCCCATATGCAGGCTGGCACCAGAAGAAGTCCTTCCTCAGATGACTTTGATACTGCAGACAAAGTGCTGGGTTCATTGTTGTTAAAAACCATAAATGTAAAAGATCATAGCTCACAAAATACTACATGTAATCCCCTTGCAAGTTCTGCTTGTTGAGGCACAACTTGAACTCAAGCTTCCAGACTTAAAACTGGGAGCATTTCTTTTTTTTGACATTGCTAAATCCTGAATTATGGTTCTTAACGGCTGGATCAGACACATCTCTGCAACTCCACAATCTATTGTCCAATACGTTCAAACAACAGTATGAGCAGGCCTCAGATTCAGCAGGAGCTCACAGGAGCACAGCTCCTTAATCTTTCTGACGGTTCCCCCTCTTCCTCCCCACCTACCTTGTCCATTGAATAGTAGGTGCAGCTGCATAACAATCCCTGGATTAGGTAGGGTTGCCAAGTCCAATTCAAGAAATATCTGGGGACTTTGGGGGTGGAGCCAGGAGACATTCGGGCGGAGCCAAGAGCAAGGGTGTGACAAGCATAATTGAACTTCAAGGGAGTTCTGGCCATCACATTTAAAGGGACTGCACATCTTTTTAAATGCCTTCCTTCCATAGGAAATAATGAAGGATAGGGGCACCTTCTTTTGGTGCTCATAGAATTGGACCTCCTGGTCCAATCTTTTTGAAACTTGGGAGGCATTTTGGGGAGAGGCACTAGATGCTATACTGAAAATTTGGTGCCTCTACCTCAAAAAACAGCCCCTCCAGAGCCCCCGATACCCGCAGATCAATTCCCCATCATTCCCTATGGGAATCGTTCATGGAGGTGTATGATGGCTGTGGGGGTGGGGCTTCCCCCGCCGGCCAGCTGGCTGGGGGAGGGGGGAAGTCTGTAAAACTGTGGGATCCCCCTCTGGGACCTGGGGATTGGGAAGCCTAGGATTAGGAGAACGGACAGCCAGCCAGCCACCAGGGACTTTGCCATGCCCCCAGCAGCCCTCATTAATCCCTGGAGAAGCCCATGCCACCCCTTCTCATGTGATTTTGGGCAGCGGGTGGCTTCCTGGCCTTTTGACTGGGGGGGGGGACAGTCCAGGAGAGCCCCAGGTGAATGAGGCCTGCTTGGGCTGGCTGTATCTCTAGCCGACCTCACTCGCCTGGGGCTCTCCTTTCTTGCATCAGATTGCTTTTGGCTGGGGGGCATATTCTAATGAGTTATGCTAATAAGCTCCACCAGCTATTTTTCTACAAAACAACCCCTGAGTAAGAGAGTTGCCTCTTACATATTGCATGGTGGGGGGGGGGGGGAGGCCCAGAAACTAAAAGAGATCCACTTCTTTTCATGCCCTGGGATGTATGTACTTCCGACATCTCTCTATGCAAGCCAAGTGCCCTGCTTCATGTGGCCTCAGGGTGTGAGGTAAGACCATCCTCCACAAGTAATAGCCCTTGGTCATGGGTTAGCCTTCAGAAGTGCATCACAGCCACCTCTGATGAAGTTTAAGCCTATCAGAATGAATAGAGTTCTTATCATTTTGCCTGTGACTGGAGTGATAGCTAAGCCACTGGATACTAACTTCAAAGAAATAGCCTTGTTCTATATATCTTGCTGCTTGTAAACCTCTGTCCTTCAGATGTGTAATCTTATTAGTATATCTCTCTAACAACTCTCCCCCCTCCTCAAATAAGGAAAGGTCAACCTCAGCAGGGGTTGATAAATGTCTGTGTGCCATACCTGATCAGCCTCCAACATCTGAACTACTGGTGACCAGCCAGGAAGTGGATCTTGGGGTCATGGTGAACAAGTCACAGAAAATGTCACCTCAATGCAGATACACCTCTTCTGTGACCTGTCAGGCAATTCGATGGACTCCGCTAACATCCTAAATGTCACATCACTTTTCCAGAAACATTTTTGTGTTTGTAAGGCATGTTTGTGCATTTGTACATATGAAATGTCAGGAAAAGAGATGTTCCGACATTTGCTGCCCTCACACTGCTATCCCACAGCAAATGCTCTGGTTTAAGCTATGAACAGAGTTTTCTTAAGCATATCTTTCCACAGCTCCCATCTGTGGCAGTTGAATTGTTTATGAGTCAGTCACGGTGTTTGTGACAGCATCACTTCTGGTAGCTGCTAGGGACATGGGGACAGCTGAGCAAATACTATAGAATCCGTGGAATACTGTATTGGGAGAGGATCTGAATTATCTGTGCATGGATTCTTGCTGGGTTGTTTTTAATAGACTTTCTAAAATATCCTGGGAATAAAGCTTTTGAGTTATTTTGCACTAGTCTAAGGGTACAACGCACAAAGAACCCCATTTTAACTAGGTAAGATTTTCCTTTCCTCCTTTTTCTTCATATGGACACTTTGAGGATGGGAGAAACTTGGCACAAATTATATGTGCCTTGACTGAGAGAGATTAGATGATCCTCACGAATTCTCCTAGCTGCTGCCAAGAATTTGGCACAATTAGATGTGAATTGGGGGTTAGAATCTGATAACAGCATATTTCTGATTTTAGAATCAGAGAACCCCGTTTAATAAAGATGATCCGTTTAATAAAGATGGAGGTATTCTTCCCATGAGGCATGGTGAGGGGGCAGGTCAGACAGCAGACTGCAAACAAGAATCACAAAGGGCAGCTGAATGGGAAGTGTGGGCCAATATTCACCTGGAAGTTCTTCTGCATAGTCTCTGTGGAAATGAACAGGGAGCTGCACTGTGGGATTTGTGCAGGAAAAAGCTTCCCAGGGGATTTTAGCCCATGTTGTTTGTTTATTTTATTTGATTGATTTCTAGACCTCCGTCCCCCGCACAGCAGGCTTAGGGTGAGTTACAATAATGTATTTAAAAGCAATAATTTAAACATAAATCATGGACACCCATAGTACATCGTGTCTGGCCTCCCTTGCCGCAGTATCCCATCTTATATTGGGCCTACTGAGATACCATCAGTTCTAGCTGTATTTGTGTTATGGCTTGATTAGTTGTCTTTCCCCTGAAACCGAGTAATTTTAACTGTTTTATTGTTTTAACTGTTAAATTTATTGTTAATTTTTATTGTTCATTGTTACTTGTTTAAACTTGCTGAATTCTGCCCTGAGCTTGCTTGTGGGAGAGGGCAGAACAGAAATTAACAAAAATAAAATAAATTAAATCATAATTAAAAACTTGTATAAAACAACAATTAATACTGACCATTAGACAGTCGTTTGTAGCACAATTAGCAGTAACCTCAGGTATGTGAGGATGCAGCATGAATTTTCCACCTCAGGCACCAAGATAAAGCACTAGAAATGGTAGGCTAACTGGGAATTCTAAGCAGAGTTACGCTCGTCTAAATCCATTGACTTCAGTTGAAGGATGTAATTCTGTTGAGGACTGCACTGTAAATTTCCTAGGGCACTTCTAGATGACAGTTGGAGGTGTCATTCTGGGGTTCAGTATGGGGAGGGCACACATTGTTTATATTTTTAAAACCACATTTCCATATTGGCCAGATGCACGGTGTTATTGCTCTTATGGTAATATAACCCCCAGGAACTAGTTGGTTTAGTCCAGGTTATCGTAGCATTCTTCACAGCTCCTGCTTGGGTATCGTAATACACAACCGGGATGCTAAGAAGTGTCCCCCGGAGACAAAAGCCTTTTCCTCACGAGATATCCCTAAGCTTGCTGCCAGCCACATTTGTCTTGTTTCTCTCATCACTATTATTTGTATGGAGTGATCAGAACCCAGGTTGAAATACCCATAGTTAGACCAGTGTGTCTATGTTAGAGAGATGGTACTGTGTAGGGAGTGCAGTACTGATTTATGAGGTGTTTTGTGTTCTGTGGATGAGAAGGGGTAAGGGGAGCGTAGTGTGAGGTGAAAAGTAATGCAACCAGTGTGATGAAAAAGCTATATTCCTGTTTGCCCATTAAAAATGAACATGTAATTAGGATTGCCAACCTCCAGGTCGTACATGGCAATCTCCCGCTATTAGAACTTATCTCCAGGTGATAGAGGTCAGTTCACCTGGAGACAATGACTGTTTTGGAAGGGGGACTCTATGACATTATATCCCATTGAAGTCCCTTCTCTCCCCAAGTCCCACCCTCCTGAGGCTTCACCCCTAAAATCTCCAGGTATTTCCCAATCCAGAGCTGTCAACCTTAAATATGTGGTTACCATGCATACTGTGGGGAGCTATCACAACTTGTATGCTATGAAACACAGCACACACTGCAAATAGACTGCTATTGGTACCAGTGTTCCCTCTAAGCTGAGTTAATATGAGCTAGCTCACAGTTTTTAAGTCTCCAGCTCACACATTTTTGTCTTAGCTTAGGAATAATGGCCCCAGAACAAACTAATTTCTGCAGTAGCTCACAACTTTAATGCCAGTAGCTCACAAAGTAGAGTTTTTGCTCACAAGATTTCACAGCCTAGAGGGAACATTGATTGGTACTATCATTTCTGATGAGAACTGTCTCCATGGAATAAATTGCTAATTACAATTACAAGGACTGATATAGAAATCCTATTAATGAACTTGATGAGCATCAAGGCCCACAAAAACACACAGGCTCAGAGTGTGATGCTCAGATGATAATGGGATTACTTTCCCGTTAAATATGCGTAAAGTGATCAAGGCCAAAATAGTTTAAAATGGCAAAGAGACTAGCGGTCAGGAAATCAGAGTTAGATCAAGCAGCAAAAGGATCTTGAACTTCTGATTATCTGAATTCATTGCGCATCCTTTGTTTCCAAAGTTCATGTTGACAGTCAAGTTGTGCCATTAGCAGTAGTACGTAGTCCATCCCCCCCCCCCCCCAAATGTACCACTTCAGGCTAAAAGTGGGGAAGAGAGGTTGGATGTTTGAATACTATCCTCTAACATTCTCTTTAAATGGAGAACCAACAGTGTGATGCAGTGGCTAAAAAGGCAAATGCAATTTTGGGCTATATCAACAGATGTACAGTGTCCAGATCACGTGATGTGATCGTATTGCACTCAATGCACAGCAGCCAAGAAGGTCAGAGCGCCTGCTCCGGCTGCAACGCCACTGAGGATGTTCTCCGCAGCTGAGAACGAAACGTCTGGAAGGAAAACTTTCTCCAGTAGAACACGGCACTTGAGCCCGAAAGATTCTACAAACCCTAATGGTATTGCTTTACATTGCTCTGGTAAGACCTCACCTGGAGTATTGTGTTCAGTTTTGGGCACCATATTTTAAGAAGGATATAGACAAACTGGAACAGGTCCAGAGGAGGGCAATGAAGATGGTGAGGGGTCTGGAGACCAAGTCCTATGAGGAAAGGTTGAAGGAGCTGGGGATGGTTAGACTGGAGAGGAGATGGCTGAGAGGTGATATGATCACCTTCTTCAACTACTTGGGCTGTCATCTAGAGGATGGTGCTGAATTGTTTTCTGTGGCCCCGGAAGGTAGGACCAGAACCAGTGGGTTGAAATTAAATCAAAAGAGTTTCTGGCTCAACATGAGGAAGAACTTCCTTACCGTTAGTGCGATTCCTCAGTGGAACAGGCTTCCTTGGGAGGTGGTGGGCTCTCCTTCCTTGGAGGTTTTTAAACAGAGGCTAGATGTCCATCTGACAGCAATGAAGATCCTGTGAATTTGCAGTAGATATTTGTGGGTTTCCTGCATTGTGCAGAGGGTTGGACTAGATGACCCTGGAGGTCCCTTCCAGCTTTATGGTTCAGGCCAAGAGCAGGTTAGGTTTAATTCTCCCTTGCCTGGCTAATCTACCTAGTGGTAATAGGGGGGAAATGGGGGGGGGATTTTTTTTTTTAAATGGAGAAGCATTCAGACATTATAATGTCCCACTGCAGACTGACGTGGTGCATTCCGGAGAGATATTACTGATTGATCCTAGCTTGGTGTATAAACTGGTTTCCAGGCTTGGTGTAGCTTTTTTCACAGGACAGCCATCTGGTTTTTGGCTATGCAGGACAGGTTTCCGATTCCCACCATAACCTTTGGCAGTGAAAGGGAGTCCCTTCTTTCTATTTCACCAGTGGAAAAGCTGGTTGGATCCGACCCATTATATTTCTTGTGGTTGGTATCTTTTGTGAGTTTAAGGGTGTTTTTACACTGACAGTTTGTGACTCTCAATCACTGTATTGGAAACTCACCTTTTACATTACCTAACGTTCTCACCACTGTTTTGCATCATTGCTGCCCGAAGCATCTACATTTGTTTTGGTGAGATGGGTTCTGGTGCTGTTGCAACGTTTTTCTTGAAACTAGTTTTGATCCGGTCATTTCTCTACAGGCATTTCAAACTTGTCTTGTAGAACTTTTCATGCGTTTTAAAAGACTCCTCCAAAAGCCACAAGGTGCAGTAATTGCATGAGAACTGATAGCACTTGAAATTTTTACATATAATTGCTTGCCACATCTTGTAATTTAAATTTGTATTGTTTTTGCAGTGCTGACATGATTTCCAAGCCATTGTATACACTTAACTAAGCACTGGTATTCCGGCTGCCCTCTGATCAGAGACACCCCCCCCCCCCCATTGAAATGCTTTCAACAGGCGATATAAAAGTGTGGCTATGCAAAATGAGCAGAATAAGTCCACAAATGTAAAAGGAAAATAATTAAAGCGGAACGGTGGCAGGCAATTTGAAGACTAAAACTCTGGATCAAACTGAATGTAAAAACACCCTAAGTTACCATATTTCATTTAGGCTAGTCATGCCCACCCCCCCAGGCATGACTTTGTGCTGATGCTGCGTCATCACTTCCAGTTCACTCCAAAAGTGATGTAAGCAATGTTCCCTCTAAGCTGCAGAGTCTTGTGAGCAAAAATTCTACTTTGTGAGCTACTGGCATTACAGTTGTGAGCTACTGCATAAATTATTGTGTTCCTGAGCTGAGACAAAAATGTGTGAGCTGGAGGCTAAACATCTATGAGCTAGCTCATGCTAACTCAGCGTAGAGGGAACACTGGTTGTGAGGCTGAGATTAATCAAGTAGGTTTGCACCCCGCCCCCCTTCCCGCTCAACTGGGAACCCTAAATACTTCCTCTAAGGTTTGGAGCCTTGTGAGCAAAAATTCTAGTTTGTGAGCTACTGGCATTAAAGTTGTGAGCTACTGCATAAATTAGTTTGCTCTGGGGCCATCCTTCCTGAGCTAAGACAAAAATGTGTGAGCCAGACGCTAAAAAACCTGTGAGCTAGCTCACACTAGCTCAGCTTAGAGGGAACACTGTGTAGATATGATGACATTTGTTTTTTTAAATGCAAATGTTATTCAGAAAAGAAGGGTGAATACAAAGCTTTATGAAGTCTTTCACAAATACAAAGCTTTATAAGTCTTTTAACAATATTTCCTGTGTGCTTTATACTATAATGGCAAACTAATGATTATTTTGGGATTGCTATTTTGTGTTACATTTGGGTCCCCTATACTTATACAGAATCTGAATTCAAACCGGAAGCTCTGTGAATTAAATGCTAAAATGGATGATGTTTTTGATTAACTGCCTGGTGATGAAGACAACATAAAACCTGATTATTATTTTTTTTAAAAAACACCCCATTGACTGTTTTTACAGACTCATCAGGTTTTTATGCATGAAATTATATGACTCAAACTTGCTTTGGAGTAGAACTAGACCAAACGTGCACAGTTTTGGTGTACAATACAAATGCCAAGGGACATCATTCTGTATAATAAGGTCATTGTTTGAGGCAGGCTGGTGGTTGCCTCAGAAAATAGCCGACACTTCTTTGCTGAACATGGCAACATCTCTCTCTCTCTGTAAAAAAAGTAATGGAGCAGTAATGAGATGGAGAAGTTGCTGTTCAATGCAGTCACTTGTTGTTGGCAGCCGGCGACTAGATTTTCATTATATTACTGCTATGAATACCAACAGATGGCCAGGCAATGAGTACACATTTTTATAAATAAAATTCTGATTATGTCCAGCTTCTCGATAGTTATTTCACTTTATATTTGGCAGATATAGGTAGAGATACACACATGCATCCTTATTAGCATCTTTTATTCATCTTAAATCTTCACAGTTCTGCCAGATCTGGAAAACTTATGCCAGTTTTAAAAATCCCTGGCACATTCATGGTGAGATGAAGCCATTCCATGCGCCCTTTTGATGCTTTCAAAAAGGAAAGCAGGAATATTTGAGGCAGTGATGCTGTCACTACTTGACTTGGGGGGCAGCAGTGCAGGGCTCCAGCTCACAAGCTGAGCTGAGACATCCTTCAAAAGTGGGCTGTAGCTTTGCAATTGAATTATATGTCACTAGTAGGGTCGCCAGCTTCCAGGTAATGGTTGCAGGTTTCTCAGAATTACGTCTGGTCTCTACAGAGATCAGATCCCAGGGCTTTTTTTTTTTTGTAGAAAAAAGCCCATCAGGAATTCATTGGCATATTAGGCCACACTCCCTGATATCACCATTGTTTCACATAGGACTTTTTTGTATAAAAAGTCCAGTAGGAGCTCATTTGCAAATTAGGCCACACCCCTGATGCCAAGTCAGCAAGAACTGTGTTCCTGTGCATTCCTGCTAAAAAAAAAAGCCCTTGTGGGGTCCATGGCATGATACCATGCTGAGGTCCCTGCCCTCTCCAAACCATGCCCTCCATGGACTCCACCCCTCAAATCTCCAAGAATTTCCCAATCCAGAGCCAACAACTGTAGTACTAGTTACCATCTTATGGGGCTGCCAGAATACCATTAAGGCCGGAATCTAAAATGACCCAGGGGTACCACTCCACTGCTTGGAGGAATGAATCCTAGCTAGAAGCAAACATCAGTATTCTGTTGTTAATGGGACCTGTTTCAAAAACACAGAGAAGGTCCCTGCATTTCAAACAAACAAAAGAAAACACACAACATTTAAGATAGAAAGCTATGGGATTGGATTCCACCAGGGCTATTTTTGTAGAAAATGCCCAGCAGGAACTCATTTGCATATTAGGCCACACCCCTGATGTCACCATTGTTTCACACAGGACCTTTTTCTTTTAGAAAAAGCTCAGGAAGAACTTATTTGCATGTTAAGCCACACCCCCTGATGCCAAGCCACCTGGAACTGTGTTCCTGTGCATTCCTACTCAAAAAAACCCTGGATGCCACTAAGGACCCTGCTGGTTGATCAGGAAAACAGCTTGGGATTGAATGCTGAAGCCCCTTCTCCATGTGTGCCATGGTTTCCAAATCCCATAGGAATTGAGGTAAAACTGTGACTCACCTTAGACACAACGTGTGTACTTTGTATTATATCAGTTGGCCTTTTAATTGACCACTGTGTAGAAATGTACTTGTTATTTTTGTACCTGTTTGCTCTTTTAGTACATGCACAGGGCCGGCCCTAGACTGTCTGGTACCCTAGGCAAGTCTAACTTCTTGCGCTCCCCTCCCTCGCACTGATAATGTCACCGAGTCACATGGGGAGTACCCAATCTGCACCCCAAAAAGTCTGGCACCCTAGGCAATCGCCTAGTTTGCCTAGTGGCAGAGCCTGCCCTGTACGTGCAAATGGTTTTGTTAATTTAAGCAGAATTTTGGAAGGTAGCTTTGTTCTTCAAATGGAAATCGTTATGCATTTGGAGGAAATGAAGACATCCACAGAAATTAGCCTGTAATCCTTTGTCTGCTCAACAGGCTGCTTGGCCTCATGTACCGCTGCCCTCTAGATTTCTGTGGACTTATTTATTTTATTTATTTAGAATTTATATCCCGCCCTTCCCATGAATGGCTCAGGGCGGCTTCCAATAATGAATCCAACATAAAAATTAAACAATATTTAGGCATGTAAAGGGTTAAACATTTAAAACAGATAAAACCTTAAAATTAATAAATAATCCATGTGTATATAAAAGAGATCTGGCAAGTACGTTAAGTTCTCAAGCTAGGTATAGGCTAGCCGGAAGAGGGTCGTCTTACAGGCCCTACGGAACTGCGGAACTTAAGCAGGCCTAGCTGAGCACTGGGTTGTAGTCACGATGTGAACGTATATCTAATTGATCTCCAAGGAGCTTCCATTTCAGAGACACATTTGTGAATGAATATCAGAACTTGCGATGTAGGAAATAACAACTCAATGGTGAAAGTTGTTAGAACGTGGTCCTTCTAGAGGGAATGAGAAGATTAAAGAATTTTGTACCAGGCAATTTTGAGTTCAAGGGTAACGAGACTCATTTGTAGGATGTTAATTATTAAAAGCAATTAGCCTTGAGATAGTTCAGGAAATGCCCTGTTTGAAATGTTAACGTTGATTGTTTTCAGTTGTGCTCCTCATAAAGCACACAATTGAACTCTTTTAATTTGTAGAGTGGCCTTTGCTTTTCAGCTCCTGCTGGTGGCACTTTAGTGGTGGAAAGTGCTGTCAAGTCATAGCCGACTTGTAGTGACCCCGTAGTTGGGCTGCCCAGCTCCTGCTGGGGCTGGGGGATTCCCCTGTCTAGAAGGCCACAAACCACCGACAGGGAGCAGACTACTAGCGGGATCCCCACTCCCGAAGAGCTGGAAGTGATGGCATTGTGCTGGGCACATTTCACTGGGGATACTCTAGGATTCGCAGCGAAAACATTATGGTAGTATAGAGTTTTACTGTGAATCCTAGAGCGTCCCCAGTGTGACACAGCGGCAGAGGGACTTGGCAACCCTACCCCATAGGGTTTTCAAGGCGAGAGAGGTTCAGGGGTGGTTTACTATTGCCTGCCTTGGTGTAGCAACCCTGGGCTTCCTTAGAGATTTCTCATCCCAATACTAATCAGGTCAGACCCTGCTTTACTTCCGAGATCTGACAAGATCAGGCTAATCTGGACTATCCAAGCCAGAGCTTTCTGCAGCTGCCCATCCCCAGATCCTTAATGGCAAGTAGCAAGAGCTTTTGAGAGAGTAAGAATAGAAGAAGAAGAAGATATTGGATTTATATCCTGCCCTCCACTCCAAAGAGTCTCAGAGTGGCTCACAATCTCCTTTACCTTCCTCCCCCACAACGGACACCCTGTGAGGTGGGTGGGGCTGGAGAGGGCTCTCACAGCAGCTGCCCTTTCAAGGACAACCTCTGCCAGAGCTATGGCTGACCCAAGGC
Source organism: Heteronotia binoei (assembly GCF_032191835.1). Lineage (NCBI taxonomy): Eukaryota > Metazoa > Chordata > Lepidosauria > Squamata > Gekkonidae > Heteronotia > Heteronotia binoei. The sequence continues at coordinate 25,833,452 of NC_083231.1, read as the reverse complement.
CATGCTAGCAGGTGCAAGTGGAGGAGTGGGGAATCAAACCCGGTTCTCCCAGATAAGAGTCCACACACTTAACCACTACACCAAACTGGCTCTCCAGTGAGAGAGTAGTGGTTATCAGCCTCACTATGTGAACTGAGCATTCCAAAGATATGGGCTACTGCTCAGTGGTGCCCTCAGAATGGAACAAAACTTTAGTTGAGGTCTGTACAACCTGTGACCATCAAGGTGAGTTTCCTCAAGCCAGGTACGATGGATTACCGGTGACTTAGCAAACCTGTTTTCCTTGTTTGTCTTGGACTCTAAAAACTGGAGAGACATAACAATGAATGCCAGAGAACAGGTAATAGAATCCACTGATCCCTTCCAAAGGTCTATAAAGATTCTGTTTACTTAGGTTCTGAACAGCCACTGAAAACCAGGCTTTGTTTTGGGCAGAAGCTCAAAGGAGTGGAGCTCCAGAACCTCTTTCTTTCTTACCCCCTCCCCAAATAATTGCTTCTGGGCTCCACATTGTTCAAACCCTGTGAGAATTTTGCTAAACTCTAAGATTTGACACACTTTCTAATATTTCCCCCCACAAAAAATAATGGGAAAATAACCAAAACATATAAAGCAGACAGATGGAAATATTCATCATGCTACTGTGGCCACACAGGAGAAAGTAATTATGAGCTATTATGAGCTAATATGTAAAAAGTATGATGGGAGGAAGATTTTATTATGACAATTATAATTCAAGAAGCATGTTAACATAGATGCTGAGCTGATATAATTTAGTACACCTTGTGGTGAGGTCAGGGGTGTGTGGAATATACAAATGAGTTGCAGCTAATAAGCTCCGGCACCTCTTTTTCTATGAAATGACCCCTGCTGAAAACCATTCAACTATGTTCAACTTGTAATCGATATAACTGAAAAGTAAAATGCCTTTGTCACTGCGCTGGTGCAGAAGGCTAAATGACAGGGAAAGGGATTTTGAAAGAACCAAAAAACAGGAAGTGGAAGTACTGGAAACGACAAAAGATGTCTCTAGGAATTCTGAGGAAGACACTGCAGGATGGAGTAAGGCAGAGTCAGCACCCCAAATGTCTCTCTCTTTCCAAAAAAGCCAGTAAGAATTGGGAGATACAGGTCTCTTTTGAGTTAGTAAGCATTAACAGAGTTGAGAATTTGCAGGCTGACTGCTCAGCTCAGTTGAGATGCCAACCCCTGGAAGAGTGACCATAGAAGCGTATAGGGTTTTTTTTGTAGAAAAAGCCCAACAGGAACTCATTTGCATGTCACTGTTGTTTTACACAAGGCTATTTTGTAGGAAAAGCCCGCAGGAACTCATTTGCATATTAGGCCACACATCCCTGATGACACCATTGTTTCACATGAGGTATTTTTTGTAGAAAAAGCCCAGCAGAAACTCATTTGCATATTAGGCCACACCCCTTCATGCCAAGCCAGCCAGAACTGCGTTCCTGTGTGTTCCTGCTCAAAAAAAGCCTGGAAGTGTATAAAAAGAAGAGAAATCACTCCGCAACTTGGACATCATTCTGCCCCAACCATACACACTGTTATTCCCTTCCTTGCCAGCAATTCACATTTTGGGGCCAGCCACCCAGTATGGATGGACATGAGCATGAGGGCACAAATACGAGCTCCTTCTGCTCTTCATTTATTAAAAGTTTTCACTTTGGGGAGAATAAAAGTCACTGTCGGTGTACAAAACTCACCCAGCTATTTGTTCTTTCTTACTTCTTTAAAGACTCCCAATTTATTACAAAAGCAAGGGTGATTGGTTTCTTACAAAGTGATCCTTTGGCTCTGTCTTCAAGTGGTGAACCACAATGCCTTGGCAAACCATACTGCTTTTTTGCCCCCAGTAGAGCTTTTGGAGGGATTGCACATGCACTCAGCACAATCACTGCTACAGTCAATAAGATTGAGGCAAAAATTATTGTTTGCCCCATATTCTCTTATTTATTTAATCACTGGTCTCCAGGGAGGAATCAATGCATTCCCTGGTTTGCTTCTTTTTATTGCATGAGATGATGGACATTTGTATGGGTGAAGCCCTGAGAGGATTTCCTGCATGTACAGGTGTTTCTTCAGATCCTGGGTTGTTTATGCTGGAAGGGGGAATTTGGTATTCTCCTAAACTGCCCAGAGAAGACAAAGCAAGATGGCTCCCCCTGTTGCATTGACAGGCATTCTTGCCTCTTCTCCTCCAGTCCCAACAAAGTCCCAAGAACTCTGAACTTTCCTTCTTCCATTGCTCCTTTCTCCTTTCCTTCTTTTCCACACCCTTGTTCCCCTTAGCATTTCCAAAAGTTGCTCATAATTGGTGACCCAATTCTGATTCATGCTGCTGGGAATTCACTTATCTCATGGAATTGTATATTTTCAAGATGGTTTCCTTGATACCAGCCTAGGAGGTGGCATTGCTTTCAGCACATCCAGCTTATTAACATTTAATCATTGTGTACCCCAGCAGGTCTAAACTTATCTAAATCTTAAGAGCATTAGAAGAGCACTATGCTTGTTCTTCAGTTGCTTGTTCTCTAGTAACTGAACATGGGGGGTTATGGCTATTATGAGCTAATATGGCTATTATGAGCTATCTCCTGGTATACCCCCCCCCCCCTTCCCCAAAGAGCACTGCACTTGGTTGACAAGAATCTACTGGTGGTTCCTGGTCTGAGAGACACTCATCTGTCCTTGACCCGGGCCAATGCTTTTTCTGCCCTGGTCCTAACCTGGTGGAACTCTCTGTTGAACAACATCAGTGCTCTGTGGGACTCAATGCAGTTCCACAGGACATGTAAGACAGAGATGTACCACCAGGCATTTGGATGAGGACAGCTACAGCTTTCCATCTGGGTGGAACTCCTGTTTCCCTCCCCCCACAAGGCAGTGGCATATTTTGGCAGTTTTATCACCATCTTATTGGTTACAGGTTCAGTATTGTCCCACTAATGTAGGACAATATTTTAGTATTTTAATTGTGAATGTATTGTGGAAATGTTTTTATTGATGTACACAGGGCCCTTTTTGTAGAAAAAGTCCAGCGGAAACTCATTTGCATATTAGGTCACACCCCCTGATGCCATCATTGTTTCACACAGGGCTTTTTTGGGTGGGAAAAGCCCAGCAGGAACTTATTTGCATATTAGGCCACACCCCCTGACACCATGCCAGCCAGCACTGCATTCCTGTGCGTTCGTTCATAAAAAGCCCTGGATATACACCACCCTGAGCCCTGTTCCACAGGGAGGGCGGTTTTAAAATTGAATAAAATAAATAAAATAAATAATTCACTGGTTATTATTATGGACAAACCTATCTGCTCTGAATGTGACTCTTCTCATTCTGAAAATCTCAGGTGGTGATTGTCACCACATTTAAGGGGAGCAGTGGATCACCATAAATTAACTCTGCATCATGTCAAGAAACCCTTTCTTTTGCCTATCCTGAACCTAAACACTAGTCAGTTATGAAGTTATGAAGTCAGTTATGAAGCCTTTTTGCATTTTGCTTGCAGGTCATGGAATCACTGATACCAATGCTTCCATTCTCTCTCTCTCTCTCTCTCTCTGTGCTTTCTCCACACCATCCTGTCTTGCAATCTGTCCACCTTCAGACCTTCTGTTGATTAAAATAAATGAGAGTCATACAACCAAGACAATCGCTCTGGCAGGCTTTTGAACAGCAGTTAACATTCAACAGAGATGTGGCTAGTGGATAACACAAAGTCAAAATTCTTTCTGTTTTAATCTGATAAAACAGTGAAAGAGTGACAGGAGAATCCCAGGGTTAAAAGAAATTCAGAAACGGTGTTCGTGGCTTGAAGGTTAAAGCTGTGTCAGCCCTGTACAGATCTTGTGAATCAATGAATGCAGATTCCCTGGTGTGTTTGGCACACACTCTGTTCTACAGTCCCAGGCAGGCCGTAAAAAGGAGAGGAAAACCAGTCTGGTATAGACAATAGGAAACCGAGATCAGTGTTGTAACTCTCCAGTGGCGAAAGTGACTAGGATTCTCCATGAATTACAGCCGATCTCCAGACTACAGGGATTAGTTCCTCTGGAGAAGTTCCCATCTCTCCTCAAACTCTTCCCACCACAGACTCCACCCCCAGGAACTTCCTCTAGGAAATTCTTAGTCTCCACTAAGGGCTGGCCCTGGACTGCCTGGCATCCTAGGCAAGGCTAACTTCTGCCCCCCCCTCTCCCCAGTAATGTCACTGAGTCACATTGGGGTGCTCAATTCAGTACCCCCAGAAGACTGGCACCCTAGGCAATTGTCTAGTTTGCCTAGTGGCCAGGCTGGCCTTCTAACTTCCTAACCCAGAGTTGGCAACTAGGGATGCCAGCCTCCAGGTGGGACCTGGGGATCTCCCAGAATTATAGTTCATCTCCAGGCTACAGAGATTGGTTTTCCAGGAGCAGGGCTTTTTTTGAGCAGGAACGTAGTTCCAGCTGGCTTGGTGTGAGAAGTTGTGGTCTAATACACAAATGAGTTCCTGCTGGGCTTTTTCTACAAAAAAGCCTTGTGTGAAACAATGGTGATGTCAGGGGGCATGGCCTAATGTGCAAATGAGTTCCTGCTGGGGTTTTATACAAAAAAAGCCCTGCCCAGGAGAATATGGATGCTTTGAAGGGTGGATCTTACCACCCCACCCCCCATTCTCCACTGATGGCCCAGAGGGATCTGGCAACACTGCCTAGCTCAGAGAGGTCTGGATTCATATCTATGAGCACATTGGGTGACCTTAGGTTAGTCATCCCCTTTGAAAAATAAAGTTGCCCATAGGTTTGCTAAGGGTAAAATGAAGCCACATATGCCATGCTGAGTGCCTGGAGAAAGGCCCTTTTGCTTCCACATTAATCAATAAAGCACTGTAGTATGAAATGCACTATTTCGGTATTGATTTCATACGCTATTTCTGCTAGTTATTTTGACCACACATTCATTCATCCTTGTCTCACTGTTCCTTTTCTTTTTTTTTTTTTTTGCTCTCAGAAACAATAGCTGACACAACCATTTATTTTCTGCCCCTTAGACTTGTGTATCCTGGAACGACACATTTCCTGCCCACAGTTATCAGGAAGAACCCACCATTTTCATGTGCAATGTTAATTGAACCATTTTAGAAGCCAGAACATGGGGTTTTGCATACTTGACAGCTGTATATATGAAGAATCAAAGACTTGTCCCCGGCTTGTTTTTAAAGGCTTATTTTGTTTTTATATTGATAGTTCTGATGTTTTTATGATTGTATAGTTTTTTGTTTTTTACTTATTTAAGCTGCCTTGCGTTGGACTCTGGAGAAGTGGTGTATGAATTCTAGAAAGGAGGCAAGCCAGCCATCCAGCCAATAAGCAAGAAAGCAAGTCTGAGTGGTCTCTGCCCAGTTTGTAATTAGGGTTACCAACCTCCAGGTGTCACCTGGAGATCTCCTGCTATTGCAACTGATCTCCAAATGAACCAGATCAGTTTGTTCACTGAAAATGGCTGCTTTGATTATTTGAGGAAGAGTTATCTGAACTGTATAATGCAGCTAATAAGACATGCTCTCCTCTTAGTCATGGGATCTTGCCCACTGTGGGCCTTCCTGCTAGCTACTTTTACCAACTTCAGGCTCCAGCATTACACAGAAACTTTTTTCTAGCTAGGTTCAATGCCCTCCCTTCAGCAATTTTAACTGGGAGATTTAACAGTACACCTTTTGCCAATAGACTATGCCCTTGTGTAAGTGGGTCCATTGAAACAGTGTCTCACGTGTTATTAGGATGCTGTTATTATGTTAATATTCGGCACAGCATTTTATTGTTAATTCTTGATAGTATCTTAGAGCTTCCTGATTCATATAAATTGCTGTATCTATTAAACAGCAATGATGAGAACATAATTAATGCTGTGGCAAAGTTTTTGAAGACTGCTGTTCTTATACACAGTAATGTATTGTAATCAGGGTTTTTTTGTAGCAGGAACTCCTTTGCATATTAGGCCACACACCCCTGATGTAGCCAATCCTCCTGGAGTTTACAGTAGGCCCTGTAAGAAGAGCCCTGTAAGCTCTTGGAGGATTGGCTACATCAGGGGTGTGTGCCCTAATATGCAAAGGAGTTCCTGCTACAAAAAAAGTCCTGATGGTAATTTAAATTTATATTTGACAGATTGATTTTTGATTTATTTTTGTATGGATTTTAGACCCTTTTAGAATGTTCTTTTGTCTTTACTCCTGCTGGCATGTTTTATCTATTTGTATGCAGCTGCAAGTGGAGGAGTGGGGAATCAAACTCAGTTCTCCCAGATAAGAATCCACACACTTAATCACTACACCAAACTGCCTTGTTACATAAACTTTGCAAAAGAGAAGAGATTTGCCTCCAAATATGCATATATCTGTTTCGCAGTGAAGTCATGGATTTAATTTTGCATTTTTATTATTATTTCTTTGTAGGGCTTCAGCTCATTAATGTATCATAATGACTTACACCAGTGTCTTAAAGATCACTCAGTGATATGTTGGAGAATGGCCTTATGGTTAACGGAGAACAATACAATTTCATAATTCAGATGGGATATTCCCACCCCAACCTCCTTCTTATCATTCCCCTCCAAGCTTTCTGTGTCTAAAGCAAAGAGTCTGACAATATCTTGCAACAGTTTCTTCCTGCAGCTTCAGGAAATTGTCTCCTCTGCTCTTCATTAGGGAGAAATACGCCCAAGGCAGTTCTCTATTTGTCTGTTGTGTGTACCTTCCTATTTTCGGCTTGGTCATTTAATGAGTATCTCCCTGCCCCGGATTTCTCTGTAGCATTCTCTGTGCTAATACTTGAATTGGAATCTGGATGATTTACTGTTGTGTTGATCAAAAGGAGTTAATGATTTTCAACTTGTGTTCAGAGCGCAGTGTGATGGTTAGTGTGTCAGCAGAGTCTCTGGTACTTAGTAGCCCCCCTTTTTAGATCTCTGGTAGTTAGTAACCTCCCCCACTCTTTTTCAGGGTCTAATTCAAGCCAACTGATGCCCTAAGCACATGCCAACAATGATGCCCCTCAGCCCTTTCATTGCTTAACTGACAAGACATAAAGACTCAATAAAGGCTGAAAGTAAAATAAGAGATTTAAAAATTCAGTTTTCTTCCAGGCCAGACCACAGAACTATATTAAATATAAACAGGACTTTTTTTTTTGTATCAGGAACTCCATTGCATACTAAGCCATACCCCTCTTATGTAGTCAATCCTCCAAGAGCTTACAGGGCTCTTATTATAGGGCCCACGGCTGGCGTTTGAGAGTAGGCAGGGTAGGTGGCTCTCTGGGGTGCTACACCACCTGGGGGAATCACTAGGCACTAGGGTTGCCAAATCCAATTCAAGAAATATCTGGGGACTTTGGGGGTGGAGCCAGGAGACTTTGGGGGTGGAGCCAGGAGACATTGGGGCGGAGCCAGGAACAAGGGTGTGACAAGCAGAATTGAACTCCAAAGGGAGTTCTGCCCATCACATTTAAAGGGACAGCACACCTTTTAAAATGCCTTCCTTCCATAGAAAATAATGAAAGATAGGGGCACCTTCTTTTGGGGCTTGTAGAATTGGACCCCCCAGTCCAAACCTTTTGAAACTTGGGGGGTATTTTGGGGAGAGGCACTACATGCGATACTAAAAAATTGGCACCTCTACCTCAAAAAACAGCTCCCCCAGAGCCCCCGATACCCGCAGATCAATTCCCCATCATTCCCTATGGGAATTGTTCCTGGAGGTGCATAATGGCTGTGGAGGTGGGGCTTCCCCCGCCGGCCAGCTGGCTGGGGGAGGGGGGAAGCCTGTAAAACCGGGGGATCCCCCGCTGGGACCTGGGGATTGGGAAGCCTACTAGGCACCCCCTTACTCCCCTTGCCCAGTGCACACCACACTAAGCTCCTTGGAAGCCTCTGAAGAGCGTAGTGTTTTAGTGGCGCCTGCCTGCTTTTCCCATGAAGGCGCCGCTCGGCCACTTTCGACTCAAAAGCGGATGGGCACTGCTAAAACACTGCGCATGTCTGCAGGGGGAAAGCGGCGGCACGGCAGCTGTTGTGTGCCGTCCTTCGCTCTCTCATCCCCCTCATGTTGACATCACTTCTAGTGCAGTCATCGTGACATGCACAAAGTGTGTGAAAAAAGAAATTATAAAGGGAGCTTGCCGGGGGTGGGGCGTGGTGCAGGGGTCTGCTTCGAGTGGCGGAACCCCTAGCACCGGTCTTGATAGGGCCTACTGTAAGCTCTTGGAGGGTTGGCTGCATCAGGGGTGTGTGGCCTAATATGCAAAGGAGGTCTTGCTACAAAAAAGCCCTGAATAGAAACTTTTAAAAATTTATTTAACACTAAGTAGCAGTAAGCAATATAAGGGGGGGGGGATCGCTGTGGTTCCCCTCTTCCCTTGGTGTCCTAAGCACATGCTTATTTTGCTTAATGATTACTCCTGGACTAGGTATTGGATTAGGAGCTGGAAGACCCCGTTTCAAATCCCCACTTTCCCATAAAGCTCACTGGAAGCCCTTGGGCTGGTCCCACGCTCTCTCAGCTATAATAATAATTAGCTATAATATAATTTATTATGTAGTTGATTATATTTAAACTGTTTACATTGTTTTACTTGAATCATGGAATTCCATGTCTGTGAGCCGCCCTGAGCCCGCCTTTGGCGGGGGAGGGCGGGATATAAAAATAAAATTATTATTATTATTATTATTATGCCTACCACACAGTACTGTTGAGAAGATACAGAAAAATGTACGCTACTCTGAGCAACTTGGATAAAGGGCAAGTTAAAAATGAATTAAAATAAATTTGGTCGCTAGTAAACTGATACCCCAGTCCACAGTTCCATGTAATACCTGAGCTCTCCATCGGCTTCCTCAAATTGGAGTTTCATATGCAGGGCTTTTTTTGTAGCAGGAGCTCCTTTGCATATTAGGCCACACACCCCTGCTCTAGCCAATCCTCCAAGAGTTTACACTGCTCTTAGTGCAGGGCCTACTGTAAGCTCCAGGAGGATTGGCTACATCAGGGGGGGATGAGGCCTAATATGCAAAGGAGTTCCTGCTACAAAAAAAGCCCTGTATACTAATTCATATTTTAACTTCTTAATAATCTTCCTCTGAATACTGACTCAAGTATTCAGTCATCTAGGCAGACTATTGGCTGCACTGATCTTCTTTCCAGTTGACTGCACTCAGTCTAATGATGCTGGATGACTGTTGACAACCTGGGAGACCCAAGTTCAAAGCCCCACTTGATGAAGCACATCTTGGACCTGTCACTGTCTTACTGTCTAACTTATCTCTTTGGTATGTTGTGGAGGTAAAATGGAGGAGGGCAGATTGACACATGCCACCCAGAGTTCCTTAAAGAAAGTTTAGGATAAAATCAGTAGAGAAATAATTGTCCCATCCCAGTTTGCTGAGCTTTGGTCCAAAAGGGCATCATGATCTCCTGTCTTGTTGACAGTTCTGGTGGGTTGGAGAATCAGCCAGACAAGCCTGAAAGGGGAACAGTTTTAATTCACTGGTTAGTGGCCTGACAGAAATACAATTGCTTAAAAATGGTGGAAAGCGCCATCAAGTAGCAGCCGATTTATGGTGACCCCATAGGGTTTTCATGGCAAGAAATGTTCAGAGGTGGTTTGCCATTGCTCAGTGGTTATTTATCAATGTATAGATGTTTACCTTGCCCATTCATCCCAGAAGATAAGGGGGCACACATAGGTCACGATCAGACGAGCTATCAGCTCCGATGTAATTACTTCTCCTCACCAGATTTTACAGGTGTGTCCAGACAACCACATCTGTATAGTGTTTGTAGGCCACTCCTCTTCACCAAAACCAGAGAAAGTCTAGTGGTGGCTGATCCAAGTAGTCTTGCTGTGCATTTCTTGATATCTGATCACTATGCTGCTAAAGCAAGGCTGTTACAGTGTCCTGCAGGGGTTAACCTGCCTCACAGGTGATTGTGAGAATAAAATAGGAGAAAGGCCTAGGATTCAAAGAGGCTGAAGGCCAGGGGTTGATTGCAACCAGCTTTTCCCCTGATGAAAAAAGGAGGAAGCACAGGGGTGGAATTCTAGCAAGAGCTCCTTTGCATATTAGGCCGCACCCCCCTAATGTAGCCAATCCTCCTTCAAGAGCTTACAAGGCTCTTTTTTTTGAGCTCTTGGAGGATTGGCTACATCAGGGGTGTGTGGCCTAACATGCAAAGGAGCTCTTGCTAGAATTCCACCCCTGGAGGAAGGGATCCTTACTGACCACCAGGAAAGAAATGCTGGGGATCACAGGATCTGCATCAAGGATACCAGCTCTGGGTTGGGAAATACCTGGAGATTTTTGGAAGTGGACCCTGAGGAGGGCAGGGTTTGGGGGAGGGGAAGGGGAAGGATCCCAATGGGTTACAATGGTGCAATGCCATAGACTCCATTTTCCAAAATGGTCATTTTCTCCAGGTGAACTGATCTTCATCTCCTGGAGACCAGCTGTAATCCCAGGAGATCTCCAGCCACCAGTTCTAGGAGAACTTGTTCTGAACCTTGTTGGTCTCCTGTGAATGTATTGTAGAGTTTGGGTTTCAGTAAGTCTCCAAACTGAAGAAAGACGGATGAAACATCTTGATATCTAGAACAGACGTCTTTGGAAGGGCTCCTTTTAGTTCCACAAACTAAATACTGGGATATTGTTACTCCTTGGCAAGACTGTTTTTGAACTGTCTTCTGTGAATGTCTTTTTGCTTCATGCTCTTGTCTATTTGCAGTTCTATGTGCAAGCTCTGTCAGAACACCACTGACCTCTACATTACACTGTTTTGTTGTTTAAAATTTATGGTGTCTCTTAGTGGTTTTTTAAATTTACATACCACTTCTAGGTTGGCAACCCTAGACCTGCATGGAAAAAAAAAACCTTTAAGACAGGGGCTGTAGTAAGAAGGGAAACTTAAAGGGATGAGATTTAGTAGAAGGGCTAGGTATACAGACCTAATCACAGATACCCAGGTGTGAGGAAATACTTATGGTTACAGGAAGGCCCACAGTGGCTTCCTTTTCCTAAGCACCAGGGCTTTTTAGCAGGAATGCACAGGAACACAGTTCCAGCTGGCTTGGCATCAGGGGGTGTGGCCTAATATGTAAATACGTTCCTGCTGGGCTTTTTCTAGAACAAAGCCCTGGTGAAACAACGGTGACATCAGGAGTTGTGGCCTAACATGCAAATGAGTTCCTGCTGCTAAGCACCAATGGGTTAGCATGGTGAAAGGAACCAGACCTAAAGTATCCTTCAAGAAACCATGTCAGCTTCTCTTGTAGCCTGGAAACTGCTTACCCAGGATTTGGTTGCTCCTGTTCTATGCCATGGGAAACTGCATATGCAAGAATACCTCTCTGTTAGTGTGGAACACGTGCTGGAACAAGCTCTTCTTTTGTAATAGTAACACAACGTCTATCTATTGGCTCATCATCTCTTCATGAGGGGGAAAGCAGCCTCTTAACAGCTTCAGTCCAAGTGAACAGCTCGTGATCCACAATCTGCTCTATTATTTTTATTTGCCAAAGGTGGCACTGGGGGAGGAGGCGATGCAGACATTTCTGAGTAAGCAGGATCATCTGAGTTAGCAAGATGAGCTGCCTTTTGGCATCGCCTCGATGCCGTTCCTCTGCACACATTTTTTTTCCTTTCCTCGTAGTCTGGCTGTCTTGGCTACGTTCCTCAGGAGCTGCTCCACTCCTACTGCACTGCAAGATGGCATTGATTCCTACTACAAATGGACCCCTTTGGAGATGTGCCCATTCCCAGTCTGTGCTAGAAATGTTGCTCCCCCTTTGTGAATCAAGGGTGCAAGTAAATCAGCACATCCCCTCCCCACCACAACAGTAGGAAAAAATTCTCACCCCTCCCTGGCCTGAAAGATTGTCCAATAGGGTTTTTTTTTAAATTTTAAATTTATTTTAATAAAATAAATACATTTTCCAAACAAATAAGTACATTATGGATAATAACAAGATAACTGTAAGATAAGTGACTAAGATAATCATCTGATGACATTTGCAGCAGATCTATGGGATATACATGACTAGGAACTTTATTCATTAAGATCAGGGGGTTTTTTGAGCAGGAACTCACAGGAACAGAGTTCTGGCTGGCTAGGCACTGTGTGTGTGTGGCCTAATATGCAAATGAGTTCTTGCTGGGCTTTTTCTACCAAGAAAGTCCTGTGTGAAACAATGGTGACATCAGGGAGTGTGGCTTAATAGGCAAATGAGTTCCTGCTGGGCTTTTTCTACAAAAAAGTCCTGATGCAAGCACCAGTTGTTTCCGACTCTGGGGTGACGTTGCTTTCACAACGTTCTCACGGCAGACTTTTTATAGGGTGGTTTGCCATTGCCTTCCCCAATCATCTACACTCCCCCCCCCCCCCCAGCAAGCTGGGTACTCATTTTACTGAACTCGGAAGGATGAAAGGCTGAGTCAACCTGGAGCCGGCTACCTGAACCAACTTCTGCTGGGATTGAACTCAGGTCGTGAGCAGAGGGCTCCAACTGCAGTAGGATCATATAATTTAGCAAGGGCAACCAAATCACTGGAAAGTCAGAATTACACTCAGCAATTCCTCTGTATTGATTATAGTACAATTTTTTTTTCCATAACAAAAAATCTCCAGATATTACCAAACCATTGATGGTGGTGATTTACAATTCCACCTAGATGCTACAGCAGCTCGTGCTGCTAGATTGTCTAATAGATTGCTCTTTACCTAAGATGCTAATAACTCAATTGAGTCTGCCGAACGAAATACACTCCCTAGCAAATAAGTACCATTGGACTTCATGAGATTGACTTCTGAGTGTGTGCATTTAGCATTGCATTGCACAAATGCCTTAGCTATTTTGGTTAACTGAACTGTGGATTTAAAAAAAACAAAACTGGTGGCATTTTATACATTAATAGTGTGAATGTAAAAGCCTTACATGTAAGACTGGGGAAGCAGACGGGTAACCGCAGTTTTCAGTTACTTGCTGTACAGAGTTATTGGAGACTGCAGGCCAGCCAGCATATGTGTGTGTGCAGGGCCTTATTTTTTGAGCGTGTATGCACAGGAATGCAGCTCTGGCTGGCTTGGCATCAGGGGTGTGGTCTAATATGCAAATGAGTCCCTGCTGGGTTTCTTTCTACAAAAAGCTCTGTGAAACAATGGTGATGTCAGGGGGTGTGGTCTAATATGCAAATGAGTTCATGCTGGGCTTTTTCTACAAAAAAAGCCCTGTGTGTGTATAACGTCCTGACCTGGATAGCACAGGTGAGCCAGATCTTGTCAAATCTCAGTAGTTCAATAGGGTTTGCCCTTTGTAATATTCAGATGGGAGACCTCAGAGGAATACCAGGGTTGTGACATGGAGGCAGGCAATGCCAAGCCATCTCTGAATGTCTCTTGCCTTGAAAACCCTATGGGGTCACCATAAGTCAACTATGACTAGATGCGCCCCCCAAAGGGCTGTCAAGTCTCAGCTGACTTTTGGTGACCCCCCAGGGCTTTTTTTGGTAGAAACCCCCCAGCAGGAACTCATTTGCATATTAGGCCATACCCCCTGAAGCTAAGCCAACTGGAACTGTGTTCCTGTGCATTATTACTCAAAAAAAGCCCTGGTGACCCCCATAGTTTGGTGTAGTGGTTAAGTGTGCGGACTCTTATCTGGGAGAACCTGGTTTGATTCCCCACTCCTCCACTTGCACCTGCTAGCATGGCCTTGGGTCAGCCATAGCTCTGGCAGAGGTTGTACTTGAAAGGGCAGCTGCTGTGAGAGCCCTCTCCAGCCCCACCAACCTCACAGGGTGTCTGTTGTGGGGGAGGAAGGTAAAGGAGATTGTGAGCCACTCTGAGACTCATCAGAGTGGAGGGCGGGATATAAATCCAATATCAATAGGATTTTTCAAGGCAAGCGATTAAGCAGAGGTGGTCTCTCATCCAAGTACTGACCCTGCTCGGCTTCTGAGATCTGACAAGATTGGATTATACTATACCATCCCACACCCTGGCCAATGTATCGGCAGCTACGGATCTATAAAAAGTCAGTCTTTTTTAACAAGTTAGACTAGGGCCAAGACGCCGAGGCAGATCATAGAAGGCCCCAGATGCAAAGCATGACATTTCTAGTGAGAGGATCTTGGGTAGCAGGTGTTGAGAGAGATCTTTCTCTGCCCGTCAGAGTTGACAGCACTGAACAAGGCAGACCAGTGCTCTGATGTTATAAGGCAGCTTCGTATGTTCACATTAAAAATGAATGCATTTATTGGCATAATATGGACTTACTACCATTCCGTAGGGCCTGCAAAATGGAGCTGCTCTGCCAGGCTTTTGGCTGAGGCAAGCGGGCGTCCTTACCTTACTGCTGACATCATGTAGCAGACCTCCCTACTCGGACTGCTAGATATCGGGCCTACAGCTATGACATCTATGGCACCTAGGATACCTGTATTGTAACCTATAACATGCGCTGTACCATTTATGCTGCATAATTTGATTGTTTTATGGTTTTACTGTTGGATTTTACTGTTTAATTGTTTTTATCGTGCTTGTGATCCGCCCTGAGTCCACTATGGGGAAGTGTGGACTATAAATCTACTAAATAAAAATAAAATAAAATAAAAAATAAAATAAGTTTTGCACGATTCTTCGTTATTTTTTTCTGCAATAGATTGAGACTGCAAATAGGGTTGCCAGCCTACAGGTGGGGCCTGGAGATCACCCGCTTTTACAACTGATCTCCAGCTGGCAGAGATCAGCTCCCCTGGAGAAACGGCTGCTTTGAAGGGTGGACTCTATGGCATTGGACTACGCTGAGGCCTTTCCCTTCCCCAAAACCTGCCCTTTTCTGGCTCCACCCCCAAAGTCTCCAGGTATTTTCCAACACAGACGTGGCAACCCTAAACTCTAAAGATGCTCACCTGGGAGTAAGCCCCACTGGATAACAGCTCTCACTTAAAATAGGAATCTAGTCCTCATGATCGTGAAGATATGTTTGAAGTTAATCTTCGTACCTTCCAAAATCTCAGAAGCCTACTGAACGAGACTTCCAGTAGTGAGGATTGAGGTTTGGTATTCTGTCTGTATAGTTCCTCACCATTCTAGCAATGGAATACATTATGCAAAATAGTAGGCACATGTAATAAGCAATGCAAATAAAAACATGCAGGGGATGGTTGGAAGGAACCTGGTGCATCAGCTACCTTACTAACCTGCAACTGATCTGGTTCTGGTGTGTGCCTGGGATGGGAGATCTCCAAGGAACTCCATGTAGTGGCCTTCAGTTCCATAGTGGAAGAAATGTAGGATGGAAATGAAGATGATATTGGATATATATCCCGCCCTCCACTCTGGATCTCAGAGTCTCAGAGTGGCTCACAATCTCCTTTACCTTCCTCCCCCACAACAGACACCCTGTGAGGTGGGTGGGGTTGAGAGAGCTCTCATAGCAGCTGCCCTTTCAAGGACAACCTCTGCCAGAGCTATGGCTGACCCAAGGCCATTCCAGCAGCTGCAAGTGGAGGAGTGGGGAATCAAACCCGATTCTCCCAGATAAGAGTCCGCACACTTAACCATTACACCAAACTGAAACAAATTATTTCTTTTGCATTGTTTTTTGTTGTTGTATACATTTTGTCATGCTTTGTACAATTATTTGTGGGGAGAATAATGATTAATAACAATAATGAAGAAAACATCTTCTAAATCATGATTTACCAATCTGATAACTGTCAAAGTTTTGAGATTTTGGTAATTTCGCATTTTTTTACTCAGTCTGAGATGGATTTCTTGCATTTTTCATTTGCTAAGTGGAAAGAGATATAATTGGCATAATAACATTGGAGTGGATCCTGATGCTCCAATGAGCACAATTTATTAATTGATTCAAGTATTAGTTTATTCATTATTAATTTATTCATATTATTTTATTCATACAATGGAGGAAAAGCCACTTACTTTGGAGAAAGGCTACGCAGAGGATGGTTGGACCCACTTTAATAGGATTTGTCCAATCAGAAAAGGCTTTTCAGTCATGGGAGGAGGAGGGACAATTTTTGTAAATTCTCTCCTTTCCCTGCAGAACTTCACTTCATTCCCGCTTTGGTTCCCTGCCCACCAGTGGCACAAATCAGGCATGGAGGAGGCGTCAGTGGGCTGCGGCAGCAGGAGGATGTATCGAGAAAGTGCTGTTCTATGAGCGTACCTTGTTGAATATAAATTAAGAATTCTCTGTGACTGGAAGAAGGCAGGGTAAAACCTCCCTAAATAATCAAGAAACACAAAACTAACATATGGCTTTATAACATGGGGATCTGTTTCATCTACATAATCTACACACTGGAACCAGAATTAATCTCAACAAAGCATAATTTATTCGAGTCCTATAATGCAGGTTTTCCTGTCACGCACACATCAGGGCAGAACAGATATTTATTTTCATTTCATTGTGGATGTGGCACTGTCCCTGTTGTTGCTCTGCTCAAAGGATTTAGGTTCTAATCTACTTGCTAAGTGTCCCTCTTTTCTCGACTTTTCCCTCATACTTGTCCATTATGCATTGCAGCAATTTATGACTGGGATTCTCTCTTCCTCCCTCTAAATTCACAATGCTCATTTTCTACTAACTTATATTAAAAAAAAACCCTACTCAAAATATCTCATTTCCCCCATAGCCGATTTCACTTGAGTTTGATGTCACACCTCTAATTTATTATCTCACTTTCCTTTTGTTCATGATTTGTCTTGTCTCTCGGTGCATTTGCACATATGAGACCTGAAGTGGTTCTTACAGGAGCTGGTTCAAAATGTGAGTATGCAACCTACATTGACAAAAATGCTCATTTGCACTACAAATGCCTCTTACTGCTTTCAATTCCATATAATTTTGATTTCACTCACTATGGAGTAATTGTTCATTGTGTTCACTGTGCTGTTCTTACTGCACTTACTGTTAGTTATAATCTGTCTTGAGCCTCAGTGAGAAGGGTGGACTATAAAAACATATTTATGTAAGTGACAAGCAGACATTCACATGGATAGTATACAGATATATATGAACATCCATTAGTTTTATGCTACTTTAATGATCATAACATCCCACAAAGATTGATGGGAAATGTATTCTGGAGACCATACTTAACATTCCCTGACATAGAACCACACCTCTTCCCCACAGAATGTAAAAGTTTCTCTATGGAAAAAGTATAACTATCGAACAAGTTTAAATGTGCAGAATAGGGTTATTATGGATGTTTTACAGTGCATTTGGGTTAGTTTTACTGTGTGTGCACCAAAATCACCAAGCTATGAGGATAATTCAAACAGCTCTCCCCAAAATAAGGATTCATGGATTACCAAGAAGCATGATACCAGGGCTGGTTCTAGACTGTCTGGCACCCTAGGCAAGGCTACCTTCTGTCACGCGCCTCCCCCCCCCCCCGGCATTGATAGTATCACCAAGTCACATGGGGGATGCCAAATTCAGCGTCCCCAGAAGGCTGGCTCCCTAGGCAATTGCCTCGTTTGCTAGTGGTGGAGCCGGCCCTGCATGATGCAAGGTAAAATAATTAATAATAATAATAATAATAATAATAATAATAATAATAATAATAATAATAATAATAAGATGATATTGGATTTATATCCCGCCCTCCACTTCGAATCTCAGAGTCTCAGAGTGGCTCACAATCTCCTTTACCTTCCTCCCCCACAACAAACACCCTGTGAGGTGAGTAGGCCTGAGAGGACTCTCACAGCAGCTGCCCTTTCAAGGACAACCTCTGCCAGAGCTATGGCTGACCCAAGGCCATTCCAGCAGGTGCAAGTGGAGGAGTGGGGAATCAAACCCGGTTCTCTCAGATAAGAGTCTGCACACTTAACCACTACATTACACTGGTAACACAATTTGGCAGACTTTTCAAATGTGCATCTGATGATCTAATAACATGCTGCCTAGGCATGTAATAAAAGGGAACGGAAGTGTTCTAAAAGATATAAGCATAGGCATGAAGCCAAGTCCTACAAGGCTCATATTTAGTAATTAGTTTCTCAATATCAAGACAGCCATCTATTTACCTGAGCCAAGGTTTAACAGTAAGTGCAGGTTATACTTTCCAAAGAGCCGTTCCTCTCATCCTCACTGCTACTAGAAGGTAAAGGATTTATGGTATCTAGTTACCTGCAGAATTTTCAGGAAAGGTGCCCACTGTTGCCCATCAATAGGTAGCAGCTATTCATATTTATTATTTTTTAAAGAATGCTGATTTGCTTTTTGGCCAAAAATCCTCTAGCAATGCAGTCCTAAGCAGAGTTCCACTCAACCCTGCTGAGTAATGGCACTGTACGGAGGTCAACGGGGAAAAAAAATTGAAACAGCACACATCAGGAATCAGATTTTTTAAAAAGCCAGGGAAAGTCAGCCAAAAATGTCCAGTACAGTCAGGTACTCCCAAAGGTCCACGGAAATATAATTTTAACTATATATATTTTTAACACCAGGAGGGAAAGAGGCAACAAGACCACCCTCAAAAGCTGGCTTGAGAGTCTTGGTGCCAGTTAGGGCTTTTTTTGAGCAGGCATACACAGGAACTTAGTTCCAGCTGGCTTGGCATCAGGGGGTGTGGCCTGATATGCAAATGAGTTCCTGCTGGACTTTTGCTACACCCCCCCCCCCTGGTGCCAATATTGACAATGTTTGGTTCCATATACTCAGAACATCATAGCCTCTCCAGGAATGGTTAGGCCTTAAGTTAAATGTCTTCTGTGATCATGCACAGATGACTTATATTGAGACAGATCATTGATCCAACTAGCCAGTATTGTCTACTCTAATTGGCAGGGTCTTTTCCCCACCCTGGGATTCAGGCAGAGAAAAATCTTTCCCAGCACCTGCTTCCCGAGATATTCTTGTCAGTTCCTGGGACTTTAGAAGTCCAGTATAACCAGTGTCCCACTGACATTTTTTCAATTGCTTATCCATAACTACTTCCTCATCTTCATTGCTTTCAACCACGTTACACTAAGCAATAACTTATATAACAATTAACTAACCATTTAATGCTTGGGAAACAAAATGGAAGCATTATTCAAACTTGTTAAAGGACCAGCAGCGTAATCCCAAGTGGAGCTAGAAGAGTGCCCTCAGTCTCCTCCCAAGTCCTTTCATATGCAGGATCAAACCAAGCAATTTGTTATCCAGATCTTCAGTCTTATTTTTCTACCCTTCTTCACAGTTTTCCACCCTGAGTCTGCTTCAGCAAGGACGGTGGGATATAAATGCAATAAAATAAAATAATAATTTTTTTCATCAGTATTTTCAACTTTTCATTTTAGAAGGCCTTTCCACATCTAACATCAGGGTCAAGGGCTGTGTTAGCTGTAGCCTTCATTTTTTTTTGGTCTGTATCTTGTCTAAATGTTTCTTAAGAGAGGTTGTCATGGGAGCTAATTCAGCATTCTTATATTTTTTTCAAGGAACAAAAGCTTTCCATCATAACCTTGGTGGGAGTTACACCCTCTGCACCTCTGGTTCCAGTTATCAGGTAAACCATCTTTCTCCCTTAAGCCTCTTCTTGCTGTGAACGATATACACTTGTGCCCTCTATCTTTTAAAGAATATCTTTCCTGTCTCTTACCACAGTGAAATGATTTAAGCGAAAGCTAGAAAGGAACTCAAGAATTGTCCCGCTATCTTGGACAGATGGTGAGAAAACCCCTTCCCCCTTCCTTGACTGTGAGTCTTTATATTTCCTTTTACTTAGCCTTAGAGGTACCTGACAAATATTCAGTATTGATAATAATGATTAATTTTTAGGAGCCAAGAAGAGTCAGATTTAGGTTGTGCAAATTCTCCATTGCTAGAGACATGAACAGCAGAAGGCCCATAAAGCCAATGGAGTTACACCCTTCAAGTCTAACACTGCTGATGGCTGCACTGTAAGTCAAATAAAATTGTGTTTAGGAATGCTTATATATGAATGAACCTTGGGTAGGACAAAAGGACAGTGAGGGAGAGGCATATCCAATTATGGAGAAAACATATAGACATCCTGTCATTATTGATTAGAAAGGACATATCATTTTCAGGTTAGCCAGCTTTCCTTCTGATCATGTGAGAAGAATTGACATGAAAAGGTAATTTAAGCAAGTTTTTTTTGTGGTCTCCATTTTATAAAAAAAAAAAAAAAGTGAACTTTTGATCCTGCAATTGATCCCATTTCTTTTGGTTAATGTATTTTTTTTCCCAGCACAGTGGCTGCAGTGGCTTTCCATTGTGTTCAGCATTGCAACCGTGCCTCTCTGATTCATCGCATTTGATTTTCAGGGCCTACAGGGAGGTGGCTTTGTAAATATGTTTCCTGAATGTGAATGTAGAGGCTGCTGTTTACTATCAAAGCAAAGGGGAAGGATGTAAACAGGCCTTGTGTGTTTGCTTCACTGAGGTACGTTGCTAGAACAAATTAAATGTAAATCATTTGTCATGCAATCAACCCTAAGTAGTATTACACCCTTATGAGCCTGAAGGAGCTGGGTATGTCTTGCTTGCAGAAGAATGATTGAGAGAAGAAGAAGACTGTAGATTTATACCCTGCCCTTCTCTCTGAATCAGAGACTCAGAGCGGCTCAATCTCCTTCACCTCCCCCACATCACAACAGACACCCTGTGAGGTGGGTGGGGCTGAGAGGGCTCTCACAGCAGCTGCCCTTTCAAGGACAACTCCTACAAGAGTTATGGCTGACCCAAGGCCATTCCAGCAGCTGTAAGTGGAGGAGTGGGGAATCAAATCCAGTTCTCCCAGCTAAGAGTCTGCACACTTAATCACTACATCAAACGAATAACTGATACACCACTGCACCAAAATGATAACCATCTTCAAGTACTTGAAGGACTGTCGTATAGAGGATGGTGCAGAATTGTTTTCTGTTGCCCCAGAAAATCAGACTAGAACCAACGGGTTGAAATTAAATCAAAAGAGTTTTTGACTAAACATCAGGAATAACTTTCTGACAGTTAGAGATGTTCCCCAGTGGAAAAGACTTCCTCAGGAGGTGGTGGGCTCTCCTTCTTTGGAGATTTTCAAACAGAGGCTGGATGGCCACCTGACAGCACTGCTGATTTTGTGAATGTAGGCACATCATGACAGGGAGGGCAGGGAGGGTTGCATCAGTGCTTAGTTCTTGTGGCCCTTCCTTATACACCTAGGGAAATACTGGTTCCCAGTTTGGATCAGGAAGCAATTTTCTCCAGTCTAGTTTGGCCAGGGATCCTAGAGGTTTTTTTGATATCCCACCCCCCATCTTCTGGGCATGGAGCAGGGGTAACTGTGGGTGTGGGGGGAGGTATCTGTGAGTTTCCTGCATTGTGTAGGGGTTGGACTAGATAACTCTGGAAGTCCCTTCCAACTCTATGATCCTAGGCCTGGGGATACAATAGAAGGGCATAATTCTATTTAGAATTGTACTGTTGGAAATCTGTTGTTTATAAGACACAAAGTTTAAGGCTAATAAGGAGTGAAGTGTTCAAATATGCACCTGTTAAGCTATCAGCATACTAGTATTTTATGCTCCACTCAACTAGGAACATTTCATGCAGTTTGGAGCCATTTCAGATATGACAATTAGGGGAAAAGGTTGGAAATCCAATTTATTTTGCACTTGCTGTACACCATGGTTCTCAGGCTGGTCCATCCTCAGTCTCCCTCCCACCCACAGACATTTGGCAAGATCAGGCTTGGGTGACAATGAAATGAGTGGAGAGCCAGAAGGGAAAGTCAGTTGTGCACATTTTTGCTCATTGTGCCACAATCTGCTGTTTCAGTACGAAACAATTAAAATGGATGCAAAAAAAGAATCCTTCATTACAACAACAGCAATGAATCCCAAGGCATATGGGGGTTCAGGTATGCCACAGTTTCCAGATGGGGATAAAACAACAGATTATTTTGTGGCAGTAGGAAAAAAAGCAAGAGTCCAGTAGCAACTCAGAAGATGGATTGTGAAGAGCTCCAAAAGGCTGGCTATCAGACATGAGAGCTAAATGGAGCCCTCTGAATATCAGTGTTGTGGGGTGGGGTGGGGGGACAATAGCCCCTGCTGATATACCTTGAGAGCCAGTTTGGTGTAGTGGTTAAGTCCACAGACATTTATCCGGGAGAACCAGGTTTGATTCCCCACTCTTCCACTTGCAGCTGCTGAAATGGCCTTGGGCCAGCCACAACTCTTGCAGAGCTGTCCTTGAAAGGGCAGCTTCTGAGGGAGTCCTCTCAGCTCCAACTACCTCACAGGGTATTTGTTGTGGGGGAGGAAGGTAAAGGAGATTGTGAGCTACTCTGAGATTCAGAGTGGAGGGCAGGATATAAATCCAACATCTTTTTCTTCTTGCAGGGCATCTGATCGGCCTCTGTTAAAAATGGGATTCAAGACGGGTTGGACCCTTGGTCTGAGCCAGCTAGGATCTTCTTATGCTAAGTCCATCTGTGGTTCTCAAAATGACAGCTGTCTACATGGAGGCCTTTCAACTTTATTCTAGTACAAAAAACTTTTTCAGCTCTTGGGACTTTTCTTCCATCATGGAGATAAAAATATGCTTCCTCCTTCCAGGTACTTTGGAAAGCAAAATAACAAGGGAAGAAAAGAAAGGCGTTGAAACTATTCCAATTTCTCTTGCTGCTATGGCAACAAAACGAGCCTTCTTCACACTTCAACACATACTAATGTATTTGAGCTTCATTACGAAACTCTAGGAAAACTTATGATCTTGTCATTCCAGAGTCTTATATAACCTTCCTCTACAGCAGAAGCAAATATAGCCAGTTGTTCATGTCTATGATTATCATGTTTTCCATATGCAAATTTAGTCTGGAATATTGCAGTGCGATCCTAAAAAGAGTTACACTTTAATGGTGCTAGAAAGGTTTAACTTTGCACAGGATGGCACTGTTGGGCTAGATCGGGGGTTGCCAAACTTGCTTAACATAAGGGCCACAACAGGAAAAAACATCAGATGTTTGAGAGCCGGAAGACATGAATGTCAGATGTTTGAGAGCTGCAAGACAAGGAAGGAAGGAAGGAAGGAAGGAAGGAAGGAAGGAAGGAAGGAAGGAAGGAAGGAAGGAAGGAAGGGAGGGAGGGAGGGAGGGAGGGAGATGGGGAGGTAGAGGTGGAAAGAAAGCAACTTTAACTGTAAATTCATTCTCCATGCTGCCAGCTGGCTTGGCAAAGTGATTTAAAGAGACGAATGCCGTCTCCAAGCTGGCTGATGGGGTGTGGTGGGGCTTCAAGAGCCACACAATATGTGTGAAAGAGCCACATGTGGCTCCCGAGCCACAGTTTGGCCTGTGGGCTAGATGTTTATGAGAGATATACACCTGTTGAAGAACAAACCATATATGTTCAAAAACCTATTTGTAGATTATGGGAACTGGCAACCTCTGGGACCAATTTGGGGGGACGGGACGTGACACGCTGGCACTTTGATGTCATTTTCGAAAAAAACAAAAAGTGAAATTATTTTACACTCTAGAATTTACAATATGGCCCCTGTCCAGCCGCTGGCCATCTGGCTGTGCTGCTGGGGCCCACCTTTGTCGGCTCTGGAAGGAGGAAGAGCAAAGTGCACCTTGGAATTAGGGTTCTTGGGTGAGGGCAGAGCCACACCATACAATGGCTGGCTCCGTCCCATCTTTCTTCAGCATTCAGTTGTGCTTGGCCCCCTCCTGTCCTGGATGCAGTGTAGGCTTTGGCTGGTCACACCTTGCGAAGGCCACAGGGCTCCATGGAGGGGGTGTTGTTCAGTGGATTGTGGGATGGTAAGGATGGAGCTGTATCAGGGGTGGAATTCTATTAGGAGCTCCTTTGCATATTAGGCCACACCCCCTTGATGTAGCCAATCCTCTAAGAGCTTACAAAAAGAGCCTTGTAAGCTCTCGGGACGATTGGCTACATCAGGGTGTGTGGCCTAATATGCAAAGGAGCTTCTGCTAGAACTCCACCCCTGGAGCTGTTAAATGGGCTGGTCACTTCAGTGGCTGGCAGGAGTGTGTTTGGGGATTGATATGTGGCTCAGTAAGTGCCTTTTAGCATCTTGGTTTAGAGTCTAGGGGTCCTGCAGGATCAGCCCTTGGGTTGTGCAGCCCCAGGGTGAGGAATGTGGACTGTGTTTTGGGACTGCCTTGGATTGATTCTCCCCTTAAGTTGTCCAGCTTGGGGGTTCAAACTCCAGGGCACAGCCAGTGTGGTTAAGTGCACAGACTCTTATCTGGGAGAACCGGGTTTGATTCCCACTCCTCCGCTTGCAGCTGCTGGAATGGCCTTGGGTCAGCCATAGCTCTTGCAAGAGTTGTCCTTGAAAGGGCATCTTCTGTCAGAGCTCTCTCAGCCCCACCTACCTCACAGGGTACTTGTTGAAGGGAGGAAGGTAAAGGAGACTATGACTGCTCTGAGACTCTGAGATTTAGAGTATAGGGCGGGATATAAATCCAATATCATCTTCTTCTGGTTAAATGCTGTGCTGGCCAGGTGTGAACCATGTTGAGATGGGTCTACCTAGGGCCAGGGTGGCTTGCCCGTTACATGGCAAGTGAGGGACTGAGTGACCCTGGCCTTGACTTTACCACTGTTTAGTTTGTTGGCCCTTGCCAGTTAATGTTTAAATGTGTTAAAGTTAAATAAAGTGGCCCTTGGTTACCCCACCGTTTGTGTCTGACTGTTTCTTTCCGGGGGGGGGGGGGGATAATTATGGATTTATCATAGAGTTTTTGTAAATTCTAGAGCATCCACAATGTCATTCTGGTTTTTACTGGAAATGACATCAGTACACTGGTGCACTAGTAATGGTGCACATGCTATTCCTCCCCCTATTTCTTTCCTCCAGCCCTTGGGCAGCTGGAGGCGGGCAGTCTTCTGCTATATAGGGAGGCCTGACATCTCTGTGCATGAGTCGTGTGGTGCATGGCACACAGGGCCTCTGGATCCTTCCCCTGAGAGCTGGCTCAGGCTTTTGTGCACTTTTTAAAGACAAGGGATTTCACCATGTGCATCGTTTTCCACAACAGGACTGTGGTGGTGGGCAAAGGAGTTTTCGTTCTGAAAGGTACAAGGGAAGAGGAGGAGGAGGAATAGGAGCTGGTTTTATATCCCACCCTTCCCTTGAATCTCAGAGCAGTTTTACAATCACCTTCCCTTCCCCTCCCTGCAAGAGGCACCCTGTGAGCTAGGTGGGGCTCAGAGAGCTTTGAGAGAACAGCTCTAAGAGAACTGTAACTGACTCAGCTGGCTGCATTTGGAGGAGGAGTGGGGAATCAAAATCACATAACAAGTGGAGAAAGGGTGGTGTGGGCTTCTCCTAGGGTTAATGAGGGTTGCTGGGGGTGTGGCAAAGCCCCTGGTGGCTGGCTGGCTACCTGCTCTCATAATCCAGGGATTGTTATGCAGCTGCACCTACTATTCAATGGACAATGTAGGTAGGTGGGGAGGAGGAGGGGGAACCTCAGAAAGGTCCAGGTGCTGCGCTCCTGTGAGCTCCTGCTAAAAATGTATTAGACAAATGACTCATCTTGATTCCTCTCCAATGAGCCTTAGCACCAGAAAACCCTTCCTGCTGAAGGGTCACCCTTAAATTTCAACTTCAGCTGAAAGAGTTGCTGCTTTTTTGGCTCAACCTCTATCTGGATGGTGAAGGCAGAGCAGAATGATGCCTTTGGCTCCACTAAGATATCCCATGAAGCTGTTTTGTTTTAACAATGGGAAGTTGATGAAACTGCAGTTCCACTCACAATCAATCCAATCCTAGTTTGTCTCTACAAATGCTGGTTTCATTAGCTTGGGGGGGAAACTGCCAGGACACAAACCAGGATTAAGGCATGAAAGTATAGTTAAGCCTAATTGTGGTTAATACTTTAACTTCAATCCATGGCTTCAGATCCTAGTTTGATAGACCCTCAGGACTTTTTTTGTAGCAGGAACTCCTTTGCATATTAGGCCACACACCCCTGATGTAGCCAATCCTCCTTGAGCTTACAGTAGGCTTTGTAAGAAGAGCCCTGTAAGCTCTTGGAGGATTGGCTACATTGGGGTGTGTGGCTTAATATACAAATGGGTTCCTGCTACAAAAAAAAAGCCCTGCAGATCCTAATAGGGATGCCAACCTCCAGGTGGGGCCTGCGGATCTTCTGGAATTACAGCTCAACTCCAGGCCACAGAAATCCGTTCCCCTGGAGAAAATGGATGCTTTGGAGGTTGGAGTCTATGGCATTATATCCCACTAAGGTCCCAGTCCTTCCCAGGCTCCATCCCCAAATCTCCAGGAGTTTCCCAATCTAAAGCTGGCAATCCTATGCCCTCCCTACCCCGTTGGCCAGAGAGGACCTAGACCCTAACATACCATTGTGATTAGAGTGGGCTGGATTCCAACTTCATTAAATTAAATTCCAGCTGAATTAAACTATGGTTTTCTGTGGTGTCTAAACTGAGCCTCTGAGCAGAAAGCCAATGAACTGCAAACAGTTGCTGAGCACTGAATGTAGCCATTTACCTTTGAACATGAGAACATAAGAACATAAGAGAAGCCATGTTGGATCAGGCCAATGGCCCATCCAGTCCAACACTCTGTATCACACAGTGGCCAAAAATTTATATATATATATCACACTGTGGCTAATAGCCACTGATGTTCCTCTGCTCCATATTTTTATCTAACCCCTCTTGAAGCTGGCTATGAGCACTGGATGTAGCCATTTACACTTGAACATGAGCTTTAGGGACAGTGTGGACAATATCCTCCTGTACGGAACTGGCACCCCTGCACTTACCAACTCAGTCAGAGGTGTCCTGGAGCTAGAAGAGCCCTGCAGCCAATGCAGGCAGGGAGGCTGAGGCATGCACCTGCAGGAGATGGCAGCAGGGGAGCCACCAGAAGAGGTGGTGAGAGCAAAGACAGCTCAGCAGTGCTTGGCTTGCCAAAGATCAATGTTGGATTAAACCCTAGGCAGTCAAAATCTGGGGGCCCTTTGCAAATTATCTCAGAGATGGAGTGCCTGCCCTGCCACCCACAGCCCCCACTGCAGCCTGCAGGCACCTTCTCAAAAGCCCCTTTAACAAAGCTGTGGGGGAGAGGCAGAGAGAGGCAAACTTAGCAATGACACCAGCAACAGCCACCAGGCAATTCGGGCAAAGAGTGTCTCAGCTGCTGGCTGCGCATGCAGGTTGGAAGGGCTGCAAGCAGGGGGGAAAACTGGGGGGGGGGAAGGGAAGCTGGCCTGGGGCCCCTAATGATGTGGGGGCCCATAGGCCAGTGCCTAGTTGGCTTAATTGTTAATCCGGCCCTGCCAAAGGCAGTCTAGGCAACGGAGCAGCCCAGCAATTTGCCAAGGCCTTAGCTGGGCCTGAAGGATCCCAGAGGCATGGTGACTGCACAAGAGGCAGTGTTTGACCTGGCCTGATATAGAAAACCCCATACAAGGAAGCCAGATCCATAGGAGAGCATCTGGTGCGGTG
The DNA here is from genome assembly GCF_032191835.1 of Heteronotia binoei. Classification (NCBI taxonomy): domain Eukaryota; kingdom Metazoa; phylum Chordata; class Lepidosauria; order Squamata; family Gekkonidae; genus Heteronotia; species Heteronotia binoei. Next base: position 25,805,923 of record NC_083231.1, on the reverse strand, counting down.
GAAAAGGGGAGAAGTAGTCCATGCCTCACCAAGCCCCAGTGGGCTGAAGGCAGTCTCCTGTAGAGGAAATGGAGCAGGGTGTACCCAGACCTTGGGAAGCTCCATTGGCCCTGGCTCCTGACACCTTACAGGGCTCAGCCACTCCCTGGACTGCAAAAGGGAGAGGGTGACTTGATAGCACTTTCCACCACCACCAGGAATGCATTGGACCTCTGGTCCAGATTTGTACAGTCCAAATCCTATGGCATTGTCTAGTGCAAGGGTCCCCAACCACCGGGCGTGGACCAGTACCGGTCCACGGCCTGGTAGCAACTGGGCTGCTGAGGGAGACAGGGGTGCCACACTGCTTCTGCCTGCCCAAGACCCAGGCAGATGAAAGAGGCCATGTGACCTTGCTCTGAGGCAGGGAGGCAGCCTCGAAGTGAGGTCAAGCAGCCCCTCTGCCCCTTCTGCCTGCCCAGGACCCAATCAGCTGGTCGACGGGGGTCTTTAAATGGGAGAGGGAGGCAGATTGGCCTTCTGCTCCCTGGCCACTTAGCTAGGAGGTGGCAGAAACAGCCCCAGTCTCCCTCTCCCCATTTAAAGACCCCCATGTGAGGCAGGGATGGGGTGCAGGGGGCAACCTGGGGCACCAAAAACCCCAGCAGCACTACCACCGGTCCATGGGAAAATTGTCTTCTACAAAACCGGTCCCTGGTGCCAAAAAGGTTGGGAGCCACTGGTCTAGTGGATGTCCCATCCTGCAGGTTATATTGCCTTTGTACAATCTGCCTTTAGACCCAGTGACAAAGGTGGACCATAAACAAATGAATGAAAGAATAAATAAATAAGTAAACAAACAAATAAATAAAAATAGTGCAAATGAGTTCTGATTTGGGGACATATACTGCAAATCCAGTGCTCATTAGGAGACATATAGAACACTATGGATCATTTAAAGAGATGTCAGTCATATTTAATTTTATACCTCCCTGCCCTGTTCATCTTAAGAAGAGAACAGACCTTCCTTCACAGAATCTTTTCTATTATTAGATTTCAGCTAAAACGAGCTAATAAAAATTCCATAGTACAAGAACAAGATTAGGCTTACAATGCTTAACAATCCAAGGCTGTCACAATATTGTAATTTCAACGTTTAATACTATTTACATTTAAATTTCAGAGCTGCAAAATTAGCTGTGAATATGAAAATGGCATGTCTAGTTCTAACCAAATACAGCAGTCTTTTTAAGTAGGAGACTGATGCTTCTTTGCTGTTGTGTTGACAGAATGGCCAGTTCCCAAGGTCTGAGATCTTAGTTAAACCCTGGACTATCATGTTGAGAAAATGCAAAAGACAATCGAGACCAATGTTCCCTCTAAGCTGTGGAGTCTTGCGAGCAAAAATTCTACTTCGTGATCTACTAGCATTAAAGTTGTGAGCAACTGCATAAATTAGTTTGTTCTGAGGCCATTTTTCCTGAGCTAAGACAAAAATGTGTGAGCCAGACACTAAAAAAGTAAGCTAGTTCACACTAACTCAGCTTAGAGAGAACACTGATCGAAACACATTTTCTCTATCCCTGAACCCAAGGCATAGCTTTGAAAGGATGGAGGGAAAGGGAGAATGCATTTCTCGTACTTCCCCAACTCCAGCCAAGGAGCTACAATTGGGAGGTTTGGAAGGGAAGGAGCCGGGGGTGGAATTCTAGCAGGAGCTCCTTTGTATATTAGGCCACACAACCCTAATGTAGCCAATCCTCCAAGAGCTTACAAAAAAGAGCCTTGTAAGCTCTTGGAGGATTGACTACATCAGGGGTGTGTGGCCTTATATGCAGGGGAGCTCCTGCTAGAATTTCACCCCTGGAAGGAGCTATATTTGGGAGGTGGAGCCACACAGTGTGAGGGAGACAGAACAGTTTTAAATCTTGTTCATAGTTCTGTATTTTACTATATATTTTTTAATGTTTTATTTTTATGGCTATAAGTAAACTGTATACTTTGGGGGGCGGGGGTTGCTGGGTTGTTATGGCCTATGGCTACAACAATAAATACTTTGACCTGTGGAAAAAGCTGAAATGAGGAATGGCAGAAGAGGGATGGGCTGATAGCAGCAGGGGAAAGGCTGCAGCCCCTCCCAACATGCACTCTGTTTCATAGACTTATTTTAGCAATTTTCAGCAAAGCTATTGGCAGGCAGCCATAGATGTACCCAAAGAGTAATTAATATGTGGAATTCACTGTCATAGGAAGTGGTGGCAGCTACATCCATATACAACTTTGAGAGGGAACTGGATAAACATGAGTCAGAGGTCCATTCATGGCTATTAGTCACAATGTAAAGATGGAATGTTATGTCTTGGGCAGTGATGCTCTGTATTCTTGGTACGGCGAGGGGAACAGTGGGAGGGCTGCTGGAGTTCTGGCCCCACAGGTGGACCTCCTGATGGCACCTGGGTTTTGGCCACTGTGTGACACAGACTATTGGACTAGCTTGATCCAACATGGCTTCTCTTATGCTCTTGTGCTCTTATCTTCTTATAGAATCATAGAGTTGGAAGTGACCTCCAGGGTCATCTAGTCCAACCCCCTGCATAATGCAGGAAACTCACAAATACCTCCCCCTAAATTCACAGGATCTTCATTGCTGTCAGATGTGAACTGATTCTTCAGAACAGGAGCAAAGAGTGAAACTTTTAGAAACCCATCAAATATTTATTCCTCGAGGCACTCAATATTTCTGGTCCATCAAAAGTCTAGTGTTTTGGTTTCTGACTTCGGAACTTCTGACTGGGAGAGGTTTTGAACAATGTCTACTGCCAAAGCATTCCTGTCTCATAAATTACAACTCTATGAATTGTACAGCATGAGGATAAACTTGTGCGTTATGAGTCAGCTCTACCCTGGGTAGCCTGCAGCTCTTAATGGTAACATACTTTCATGAGCTTCAAGTCAATCATGGATGACTGTAAGGCTTAAAAAGTGAGCAAAGGAAAAATGTATGTTATCGTTTCCCAGTGACCCTTGACTGGGGAGCTTGGCATTGCCCTGGCAGTGCAGACAGCCACCTCTGCCCTCCTTACCTGAGCTTATAATGGTGTTTTTAAAATAGGGCATTAAATGCCAGTTTTGCATGATTGTTGTCCCCTTGCAGACCAGTTCACATCTGTAGAGTTACTGGGTGACATGAAATGGTGAACTGGGAGTAGCAAGCAGCTGGTAAAGGATAGTAGAGGTAGTCCCCTGTGCAAGCACCAGTTGTTTCCGACTCTGGGGTGACGTTGCATCATGATGTTTTCTTGGCAGACTTTTTATGGGGTGGTTTGCCATTGCCTTCTCCAGTCATCTACACTTTCCCCTCAGCAAGCTGGGTACTCATTTTACTGACCTTGGAAGGATGGAAGGCTGAGTCAACCTTGAGCCGGCTACGTGAGCCCAGCTTCCGCTGGGATCAAACTGAAGTCGTGAGCAGAGAGTTTGATTGCAGTGCTGCAGCTTTTCCACTCTGCACCACGGAGCTCAAAAGGATAGTAGACAGAGCTATAAGAAGCAAAGTCAGAGCTTCAGGACCTTGGAGAGTTCCCATGGGATACAAATTTTGCTCTAACAAAAAAAATCCAGAGTTTGACACAACTCCTCATTGTCAGGTTGAGCTACTGACTGCCTATAGTACCTTGCCATTCAGCCGAGAAGCAAAGGGATAGAGTACATGTTTGCAGCCCTCTGCTCCCATGCCTCTAGAAATACTTTTGGTCTTCTCAAGCACATGTCTATAGCGACCTGAGAACCTTTGGGTCGCTAAGGTGTGGATGGGAAGGTACAGAGAGCCACCAACTAGGAGAAATCCAAGTATCTATCAACAAAGATGCCTTTTATCTTAAGGGCTTTAAAATTAATAAAGGAAGTTTTTTTTATTATAGATCAGTAGTGGCTCTAACTGGTCAGTCTCAGGGTTGATAGGTCTGAGATAAGCAGAGATTTCTTACTTTATTTGTTGAGGGAAAGTGTCATCAAGTTGCAGCCAACTTATGCTGATCTCTCACTGGCTTTTCAAGGCAAGAGCCATTCAGATGTGGTTTGCCATTGCCTGCCTCTGTGTAGCACCCCTGGACTTCTTTGGTGGTCTCCCATCTAAATACTAGCTGGGGCTGACCCTGATTCTAAGATCTGATGAGACTGGGCTATCCTGGGTCTTCCTTCCTTCCTTCCTTCCTTCCTTCCTTCCTTCCTTCCTTCCTTCCTTCCTTCCTTCCTTCCTTCCTTCCTTCCTTCCTTCCTTCCTTCCTTCCTTCCCTCCCTCCCTCCCTCCCTCCCTCCTGCCTTTCCTCCAAGGGGGTTTAGCATAGAGTCAGATAAGTATGGTTCAGGTATCAAGCAAAGAGGTTCAGTACAACCCACACCTAACAAATTGCTCAGTCCAAGAAACAAGAACACAGTCCTTGGCCATATGAGGTTACACCGGACCGTATTGGTTCCTTGTGTCATCTGATCCTACTTGGGCTCAAAGCTGCAATGCCACCCTTTATAGTGGCTGTGCCATAGTGCAGCAAAGATCAAGCCAGTGTTTCCAAGCCACCATGGTGGCCAGGGAACAAGATATTTGGACTCTGGCCGGTGCCCCCAGAACAGGACTCTCAATATCTTATAGCTAACTTCTGGACTAAATTATTCTGCATGCCTTGTAACATGGAATTGGAGACAGATTAAACACTGACTTTAGACTGTATATTCAGTGACAAGATGGCTTTTTTTTTTGCTCTTTTACACATTTTATTCACTAGGTTGGGAATGTATATTACACCAAACTACCCTCTCAAACCAAATGCTAGATTGAATGTTTAATAAAATAAAATGTGGACCTGTGCCACTGCTATAATTATTTTGAGGGGCATACATATCACTGTGTACCCTGTATTCATCTTGGAATGAAAAGCGTAGTGTGACAACGTTAATGCATCATACATCTGGAAAGCCAATGAGTTTCAATAAAAACTGCATTGATTTGTTTTTCCTTTACAGACTCCTTAATAGATCTGCAGTAATGAGATTTACAGCAAATTGATTACCTTTGTAGCTCTAATTGTGTCCTAAGCTTTAAGAAAACTGAGTCTGAAAGTGGGATTTTTTTTAAAAAAAAGCAGCATCATTTCCTCAGAGGACAGACTCAAACTTGAATAAAAGTAAACTAGCAAATTGCTGAGAGAAAGAACAAAATGTATCCATTAGAGCAGGGGTGGCCAATGGTAGCTCTCCAGATGTTTTTGCCTACAACTCCCATCAGCCCCAACCAGCATGGCTAATGGCTGGGGCTGATGGGAATTGTAGGCAAAAAACATCTGGAGAGCTACTGTTGGCCACCCCTGCATTAGAGACACTATCACAGAGAACAAAATCTCTCTTCATGGCTTCCAAGTCTCAAATCACGTGTGATTATGTGTCAAGAGGGCCACTTTTCCTCTTCTGGTAATACTTTGACAGAGATCCATCACAGCATTTCCATGTGCAGAAGGATTTCTGCATGTGGCGTATGACTTCTGTGCCCCTGTCTTTCTGCAGCTTAAAATACTGCTTCTGATGGCTTGAGAACCTCCAGAACAGAAAAAGAAGAGTAGGTTTTCATACCCTACTTTTCTTGACCTTAAGGAGTCTCAAAGCAGCTTACAATCGCCTTCCCTTCCTCCTCCCACAACATCAGGTACCTTGTGAGGTAGGCGGGGCTGAGAGAGCTCTGAGAGAACTGTGACTGGCCCAAGGCCACCCATCAGGCTTCCTGTGGAGGGGGAAAGGGGAATCAAGCCAGGCTCTCCAGATTAAAATCCGCCACTAAAATGGACTGACAGAAAATTCTGTGGACAAAAGTGCTATTTGGCCTAATTATATTTCTCGAGTTGGTAATAGGGGAACTCAGAATCAGAGAACTGCTACAAGACCATCGTAAATGACATCCTACTTTTTCCTTTCACAAAGAGGAAAGGCCCTTCCAGAGAACTCAATTCATGGCATTTTTGCCCTGGCGTTCCTCCAAGGTTCTTCACTCCTCTATTTTATCCTCACAGCTACCCTGTGAGGTAGGATATGCTGCAACAGAGACTGACAGGCCCAAGGTCACCTGATTAACAATATGATGGACTGGAGAGACCTTGCTTATAGGAGAAGCAGTTCAGTATTGATGCTATGATTAACATGCATTAGTGTCAATATGCATGTCAACTTTTCTTAACAGGAAGGAGAAGGAAGGGTTCCATCTTCAGCAATTGCCAGGAACTGCACACGTCGGGTAATTGCCAAGGATAGATAACCTCCATGGCAAACAGATAAGTCACAAGCAGTTTTATAGTTACTTGGAGTATATAATTTTAATTGGTGCCCAATGACATCTCCAGAGGTGAGCAGGAAAAGAACGGAGAGCTCTATCAATTACAACAAACATAAAAATAAAAATCGCAGATGGGCCTTACTGATTACATTTGATGCAATGTCATGTTCTAAGAACTTGAAACATTATTCTTACTCACTGTACCATTTTCTCCCCTTTAAATTTTCATGGCTGTTGAAGACTCATGTGTAGCAGAAACAACAAATCATGTGCGTAACAGGAATGGGAAATGGCCTAGAAATGACACTGGATTTCTAGTTTAAGTGATGTGTTACTGATTTAATTAACATAGATGTTTACTGAATTGGCACAGAGGGGAGCTGGTAGAGGAAGGTGGCTTAGCCCCGGGATATATTTTCAGCAGTTGGGATAACACTCCCCCTCCCTGTACTTTAGGCATATCCAAGGCTTTGAGTGTTCCCAATGGGGTTTCCCTTTTTAAACAGCAAGCTTCCCATGCTGTGTTGCAGACCCTTCACAATCAGAAGTACTTTGCAGGGTGGAATGAAGATCTGTGAGATTTCCAGTGCACTTTAGTGATCATTTGCAAGTGGGTTTCGCCATCTCACATAGAAAAATCCAGTTACAAAGTGCACTGAAAGTAGAAAGTAGAAGTGCACTATTCAGTGTGTGTGAAAGTACAGTAAGACTGATTTCTCACTAGCGTTGCTCCACTCCCAGACTGCTGCTTTCCCCAGGTGCATTTTGAGGTGTGGCTCCCTCCATTTCCCATTGTGATTTCTTAATCCTTAAAAGACAGCATCACAAAGGGGAACCGGAGCAAGCTGTGCCTCAAAATGTGCCCATGGAGCAACTGGTGGGAAACAATTGCTTGTGCTGGGGGAATCAGAAGCCTAGGGGTGGAGCAACACTAGTGAGAAATCAGTCTAAGTGTTCAGGAAGCTCTACTGCAGGTATTTAATTTAATTTTTTTTTATTTATACCCCACCCTATCCCGGACGTGGGCTCAGGGTGGCATACAGCAGTAAAAACAAACATCAGAATTAAAACATCATAAAACGGTTTCAATATTCAGAATAGCATATTCACAAGAGACAGACACTATTTCAGGCATAAGTGGCCAACCTATAACACGACGTATGGCCAATGACTGTCAGCTCTATATAAGCATCATGAATGTAAAATGTTGGGGGGAAGTGATGACATTCAAAGGGACGCCCACCAGATCAATTAAAAACCTGGTGGAAGAGCTCTGTCTTGCAAGTCCTGTGGAACTTTGACAAGTCCCACACGGCTTGAATCTCCAATGGGAGCTCATTCCACCAAGTAGGGGTTCAGACCAAAAAGGCCCTGGCGCCTGTTGAAACCAGTTAGGCATCCTTGGGCCCAGGGACTGCAGGATGTTGTGAGACAGACCTCAGAGCCCGGGGTGAATTGCCATGCTGTGTTTCAAGATGCCTGGGGAACAAGGAGGGAAGAAATGTTAGCTGCTCTGTAACCTGGTAGGGGGCAGAGATGGAGTGATGACAGAGGCGGAGGTGGCAGATGAGGTGGTGGAAGAGGCAGAAGTTGCCAGTCCCCCCTCCAAATCTGGTGTTTGAGGCCCCTTCTCTCACCTTGTTGCATTAGAAAGCCAGCCTGGAGCGTTGGCAATGGACACAGGATTATCAGCCTCCATATGAGGCTGGGAGATCTCCTGGGATTTCAGCTGATTTCTAGATCAATTCCCCTGGAGAAAATGTCTGCTTTGGAGGATAGACTCTACAGTGTTATACCCACTGAGGTCCTTCCTTTTCTCAAACCTCACTCTCCCTGGGTTTCATTCCCAAATCTCCAGGAATTTCCCAACCCAGAATTGGCAACTTCAACTGAGAAAGAGGAACCTGAAGGAAGGGGGTAGGGCAGAAAATGAGGTCTAAGGAAATGGACACAGGAGGAAGGCAACTGAGGGAACATGGAGGAAACCTGATAGCATTTAAGGTCAGAATGGACTGTATGCTATGGGGAGAGTGAAGGAGAAGTACTAGGAGGGATGGTCATGACAAAACACCGTTAATGGAATTGGTATTAAGTATACAGGAATGTGAGGAAATGATGGCAGGAGGCCACAGCTGGGGAAAAAAGGGACAAGCCAGTGAGAAAACAGATTTGGGGAAAATATCTGCTTATTTTCCTGTTACTTATTTCTGATAGGGAAGTGAGAAGTTAAGAGAAGTGTGGAAGGTGATTCTATGAGCCAAGGAATGTAGGGCTATAGAACTGCCAAGTCCAGAATTTTGATTTTGAAAGAGGAGGTTTGTTGGTTGATATTTGTCCAGCACATGCAATAGAAAATTGGTTCTCTCTCTCTCTCTCTCTCTCTCTGTATTTGAAGGGGAGAGAGAGAAAGATTGCTGTTTGGAAGAAACTAGCCAGTTCTCTGGTTGTAGGTTTTTGGTCTTTTGGAGATTTCACAAAACCATTCTTGGCAATTTGGGAAATATGGAGAGGCCTATCTAAATCTTCAGTCCAGAGGCCAGAAGTAAGAACATTGTCCCTCCAAAACTGGCATGTTTAAAATAAGGGTTCAGGGCCAATTAAAAACTTGTGGCAAAAATCTCTTGTCTCATAAGCAAGAACATGTAACAAATGGAGTCAATTCACATGACCACTATATTTATTCATATTTCTCTCATGAATGGTCCAATATTTTGCAACACAACCGGGGTGGGGGGAGCCTTTGAAAAGGAGTTGAACTGCAAGGCATTGAATCTAGCCAACTGTCAACTGTGTGTCAAGACATCTACAGTGAGAAATTCATCTCATGAAGATTTCAACAGTTAAAATAAGAGAGAGTGCGTCTGTAGTCTTTGAAGATCATGAGACAGGTTTAGAAATCATGAGAGATAACGCATAACAAATTATTTTCATTTTTCTTCAGCCTTCTGATACATATTATGAAGTGTCTGCAGATTTTTTGGAGGCTTTGGGCCATCTGCTCGCATCTTGTAGATTATGTAAAATTTATTTTCTACAGCTGGAAAAATCTCAGACTTTCTATCAAGAATTCATGGCTGCAAAAATGGTCTCAGAGGGAGCATTTCCTCTCTTGTTCAAATGGATCATTTCACCTTGAGCCGAATCTGCTTTCCAAAATGAATGCTGTTCTATGCCGGCACAAGATGCCAAGTTTCTGAGGTTCACTGCAGGACGGAAAAATATTGCAGCCCATTAACTTTGGTTGATGTTTCTCTTGAAAAAGATGTCGATGCCATATTACTGCCCCAGCTCAGAAAAAAAAATGTTTCCGGAAATTCTGTTAGTGTATACTGGGGGAAAAAAAAAGAATTGCACACTTATTTTGTAGAGATGAATGCTGTTCTTTGAGCTTTGCTTGCATGTCAGCAGACAGCCAGCTCCACTTTTTGCCTCAAGGGCTACTATTCTTTGCAATGATTGTGGTCATCCATCTTGGAAGTCTCAGCAGATTCTCTTCAAAAGATTCACAGTCAAGGAAGGAGAGTAAACAACAATAAACTCCCCGCCCACCATTCCAGGCACAGAAGAAAAATAACACACATTTCAAGTATATTATGGTTTCTCTAGCTCTCCAGTATCCTTGAGGCACTATTAATATTTGCTTCAGTGGAGTTTACTGATGAAAGCATGAAGCTCAACGTACTGCCAGTGCATATTGTAATCCTATCTCCCGATCACAAGATAATGAGAAACATACAATATATAGACTGGCTCCTTCTGTTCCAATCATAATGGCTATTTGTGGTAGGCCAAAAAAGTGACCTTGTAACTTTCTCCATTGTTCTTATTTATTTACCTTTTAAAAGTTTTATATGCTGCCTTTCTGCTTCCATGGGCATTCATAGCAGCTTGCAAAGACATAGGCCCTTTCCACCTTACTGTTCTAAACCAAATATTTGTTGTTGGCCCAGTTTCAAGTAAAGCAATACAGGGACAGGGGATTCATACAGTGAATTTCCTTCTGTTAATGATCCATCTCAAGGACTATGGCCATTCTAAACAATGCCTCCCCATTCTTTTCCACCATGCAATCTTCCTCAGAACTTAAACCCCCCCCCCATTTTATGGTGAGCGCTGTAGCTCTATATCTTCAGTGCTACAGCAGTATCAGTGAGATGCCTTGACTCCAATGGTGCTGCTATAACACTGAATTACTATATTGGTTGAGCACTAGAGCACTCAACTTAGAATGGTAAAAAGAAAACAAGTCCAAGAAAGACTGTGCAGTAAAAAAGGGTGTGAAAAAAGTGGCACTGTAGGAAGCACTGTGGACATTTTAAACAGCACACCACAGCAATTTGGAAGTGCAACAAAAGGGTAAAAACTAGAAGAAAGCAGTGTCCTCAAAAGCATCTCAACTATGCTTTGCTAACTCACTGCGTTTGTATGAATGGGTAAATAGATTCTGCTAGCAGCCAGTTATTAAAATGGGTCTGCCTGAAATGTCAAGAAAAAAACATTAACAACAAGTTACTAAAATGGAATACAAAGACAGCTTGAAAAGGGCCTAGTCAATAAAACAATAATCAATAATCAAATGTAGCAGGAATTTTTTTAAAAATAAAAATCATCAGGCTAAAGAAGCACAGTTTAAATTATTCACCCTGCCCCAAGCGCAAATGGGAGAAACTTCATCTGGCATGTACTTAAATGGTAACAGAGATAGCATCTGGAAAAACATCCTTCAGGAGAGCCTTCTGTAAACCAGCAACAATAATAGAAAAGGTCCACTCTCCAGTAAGATACCTAAGTAACTCCGGTAACTTACCAGGACAAAGACTTCCACTGGTGATCTCACTTGATCAGACATAATGGAAGAAATTGTCCTTCAGAAATGTTAGTCTCAGCCTGTTGAATTTCGCCCAAGAAATGAAGTCAACAAAGTTCTCCAGAGGAATGTGGCCACCTGATCTTTGGGCTCTTATTTTAAAAATCAACAGATCAGTCCATGGGCAGATTTATATTTAACCACCTCCTGAGAAATTGTAGCCATGGTTTCAAACCATGGTTTTGTATTATGAGAGATACAGTTACATCTGTGGAAATAATTTCCATACGTTGCTTTTCTGTGTAGTGGTAGATCATATATCTCAAAATGAGTCTGAAGTTTTCAGACTGTGTTCTAGGAACACTGGAGTTCATAGGAATTTATCGGAAATTCCTTGATGAGAAGATTAGTAATGGCTGCCAGTAGGCAAGACACAGTAGGGTCCCATGGCAGACTCACAGAGTTTCCCTAGCAGATAGGGCAACTGAGGAGTTAGTCATACATTCATCTATTTTTCATATCTCAGTGGTTGCCAATACCCAACTTAGTATGTGAACTGACTCCCTTGGAATGGACACAATCTGACACAATGGCTGAGAACAGGGGGGCGGGAGAAAGGCGGACCAAAAGAGAGCATCCACACACGTACATCTGCCTCCTGTCCTGTCCCACCCCCAGCTTGCCAGGAGCTGGCTCAAAAAGACACCACTGGCGCCTTTTCACTGGGATGCCTCTGAGGTGCCTCCAGGCCATTTGGAAGGCAGGGAAGAAGCCTGAGTGGACCTGGGGAGCCACGGACAGGATGCGTGAGCATTCCAGATGCTCCCCGGGTGCCCATGGCCTGCCCCTTTTCCGAGCACCATCGGGAAGCTGTGGGGTGCTCTGTTTCCAGCGAGCACTCTTTGGGGCGGCTTCAAGCTGCCCCAAACTGGCCGCCTGCTGTCAGCCAATCTGACACAATCTGTCCATTTTGTCCACTGGTTTATTCACACATACAAGTCCTCATTTGATGTTACAGGCCAGAACTAGACATGATGGGAGTCACATGACTAAGTCTGGAAATGGCAACAGTGGGGGATGGTGATGTGATATCACCACATGGTGAATTTCTCTGCCACTGCTCTATTTCATTAGATGCTGATTAATGGAAGTGGGCACTGAATGAGGAGGAGATGTGGGTTGCTGTTTAGGGAAGCAGCCGTACATATCCCATCATGCCTAGTTCTGGGGTTAAGTCAATGATTTGACCTTAATATTCTCATGGCCAGTGAATTCTCAGTAAGTGGAAATAACAAGAAATATTCTTCATGTTTAAAAAGGTAGTTGCATGGTCAAATATAGTCACAACTGATCCTTTCTCCCCTCATTCTTATAGTGCCATTATTTTATTTTCTAAGAGGGTATTGGTTGCCAAAAACAACAGTGCCAAGTCGAACAAGAGAAAGAGCAAAGGGTTTTAAAGCAATTTGATTCTTGTGTGTGAATGCACCTTTTGCGAATCTGCATTGTATAACATCAGTCCCACATCTGGACTGTATCCATGGATACTCCTTTAGTTTTGCATGGAGGGGAGAAAGGTTTTTTTGTTATGGAGAAAGTACAAATTCATCCATATAATAAAAGTTGATTATAATAATGTATTGTTACACAAAGAGTCTTGATGGATTTTTAGACTCAGTTCCCCTTTGCCCCATGGTTTTAATATAAATTTACTAGGTTCTTTTGAATTGGTTTAATTTTAGCTTACTTGGTTCTGATGGAATTAGTTGAACTGAATTAGTTAATTTTTAATTTAATTTTAATTACTTGGTTCTTTTGAATTGGTTCCATTCTAAAGGAATGGCATATATTGCAACATGGCAACATGTTTTATATAACCGCAAGTATATATTCAGGTTATAGCAGAGGTTTATACATGGATGAAGATGAAGAAGAAGATATTGGATTTATATCCCACCCTCCACTCTGAATCTCAGAGTCTCAGAGTGACTCACAATCTCCTTTCCCTTCCTCCCCCACAACAGACACCCTGTGAGGTGGGTGGGGCCGAGAGGGCTCTCACAGCAGCTACCCTTTCAAGGACGAGTCTCAGAATGGTCTACAATCTCCTTTCCCTTCTTCCCCCACAACAGACACCCTGTGAGGTGGGTGGGGCTGAGAGGGCTCTCATAGCAGCTGCCCTTCCAAGGACAGAGTCTCAGAGCGGCTCACAATCTCCTTTCCCTTCCTTCCCCACAACAGACACCCTGTGAGGTGGGTGGGGCTGAGAGGGCCCTCACAGCAGCTGCCCTTTCAAGGACAACCTCTGCCAGAGCTATGGTTAACCCAAGGCCATTCCAGCAGGTGCAAGTGAAGGAGTGGGGAATCAAACCCGGTTCTCCCAGATAAGAGTTCACATACTTAACCACTACACCAAACTGGTTCTCTGTAAAGAGCACAGTGTACACTTTCTTTTAAAAGAACTTGCATATGAACTGGATTATAAAGAGAGCCTCAGCTGACCAGCTGCAGTATGAAGAAAGCTCTTCGCTGTTTTAAGAGCAAATGCAGGCTGGTGCAAGGGGAGTCCCTGCAAAGTTTTGAATGGTAGGTTACAAACATGTTAATATAGTTTTAAAAACATTTTTGAGGGGTTCCACCTTTAGAGACTTCAATCTGTGGATGTGAGTCATCGTATTCAGCAGTGGTACTTTTTATAGTAACAGAGAAAGGTGAGCTCTCTGGGGAGGGTCTGTGACTCAGTGGAAGAGCCTCTGTTTTGCATATAGAAAAATCCAGGCTTAATCCCTGGCATCTCCAGTTAAAAGGCCCACAAAGGAAGTGATAGAAAAGACCTCCACCTGAAGCCCTGGATAGCCGCTGCCAGTCTGAAGATGAAGAAGATGAAGATATTGGATTTATATCCTGCCCTCCACTCCGAATCTCAGAGTCTCAGAGTGGTTTACAATCTCCTTCATCTTCCTCTCCCACAACAGACACCCTGCGAGGTGGGTGGGGCTGAGAGGACTCTCACAGCAGCTGCCCTTTCAAGGACAACCTCTGCCAGAGCTATGGCTGACCCAAGGCCATTCCAGCAGCTGCAAGTGGAGGAGTGGGGAATCAAACCTGGTTCTCCCAGATAAGAGTCCGCTACACCAAACTGGCTCTGAGTAGATAATAGTGACGTTGATGAGCCAATGTTCTGATTCAGTATAAGGTAACTCCATCTGTGAGTCCTTTTACTATTTTTAATAGGAAAGATATATTTTCCTTGCTGTTGAAAGAGTGTAAGAAGATTCACTGTGTAACAATAAAATTTATTTACAGCAGTCATTAACATAATAGATAGAAGTTTTGTCTTTAAGTGTTCTGTGGTTTCATGCAGCTGTTTCTAATTAAGGTTTATTGGGCTAGTAACTTAAGGTATTTTCATGTAGTGTGCTCTTTGTGTCAATTGTATAGACCAAGGGTGGCCAAACTTGCTTAATGTAAGAGCCACATAGAATAAATGTCAGATGTTTGAGAGCCACAAGATATGAATTGCAGAAGTTTGAGAGCTGCAAAATTTGAACATCAGATGTTCGAGAGCCACAAGGCAGGAAGGCAGGCAGGCAAATAAATGGAGAAAGGAGGGAGAGGTGGAAAGAAAGCATCTTTAACTTTAAATGCCTTCTCCAAGCCGCTGGCTGGCTTGGCTTGGAGAAGTGATTTAAAGAGATAAATGCCTTCTCCAAGCAGGCTAACGGGACAGTGGGGGCTTCAAGAGCTACACAATTTATGTCAAAGAGCCAAATGTGGCTCCTGAGCCACAATTTGGCCATCCCTGATATAGACAATTCACCCACCATTGACATACAATAATTTGATTAAGAAATCCATTAGAAAAGGAGGAACACTGATTCTTGTTGAGCATGCAAAAATTATTGTGAAAATAATGTGTGTGAAAATACTCATGAAAATAACATATGTGGAAATATACAGAGTATTGTAAAACACTTGCAGGTGTTATTTATAGCTACATATTATGTCATTTGAGTTCTTATTTTAATGGTATGAATTTATATATTTACAATAGTTTTTGTTTCAGTACACTGTGCTATTTGGGGCACTTTCAGATATGCTAAACCAGGAGTGTCAAACATGCTGCCCAGAGGCCGAATCAGGCCTCAGAGGGCTCCTATCAGGCCCCTGAGCAACTGGTTCTTGTCCGCTTCCTTCTCCCTCTCTTGCTTCCTTCTGCATCCCAATTTGCTTTGCAAGGTTTGCTCAATCGCACAGGAACTACAGAACCAAACCTCGATTTTCACCATTGGTTGAGGTTCTTCTCCCTCCTGGTCCCCTGGAGATGGAGGAGAGGGAAGAGCCAGAGCTTCCTTTGCCAAGTTCCCTGGATCCCATGGGAGAAATACAAAGAAAGCATCTTTAAGACCAACGAATACTAATGCTTTAAGCATATTTTAAGGGGTTTTTTTTTTAAAAAAAAACAACTTTTAAAAAACTTTAGTCATGTTTGTCTGTGTCCTTTAAAAAGTTTATAACTCTGCTACCTACTCTTAAATAGGTACACAAATGGCCTGGCCTGACAAGGTCTCATTTATGTCAGATCTGGCTCTCATAACAAATGAGTTTGACACCCCTGCGCTAAACAATGCACTTTGAGTGCACTTTGCAGCTTCATTTTACTGTGTGAAATGGCAAAAAAAATCCACTTGCAAACAGTTGCTGATGTGGATTGAAACTGCATTGTTTAGCATGGGTGAACACACCCTTGGTGTTTGCTACTGCATGTGTCTTACAGGAGGCCTCCCACCGGGAGCCTCCATGGCCAGCCACTGCTCTGAATGGTGGCAGAAGAAAATTTTAAGAAGTTGCCATCATCTGCACAGCACCGTCACTTCCAGGGAAAATTCAGAAGTGATGTTGGGTAGCTCTAGGAATTGCTGGAAACTCGATGGTTTTCCAGAGAGTGATGTCACAGCACAGATGCTGTTGCAGCCTTCCCATGTACCCATCCCTGAAGCTTCCTTCTGCTTCTCAACCTCACATGGTAATAGGGAACGACAACAGCCTAGGGGTTAAAGAATCTAGGTGGCATGAGGCAATGTCACCCTTGAGCTCTTGACTGGTTCTCAGTTTGGCCTCCTATGAAAATTTAGTTGCCAGTCAGGGGCATAGTGGAACCAGGGAAATAAGTAGGTATGGCGCATGAACCAGAGGACAAGAAAAGTGGTCCTGAATGAAATCTTGTCCTCTACTCAGTTTGTACTTCTTTGAATCAGGTCTCCTTTCCAGTAGCTGAGGCTGCTGGAAGTTTGACTGCAAACCACAACTGCTATAGGCTGAAAGAGCCACGTCTTCACTCTATCCTGGGGATTTATATTAATTGCCATTAAAGCAGTCAATGGACCTGATTGCAAATTGTCCAAATAGCTCGTTCAAGCTTGTTAGAAACAGTGGGAAGCATTTGCAGCATTGAGTTTAGTTTCCTCTGGAAGGAACTTTCTCATTCTTGGCACTTGTCCAGATACCAAGTAAACTCTGGCTTGTGATTAGCTGTTAAAGGCTGAATAAGTCAAATCTGCTGCTCACAGTGAAATTCACATGACAGTAATGTGGGTGGAGAAGGGGAGAATCTTCCAACAGATCATTTTTCCAGAAGTTAGACTTCCCTCTCCCCCACTACCTGCAAGGCACATGATATCCATTCACAATGGTGTTTTGACACAGGGTTGATATAACCGCTAGCAAAACAACAGTCGAGGGACAGGCACAACATACTATCCTGGGCTGTGCTCTGAGGCCCTGTTCCTGTTGGCAGTTGAGGAGAGAACTCACAATAATGGTTATAAATTAATGGCAGGAAGATACTGCCTAGATATTAGGAAAAACTTCTTTACAGTAAGAGTTGTTCATCAACCGTGGATTTGGCTACCTGGGGAGGGGTGAGCTCATCCTCACTGGCAGTCTTTAAGCAGCAGCTGGACCAACACTTTGTCAGGGATGCTATAGGCCAGTGGTGGCAAACCTTTTAGAGACCAAGTGCCCAAACCACAACCCCAAACCCACCTATTTATCACAAAGTGCCAGCACGGCAGTTTAACCTGAATACTGAGGTTTTAGTTTAGAAAAAAAAACTCATAGTGAAATTAACAAACTGAAAGAACATTTGGTCTGGATAGCATTTGCTTAGGAAACCAACAAAATAGTAACATGTCAGAATGGGAGAATGATGGTGAGAGAGTCATAAGGCAATAAATGGAGGCTGTTCATTGCTCTGTTGCTTGCAGGTCTGGGTTAAACTGAGAACATGCCTTTTCCAGAGATGCTCCTGTCCCCCTGAATTACTTTTGAACATGTAACATACATTATAAACACCATTCTAGTTTGCCGTTAGGAAAAAAGAATACTTTAAAATATAGTGTGTTTAGTAGGAGCTGGTGGTTAGGGTGTCCAAATAAGATCTGGGAGGTCCTGATTCATATGCCCACTCTGCCCTGGCAGCTTGCTGGGAAACCTTGGACCAGTAATATACTCTGAGTTAACCCGCCTCATAGGTTTGTTGTGAGGATAAAAGAAAAGGGGAGAGTGTGTCAAACCACTTCAGAGTCCTTTTGGGGAGGAAGGCAGGGGATACATGTTGTTAGTTAATAAATTAAGTTGATGAAAGGAGTCCACTGATTTATTTGGCTAAATATGAGTCCAGCAGCACCTTAGAGAACAGGATTTTTGAGAGTAAAAGCTCCTTTTATCTAATTGAGGGAGCTTTAATGCTGGAAAGCTTGTGCCCCCTCCCCCAAATCTCGTTGGTCTCTAAGGTGCTCCTGGGTTCGAATCTAGTTGTTCTACTATGGATCAGCACAGCTACCCTTGGAAACTTCAGGGATAGTCTGAATTATATTAACTAGAAAGTCTGATGTGAGAAAGGAGGGCCAGTTTGGTGTAGAGGTTAAGTGCGTGGAATCTTATCTGGGAGATCCAAGTCTGATTCCCACTCCTCCACTTTCACCTGCTGGAATGGCCTTGGGTCAGTCATAGCTATCACAGAGCTGTCCTTGAAAAGGCAGCTTCTGGGAGAGCTTCTCTCAGCCCCACCTACCTCACAGGCTGTCTGTTGCGGGGGAGGAAGATAAAGGAGATTGTGAGCTGCTCTGAGACCCTGAGATTCAGAGTGAAGGGCGGGATATAAATCCAATATCTTCTTCTTTCTTTAAACTAAAACTGCAGTCCTGTGCATGTGTAGAGAGTAGGTGCCACAGTGCTCACTGTAGATTACTTCCGAGAAACCATGGAGAGCAACCCAATGAGGAAAGGCTAAGGAACTTGGGAATATTCAGTCTGGAGAAGAGGAGGTTGAGGGGGGAGACATGATTGATCTTTTGAAGTGTTAGAAGGGCTGCCACATAGAGGAGGTCAGGGAGCTGTTCCTGCTGGCAGCAGAGGAGAGGACTGGCATAGGAAAACCTTTTTAACTGTAAGAGTTGTTCAACAGTGCAATCGACCCCCTCACTGGCAGTCGTTAAGCAGTGGCTGGACAAACACTTGTCAGGGATGCTCTGGAAAACCAGAACAGCAGTGCAACAGTTCAAAAACAGCTTATCAACAATTTGCCTTATGGTCCCTGTAGCTTGAAAGAGCTCTGCTCAAATACTGCTATCAGAAGCATCATATTTGAAAGCAAGGAAGCCTGCACTTCCTCCCTTTCCACTCCTAAACCAGAGGCGATTCCGGCCGCTGTTTCTGCCAGATTAATGGGATCCAACATTTCCTGTAATAAACCCACATCTCTTCAAAAAAACGTGCTTGATTCAAGGTCCTGATATCTTCTCTCCCCCCCCCCCCATCCCCACACACCTATGCTTTCTTCTTCCCTTCGGCTTGGACCGCGCCACAACAGTTTTGAAATATGAAACACAACCATGTCTTGGCCACATGAAAACGTGAAGCTGCCTTATACCCATCTCTCTAGTGCAGGAGTGGCCAAACTGTGGCTCGGGAGCCACATGTGGCTCTTTCACACACATCGTGTGGCTCTTGAAGCCCCCCCCAGAGAATGCATTTGTCTCTTTAAACCACTTCTTCAAGCCATGCCAGCCAGTGGCTTGGAGAATGCATTTAAAGTTCAAGTTGCTTTCTTTTCACCTCTCTCTCTCTCTCCCTCCCCACCTATTTCCTTCCTTCCTTCCTTCCTTCCTTCCTTCCTTCCTTCCTTCCTTCCTTCCTTCCTTCCTTCCTTCCTTCCTTCCTTCCTTCCTTCCTTCCCTCAGACATCTGACATTCATGTCTGGTGGCTCTCACACATCTGACATTTGTTCTATGTGGCTCTTATATTAAGCAAGTTTGGCCACCCCTGCCCTAGTGGGTCCCATCTAACCCCCTCCCTAAAACTGCAGGAACGCCTGCAAGGAATTTTCCTCTGTGTATTGTGCTTGGGGGCTGCATTGTGGTTGCACTCCCCCCACGTCAGAATTCCAAAGGTGCCAATGAGCTCAAAAAGGTTGGAGTGCCCTGTTGTCTCTCTGAAGGAGGCCCAGTTAGGGTTGCCAGGTTTGAGTTGGGAAATATCTGGAGATTTGGGGGAAGGAGCCTGAGTTTGGGGAGAGGAGGAGCTTCAATGATGTATGACTCCAGAGCTTCGTGTGTGTGTGTGTGGGGGGGGACGAAGGAGCATGTGTGCCCACAGAGAGGGCTCCAAGTGCCACCTTTGGCACTCATGCCATAGGTTTGCCACCACTGCTGTAGGCTGATCCCGCATTGAGCAGGGGGTTGGACTAGAAGAAGACCATAGATTTATACCCCGTCCTTTCTCTCTGAATCAGAGTCTCAGAGCAGCTTACAATCTCCACAACAGACACCCCGTGAGGTGGGTGGGACTGAGAGAGTTCTTACAGCAGCTGCCCTTTCAAGGACAACTCTATGAGAGCTATGGCTGACTCAAGGCCATTCCAGCAGCTGCGAGTGGAGGAGTGGGGAATCAAACCCGATTCTCCCAGATAAGAGTCTGTGCACTTAACCTCTACACCAAAGTGGGTAGATGGCTTGTATGGCCCCTGCCAACTCTGATTTTTGATGATTCTGTCAAATGTTGCTTCCCCCTAGAGGGTTCTCTGTGTTGGAATTATGTATCTGTTCTGTATGACCTTTGCAATGTTCTAAAGTTCCAGTCATTATAGGGTTAACACTGTGCCTGATTCCCTATTGTCTGCATGACCTAGGAAGAAGATACTGACTGCTGTCAATCAAGATCTAGAAACGGGAAAACTTGTTTGTCTGTTTGGTCAGTTAGTCAGGTGACTTCCTTTGTTCAGGCAGAGAGGTCAAGGAGAAGGAGGAAGTATCCTCCATTAAGCATGTGTTCTTCAATGTGTTAGGATGTAGTTCTTAGTGTTTGTTGTTTTTACCTCCCAGTACTCTTTCCCTGTAGTAATAAATATGTTTTTTGCTTTCTTGTTAAATGCCTCTCAATGATTATTTGATCCATCAATCCATCGAACTGTTCGAAATGAAGAAATAGAATTTTCAAACAGAATTCCCTACACTCTGCCCATGCTGAGTGTCTGTGAATCCAAGTTACAGCTGCTTTGCAACATGCAGCATCTTGCAGGGGGCACAGTCTGTAGCATCCCAAAAATCTCAGCTAATGGAGTTTAAGTGTGCCTTCCTTTTCTGGAAATAGGCCCCACTGAATCAACCTGGGTAGGATTCTAAGTAGGCTTGATTTGGAATTGCTTTCTAGGCTACCCAGAGTGATGGAGAGGGGACTGAGGCCTCGTTAGTGATCCCTCCACAGTAACAAATGGCAACCTTTCTTGTCTCAAGAGAGAAAAGCAAGGAGTGCATTTAGGGGCTCAACTGAACTAGAAGCTGAAGAAACAGAAAACACCTGGTAGAAGAAAAGGAAAAAGATAATGGAGCTGTAGGCCATTTGCTGAACTTAATCTGTCTAGCTCACCAGGATTTGGCCATAGAAGCTGTTTTGAGTGCTCCATGTTGGAATACACAGGGCTATTTTTGTAGCAGGAACTCCTTTGCATATTAGGCCACACATCCCTGATGTAGCCAATCCTCCTAGAGCTTACAGTAGGCTCTGTAAGAAGAGCCCTGTAAGCTCTTGGAGGATTGGCTACATCAGGGGTGCGTGGCCTAATATGCAAAGGAGTTCCTGCTACAAAAAAAGCCCAGAGAGTGCTTGAGCACAAGCTGTCTCCTCCAATATCTGTTTTTCACTTATGGCCATCTATGATACCAAAAGAAAAACATTAAGGAGAGCAAATATTTGGGGAGAGGCTGTGGCTCAGTGAAATAACATGTTCTTGGCATGCATGAAGTCCCACACTCAGTCTCTGACATCTCCAGTTAAAAGGCTCAGACAACTGGTGATGTGAAAGACCTTAGACCCTGGAGAGTCAGAGTCTGCAGTACTACCCCTGACAGACCAAGGGTGAGATCACAAGAGAGATTTGGCCTGACCTAGCCACACCAGCCCTCTGGATTTAATGTACACAATCACACAGGCATATCTGCCCCCTGAGTCCAGTCCATCCTTACCTCGTTTTTGGACGGGTTGGGACCAGATTAAATAGCTACCAGGAACTTCTCAGTAGCAAATCTCTAAAATGCATGCAGGGTGCATTTCCTGGCTGTCTGAATGGCCAGGCTGTGTGATGCACCCGCCTTGCACATGCATGAGCAGTCTGAATGCTCCTCTCACGCGTGTGCGGCCGGTGTCTCTCCTGGCAGCAGAGCAGAGGCTGTATATGGCTGCAGTGGACTGGCTTTTTCGAAGCTGGGATACTGCCATGCCAGATACCCAGTGGGATCCCATCCCAAGAATTTGTTTTAGCATGAGGCAAAGTCACTTGTGTTCATGTATATTTTACTTAATCTCAAAATGCTCTCAGGGCTACTATGATCCATGGCATATCAGGTGGAATCTGTGACTCCAACACTTAAACCAACATAACTCCAGTGTTGTAAACCACCCTGAGCTTGCTTGTGGGCAGGGGCAAAATAGAAAGCCAATAAACACATAAATATTTACTGGTAGGCCTGATCTTGAAACAAGTGAAATAAGCAGATGAGCACTCCAAGGAGCTCAGAGGGGTTGCCTTTCCTGCATTTTACCCTCACTACAGCCTTGTGAGGCAGGTTAGTTTGCAAGAGTGTGAGTGGTTACCCAATAAAATTCGCGGGGATTTGAACTCAGCTCTCCCTGATCTTCTGAGTCCTGTTCCCTATCTGAGCCCACGCAAAGGCCTTCACTTCTGGAAAATTGTGGTTTACAGCAGAAAAATCTAGATCCAATGGGGCTTTCAGACAGATTCCACATGAACTACTGCAGTGACTAGGCCCTTTCCTTCTTGACCATTGCCATTAAGTTAAAGGTAGTAGCTCAGTGACATTTATAACTTGATACATAATCATAAATTCTTTTGCTTTCATTACTAGGCTACTGTAGCTGTGTGTGTGTGTTTTAAATAAATTGGATATACATTTTAAAACATTTTTATTCTTAGGCCTATCCAACTGATTTCAAGGGAATTATTTCCAGTAAGCATGTACAGAGTTTCATGAGAAAGATAGATCGACACAGGACTTTTTTTTGAGCAGGAACCCACAGGAATGCAGTTCTGGCTGGCTTGGCACTAGGGGGTGTCTAATATGCAAGTGAATCCCTGCTGGGCTTTTTCTACCCCCAAAACCCTGTGCAAAACAATGGTGATGTCAGGGGTGTGGCCTAATATGCAAATGAGTTCCTGTTGGCTTTTTTCTACCACCCCCCCCCCCCGCCCTGGATCTACATATTACAAGAGATATGCGAGATTTCCACCCATCCTTTCTAACGCTAATGCAGAAGATTCCCAGAGAAAAACCAAAGGGTGATTAACCCTTTCCACTCATGCTGGTTCCACCTACAGTATCTGGTTGTTCAGTCCCAATATCTGGGTTCTAAGACTGGAAAAATCTGGTTTGCAAGGGGGGGGGGAGTTCTGATGCAAGGGATGGTGCTCTAGGAAGAGTAGCAGATATCAGAAAGTTTTTTTTAAAAAAATATTGAAATGTAATGATGATTTTGGATAAAGTTTACAAGAAGTACAGTTTAACAATGCAAGAAAGTTAGCTCCCCTGAATTTGGAAGAAAGTAAACCTTGCCAGCCAGCCCTCTCTCCTCCAGTGGACTTTTTGATCCATTTATTAATATATTGGCATGCATACCCTCATGTGGCAGCATGGAAGTACTGCATCCACCCAGAAAGATGGCCCCTTTGAAAGTTGTAAGTCTTTGTCTAAGGGAGGGGGGAGAGCTGAGAGAAACTACCTTGTCTGTTTGCTGTGGAATACCCTCCCAGAGGCCATAAGGGCCCGGCGGGACCTCTCTCAATTCCTCAGAGCCTGTAAGTCAGAACTATTTCGATTGGCCTACAACATCTGAGACGGAAGAGAGCTGCCACATCCCACAAGAACCAAGCAATATCATCTACTGCAAATTGTCTAACATCTTAAGGACCACCAACGGTGATAACGAAACTTGAAGATCTAAGTTTAAAAGAATTAATTCTGAAATTACATAGCCTGCTGAGGAATGTACTGAAATCCGCCATTAATTTATATAGCACTATTGTATTTTAATGATTTCAGTAGTTTAAGGTTTAAATGATATTTGACTGTTAGCCACCCTGAGTCTGCTTGCAGAGAGGGCAGGATATAAATATAAAGAAGTAAGTAAGTAAGTAAATTTTTATTTATACCCCGCCCTCCCCGCCAAGGCAGGCTCAGGGCGGCTTACAGAACATGATATGAAATCATGATATCACAATAACAGATAAAATCAATCAACAATATAAATACAAATATAAATTAATTTTAAAAAGTTAAAACAATACAGTGGTGCTACAGTCTCTATTTAAGAAAAGAAATACAAAGAAATGCAATGTCACATGCGTAGCTATTCAGCCAAGGCAATCCATTGGACTTGCATGCAAACTCCATTTTTTCAGTCTAAGCCCTCTGTTGACAGTACTTCCCAAGATACTTGAAAATGATTTGATGATGTCATTTGCATAAAGCAATTCACACCTGTATCTGCATGGATTGCTGCCAGAGTGTTATTTCTGACAGGGAGAAGTGAAAACATCAGACACACTTCTTTTCTGAGTTAAAACTGGAAGTACATCATTTTTACTCCTGAAAAAGATGTACTTTTATTATGCAATAGTATGAATTGTGTGTTCCAAAAGACATATCTCTACCTTACCTGGTATTTCTGTGCAAGTTACTGTAATGGACACCTATATTCCCTCTGAGTTAATGTGAGCTAGCTCAGTTTTTTAGCCTCCAGCTCACATATTTTTGTCTTTGCTCAGGAAAAATGGCCCAAGAGGGAACTAATTTATGGAGTAGCTACAACTTTAATGCCAGTAGCTCATGAAGTAGAATTTTTGTTCACAAGACTCCACAGCTTAGAGGAAGTACTGTGAACAAACTTTCTAATTGGACAAAGGCAAGCCCAGAACATGGACTCATTAAGATCTGTAGCAGACAGCCTCCCTTGAGAGCAAGTGACTCTGCTCTGTCTAACCACATTCAGAGCAGAGCTGGGACACAATTATCAATTGTCAAAGAGGGCTAATTGTAATGAGGCAAGGCCAGAATAATGAAACATGCAGGGATACAGCAAGTACCCTCCTCTATGGGTAGGTTCTTAAGGCTCACAAGAAACTTTGTTGCTGCTGTTCTTGTTTTGTTGTTATTTTGTCATACAACACAGTTGCATCTATTGTACAGCACACTACTCTGACCCAGCACAGTTTGCAATTTCCAGCACTAAAGTCAAATACAATTCACATGACTGGAAAGATATCTAGTTAAGTGGCTGTGAAATGCTTCTACTAAAAATCAGGGCTTTTTTGGCCCACGTCTAAGCTGGAATTGTTTCCAAAAATTAACAGGCATGTATGGCATGACTTCAGCAGAATGTAAAAATTAAGCATCTCAGAATGGAAGATGATTGCGGCAAAATAGCTGTTTATTTGTTTCATCAGTCTTTCATGAGTGTGTTACAGCTGCAGAACTCCTAATTTATCTTTCTATAACTGCGTATCTAATGCAATTGTTGTGGGAGTTGCATGGATACCAAAATAGGCCACAGAGAGACCAGTGCCTTTAATGTACTGTGCAGGGTTATTTAATTCCTGATCAAATACTCAGGAATCGCCCTAACCACTCCTATATTTATATGGCAAACCAAATACAGATAGCACTCCACACACAAGAATGCCATTTCATCGGGTCACCATCCCACTTGTGTTTTCCCCAGGCATATTTACATTTCATAGCCATGTACTGGCAAAGCTTTAAAATATCTCTCAATGGATGCTTAATAACAATAAGCTAAGCCATGCTATAAAGACACTACCAAGCCTAAAAGTTGCCAGGTCCAACTCATTTGGGGACTTTGAGGGTGCAGCCAGAAGCAAGGTTGTGGCAAGCACGATTGAACTCCAAAGGGAGTTCTGGTTATCAGGAGTTCTGGTTATCCCATTTAAAGGGACTGCACAACTTTTAAATGCCTTCCCTCCATTTGGAAATAATGAAGGATAGGGACACCTTCTTTTGGGGCTCATAGATTTGCACTTTCTGGTCCAATCTTTTTGAAACTTGGGGGGTATTTTGAGGAGAGGCACCAGATTCTATATTGAAAATTTGGTGTCTCTACCTAAAAAAACCCAGCTGCCCTCAGGCCCCCAGATATCCATTGATCGATTCTCCATTATACTTTATGGGGACTGGTCTCCATAGCGTATAATGGAATGTCCAGTGGACATTCTCCTCCCAGCTTCCTGCTAATCCTGAAGTAAGGGGGAAGGCCTCCAAACCAGGGGTTCCCCTGCCCCCAACTGGAGATTAGCAACCCTAACTAAGCCATTTACTCAAATTTCAGTAGTCACTGTCACAATTCAGTTGCAACGCTTGGCTATTACATATTTATTTATAACATTTATTAGCTGTTTTTCTTCCTTATGGAGCTGAACACAGCTTACATAATTAAAAAAATACATAAAATTAAATAAACAAAACCCAAAATTTAAAATCACAATTCAGGAGTGCTAGTAAAATTAACTAACTGTGGCCCTAAATAAAACCATCTTCCACTGCCCGCTAAAGAACAGAAGGATTTAACATTTTGTGTCAGCACTGTGAAATAAATCCCTTTAATGATGCAAATAGCATTTTTCCATACTACTCTGGAGCCACATACTTCATAGGTTTTGTTGGAATTATAATGTGGCTCGGCTACTATTGTATCCACTTTTCTCCAAAAAAGAGCAGGCCATCTAAAATTTGCATACAAATTAGTTATGGCCAGTAATAATTTGTGTATAACTTCTTTTTGAGGGTGGTTGTCTTACAATCAGGGTTATTTTCTTTTTGCATAAATATGGTATTACATAAGGTTGGCAGGTCTTACCTGGCTCCAGCAGGGGATGGTTTTCACACACGCCTTGCACCCAGGGCACAATGATGTCACCCAAAAGTGATGTCATCATGTTGAGCATGTCACACAGAAGATGCTCTAGCATTTGGGTAAAACCTCTATGGCACCATAGAGTTTTTACCCAAATGCTAGAATGTCTCCATGCAATGTACCCGGAGTGATAACACCACTTCCGGGTGATGTCGTTGCTCTGGGCACATTGGGCATCAATGGAGCTCTTCACAGGTGGGGATCCCCCCACTGGCCAGCTCTGTGAAAATCCAGAAAACAGGCATGCTGGTTTATAGAAATAATTAAAAAAGGATGAACACTTTAAAGTTCACCGTTTTACTGGAACACAAGCTTTTCAGATGCAAAACATATTGGATGTTCTTGAGTGTGTGTGTGGGGGGGAAGAAATAACTTTCACTCTGACATGTATTTATTTATTTCATTTATACCCATCTTTCTCACCAATGGTGGCCCAAATCATTAGGAATGGCTTGGCCATTAAGGCTACTGGGAAAGGCCCAGCGGGTCAGTAGACTGGGGGGCACCCCCTCTACCAGGTTTGTATCTGACAAGGAAAAATCTACTGAGGAAAATTTCACGTAATGCACAGATTTTAAAATGTCAATGTGGGAAATTTCACTAACCGTGGAAATGGTCAGAGCCAATCTTGGTACTTCCTGCCACCATGAAAGATTCTAGTTATTTTCTGTCATTGCCATGGGGTATTTGGGGCAGGGAATTTTCAGGCCTCTTTCTTGTCTTTGTAAAAGATCAGCACATTTACTATCACAGGGGAAAAAACACACTTTTGGGTGGTATGGAAAAATAATGTCTGGACTGGTGGGAGGGGGAAATCCTTTTTTTCCTGTTACCCAACTCAGACACTGAAAAAACTGACCATGCCACTAAAAAAAAAGACCCAAACCAATATTAACAATTTTGTCAGAATTTTAAAACGGTGATAATTAACACATCTCCTTAATACGACATTTCACAGGGTAAGTAATAATTATCAAAAAGTCTACATCAAAGCACATACAATTCTACATATGAAAATTAATTCCAGCAATAAAGTCTTTAGTACAAAAAGGTGCTTGTTTCAAAAAGTGTCACATTCTTATCTGATATTTCATTTTTAGAAGACTCCACAGGGTCCACCTCTGACAGAGCCCGAAGCCTGCTGATCACAGTATTTTTTGGGTTGCTATCTCCCCGTGATTCTCCCTCTTTATATTGACTAAAAATAAAGAGAGCAGCAACCTTCAGGTTAACCAAGATAAGTTTCCTAAGATAAGGAATATGTTAAATAATTCTTTGGATGGCTTATTACAATGCAGATTGGATGTCAGCTTCTGTCCACAGCAATTCATTACACTGTCAAGATTTCAGATCCCTGTGGTGAGGAGTGTTAACACTGCTATGGAACACACTCATTATAGTCCCCTCTCCCTCACATCTTTCCTTCTTTTGAAATGCCGCACTATCAATTATCAAAAATTCTAATTCTCACTCAGGAAGAACCCTTCCTCTGAGATTTGGGACAGCACAGACACTGCAGCACCAAAAAGTGTGATTTTTTTTTTTAAAAAAGAGGAGATATTATTAAAGAAGAATTATACAACTATGAGTCAGGAAACTAATTTTAATATGCAGAAAACAATTTGAAGTTAGACATGACCTAATAAAAGGCAGTTGGCATATTGAGAGCCAGTTTGGTGTAGTGGTTAAGTGCGTGGACCCTTATCAGAGAGAACTGGGTTCTATTCCCCCCTCCTCCACATATACTTGCTGGAGTGACCTTGGGTCAGTCATAACTCTTTCAGAGCTGTTCTGCTCAACAGCAGCTCTTGTAGAGTTCTCTCAGCCCCATGTACCTCACAGGGCTGTGGGGAGGGGAAGAGAAAGGAGATTGTAAGCTGCTCTGAGACTCCAAGTGAAGGATGGAGTATAAATCCAATCTCCGCCTCCTCCTCCTCCAGTGTGTCCCCCAAGCTCATCTGGTGGTGGCCTGGTGGAACCAGTTCCTTTCTTTGCTGAAGCAGACCTTGGAGAAACTGAGTGGGGAGCAGGGGTGCAATGCCATATTCTGCCACAACACATAACGGATTAGCCTCCTTGACGATGCTCACTGCAGAGGGGCCTAGCCTAGGAACCACAGCAGATGCATGGGTCCATCTCTCTACCACACTGAATATTCTGGAAGATTCATGCCCAGAGGTTGTGGTATATCTTAGAAGTTCACCTCGGAAGTTTAGAAGAAATGGGAAACACCACATTGTTTTTTGTTAATGCCATACTTGCATGAATGTTGACCCACAAACCAAGACTTGCCAGGCATGGCACAGTAGCCCTCTACCTGAGGCTAGCTATGACAGATTTCTGGGTTGCTGCCTAACTAGGGCTGTAAAAAGGGGGAGGGTGTCAAGGGAACAGGCAACAGTACATGTTTACTCACTTTACTCTGCTCTGGTTAGGCCTCACCTAGAGTATTGTGTTCAGTTTTGGTCACCACAATTTAAGACAAGCTGGAATGCGTCCAGAGGAGGAGAATGAAAATGGAGTGCGGCAACGTTTTTTTTTGGGCAGGAGCACACAGGAACGCAGTTCCAGCTGGCTTGGCATTGGGGTGTGTGGCCTATTATGCAAATGAGTTCCTGCTGGGATCTTCTCACAACCCCCCCCAGTGCGAAACAATGGTGACATCAGCGTGTGTGGCCTAATATGCAAATGAGTTCCTGCTTTTTCTACAAAAAAAGCCCTGGAGTGGGGGCTCTCGAAACCAAGTCCTATGTGGAAAGGCTGAAGGAGCTCAGTGTGCTTAGCTTGGAGAGGAGGCAGCTGAGAGGTGAAAGGATTACCATCTTCAAATACTTAAAGGGCTGTCAGATGGTGTGGAGTTGTTTTCTGTTGCCCCAGAAGGTTGGACCAGAACCGACAGGTTGAAATTAAATCAAAAGAGTTTTCAACTAAATATTAGGAAGAACCTTCTGACAGAGAGGTTCCTCAGTGGAACAGGCTTCCTCAGGAAGTGGTGGCTCTCCTTCTTTGGAGGTTTTTAAACAGAGGCTAGATGGCAATTTGACAGCAATGCTGATTCTGTGAATTTAGGCAGCTCACAAGAAGAAAGGCAGGAAGGGTTGCATCAGTGCTTAATTCTCATGGCCCTCTCTTACATGCCCAGGGAATGCTGTTCACTACTTTGAGGGTAAGGCAGCATTTTTTTTCCCAGACTGGTTTGGCCAGGGATCCTGGAGGGTTTTGGTGCCATTTTCTGGGCTTGGAACAGGGGTCACTGTGTGTGTGTGTGAGTGAGTGTGTGAGGGAGGTATTTGTGAGTTTCCTACATTGTGCAGGAGGTTGAACTAGATGACCCTTCTAACTCTTTGAGCGTTTTCGCACTGACCTTACTCGGCAGCGACGTCCCTCTTCACCGCGCAGCGTCTGCGCGGATTTCGCACACGTTGCTCCGCAGAACCCGGAAGAGCCGCAAAGTCACGCGGCTATTGCGTCGCAATTGTAAACTGTTTTTTGGCCAGTTTACCTTTGCAACGCAAAAGCTGCGGGACTTTGCGGCTCTTCCGGGTTCTGCGGAGCAACGTGTGCGAAATGCGCACAGACGCTGCGTGGTGAAGAGGGACGTCGCTGCCGAGTAAGGTCAGTGCGAAAATGCCCTTTGATTCCGTCTTGCTCAGTGGGTCAGATGTCATACAGGACTGATCTACCTCTTTGTCCATCTCCCTAAAAAGGTAATGGTCATCTCCTGTGCAAGTACCAGTCGTTTCCAACTCTGGGATGACGTTGCATCACAACATTTTCATGGCAGACTTTTTTATGGGGTGGTTTGCCATGGCCTTCCCCAGTCATCTACACTTTCCCCCCAGCAAGCTGAGTACTCATTTTACCAACTTAAGAAGGATGGAAGGCTGAGTCAACCTTGAGCGGGCTACCTGAAACCCAGCTTCTGCTGGGATCGAACTCAGGTTGTGAGCAGAGTTTAGGACTGCAGCTTTACCAGTCTGTCCATCTCCTTACCTACTCCTATATATCTGTGAATAGGTATGCCGATATGTATGTCATCTCCCCACTGCATCGTACATGTTTAAGTGCATCCATACATATCTAGAACAGTCCAGTGCTGTGCTCTTATTCAGTTAATTAGGACAAGTACCAGGCATGATCAGGTTAGTATATTTATAGTGCAATGTCATTTATTTATATTCCAGGGTTGCCAGTTCCAGGTTCTAAAATCCCTAGAGATTCTGGGAGTGGAGTCTGGGGAGGGTGGGGCTTAGGGAGGGGAAGGACTTCAGTGGGATATAATGCCATCAAATCCACCTTCCAAAGTGGGCATTTCCTCCAGGGGAACTGATCTCTGACACCTGGAGATCAGTTGAAGTCCCAGGAGATCTCTAGCTACCCAATCAAAATCCCATCAAAGTGGATAATAATCCCATCAAAATGGATAACAAAAATTAGAACCATCTATGGACAAGCCATGAGACAGACTGAAAATATCACTGTAATCACAACCTGTCGCCATAAACTCAATGCTTTTGCCAGATTGCACATAATCTGCAAATCGAAGCAGAATTACAGCCACTTCAAGAATGTACAAGATATTATTACTGTGATAGACCTTGTCTTGGGCCTGTATTTGAGGCTACTGAGGTCACTGTATTTGAGGTCACGTTGAATAAGGAAATGAAATAGTTTGCTTTATTAGAAGCTGTTGACCTGGCAAGCCTTCTGAAACTCAGGAACTGGAAATGAAAACCAGAAAAACCTGCTCCAGATTACCTGCTGTTCGTCTCTTTGTTCATCCATCCACCCCATCAGCTTCATTCAGAAATGCTGGCAGAGAAAAGTGGATCCCACAATGCAGTAACAGAAAGGGCGTGACCGACTCTTCATCCAAAGCTTGCTTAGTTTTTATCGATTCACCCAACATGGCAGATGTTCAGAAGGAGCCTCTTCAGTCAAAGTTTCTGTGAAACCATATTTATGACTGCATCCCTCACTCCCTGTGGTTAATCTCACTAGCCGTTTTCGTGGGAGGTTGACTCACACTTTACGCTTTGCAACTCATCCGAATCAGAGCTCTTCTTGTTGACTTTTGGGTGTTGCGCTTTTGCTACAATGACATAACACCAATCCATACACTAGAACAATGGCATCTGATACTTTAAGGTGGCCAGCTCCTGCCTGGGAAATTCCCAGATATTTGGAAATGGAACCTGGGGAGGGCAGAGTTTAGGTTGGAGAGCAGCCATAATACCATACTGTCCACCCTCCGAACCAGCCATTTTCCCCAGGGGAACTGATCTCTTTCATCTGGAGATCTGTTGTAAATTTCTAGCAGATTATTATTATTATTATTGTTATTATTATTATTAGTAGTAGTTTATTTATATTCCACCCATTCCCCCATTTGGGGGCTCAGAGCGGAATACATCAAAATAGTAATAAAATACAATACAATCACAATAATATCATAATAAAATCATAATTACAACATTCAGTAAAGTGCAACAGGATGGTCTAGCAAGTTGATATAGCAGAATAATATGGCAGAATGGTACCACAGAGTGGCAGAGTGGTACTACAGAATAGCACAAGGACAGTATCACAGTACAGTGGTACAGTAGGGCAGTAGGGGGAAGCCAACCAATCTAATAAATAGATGCCCGCCTCCTCATCCAAAAACCTGGCAGAACAGCTCCGTTTTGTAGGCCCTACGAAAGGCTAACAAGTTAGGTAGGGCCCGGATCTCCATAGGGAGCTGATTCCACCAGGTTGGGGCCAGGACCAAAAAGGTCCTGGCCCAGGTAGAGGCAAGACAGATGCCTCTACCCTTGGGCCGGCGATTGTCAAAAAATCTTGGGAGGCTGAGCGAAGCAACCTCCGGGGCATATATGGCCACAAATCCTAAACAATGGTTTAGGATCTCATGGCCACACCTAGAGATCTGGCAATCTTGTCAAGTTAATAATTTTTAGATGGATTCTATGCCAGCAAATATTCTTTTATGGGCTAAATTCCTTGTTCATTTCATGAAAATTCAGACCACCTGTGACAAGATAATCTAACATTGTATAGTCTGTTGCCTTCTCTGGCTTGAATTCTTCTTTTCTCCCTCCCTCATTCCTATTTGAGATTGATTGATATACTCAAGCATCAATCAAGGAAGAAAGGAAGAAAGAAAGAAAGAAAGAAAGAAAGAAAGAAAGAAAGAAAGAAAGAAAGAAAGAAAGAAAGAAAGAAAGAAAGAAAGAAAGAAAGAAAATGTCACCTTGATGTACCATGTCTCATGGGAACATGCTGGACATGTTAAGACTTCCAGCATGTGGGCAGTAGAATGGGCAGTAGAATGGAAATCATGCAGAGCTTAGGTGTCCATGTGCAAGGGGATTCATTATGTGCCTCTGGCATTCAATATAAGGAAGAAAGCTGCTGTTTCCTTAAAATTCCAGACCCATCAACAAAAATTCTGGCAACCAGTCAGGAGACAGCTGCCAGTGGGCTAAATTCAAACAATTTATATCCACAGGCGCATGCAAAAGAGCTTTTAGAGCTGCAGAGCTCATACAGTTCAATTTTATGCTTGTTTACTCAGAAGCAAATCCCACGGAACTGCGGTGGGGCTTAGGGTCAAACTAAACATGATGCTGCAGCAAACTGCTTCTTTGCTTTGCCAGCTTCCAGACTTGTGTTTACTTTGTTGAGGATTTTAACTTTAAACCATTGTTTAGGATGTTTTGACACAGGAGGCCTGAAAGTTTGTTTGCAGGTTTTTATGTCAATCTGCAAACATGCACCCCCCCCCTTGTTCTAGCGAACAAAGTTTTTGGCCTTGAGAAGAATAACATGACTCAATGGTTTTAAAACCCAGAATAAATAGAACAGAGTTTGCAACAATTATTCTTTGGGATGCTCAGAGGTGTCTAAATCACACCCTTAGAGAAAATGAAATATATGGTTTAAGAAAGGCATGGGAGGCTTATATAATTGTGTCTGTATAAAACAGCAACACCTCAGAGTTCTTGAATCTCTCAAATCTGGGTTGCAGTAAGACTGTCTTATCTTCTCTGAGGCTGTCACATGTTTTCCAAAATGGCTTGCTAAGAAGTTTAGAAATTACATTTTTAACTTTATATAGGAGAAGGGATTATGTAAATGCTTTTAAATTTACATATGTTAGTGTTCTCTATGTAATTGTGATTTTTGTTTATTTAATCTGTTCAAGAATAGCTACAGTGGTTTTGCATATAGTTCTTAAAAGATAACTTGAAGTGATCCTTGGCTGAGAGACAATTATTTTAGCCAAGACCTAGTCTAAAGACTGTAATATCAATAAAGCAAACTAAACTAAACTAGCAAAGATCTAGAATAAATAAATTTCTTGTTGGGTACCCAAAAGTTGGGCAAGAGAAAATTATGAGAAATAGATTAAACAAAATATATGTATTTATTACAAAGTGCACTAAAACTCTATTTTGAAAGCACATAGGCACATTCTGCCCTTGAAGCAGCAAATATTCAAACTAAGAGGTCTTGAATCTTTAATGTGATACAATTCAATATCTCTAGCTTGAGATCTTGAACCAATAAAACCACACCAACATTTCCTAGTCTAGGTTGATAACCTTGAACCACATTAAAACAGGACCAAATGCGTTTCGGTCTCTGAGGCCCTCTCAGTGGTCAGATGATTGAATATATGGACACCATGATATATAATCATGTCTTAGTGGCAAGGCAGGTTGATTATAAGACCTGAAAATAAGTAAAGAATATAATTATGCAATAGTTTATATATGAAAAATAAACAATTTAACCACTTAAAACTTTCAATTTTTTTTTAATTAATTACTCACATTCCAAAATTTCTGTGTGGCAAAAAAATTAGGTTGTATGAAAAGTTTTCTTAAACTTTTAAGCATGCACCTCCAGGAAATGCAGGTTCAAGACCTCATGTTAGAATGTATCTAACAAAGATACTTAAATGAGAAAAAATAAGTTCAATTAATTAAGGATACAACAAACGGCAATTAAATAAGATAAACCTTATAGTATACATGTATCTTATAGCATACATACTTTATCTGTCATTGTGATATCATGATTTCGTATCATGCTCTGTAAGCCGCCCTGAGCCTGCCTCGGCGGGGAGGGCGGGGTATAAATAAAAATTTACTTACTTACATACTCGACTATTGCTATCAAAACCCAGAGTGTGCATATATGTGTATTACCTTTAACTAAAATAACTTTCTTTCTACTATTCAGAACCTTCATAGCATAGGGGTGTGTGTGATGCAATCCACATGACAAATGAGTAACCAACAGAAAAGGGAGGAAAAAACACTGTGAAAGAGAAAGAGGGGGAGGGAAAGGGAGTCTCAACAACTTCTCAGCAGGAAAACAAAAAGCTTTGTTTACAGCATTCTATAGATATATGAACCCTGTCCATTGTGTGAACATCCCGTCGATTTCTTCATTTGATCCTTGTGGTGTAAATCTTCCTAAAGTGAAGATCCAGAATGTCTCCTTTTAAAAAGTCTATGCTGTTGAGAGGATGATGCTGGCAGTTGTTCAGCAATCCAGAAGTGAAGTTCCTTATCAGCATGCACAAAGGTTACAAAGTGAACTAATGAAGCTGCTAGCTTTCTTGTTCTAATGCAGCTCCTATGTTCACAGATATAAGCCTTAATTGATCCTGTTGCCAGACCTATGTACATCAGATTACAGAGACGCTGTATAACAGAGATTAGAAGAAGAAGATATTGGATTTATATCCTGCCCTATACTCTGAATCTCAGAGTGATCACAATCTCCTTTACCTACCCCACCCCCCACAACAGATACCCTGTGAGGTAGGTGGGGCTGAGAAAGTACTCACAGAAGCTGCCCTTTCAAGGACAATTCTGGAGACCCAAGGCCATTCCAGCAGCTGCAAGTGGAGGAGTGAGGAATCAAACCCAGTTCTCCCAGATAAGAGTCCACACACTTAACCACTACACCAAACTGGCTCTCTTCTCTTAGGGCTCTAGAGTTGCAATTGACAAAGGAATTAACATGAAAGATGAATTCTGAAATGTCTTGGTTTTAACAGATAAGCATAGACAGAACAGAACACACAGAAAAGAATAAGCACACAGAGAACAAGAGAAATTTCCTTTTGGCACTTCTTTACCATTGATTGTTGTATTTCTAGCACTGGGTTCTCTTCATGTGCTCCTCACTAGCATGTCCTTAAGATTTCTGGATCTTTTAACAATAAAAAGAGGGGGGGGGGAGGAGTACACCTTGGGATACCAGGCAGGAGGTACCACTATCTTCGTATTATTCCTCTCACTCATTGTATAGAATGTTGTGTGCTAAAGTGATAACATTCTTGTTTTAGATGAAGTTTTAGATGAATACCCCCTATTGGCTAATTGACTGATCAGTTCCTGGGCTTGACTGTAGAAACCTGAATCCAAACCACAATTCCTTCTTAATTTCAAAAGTTGGGATAAAGCAAATTCTTTTTTAAATGAGATGGATGGAAGGTATCATCTACCAGATAGAAATTGACATCTGTAGGTTTCCTGTAGATATCGGTTTGGGATATTGGGGTAAAGGGAAACAACACCCAGTGTCACAAATAACACCTCTTCAGTATGTAATTGTTCACTCCCCGAATTTCTCCTGGAGATCTTTCAGAATTATAACTCATCTCCAGACTACAGAGATCACTTCTCAGGGAGAAAATGGATGCTTTAGAGGGTGGACTCTGTGACATTCCACCCCACTGAGGGCTCTGTTCTCCCCAGGCTCCACCCCCAAATCTCCAGGAATTTCCCCATCTAGATCAGGCAACTCTACCCCCCCCCCCACTCCCATCCCCACTAGTGGGCAGGGGGGATCTGGTCACCCTAACAGAGAGGCTTTCGTTTTCCATGTGGTAGTTTTAAGTAATCCCCCCAATGGGTGTGAGTGACTCTGTCACAACCTCACACATTTAGAGTTCTGATCCTGAGAAGGCAATAAAAACGCTGGAAAGGGTGAAATGAAGGATTTGAAAAGCTGGGGGTAAACATTCCTCCCACACAAGTTCTCCACTGCAAATCACCTATCCCTGAGGTACTCTGCAAGGGAAAGAAAGCCATGAAGGACATGTGCTCATTTTCAAATGAATGAATGAAAGCAAATATTAGAGGGAAAAGCCCCCGTTGCTTTGCTTGAATAGTTAAAAAAAAGTATAAAACACCTAGTGCATGAAAGCCCTGGAATCTTGAAGTCGGCTTTAGATAGTTACAGGAAATCGGAGCAAGTTCCAGCGGTCTCTCCTCTTGGATAATCTCCCCCCTCCCCTGCCCCAGGTTGTTCGGGTCCATGTGCTGTGCTTTCGTGCTCCATGGTAGCCGTGGATAGGCAGTCCTTTGGGGGTCAGGTGCAATACTCCCTCTAAGCTGTGGAGTCTTGTGAGCAAAAATTCTACTTTGTGAGCTACTGCCATTAAAGTTGGGAGCTACTGCATAAATGAGTTTGTTCTGGGGCCATTTTTCCTGAGCTAAGACAAAAATGTGGGAGCTGGAGGCTAAAAAACTGTGAGCTAGCTCATGATGTGGGTTAGTAGAGGGAACACTGGTCAGGTGTAACAGCAGCCACCCACCGGCACAATTCAATGTTTAGGAAGGGAGGGAGGGGGAGGAGGAAAGAAGAGGTGTTCACACAACAGGAACGAATGAATGAAAATTGATGTAACAGGAACAATGTTTTTGAGGCATAAAGGAAACAACAATGAATGAAAAAGAATAACTGCACACTTCTGTAGATCTTTAGGCTAGAATTTCCTGTGATATAATCTTATTTTGACCAGTTAATGGGTCATTGGATAGCAGCCAAAATCAACCCCTGAGATGGTTGCAATAATTTCACATCCTGAACATCATTTATGGACATTTTGTTGCATTTAATAAGAGCCCCATGGCACAGAGTGTTAAAACTGCAGTACTGCAGTCCTAAGCTCTGCTCACGACCTGAGTTCGATCCCCAGTAGAAGCTGGGTTTTCAGGAAGCCGGCTCGAGGTTGACAGCCTTCCATCCTTCCGAGGTCGGTAAAATGAGTACCCAGCTTGCTGGGGAGAAAGTGTAGATGACTGGGGAAGGCAATGGCAAACCACCCCGTAAAAAGTCTGCCATGAAAATGTTGTGAAAGCAACGTCACCCCAGAGTCAGAAACGACCGGTGCTTGCACAGGGGACCTTTCCTTTCCTGTTGCATTTACACCACATTCTGAAATAAGCAAATTTCAAACAAGGAACATTAAGAAGCTACCCAGCCACCAGAATGTCTGTAAAATGTCATAGTATAGCAAGCTGAAAAGGCACTGCAGACTCTTGACCCAAGCACCTGTCACTTCTTGCAGCAAGCATTTATGATCAAGCCGTTTGTGGCTGGCTTTGGTCAAGAGGAAAGTAACTCCCTGGTTAGTGTACTTGAAATTCCACCTCTGTGCTTTGACTTTGAAGTATTCATTTGATCCGGCAGCTGCGGCCTGTTCCCTCCAACAGCAAGGTCCCGCTTCCAAGACTGAGGTTGCTTTATGCCTGTGCTGTGTCTCTCTTCTTCCTCTCTGAAGCTCAGTCAGTTTAATGGCCCCTTAAATTGGATTAGCTCAGTCTGTTTGCAATCTTAGATGAAATAAACAAAGCAAGGAAACCAGACACAAAATAAAAACGGCGCGTGGTCAGGGAAGAGGGGGGCCTTGTTATTTGCTTTGGGCTCTGTTTCTCAAGCAGGGTTGCCAGCCTCCAGGTGGGGTCTGGAGATCTCCTGGAATTATAGATGGTCTCCAGACAACAGAGATCAGTTCCCCCGGAGAACATGGCTGCTTTGGAGGGAGGACTCTATGGCATGATGCCCCACTGATGCCCCTCCGCAAACTCTGTGCTCCCCTGGACCAGTAGCCAGATCTCCAGGAATTTCCTAACCCATCGTTGGCATCCCTAGGAGGTAAGATCTCCCCCCCCCCCAAGTGCTGCATGGTAGGTCCAGTTATAGCCACAAAACTGACTCTTAAGAGGGTAGCAGCAGTATAAGCATTTGCTTTCCGATGCTGCTGAAGTGGCCATCATATTTTCAGGTAGCCAACTGTTAAGCTGGAAAATTCCTGGAAATTTGAGGGTGGAGCATTGGGTGAGCAGGGTTTGGGAAGGTGGAGGGCCTAATGCCATAAAGTCAACCCTCCAGGACAGCCATTTTCTCTGTTGCAATTCTGAGAGGCCTCCCACCTGGCCACTGGCAACCCTTAGAGAGAGGGAAGGTGTCACCATGGCAACATGGCAGGATAATGTCATTCACAGCAACAACTCTGTGTCTCGCACCTGAATGAAGGCCTAATTCCTATGACAACCTCACCCAACCACCTCTGTCTCCAGAGCTAGGGTTGCCAGCCTCCAGGTGGGGCCTGGGGATCTCCCACTTTTACAACTGATCTCCAGCCGGCACAGATCTGCTCCCCTGGAGAAAGAAAATGGCTGCTTTGAAAGGTGGGCTCTATGACATTGGACCATGCCGAGGCCCCTCCCCTCCCCAACCCTTGCTTTCTCCTGGATCCACCTGCAAAACCTCCAGGTATTTTCCAACACAGACCAGGCAACCCTACTCCAGACCCATGTGGAACTTGACTGCAAATGTTCACCGTAAGGCATGGGACCCAGCCAGACAAACAAACAGCTCCAACTCCAGAGTAGTAATACAATCTGGGATATAATTAATATAAACTTGGAGTTTAATACTGAGGTAGACTTTGATTTATTTTGGATTAGCTAATTAAATTATGTCCTTAAAAAACCCCTCTGTTTCACAGCATGCTATGCTGCAGAACGCTATGCCAGTCTATACAGCATTGTTATATTACATTTTTATCCAGTCCTCCTTCTAAGATGCTCATGGTGGCATAAATTGATCTTCACAATAGCCCAGAGAAATGGGCTGTGGTGAGAGGTCATGACTAACCCAGCAAGTTTTGTAGCTGCACGGGGATTTGTTTGGTCCTCCCAGCTGAAGGCTGACCCTCAGGGCTGGATTAACAATTGGGCCAAGTAGGCACGGACCTATGGGTCCCCATGCCTTTAGGGGCCCCAAACTGTCTCTCCCCCTGCATGCAGCCCTCCCAGCCTCCACGTGCAGCCAGCAACTGAGCCGCTCTTTGCCTGACTTGCCTGGTGTTGCCAAGTTTGCTTCCCTCTGCCTCTCTCCTGCAGCTTTGTCAAAGGGGCTTTTGAGAAGGTGGCTGCAGCAGGGGCCATGGGCGGCAGGGCGAGTGCTCAGACTCTGAGATAATTTGCAAGGGGCCCTCCTTTTTAAAAGGAAGGGAAGTGTTAGATTTTCCCTAAGAGAGAGGAACGTTGCGCTTGCAGAGATTAAACTCTTCTGCCGGCCTGCTGGCATCCACCCCCTTGCCTGCGTGGGAAACACTGAAGAAGGGGAAGGTTGTTGCTTGAGCCAGATATAACAGAGAGGTCAAGAGTCACCACCATTGCCCCCCCCCCCCACAACCATTCTCTTCAGAGTGATGGGAAGGAAGTGGGGAGAGTGGTAGGGGGCCATTGGACAGGGAAACAGTGAGTGAGCAGGCAGAGTAAAGAAAAAGAGCTGGCAAGTATGATTTCCCCCCTCTCCATGGGTTTGCCTGTGGAAAGAAGAGAGGGATCCTGACCTGCTTCATCAGCCAGGCCTGCTTGTTTCTATATAATCATGTCCCCTATCTACTGATCATGTAACAGGTAAAATCCCTGCAATACACCCTGCTTAGCAATTGGAACATTTATTTCCTTTTTCTGTGCACAAATTTAAGTGTTTGGTGAATAGTTCTTGAGTCATTATTAGTTGGTCCTTTACCTCTTAATGCCTTGTATCCATCAGCTCCTGATTCTAACATTCCCCCCTACACTGGTATGTAAAGAAGTGATTGCATCCCTTATGCAAAATGCAGAAAATGTTAAGTAACATTCCATGGGCTGGATACCATGGATGTCTTATGCTGATGATGGCACTGTCCTCCAGTGCTCTCCGTGCTTCAGGGAAAGGCTTCATGGTTCCTAGTTCCTGCCATTACTGCTGCAGACTGGAACGTGGACGCCACCCAGATTGCTAATAATTGGAGATGTTCCAGTTCCTGAAAGAGGTCTCTACTGTCTCAGAAACCTGTGCACAGATGTGCTCTCAGGCTGAAACAGATTTAGAACACTGTGGTTGCAAACTGGGTCAGGGGACGGGTGGAAAAATATGCTATGTCTGCCACAAAGAAAGTTCCGGTTTTGTTCTTGTTTAATTCAGGGCCTAAAGACTGCCAAACACCAAGATTTTTTCCTCCCAAGAAACTGTCTTGTTACAAATTTTCATCCCTTTTGGTTTGCTTTTATTCTACCACAGCTTTCATTCCTCAAACAAACAGGGCAATCCCAAACACAGTTACACCCTTCCAGGATGGAATTCTAGCAGGAGCTCCTTTGCATATTAGGCCACACACCCCCTGATGTAGCCAATCCTCCAACAGCTTACAAAAAAGAGCCTTGTAAGTTCTGGGAGGATTGGCTACACCAGGGGTGTGTGTGGCCTAACATGCAAAGGCGCTCCTGCTAGAATTTCACCCCTGTAGCCTTCTAATTCCATGGAAGTCAGTGGGCTTAGAAGGCTGCCACTTAGAAGGACTGCTACCAGTTCCTTTGATCTTGATTCTAAAGGTTGAGTTGCAGCAGCCTCTTTC
The DNA here is from genome assembly GCF_032191835.1 of Heteronotia binoei. NCBI lineage: Eukaryota > Metazoa > Chordata > Lepidosauria > Squamata > Gekkonidae > Heteronotia > Heteronotia binoei. The sequence goes on along the minus strand of NC_083231.1, from coordinate 25,764,600 downwards.
TCGTCCTCTGTTTTTCTTTCACACTTTCCTCAGTCGCTTCTCTCTTGTAAAGTACACTTTCACAAGACTTGGGCGGTTGTCCAGATCTCTTCAGGAGAGAGAAAGTAAATGAAAAGATTGCCTCCACGCACATGCATTCATCTGAAGTTATTTCATTTTTGTGTAGAAAAAGCCCAGCAGGAACTCATTTGCTTATTAAGCCACACACCCCTGATGCCAAGCCAGCTGGAATGGCATTCCTGTCTTCAATTTCCTTGCAATTTCAGTACTGTAAGCAACATGTTCCATTTCCCCCCTGGTAAGTCACTCATCATTTTGCTTTTGGAAAAAGACATTCGGGGGGGGGGGGGGGGTTGGATCATGGAGAATTGAGTCACTTCTCAAATGGGGAGTGGACCGGAGCCTCTGTTCTGGGCAGAGAAGGCAACCCCAACGCCTGCTGCCTACTTTTCTCAGTGAGGGAAAAGGCCAAGACATGCTTAGGGAAATTCTGAGGGGATTTACTTTGACTGACGAGGAGTCCCAGCGGGGTTCCTTTTAGGCTTTGAAGAGTCCCTGGCGAAGAATTGCATTCCAGCATCTGTAGAGGGTCTCCGTGGTCATTAAATTGACTTAAATTCATCACGATTCAAGCTTTCTTTGGACTATTTTAATATCTAAATATCTATCTCTGGAAAGAACGGTGTTAAGGATATATTTGGCTTCAAGGTAAGAAGATCTTTATCATTCCGGGAGTAAAATAAACCTTATATGAGATAACGATTGAAATTTGGGACCAATTACAATATTCTAAAGTTAAGAAGAAGGAAAGGGGGTAATTTCGGGACTTTTGAAATGTAAGAAACAAAGTTATAAACTGAAAAACAACTTATGTTTGGAATATTTGTGGTTTCTGTAAAAAACCCCCATCGTCACTGAGTTGCTGATCTGGAAGACGTCACAGGAAGTGGCGTCATAGAAGCATCACGAGATTTCTCAACCATCGAGAATGAGACTTCATGGCAAGAAAAACAGGAAGGTGCCATTGAAAGAAGGGAAATTGTCAAGCCTCCTGAGCTTCTCTAGGACTGAACCATAGAAAAGCTTCGGCGGCCATTAAAGGAAGGTAAAAAATATATATATATCTTGAGCTAGGAAGCTCTGAGAATGGCAATTTTGGGCTCACTGAAAAGGGCAGGTTCTAATCTATAAGACCCTATGGTTCAATTTTAATTTTGGGAGATCAACTTTGAGCCTATTTTTATGATGGGAAGACAGTAATGTCTGAACACAAGCCAGGACCGAAGCCAGCATGTATGAGGGCCAGTTCATTGGGGGAAGCAAAAATGGCTAAAGTACAAATACAAGAGAAATTGGAGGCTATGGAGGCAAGATTGATCAAAGTGATGAAAGATTTAATTACTGATAATAAGAAGCAATTAATTGAAGAATTTAAAAAAGATATTGAAGCAAGTGCAGAGGTGGTGAAAATGGAGATTAAAAAAGAAATTGAGGATCTCAGAAATGACACACAAGCAACACTAAACTAAATACATGTGGTAGAAAATAAAGTGAAAGATCAAGATTCCATGATTAATAAATTGCAGGAGAAAGTAGTTCTACAAGACTGTAAATTAATGGAAAACCAGATACGTCTGAGAGGAGTACCTGAAAATGAAGAGTCTGATCTAAGGACATATATAATAAGAATCATTGCTGAATTTTTGGGTATGGATGCTGATGAATCTAGCTATCTTTATGACTATATATATATAGGGTCAATTCGGTGTAAGCCAAGAAAAACAAGTTGCCAAGAGACGTGGTAATAAGATTTTTGTCAAGAGATATGGTGGGAAAGATCTTAAGTAAACAATTTGAAAAAACATTGGAAGTAGATGATAGCAGAGTAAGAATCATGAAAGAGTTGCCAAGAAAAGTCATAAATGACAGAAGACTGTATAAAAAATTAACTGACAAATTGCGGGAGAATGAAGTGAGATACAGATGGCTACTGCCAGAGGGTCTAAGTTTTGAATATGGAGGCAAGAGGATTACAATTACAAATGCTCAAGAACTGAGAAGGTTTTTTGAAGAACATAGGGGATTTGGGGATACAGAATAAAAAAAGAATCATTATGGTTTACAACTTAATACCTTGGAATGTAAATGGACTAAATTCACCGCAAAAAAGAAAGGCTACATTTCATTGGATTAAGAAACAAAAATGTAGCATAATTTGCCTACAAGTAGTACATATTAAACAAATGGATTATACATTTTTATGGAATAAAAAATTAGGAATGGAATTTTACTCGTTGGCTAAGGAGAACAAAAGGGGAGTGGTTTTTTATATTAAACAAGAATTGGACCCAAAGTTGATTTTTAAAGACAATGATGGGAGCTATTTAGCAGTGGAAGTGGTGTTGAATGACAAAAAGACGTTATTATTGGGACTGTATGCCCCAAATGGGGCGAAAGATGCCTTCTTTAAAGATACTGTGCAACAATTAGATCAAGTGACATATGAACAAGTAATGATAAGGGGAGACTTTAATGGTATAGTTGAAAATATTTTGGACAGATCTGGGAAAAAAATAATGAAGGGAAATTACCAAAATCATTTTTTGAATTAGTGAAACAAGAAAATTTGGAAGATATATGGAGGAAATTTAATCCTAAAGTGCATGATTATACCTTTTACTCAGCAAGGCACAACTCTTTCTCAAGAATTGATATGCTATGGGCTACAAAAGATTTTGGACATATAACAACAAAAAAAATAGAGATGGAGCAAATCATAATCCATTAATGTGGATGGCAAAATATGCAAAAAAGACAAGGAGGTGGTGGATAAATGAAGATTTGTTACAGAAAACGGAAATAGTGGAGTCTCTAGAAAAAGAAACTAAAGCTTTCTTTCAAATAAATAAAAATGAGGACATTCAATTTCAGACAGTGTGGGATGCATATAAAGCTGTAATGAGAGGTATTTTAATTACAATGAACAATAAAGATAAAAAAGCTAAAGAGAAACAATTGCTGGACATACAAAAAGAGATTGCAAAGAGAGAAAAGGAACTAAAAAAAAAGACCGGGAAAAAAGAAATTTATAAGGGAGATTACAATATTACAGAATCAATTGAGACATTTGTTAAACAAAGAGTTTGAATGGAATCTCAAAACACTGCAACAAAAATGTTTTGAAGGAGCAAATAAGCCTGGAAAATACCTGGCTTGGCGAATGAAAAAAAAAAAAAGGGAGAATAAGTTTATTAACAAAATTGTATTAGGAGGTAAAGAAATTGTAGACCAAGCAGGAATTAAAAGAGAATTCTATAAATATTATGCTAAGTTATTTCAAGGCCAAAAGGTGGAGAAAAGAAAAATAGATGCATATTTACAGAAAATTCAGGTAAATCCTTTGACAGTAAATATGCAAAAGATTTTAAATGAACCAATTGAAAAAACAGAAATTGAAGCAGCAATAAATTCAATGAAATTGGGAAAGGCACTGGGTCCAGACAGTTTTACAGCAAAATTTTATAAAGTCCTTGCAGAGACAGTAGTATCAAAACTTCTGAAATTGATGAATATTATAAGGATTGATGGGAAAATACCAAGTACATGGAAGGAAGCAGTAATTTCGTTGATACCGAAAGAAGATAGAGACAACACAAATGTAAAAAATTATAGACCAATTTCATTACTTAATAATGACTATAAAATATATGTTAGGATATTAGCAGAACGACTCAAACAGCATTTGAATAATTTCATCAAAGAAAAGTAAGCAGGATTTCTTCCCAGGAGACAAATTGGAGATAATATCAGAACTGTTATAGACATTGTTGAATACTATGAGAAGCATCCTGAAAAAGAAGTTTTTTCTTTATATTATTGGTGCATTATTCTTTGCAGACACAGAGAAGGCTTTTGATAATGTGAATTGGGATTTTATGTTTGCAGTGATGGAGAAATTGGGACTAGGAGAAGATTTTATAAGAATGGTGAAGGCGATATATACTGAGCAACAAGCAAGACTTTGTATAAACGCAGATTTGACGGAAAAATGATAATTAGCAAAGGAACAAGACAAGGTTGCCCTCTATCTCCATTGATATTTATAATGACACTAGAGATTTTGCTTATGCAAATACAAGAAGATAAGGAAATAGAGGGGTTGAAATTGAAAGGTTTTTCTTAAAATACAGAACATTTGCTGATGATGTAATGTTTATCAGTGAAAATTCCATATATGTAACACCACGGCTGCTTCATAAGATACAAGAATATGGGGAATTGGCAGGCTTCTATATAAATAAAGAAAAATAAAAAAAATGTGTAAAAATATGACAAAAAGTCAACAGGAAGAACTGCAGAGTGCAACAGAGTGTGAGGTTACTTCAAAAGTAAAATATCTAGGTGTGGAAATTACTATGAAAAATATAGACTTGTATAAAAATTACTATGAGAAGCTCTGGTGTAAAATTGATGGAGATCTGATAAAATGGAATAAATTGAACTTGTCTATGCTGGGCAGAATTGCTGCAATTAAAATGAATGTTCTACCAAGAATCGTGTTCCTATTTCAAACAATTCCAATTGTGAAGAATAATAAACAATTTAGTAAATGGCAAAGAAAAATTTCAGAATTTGTATGGGCCGGGAAAAAACCAAGAATCAAAATGAAAATCTTAACTGATGCAAAAAGAGGGGAGGTTTCCAATTGCCGGATTTAAAATTGTACCATGAAGCAGTGTGTTTGGTGTGGATTAAGGAATGGATGACGTTACTAAATAAGAAATTGTTGATTTTAGAAGGATATGGAAATATTTTTGGTTGGCATGCATGTATGTGCTATGGGAAAAATAAGATGGATGGTTTTTTCTCACATCATTATATAAGAAGAAATCGGCTAAATACCTGGTTAAAATACAAAAAATATGGTGATGAGAGAAAGCCTTTATGGATTGTGCCAATGGAAGTAATAAAATTATCTTCAGAAACTGATGAAGGGATGTGGCTAATGTTTAATCAACTATTAAAAATACAGGGAGGAAAGGTGGAACTAAAATCGGCTGAAGAATTACAATATAAATATAATTGGTTCAACTGCAACAAATTAAGAGTTTGGTGGAACAGGACATAAAAAATGAAGGTATAAGACAAGAGCAAACAGAATTGGAAAGAATGCTGTTGGGTGAAAATGAAAAGTTGATTTCAAGAATTATTATTGAAATGGTCTATGGAAGATGAAGTAGTTAAATCTCAAACGATAAAATGGGCAATCAATTTTAACAAAGAAATACCAATGGAATCATGGGGATATTTATGGAAGAACTCTATGAAGATATCGACATGTTACAACATTAAAGAAAATTGCTTTAAAATGCTATATAGATGGTATATGACACCAAAGAAACTGGCAAAAATGAATAATCAGGTGTCAGATAGATGTTGGAAATGCAAAAAGCATGAAGGATCTTTCTATCATATGTGGTGGACTTGTGAAAAGGCAAGACAATTTCAGCAAATGATTCAGAAAGAAATGTCAAAAATTTTAGGTTATGACATTAAGAGGTCTCCAGACTTTTTTCTTTGGGATTACAAATGGAAAGTTTTCCAAAACAAGATAGAACGATGGTGTGGTATCTACTTTCAGCTGCAAGGACATTATATGCACAGCTATGGAAGCAGGATAAAATACCAGAAAAATGGGATTGGATTTTAAAAGTTATGTCTTGGAGTGAAATGGACAAATTTACAAGAATCTTAAAAGACTATGATTTGGAGAAGTTCAGAAAGGAATGGGAGAAATTCCAAAAATATGTTGAAAAATACTGGAAGGTAAAGGGACAGTGATTTTTGATAATAGCTGAAGCTTTGTGGAATAATGAACTAAATCCTATTAAGAAATAATTTCCTTATGTTTTAAAGAAATAATTTCCTTTGGTTTTTATTTTTTGATGAAGGTGAAAGGATAAGAATGAAGATGGACATAAAGGGTTTGATTTCTCTTATACTCATTCTTTTTTTTCTTTTTTTATTGTGATAAGGTTTTTATATGAAGATTCTTGGTTTGACAGTATTATCTTGTATTTTTATCAATTTAAGTAAACACCGGCGGGGGTCACAAAAAGGGGGGAGAGGAGGAGGGGGGAAAAGTGTAATGTATTGGTATAAATTTGTATTGATTCTCTTATTTCTTTAAGAATATTATAACAATATATTGCAAATTAATAAAATTGTTTTACACTAAGTCATTCGGGATGCCTTTCAACAGCATTGCTAATGCAGGTGTGCCTGCAACAGAGCTGCTGTCCTATGGCTGCAGAGGCTGAAAAGGAGACCCTGAGGAGTGGGGTGGGATGAGCTCCACCCTCAGCTAAGCAAGGGGAAACAAGTGAGAGGGGAATGTAAGGGGCAGGGCTAGTTCCAGATTTGGGGGAGCCTTGTGTACAAGTGTTCAGAGCCCCCTTTTGCCCATTGCTAGTTCCCCTTCCTGCTCCACCCATCTGCATGCCCCCACCTGCCTTTGTGTCTTTCCCTTGCTGACTCACAAGCTCTCCCTCCACCTCCACCCACACTGCTGGGTGGCGAGTGCTGCTAGGAGTGCCACTGTGTTGCTTGGTGTAGTGGTTAAGAGCAGTGGACTGTAATTTGGAGAAGCAGGTTCGACTCCCCACTCCTTCACACGCAGCCTGCTGGGTGACCTTGAGTCAGCCACAAGTTCTCTCAGAGCTGTTTTCTCAAGAGCAGTTCTCTCAGACCTCTCTCAGCCCCACCTACCTCACAGGGTGTCTGTTGTGGGGAGAGGAAGGCAAGGAGATCGTAAGCCACTCTGAGACTCCGAGTGAAAGATGGGGCATAAATCCAATCTCCTCCTCCAATTTCTCCTCCTCCATTTTATCCTCACAATAGCCTTAAGAAGAAGGCAAGGCTGAATGTATGTGACTGATGCAAGATTACCCCGTGAGCTTCATGGCAGAGTGGGTTTATGCAGTCTCAGTTCACATCAACCACTACAGCATACATTCATCCAGCCATGCAGTGGGCATACCCCTCAGAAGATAGGAAGTTCTGTCGTACCTTTACATTGGGTCAGTCACGCATCTCAATCATACTGGAAGCCATGTTCTGGTGCAATTACCCATCCTCAGAGAAGGCTGAGTGGCAGGGACAAAACCAGGTCAATGAGTCATGGAGAGACTCAACAGGTAGCTTGCTTGGTAGGTGAGTGTTCTGAGTTCATGGAGGCCTTTGGTTATTTATTTGACTGAGAATAGCACAAGCCATTCTTTTTTTTTTGGCAAAGATCTGTGGCTTAAGATGAAGCAGTGTTGGCCTTGGAAGCTGCTCAAAGACGTTGTTTTCTTCCAGGTCACCAAGGGAGTTGAACTTCTCAGGCTAGCGGCTGATCGATGTGACAAGCTAGAGAGGCTGGGGGTGTGGAGCAGCCTGGCATCATAGCTGTGTGGGTGGAAGGCCCTGTGGGAGCCTCTGTACCTGCATGACCTGGACAGGAGCAGAGTCACGAATGTTGTTGGAGGCTGAGAAAATCAAAAGAAGTAGGTTGAAGGGTTCAACAGGAAAACCGTGGGTTGCTAGATAGGTTGGCTCTCCATGAACTGCAACCCTGCCCCCCAGTGGATAACTGCAGAATTCAAGAGGATTGGCATACCTTGTGATGTTGCTGTTTTTCTTTAGCTTGAAGATTGGCCATTGTTTCCACTCTGTTAGGAGCAGGTAGGGCACAAGTCACTGGAAGAGCACTTGCTTTGCATGCGGAAAGTCCCAGCTTCTCTCCTGCACAACTCCAGTTAAAAGAGCGATAAGTTTCAGATACTCACTCAGACCAGAAACTCACTGGGTGAACTTGGGCTCAACCTGATATACCTCACAGTGTTCTTGGGAAGATGAAATAGAGGGAACCATGTATATCACCAAGAACTCTGCTTTTGGAAGGCCAACGAAGACTGGTCACAGCTTCTTGGAAACAGCTCCTAACATTCATGAGCTCTTCATCCCTAAAATAGAAGCAGGGAAGTTTCCTTTTCTATTTTGGTTATGGAACCATGTGGACTGCCTAGAGCTGCCAATTCTGGGTTGGAAAATTCCAAGAATGGAGCAAGGGGAGGGTGGCGTTTGGGGGGGACCTCAGTGGGTATAATGTCATGCAGTCTATTCTGCAAAAATGCTGTTTTATCCAGGGGAAGAGATCTCTGTGGTCTGGAGATGAATTATAATTCTGAAAGATCTCCAGGAGAAATTGGGATATAGGCTGTAGCTCAGTGGGAGATAGGGCTGCCAGACCCCTGGTGGAAGTGGGGGTCCTCTGCCATCAGGTCCTACTACGCCACTGCTGATTAGCTGGCCAGCAGGGGGACTTATCCTGCAAAAGAGTGAGGCCCAGTTGATGTTGCAGCAGCATATCTGTCACCTCACATGTGACCCAGAAGTGTGATGCCATCAGGGTGATGCTCTGGTATCTGGACAAAAACTCTATGGTGGGAGCCAAATCTACCATAGAGTTTTTGCCCAATTACCATCTAGGAAGTGACATAGACATGTTGCTGTGACATCGGCTGAGCCTCCCTCTCACTCCTGGTAATCCCCCCCCCATCCTCTGCTGGTTGCCAGGAGGGGCCCGGCAACTCAAGTGGCAAAGCCTCTGCTTGGCATTCAGAAGGTCCCAAATTCAGTCCCTCACATCTCCAATTAAAAGGAACAAGTAGTAGGTGACATGAAAGATCTGGGACTACCTGAGACACCGGAGAGCCATTGCCAGTCTCAGTAGACAACACTTTCCTTGACGGACTAATGGTCTGATTCAGTAGAAGGAAGCTTCATGTGTGGCCTCCACCCAGAAGCTGGCACCCCTAAGACCACCATGTACAGGGATTGGATAACCAGAGTGGAATCCATGAGTCCTCACAAGGGAAGAGAAATCCTATTTCTCTGCTGGTCCCTGTTTCTCCCTTTCTGAGCTCAGGTACTACTTCCCCCTTTGCTGTTTCCACTGGATCTACTTCCCTTCCCCCTTAGCTCCTTCTCCTGGGGTTTGTAGCTGCTAATGCAATGTAGGGTCCCCTTCTGGGTTGCCGTAGAAATCCAAAATGCCCCCAAACACTTGCAATACTTGTACATGCTCTATGTTGGTCTTTGCAATTTGGTGTTTTGAACTCCCTCCTTTTTTTGGTTTGAAAACACATTATTTCTGTGCATGTGAGAGTTCTGCTGCTTTACAGAATTCTAAATTGTACCCACGGCTGGCTAATAGTCCCTTGGCTATTACACATAAGGATAATGATAAAGGCAGACATGCATAATTCAAAGGGCCACATCAACACACACCAAAGACAACAGTTAAGTCAGGGATTGTTGATTTCAGAAGTCGTTTCTTGGTTTGTTTAGAACGAGATGTCGCCTTGGTACATCCTTAAGTGGTAAATATGGAAATGAGTTTATTTGGAACTTAGCCAGTGAAAGAGAGCTGTCGAGCCAAATAATTAAGAGCACAACAGAGAGAGAGAATGTGAGAAGAAACAAATTACTTCATAAGAAAAAAAAAAAAACCACCCCGAACTGACAACTCTGCAATATTTCCTGTTGTTTCTCACAAGAAGTAGTTTGAAAAGGGTAATTTTACTGGATGAGAAACATCTAATTTTTGTCTAACTGTGCCACATGCTGATTTAATAGATATTATCAATGAAATTCAATTTAGTTAAGTGAAGTGGGCATTTTACATTTGCAAGGATGGTTTGCCTGTGGCTCAAATGTGTCTGTTCTAGGCACACAGCGAAGCCTTCACCTAGGCCTTGGCATTTGTTTCTTAAGCCCATGTGACCCATTCCTCCCCCCTTCTTTTTACAACTGATGGATTGCATGAATGAGGACTACACATGTTGGGAAGGGTTACTCGCCCAGTTCAGCCACTACACAAAACCATGGTTTAAACCACGGTTCGGACATGAGACATTCATCAAGCTTAGAACTGAAATCACAGTTTGAAGATTTTTTAAAATTAATTGCTGGTTAAGGTTTTGTGAGATAGAGAAATGCATACATCCAGGCCTGTTTGTTCCCTGGAACCATCTTCACTATGATACCAGCTGAGATCTCAGCTGGTTCCATTTGGAAGAGGAAGGAGAAAGAATGAAGTTCTGAAGCCAGGAGGGGCCACGGTAAATCAGGATTTGAATGCACAAACTGAATCCTGGCTTCATAAATCCAACCCCGGTTTAAAATAAGCCACGTTTCCCCCATTATAACTGAACCAAGCTATTGTCAAAGTGTATGGAGGATTTCAGCGTGGTTTGACACTGAAAGATTGCTTTTTGTACCCCACCCTCCATCTACAGCTAGTCTGTGACCAAATGTTTGATGGTTCTTTGTAGTCGACATGAACTGTGTCATCGTGTTATGAAATCATTACACAGCATGTCTGAACTCTGATTTCTCAAGCGTGCCACAAAATTCTACTGACACTTTCCCCAGAGTAAAACTTGGATACTAGATTGTGTCCTTGTGGATGGACTACTGCAGCAGGCTTTGCAGAGGACTGGCCTCAAAGACAGTTTGGAAACTTCAACTGGTGCAGAATGCAGATGCTCACTTAGCCTATGGAGTATATATTACACCTGTTTTGAAAGTGCTTCACTGGCTGCCCACTTGTTTCTGTGGTCAATTTCTAGGTATTGGTTATTACCCACAAAGCTCTTTGGGGATGGGGAATCACATATATACAGCACCACTTCTCTTAATAGCTCCAGAAGATTAAGGTTTGTTACAGGTTGCATCTGCAAAGAGGTCAGAACAGTACCTGCTTGTTTCTGGGCTTTTCCCATAATGGCTGTAACCAGGGCTTTTTTTGTAGAAAAAGCCCAGCTGAAACTCATTTGCATTTTAGGCCACACCCCCTGATGTCACCATTGTTTCACACAGGGTTTTTTCTGTAGAAAAAGCCCAGCAGGGACTCATTTGCGTATTAGGACACACCCCCTGATGCCATGCCAGCCGGAACTGTGTTTCTGTGCATTCCTGCTCAAAAAAAGCTGTGGCCGTAATGGTGGAATGACCTTCCTGTGGATGTTACGAAGGCTCTTATGTTACTGGTTTTTCAGAGGCTAAGTAACATATTCAGTTGGCATTTACATGAAGTAGAAAAAAAGCAGGGGAGGGAAACTTAGCCCAACAAAACTGAATCACGAACCTAGAAGGTACATTAGAAAGTCATAACAGGGCCAAAAGCTAAGATGAGAGATGAACTACCGGTACATAAAAATACATGCATTTATTACAAAGACATTAAAAACATTTCAGGGCCCAACAAAAGCCTCATAATATAGTTAAAAGTAACACGTGTCCAAGAGAAAACAACAGTGACCTAATGTATTTCAGCCCAATTGGGTCTTCTTCAGAGGCTAAACAATAGGCCTTATTCAGAGGTCAAACAATGCTGCTGTATCTGCAACATGCAGAATTTTTTTTAAAAAAATTATTCTTGGTGTCCGCTGATTTGCTATTATTAAAGAGAGGGGGAGTGTGTGTGATTACAACGGGCAAATTGTCCTATTTTAAAGTGAGTTCAGCCAGCTCTGAATCAACCAAGAACACTTTATTGCAAGAAGAAACAGTCACAAACAGCACAGGCACTTCACTCATTATATATACTCTGGCCATGGTTAACCATGGCCCCCTAGCGGGCAACAATTACTCATATTGGCTTACTCCAGAATCCTTCATTTGCGTCTCTTTGTTACAAATTGTTACATTTTGTAACCCAGCATCCTGATTGGCCAGTTCTTCCAGGTTTCAGGATCCTGGTTTGCAAGGAATGCCTGTCTCAAGCTCAGGCAACAAGACACCAGTACAACGCAATACATAACATGTCCCTTGGCATCTTGGTGAGAGCTTAGTGTTATTATTTACAAGATTATGCATGGGATAGAGAAGGTAGAGAAAGAAGTACTTTTCTCCCTTTCTCACAATATGAGAACTCATGGACATTCAATGAAATTGCTGAGCAATTGGGTTAGAACGGATAAAAGGAAGTGCTTCTTCACCCAAAGGGTGATTAACACATGGAATTCACAGCCACAGGAGGTGGTTGTGGCTACAAGCATAGACAACTTCAAGAAGGGATTGGATAAGCATATGGAACTATTAGCCACAGCGTATTATTGGAACACTGCGTCTGGGCAGTGATGCTCTGTATTCTTGGTGCTTGGGGGGGGAGCACAGTGGGAGGGCTTCTAGTGTCCTGGGTCTACTAGTGGGAGGGTTTCTAGTGTCCTGGCCCAGCAGGAACTCATTTGCATATTAGGCCACATCCCTGTTTCACAAAGAACCCAGCAGAAACTCATTTGATATTAGGCCACACCCTGATGCCAAGCTAGCCAGAACTGCATTCCTGTGCATTCCTGCTAAAAAAAGTCCTATTTTTATATAGTTTTAAGTAGCAATGTAACCCCCTTTGAGTCCTTTTTGAGGAAAGGCAGGTCCAAAGCATCTCAAATAAATAAATATTTGTTGCTCTCAGAGACAGCAAGTCATTTATTTGTTGTTCAAAAAAAGTATTATATACAGCTTCAAATAATAAAATATGATACATGCTTGTCATTTATTATTTTTCATTCATTTCTTCTATATAAATAGCAACTGATAAAGAAATAAATCATCTCTTTTTTTGAGCAGGTAAACAAGTCTGACAGGCAGATAGTAAAGCTTATGAAATGTTATCAATCATTAGCTTTTCTGGTTGTTGGGGTGAAGCAAATAAAGGGTCTGGTTTCTCTTAAATGGGACTAGGAAAGTTCTTGTTACAAGTTGGTAATGGCTCAGGGTTGACTCAGCCTTCCACCCTTCCAAGGTTGGTAAAATGAGTACCCAGCTTGCTGGGGGTAAAATGTAGATGACTGGGGAAGGCAATGGCAAACCACCCTGTAAAAAGTCTGCCGTGAAAACGTTATGAAAGCAACATCACCCCAGAGTCGGAAACAACTGGTGCTTGCACAGGGGGCTACCTTTACCTTTTTACAAAATGACAAGAACAAACAAAATATATAAAAGACTAAAAAACACAATCAATTGGGGTGGGTTTGGTGGTTATCCACTAATATTGCACCCAGGCCACATAGAAGCATGAATGAGTTATCATCTAAGGTGATGGCTTTTAAACTGTGGGTCCTGACCCAGAAGTGGGTTATAAGACCAAGATGGAGGACATGGAACAGGATGAGAAGGAGGTGCTGGTAGGCACAATGGTAAATTTTGGGTATGACTTTCCTTATGTGCAAAAATGGTCATGAAATACAGCCTGCAAGACTATCTGTACAAAGCATGCCAATTAAAATTAAAGCTTGTTTAGTGTTGACTAAGGAACGATCTCTGTGTTTTACATTTTGAGAGAGGAAAATAGCATGAAGTTATTTTGCAATTGGGTCCTAAACGGCAGAATAAGTTTTGTACTGTATTTTTTTTTTCAAATTTCCTAAAATCATCCTGCATCATTTTAGTCTGCATGAAAGTCTTCTTTGTCCTTTTATTCTTCAACCTTCTTTTTCTACTGACACTTTCCCCAGAATAAAACTTTGATACTTTTCCCAGAATAAAACCTCTTTCTTTTATGAAAAATTACCCTGAAGTGTGGTAATGTACTTTTAAGATGATCTCTCATAAAAGCACTGCAACTGCTTCCCCTTGCCTTAAAACTCATGGAAGTTTGTGGAGGCTGTTCAGTGTGCAAACTTTGGTTTGGGAACCACAAACTGACCAACATTTGTCATTGACTTACATTCATGAGCTGGTTCACACCCCTTCCTAGCAGCAGGGAGTCCTGTTAAGATCTGTATTCTCCTTCACTATGTGCCTAAAGTATTGGAAAACATTGTGGATTGACCTGGGAACAAAGGGCAGGCCTCAGATTCAGCAGGAACTCACAGGAGCTCAGCTCCTGAACTTTTCCTAGGGTTCCCCCTCTTCCTCCCCACCTACTTTGTCCATTGACTAGTAGGTGCAGTTGCATAACAATCTCTGGATTAGGAGAGCGGGTAGCCAGCCAGCCACCAGAGGCTTTGCCACATCCCCAGCAGCCCTCATTAACCCCTGGAGAAGCCCATGCCACCCTTTCTCCACTTTTTATGTGATTTTGGGCAGCTGGTGACTTGCTGGCCTTTTGACTGAGGGGGGGTGGACAGCGGCCCAGGAGAGCCCAGGCAAGCAAGGCCTGCTTGGGCTGGCTGGATCTCTACCCAGCCCAATCAGGCCTCGCTCGCTGGGGCTCTCCTTTCTTGCATCACGTTACTTTTGGCTTGGGGTGGCGGCATATGCTAATGAGTTATGCTAATAAGCTCCACCACCTATTTTTCTACATAAAGGCCCCTGACAAAGGGAGATAGAGTTCCAGTGTTTCTGGATGGAGGAGTATTTAAGTCTTATACCTGAGTCTTTCATTGCTGGAATTAAGGTTACCAATTGGACAGAACAACAAAAAAGTCTCGTCCCTCTAACAAATAAATGGGCAGCTGAAGCTTGTCATGGCATGAAGTTAAATGATATCATCTGATACGTGGCTCGCAGTTCAAATTATAATAAAGGGACCACTGTCGCCTTCTGAGCAGACTGTGGTATGTGGTGTGGAGCATGGTAGGTCACTCACATGAATCAAGGGCTCCACAGATTTGTATTTCAAGCGGCAGTTATTCATAAGAATAAGTCAAACAGTTCTAGTGGTTCAGGCAGAGTCGACTGAAATTGAATCCGACGAAGACAGAGGTCCTGTACCTAAGTCATGGCGGTCTGGGAAGAAAGATCCCCCTTCCAATTTGATTGGAGCAGGGCAGCAGGGATTTGGATCCCACTGTCTATTGTTCCTGAGTTCCCAAGCTCACTCCTACAGGCTCCAATGAGCCAGGAAAGAACTCCATATAATAGTCACAACAATTCAGATCACATATGCAACAGGTTAAGAGCCTGGGGGTACTCCTGGAAACTTCTTTGACAATGGAGGCCCAGGTGGTGGCCACTGTCCGATCAGCCTTTTATCATCTTTGGTGGATAAGGCAATTGGTCCCTTTCCTTGAACGCAGCGACTTGGTGACTGTGATCCATGCTACAGTCACCTCTAGAGTAGACTATCGTAATACCCTCTACATGGGGCTGTCCTTGTCTTAAATCCGGAAGCTGCAGCTGGTGCAGAATGTGGCAGCCAGGTTGTTATTAGAGCTACCTACATGGGAGCATATTCAGCCTGGTTTAACCAACATTACTGCTTTAACACTTTTTGCGCCATACCTGACGAGATCTCTGGATAGTATGGCGATGTTATCGCTTATTGATCATGTAATTTTAACTTATTATTTACTGTATAGAAATTTTGTTGATTGTTTTATATTTCATGGCTTGATGTTCTTTTAGTTTTACTGGTTGTTAGCAGCCCTCAGCCCACTTGCAGGAAGGGCAGGATATAAATCCAATAAAATAAAATAAGTAGATTAACGATGCCGGTTCTCTACCCAAAGCCAAAGTTACCTTTTGCTAAAGGATCTATATGCAACCTGAGTTCATCACCAGGATAACTACAAAAATGTTCATTTTAAAGGCACTGGTATAATTCAGATCCACGCACAGGGACTAATACAGACGTTTTAAAGCTTTAAAAAGTCATAAAACGGGGCCATGCAGAAGACAGTGGCAACAATATATAGGTAGAGGCACTGAAAACCCTAATTTGAATTTTATTTTAATCGCGATACTAAGGCTTTAAGATCTGAGAATCTGAAAAGCAGGAAAAAAATTATTTCCCTTGAAGTGTTTTATCACTTTGTGAGAAGATGTGCAGCTTTCCCTCCTCCGGTACATATTGCTAGTGTTGCTGAAGCTTTTTCTTTTTTAAAATAAATCCCAATTTTGCCTGAGGAGAGGCTTCAAAATCTGCTTTGAATTTCACAGACAATAAAATTGGGCAGTGACTCTCGGTGCTTTTTTTATTATTAAATGAAGCCTAGGTGGGCGGGATACTAGTGAACCTGCAATTTTGTATTCACAGAGCTGAGTAAAAGCATTCTTCAAAACTGCACTAAAATCTTCAAAACTGCCCTGGCGAAGTGGGCAGGATAGAAATCCCATAAATAAGTAAGTAAATAAATTGTGCAGACACATGGTGTTATGTCTGTGAAGGCATGCCTGGACGTGTTGAGTGTTGTGTCCTGAGCTTGAGGCACAACATAATAGACTGAGAGGATCCAAAGACCTGCATCCCGATTGGCTGCATAATTCAAATTGGCCAATCAGGAGACAGTATCAGAGGATCCTAGGTTTTGCCAATGAGTATGCATAATCTAATGAAGGATCCAAAAAGGGCACAATCACAGGATGTTTTCTGCTTCCTGGGGGCTGGGCTTCCCCAGACCCAACTGTATATATTGCCGCATGCTCCAGTAGTTTGTAGTCACTTACTAAAGATGCTGTATCACTAATAAAGAGTTTTATCACTATGCAGTGAGTCTCCTCATGCATCGAACCCAGTATTTAACACATACCCTTAAATGTCTTGGGTCTTAAATAAATGATCACCACCGCCTATATCAACCTCCTTGGGTCCTGTTCAGGGTCACCTTGTTAAGGGAACCTGTCCTTTCAGAAAAGCCGTGGGTCTCAGCTGCCAGCTTTAATTTCTATGATCAAATAAGACTGGGCACATCTGATTTTGGAAGCTAAGCAGGATCAGGCTTGGTTACTGCTTGAATGGAGAACTGTCATCCCTAATTTGTCAAACTCCCTCCCCTGAGACCATCACTGAAGATCTTCTAGCTTCTGCTGAGAACTTCTCCTGAAAAGCCTTTGCTGAGAACATTTTCCTGGGTTTTTAAACTAATTTGAGTTTGTTGTATTGTTATTAATTAGTGGATTGTAATGTGCTGTTGGTCTTCTTTTAATTTTAGCTGATTTAAGTGTTCATGCAACAGGAAGGTGGATGCTAAACCAGTAAACGCCAGAATGATCCAACTTGCCCTGTAACAATAGTTGTCATTGCACAGGTGTGAAGTAGATGTCTTTATGGCTGCTCTGGAACACTTAGTCTGAATAGAGAACAGCAATTTCCAGAAGGTCAGAACAGCACAAATGCCTTAACTGTATGCAGGGCTCGCTTTCTAGCAGGAGCTCCTTTGCATATTAGGCCACCTACCCCTGATGTAGCCAATCCTCCAAGAGTTTACAGGGCTGTTCTTACAGGGCCTTCTGTAAGCTCTTGGAGGATTGGCTACATCAGGGGTGTGTGGCCTAATATGCAAAGGAGCTCCTGCTAGAAAGTGAGCCCTGAGTATGAATGTGCCAGTTTACCACCTACAAAACAGGTGCCCTTGAGGAGCTATTTCAAAAAGACTCAGACAATGTTGCAATTAGGTATTTTAGGCTCTGGAAGTATTGATCTTATGGTCCCCCCTTTAGATAGCAAGGTACATCGCAAACATAAAACTACAGTCTGCTTTGGAGTACCCCCAGGGCTTTTTTTGTAGCAGGAACTTCTTTGCATATTAGGTCACCCCCCCCCCCCTGATGTAGCCAGTCCTCCTGGAGGTTACAATAGGCCCTGTACTAAGAAACCTGGAAGCTCTTGGAGGACTGTCTACATCAGGGGTGTGTAGCCTAATATTCAAAGGAGTTCCTGCTACAAAAAAAAAGCCCTGGGTACCTGAGAACTTCCACCCCAAGGTCCAGTCCTGTTGGCACCACTGGAGTCAGGTGTAACATGTGACAGGCCTAAGACGGCTCCAGAAGATGTCATTTGAGGACATCAGCATTCCGATAGGTCCATGCAGCACATATGGGATCTGCAGCTAGCTCTCCAGAAGCTAGAGCTCAGGGTGTCAAGTCCAGCCTTTGATCTGAATTCTCCCTTTCTACTTCTCTGTCAACACACACAAATTAACAGATATGTCTTAGATATAACTTAAAAAAAAAAAAACTTCCATTCTCGTTTTCCTTTTTTCCCTCCTGGCTCTGAAAAAAAGCACACAAAGGGTTGTTAATATTTAATTGATGATCTCATTTTACAGGTTTTAGTTTAAAGGTAACCATAGCACACACACGCATGCATTATTGATTGCCGATCGGCACTGGACCTTCTTGGGAATCCTCTTTCCTTTAGATGTTCGCTTTCATATGAGCAGCACCTCCGTCACTGGCAGACAACTTTGATATTGTTTTAAGTGTGAGAAACTGGTGGAAGTGATGACAGCCGACACCAGGAGGATGTAAGCAGTTCATATTGACGGATGGGACAATGATTAAGAGCGACACCAAGGGCGAGGGCGAGAGGCAGCCAAGGAAAGTCCGATTTCGCATTGCCTCTTCACACAGTGGGAGAGTGCTCAAAGAGGTGTACGCTGATGGAGAAACCTCCGATTCCCTGGATTCCGAATGCACAAGCAGCTCCGAAACAGACCAGAGCCGGCTCAGTGAATCCGATGGGCAGCACAATGGAAACCTGGGGTCTGAATATGATGAGAATGAGAAAGAGTCGGATGATATGTTTATTTTTGTGAGAGCCGCCAAAGAGAGGGGATTTGGCGCGAAAAGAGTCAACATCCTCAGCAAAAATGGTACAGTCCGAGGAGTCAAGCACAAAGTCAGCGCGGGTCAAGTTATCTTTGACAATTTGTCAAAAGTGTTCCAGGTAGGTGAAATCTCCTTTGCTCTTCAGTCTATGATCAGTTCCTGGGTCCTCTTCCACTTCTACCTACAAAACACACTTTTAAAAAAGTTTTGCTAAAGCGGTGTTGGGTCTATCCATGCTCAGAATGTAGAGTTCCTAAGAACACCTCCAGTGGTTAAAGTCTCAAGTGAGAAGCTCCAGCCTTCAACATTATCGCAGCTAAAAAATTAAAATAAATATAATTTGCAGTTTTGCTCTTGAGAAGAGCTCACTCTTGAACCTAGTTAGTCCCCCAAATATGGCGAGTCAGCTTGTCGGCTAGGTCCAAAGACTTCAAAGGGGGGAAAAAGGGAGGGGAATATCCCAAAGATACCTGTTATCTATGAGTACTTTTGTTATCTACAAACCACTTTTTGAGTGGTTTTGGTTGGATCCTGTCCACACCCACTTCTTTTGCTCTCAACTCAAGGACTCAGAGAGCAGCAGTAGACATTTATCCTGGTTGCCCAAATATGGGACAGTGCGTCACTGAAGAGGGAGGAGCCATTGCTGCTGAGACAAGCTTAGAGGTCAGTTCACACAATAGGGATCCCATTGCTTTCAACGTGGGTTAAGGACAAAACATCTTCATTCATTGTAGCCCTGCTACAGTGGATGCACTCACAATCCATATACAATGTACACCTGATTTTACTTTATACGTGTGTTGAGTAATTCTCATGTTACTTTCAATGCATGTACAGCTGAACATGTGATTGAAATTGCACATTTATCCAGGTGCTGGATTCTGCTTTCATTTGCCAAGTGAATGCTTATTGACTCTTTCTTCCAGTTGGATGTACGCACATATATGGAGACTGTATGCACACTCACTATAACTTGTGAACAAGGCTTGTGTGAGGCGGATTGTATATAAGTAACTAATATATATTCACATAGAGGGGAATGTGCATTTCTTTTACCTTAAAGCATTTAGAGTTATGGAGCAATGGAATCACAGAAACTGGTGCACCCATGTGGGGAGAGTATCCAGCCATCCATTAGAGAGAGCCAGCATGGTGTAGTGGCTAAGAGTAGCAGCTTCTAATCTGAAGAACTGAGTTTGATTCCCCACTCCTCCTCCACATGGGTGACCCTGGACCAGTCACAGTTCTCTCAGAAATCTCTCAGCTCCACCCTGTTTACCTCACAAGGTGCCTATTTTGAGAAGAGGAAGAGAAGGTGATTGTGCTGTTGTGGGGAGAGGAAGGGAATGTAAATGAGAAGCTGCTTTGACACTCCTTAAGGTAGAGAAAAATCAAATATAAAAACCTACTCTCCTTCTTCTCCTTAAATCTCACTGCGTGTTTTTTATTGATGGACTGAACCCAGAGTCATGGAGACTGGAGAGTTAAAAATGGCAGCTGATCTGGAATCCACTGTCCAAAATTGAATACTTTGTGTCTTACCATTGCAAGCATTTCCTCTTAATCCTGTCTTAGACATGCAGTTGTTACCCATGGCCTCTTCGAGATGACCTGGTCTATATAGTAAAATACAATAAGCACTGCTTTAAATTCTCCAAAGCAGACCAGTGTGATTATCCCCATATGAGTGGAATCAGTATGTGGTGGATTTCCTTAGACTTCTTAGTTGGCCCCTGAGAATCCATATTGCAGATGGATGTGCCAATAGAATAAAGTATGGGGTGGATTCTCTTAAACTTCTCAGTTGGCTCTTGCCAGAAGCAAGATTCAAACTGTGGACTCCCAAATTACAGCTAAGCTTCTTAACTGCTGGCTCTCAAGTGGAAAATGCTACCTGCTGTTTGCAAGCCCTTTCATACATGTTGGAAGGTTCATTATGAAATTCGAGGAAAATGATTCTCTAAATGTTCAAAGGCTCGTATTGCTGTTGAACTTGTTCCAGGTTTTCAGCCCTGGCAATGCTGAACCTTAATGAGGTTTGGCTCAAATTAACCTCTGAAAGCTCCAGCTGGTTTATGCAAGCACACAGGAGGTAATCAATCCATAAAGAAGGACCACTGATATCGGCCAGAGAGTTAACTGCAGGCCTATTGCTCTCACAAAACATGCTTCATTCGAGCTGGGTCATGTGCTTTCTTCATGATGAAGAAAAGAGTAATTTCTAACAATATAAACCAGTATACACCAAGCTTGCTATATACAAAAAAAATGATCATTCTTTCCTTTCTGTGATTTTTTCCCCCTGGGCTGGAAATAACAAATGTTATTTGTGCATCCTGCTAAGGTTGGTAATGATTGCATATGTGAAGGGTTCATTTTTGGTTTCTGAATACAGATGAAGGGTGGAAATATTTGGATAAATCACCTTCCACTAAGTCATTTTCTATTGTTCTATCAGGCTTAGCGGCATGTAGTCTTTCCTTTTTATATCCTTCTATCTTTTTGTGGAGGTACAAAGAACTTGTGCCTGGGGAGGAGCTGCCACATCTGTCTCCTCTTCGCAACAACCCCCACCTGCCCATTGTTTCTCTCAGGTGTGGACAGCTAGTGGGAAAGAAGGAAGGAGAAAGTGCCACAGTTCATGCCTTCTTATCTCAGTCACTGCTATTTACTCACCTTCTGCCTTGCCCATGGACAGGTACTGAAAGGAAGAAAGGAGAATGTAGCAACCACTGGGCTACATCCTTCTCCTCCCCATCCTCTAGGATACCTCCGCTTCTCTCCCTGGTGTGGCTGGAGACTATGGATGGAATGAGAAAGGTGTATCTGGCACCAGTTGCCAACAACCCAGAGCCGGCGTGTGGGAGTAGGCGGGGTAGGCGGCTGCCTAGAGTGCTACCTTGTCTGGGGTCACCACTGGGCGCCCCCTCTCTCCCCTGAGCTGTGCCCGGGGCTTGTATAACGCGCTCCTTGCGAGAAGTGTGGTACACAAGCATTGTAAGTCTCCTCGCCCCTGATCAGGCTTCCTGCAATGCAAGAAGCCTGAGTGGGGCGGGGCCAGCGCTTGCATACCGCATGGTATGCAAGAAGCCTGAGTGGGGACAGGGTTTGCGTACCGCACTCTCATTGCCTGGCCAACTTGATGATGTCACTTTTGGTGACATCATTGTGGTGCTTCGTGCCCTCAATACCATGTTTTGAAGGAGCTGGGGGGGGGGGAGCGCAGCACAGGGGTCTGCCTTGAATGGCAGAACCCATAGCACCAGCCCTGCAACAACCCACCTATTTTCTTCCCTGTCCACCTCCCATCCCCACTTGTTCTCTTCCTGCCTGTCTAGATTCTTCCTTTCTATCATTGGTTGTCTTCACACCCCACCCACCATAGTTCCAAGGACGGTTTCCTGTACGCTGTCTGCACCAATGTTCCCTCTAAGCTGAGTTAGTGTGAGCTAGCTGACAATTTTTTAGCCTCCAGCTTACATTTTTGTCTCAGCTCAGGAAATATGGCCCTAAAGCTCACTAATTTATGCAGTAAATTATGCTCACTGCTTTAATACCAGTAGCTCACAAAGTAGAATTTTAGTTCACAAGACTCCACAGCTTACATCGGTCTGCACTTGTGCAGATAATGCTCCCACGGGTTGTTCACAGCCCTCTCATTTAATTTTATCGTTTGGGATCCGCCCCCCCCCCCCCAGTTTTCTCCCAAGTTTGCAGGAAAATCCCATCTATTTGTATGTACCCCAGTTATATGGATTTTTTTTTTTTTTGCTGGATACTAGGTACTTGTTCAGAAATTGACAAACATTCACTAACTTCTGATAAGAACATAACATTTGATTAAGAATGCTGATAACAGTAGGTATGCAAAAGGGTTATGTGGGTCAGACTAATACAGACTCTGTTAGTAAGTCTGCTTCTCCCTAATTTTCAGGGACATATGAAATAGCTCCATTTGAATCTCCCACCTCAATTTTACATACTTTCGACAGAACTATATGCCAGTCTACTCAGTTCTACCCATTTCAGTGGGGCTGACTCCTAGCCATACATTCAGAGGAGTTAGCAGTGTTAGTCTGTTGCTGCAAAAATAGTAGAGTCCAGTAGCACCTTTAAGACTAATAGATTCCTTGTAGCGCAAGCTTTCAAGAAACAAAGTTCTCTTCGGCAGATGCATCTGACGAAGAGAGCTGTGTTTCTTGAAAGTTTATGCCACAGTAAATTTGTTAGCCTTAAAGGTGCTACTGGACTCTTTACTATTTTTCCTCGCCGTACAGAATTCTCAGGTGACAACTATGGAGAGGAGATTTATAACTCTGAAGACATGTTCACGTTAAGATTCCAGTGTCGGATGCTGGGAAGAGTGCTTGTTCTTACAGGGAACCAAAAGCTCAGATTCCTTCTACCAAAAATCAGTTCATCTGCAATGCATGCCTGAAGTTCTCAAAAAGTGTTCACAGAAAGAAGAAGAAGAAGAAGATGATATTGGATTTATATCCCATCCCATACTCTGAATCTCAGAGTGGCTCATAATCTTCTTTACCTTCCCCCCCCCCCCCACAACAGACACCATGTGAGATGGGTGGGGCTGAGAGAGCTCTCCCAGATGCTGTCCTTTCAAGGACAGCTCTGCGAGGGCTATGACTGACCCAAGGCCATTCAGCAAGTGGAGGAGTGGGCACGAGAGCCAGTATAGTGTAGTGGTTAAGTGCATGGACTTTTATCTGTGAGAAGCGGGTTTGATTCCCCACTCCTCCACTTGCACCTGCTGGGATGGTCTTGGGTTAGCCATAGCTCTGGCAGAGGTTGTCCTTGACAGGGCAGCTGCTTTGAGAATCCTCTCAGCTCCACCCACCTCACAGGGTGTCTGTTGTGGGGGGAGAAGATATAGGAGATTGTAAGCCACTCTGAGTCTCTGATTCAGAGAGAAGGGCAGGGTATAAATCTGCAATTCTTCCTCTTAACCACTACATCAAACTGGTGTCTGGAACCTTCTTAAAAATTCAGGCATTGACAGTGCCGGATTAAACCCTGTGGAGGCCCCAAAATCTTGGGGGGGGGGCTTGCAAATTATCTCAGTCAGAGTGCCTGCTCCACCACCCACAGCCCCCACTGTAGCCTGCAGGCATCTTCTCAGAAGCCTCTTTGAGGCACAGAGAGGCAAACTTGGCAGTGACACCAGCAGCAGCCGCACCAGGCAAGTTGGGCAAAGAGCGGCTCAGTTGCTGGCTGTGCATGCAGGCTGGGAGCACTGCAAGCGGGGAAAACTGGGGTGGGGGAGCTGACCTGGGCCCCCTAAAAGTGTAGGGGCCCATAGGCCTACTTGGCCTAATTGTTAATCCGGCCCTGGGCCCTGGGCGTATGAACACAGCTTTTTAAACGTAGGAGTATATGCTTTCAGCAACAGGGCTAGGAAAGAATGTGAGCAGAGCAGCTTTGCTTGCCTTCAGTGACATCATCACAGAGCCAGATCTTATTGGCTACATTTGACCATGATGTCATCAGAGTCACTATATGATCTCTACTTGGTTTGAATCACTTTCCAAATAAAAATGTGCCACCAGAGTAGAAGCCTAAAAGAATAACGGCTACACAGAATCATTAAAAGCATGTGTGAAGAAGTAAGATAATATTTTTTATTTTTTTGCAAAACCTTTTGTGCATTTTGAAATGATTAAATTTTTTTTTTGCATCTGAAGCTGATCACAAAGATCTAGCAGAGCACCCGCTTTCACACCCAGCTTTTCACAGAACAGATGTGCCAAAACTGATGTATAATCTTTCCTTTCAAGAAAGTGGCTCTCCTGATGTCCCAATGGGAGTGTGAGCCCCCCCCTTCCAAATTTTCCTTTTAATTACTGCTGGTGTTTGGACTGGAGGAAAGGTTGCTATAGCAACACCTCTCCCCTTATCCCCTTCTATGTGCCTCACCGAGGAAGGAAATGCAGTTGCCATGACAACACCTCTAGCTACTCTCTTGGTGGGAACTCAAGTAGCCAGAAAACAAGGTGATGTAATGATTCCTTGGTGGTCTTTTCTGCACAGGTTTATCTCTTATGATTAAGAAGGAAGGACTTTATTTTCCCCCAGACTGTAACACCTAAGCACAAGGATGCTTTGGTGCTATTCATGTTACGGAGTTTCTCTTCTGAATCCAGAAATGTCACAGCCAATTGTAAGCAGGGTCAGCTCCGGTTCGTATTTGGATGGGAGACCTCCAAGGCAAACCGCCTTTGAACATCTCTTGCCTAGAAAGTTCTATGGGGTCACCATAAGTCAGCTGGGACTTGATGCACTTTCTACCGCCAATCCCTGCCCTGAGCCTGTTCGTGGGAAGGACAGGCTAAAAATCGAATAAACCAAACCAAATCAGTCCACACATTACAAAGCCCTTGTGCCCCTCCAGGTGTCTCATTGACAGATGTCATCTGAGACTTCCATGCTAGTTAAGGGCTAAAAAAAAGATAAAGGTAAAGGTAGTCCCCTGTGCAAGCACCAGTTGTTTCTGACTCTGGGGTGACGTTGCTTTCATAACGTTTTCACAGCAGACTTTTTAAGGGGTGGTTTGCCATTGCCTTCCCAAGTCATCTACACTTCCCCCCCAGCAAGCTGGGTACTCATTTTACTGACCTTGGAAGGATGGAAGGCTGAGTCAACCTCAAGCCGGCTATCTGAACCCAGCTTCCGCCAGGATTGAACTCAGATCGTGAGCAGAGCTTAGGACTGCATTACTGCAGCTTTACCACTCTGCGCCACGGGGCTCTTAGTTAAGGGCTAGATAATATAATACCTAGATCCATTTTGTCTGCCTGCTTTGCCTTTTTGATTTCAGTGGGTTCTGGTTGGTAGAGACCTTCTTTTATATTTTTAGACATCTAGTTTTTGGGCTGTTTACTTCTGTTTTATTGTATTATTATGCCATTAAAGGTTTGGTTGAATGAATGACTTCCGTACTCAGAACAAAACTCCTACATATGCATGGGCCCACTTTGGATTAGGGTTGCCAAGTCCCCCGCGGCCTCTGGCGGGGGACTTTATTTGCATGGTACCATAGAGTTTTCCTCCCAAATTCCTAGAGCATCCAGGGAAATCATAGAGTTTTCCTGGAAGCTTCTAGAGTGGCCAGCACGTGACATTGCTGGCGTAATGATGTCAATTGAGAGTGACGGCATTGCTTCGGTGACATCGGGAGGAGATCCCCCCACTGGCTCACAGTGGGTTGGTGGGTTGGGGACTTCCAGGGTGGGAGAATCCCCACCCCACCTGGGAGCTTGGCAGCCCTATTTTGGATCAAGACATCATGTTTAGGTTTGGTTTATTAGATTTATATCCCACCCTCCCAACCTGAGCAGGGAGGGGTGCTTAAGCTGCCTCCACACACACCATTTTCTCAGTCTGCAATGGCCCCAGGGAGCCAGTGTTTGCCCCACTGAGGAAACTTAGGTGCTGCCATTAATACATGGAAGTTTCATATTATTATTTATTTTATTAATTGACTTTATTAATACCCTGCCTTTGTTTCCAATAGGGGTCCAAAGTAGCTGTCCCCCCCCCCCCCAGTGGGGCAAATATAGGAGCTCTCTAAGACTGTTCCAGGCAAATAATACAATAAGAAACCTTAAGCTTGCCTCTGCCAGGGCACTAAAGTTTTGATCCAAATCAGGCCTACTCAGACCTGGGGATGAAGTTCATAGCATGGAACTCTCAGCATGTGTTTGATTGAAAGGATCTATGGCAGTGGTGGCCAAACTGAGGCTCGGGAGCCACATGTAGCTCTTTCCCACTTATTGTGTGGCTTCAGCCCCCCCCCCATCAACCAGCTTGGAGAAGGCATTTGTCTCTTCTCCAAGCCAGCTGGCTGCTAGGAGTATGCATTTAAAGTTAAAGTTGCTTTCTTTCCACCTCTTTCTCCCCCATCTATTTTCCTTCCTTCCTTCCTGTCTTGTGGTTCTCAAGCATCTGACATTCTTGTCTTGCGGCTCTCAAACATCTGATGTTCATTCTATGTGGCTCTTACATTAAGCAAGTTTGGCCACCCCTGATCTATGGCAATCAGGGGGATCACAGGAACTTTATAATATATGAATTGGCCCTGTAGTCCATTAGTGCAGGGGTGGCCAATGGTAGCCCTCCAGATGTTTTTTGGCTACAACTCCCATCAGCCCCAGCCAGCATGGCCAATGGCTGGGGCTGATGGGAGTTGTATGCAAAAAACATCTGGAGAGCTACCGTTGGCCACCCCTGCATTAGTGAATGGAATGCTATCGTTAGTACAGGGAGACATGAGTTCAGATTCCAGCTGGGTTGGATTCTACTGGCCAGCTGAAGAAGATGATATTGGATTTATATCCCACCCTCACTCTGAATCTCAGAGTCTCAGAGTGGTCACAATCTCCTTTACCTTCCTCCCCCACAACAAACACCCTGTGAGGTAGGTGGGGCTGAGAGAGCTCTCCCAGAAGCTGCCCTTTCAAGGCCATTCTAGCAGCTGCAAGTGGAGGAGTGAGGGATCAAACTCGGTTCTCCCAGATACGAGTCAGCTCACTTAATCACTACACCGAACTGGCTTTAGTGAAATCCAGGGCCTTTTTTTGAGCAGGAGCACACAGGAACACAGTTCTGGCTGACTTGGCATTCGGGGTGTGTGGCCTGTTATGCAAATGAGTTCCTGCTGGGCTTTTTCTATTTAAAAAGGCCTAGTGAAATCCACTTCTTTCACATGGGGATAGCGGAACTGCCTATAGAGAAGAAAACGATCACTTTTTAATATGCTGTATCTGAATAATTCCAGTGCAAAGTAATTCAGGGCACAAAATATGTGCGGCATTTTCAAACTAAAATGGGGACTCAGTCAAACATAATAGAAATACGATCACATTGAAAGGGCTGTTCAGATTTTAGAAAAGGGAGAAGAAAGATCCACCCTCTCATAAATTCCAAGTCAAATTGTACAATGGCAGCACACTTTAAGAAAATGTGTTACATTATCATCTTTAAAAAGCTCCTGGTAATTATAGCAATTTTATCAAATACAGGAAAAACAAGCATTTCTTTTTCCCAAGGCATAGGGGAGTTTGCACTTTATTATGAGTATTCTACCACACATATCCATACGTTATGTTATTAGGACTACCCAAGCTGTAAAACCAGTGAGATGACTGGAGGTATGTAGGATCACAGGTGGTCTGAAAAACCAGGAAGAGAGATGGGAAACTCCCCACCCACCTTCCATAAATGATGTTTTAAAAATCATAGCATTGTTTAAGGCTTTGTTTGAGGCCACCACACCAGAACTTACGAACACCTTCATTTCCTGGAAGTATAAACCAGTGCTCTGGTCCTGCTCTTACTTACCGAAAGTAAATCCGTGTTCTCTCAATGAGACCAGATTCTCATCTATTTGCTTTCTTAGATGTTTATACCCTGATTTCCTTCTCATTGGGAGCCAAAGCAGCTTACAACATTGTTCTCACCTCCTCATAGGAATTAGGGAAACATGATACAGTGGTAATTCCAGGGCTGGTGCCAACCAGTAGGCAGTGTAGGCGGCTGCCTATAGCAGCATCCCACCACAAGACATCCCTGGGGTGGACTCCTGCAGGCTGGGAGGTGGACTCCTGCAGGCTGGGAGGAAGTACTACAGAATGGGTTTCAGTGTGAATGCAAGCAAACAAATACTGCCACAAACAGTACTGCTGAAAACAACAACAACAACAACAATACATGTGCTTCAATCCTTATATAATTTAAACCAGTGTATAAAATGTCATCATACCTTCCCTCCAAAGAAAATACAATTACAATTCATTACAAATCAGTTGCTTCTACAGTTTCCAATAGAGGGATTCGTAGTCTTCAACAATTCCTTCCTTCAATAAATAAAGTTCACAATACAGTCCATGAAAAGTTCTGAAATTCTTTCAAGTAGGAATGACCAGGAAATCCTTATAGCCTTCATAAGACGTTCCCTCTAGATTTCAAGATGTTTCAATACTGGTTTCTTCAGTTATCAAGCTGTCAAACTGGAACCCGATTTCAATGACTTCTAACACAAACTCAAGGTTCATAGCTTACAGTAGAATCAATAGGTTCTATCAATAGGGCAGGTGGGGTGCCTCATCTGGGGTGCCAAAAACCCTGGTGCTGCCTCTGGGTAACTCTTATAGCCTCCCCTTTTCTATCTAGCCTGTCATTTTTTTTTTATTTACAAGAACAATTTTTAACATTTTTTAAAAAATCCACTCTTCTTTAAAGAACCACAGGATGGCAAATCTTGGTCTCTCTTCATCCCTTTTATCCCTACAGCAGTCTTGTGAGGTAGGTTAGATTGATACAGACAGGGCTTTTTTTGTAGAAAAAGCCCAGCAGGAACTCAGTTGCATATTAGGCCATGCCCCCCTGATTTCACCATTGTTTCACATGGGCTTTTTGGTAGAAAAAGCCCAGCAGGAACTCATTTGCATATTAGGCCACCCCTCCTGATGACAAGCCAGCTGGAACTGCATTCTTGTGTATTCCTGCTCAAAAAAAGCCTTGGATACAGAGCAACTGGCCCACGGTTACGTAGCAAACTTCCATGGAGACTGGAATCTGCGCCTCCATGCTTCTATTTAACACATTCTAATACCGAATCGGACCATTGGTCCATCAAGGCCAGTATTGTCTATTCAGACTAGCAGAGGCTCTCCAAAGTCACAGATAAAGATCTTTCACATCAGGTACTACCTGTTCCTTTCAACTGGAGATGCCGGGGATTGAATCTGGAACCTTCTGCATGCAAAGCAGAAGCTGTTCTTCTGCACCAGTCTCCCCACTTATTACTCTAACCATTACACCATACACTAGACTGTGCTGCTTTACTCCAGTGGGTATGAAAATCTGGTTATGGATCTTCCCATGACTCCTGTGGCACACTTAGTATGAAGTGTGAGGTGCCGGCATCCTCTTTGAGAGCTCATGCTTCAGGTCTTCTGATACCAGATCTTCTGTGAGTTCAGCATAGCTAACCTGAGCTGGCTATTATAACCGAAACTAAATCAATGGGCCAATGGAAGTTCTTCAGCGATCATCAGGGACACAGGAACTTTACCCCTGGTGACCCAGCATGGATATAATTGTTCACTGAAGTCTAAAGTTAAAAACATTCCTGCCAAGTGTGCAGTAGTGTAATGATCTGAAGGACAAAAAGAGACATGACATGAGAGACTCACAACATGGGAGTTGAGCTTCATCCTCCTTTCAAAGCCACAACTGAGGGCCTTCTCATTCAGTTGGGGAAGGGACACTGGAGTTGGGAGTTTTAACCAGGGCTTTTTTTGTAGCAGGAACTCCTTTGCATATTAGGATGTAGCCAGTCCTCCAGGAGCTTATAGGGCTCATAGTACAGGGCCTACTGTAAGCTCCAGGAGGATTGGCTACATCAGGGGCTACATAAAAAAAGCCCTTGTTTTAACCCTTTCTTCTTGTCCAGTGTTCTCCAATCTAAATAATGGCCATTTTCACATGAATGATCTGCTCTCAGTTCTATGTGTTTGGGAGGCAGGTTTCTCCCAACTACATTTCCCCACCTCATCTTGGTGCATTCATGAACCTCTGGAGGTTTTCTCAGCTTTTCTCAGACCTGTTTTGCTGAAATGTTTTGGGAAACATTGCACTAAGGATGGCTGCTGTATGGCTGGGAAAATTTGGATTTCCCTACCCACTTGGCAGCCATTTTTCTGACCCTGTCCCTACAGCAGCTGTATCTTCCACCTGCTATTGGGGTGCATTTTATTTTATTTTTAAAAAAACTGGCACTACAGTATCATTATATTGGTTTGCCATTGTAACAACAGGTGAAACAGGTGCTCTGAATTATCAGATTTTATTTTTAAGAATATAAGTCTCCAGACCTTTCCTTTGTGGAGGTATAAGGAAAAAGTCGTATCGTTGCAAGGGAAGGAACTACTTCTTAAAAATGACGGCTGGTAAGTCAGAGAGCCTGCTATATCTGTAGTTACTATGGCATATCAAGATAATGACATTCTAATTTCATTGTTTTAAAGAACTGCAAAAGGGGAAGTGGCTGCTCTGGGGGGATTGGGGCAGGCAAACTGTTAGGAAAGCTGCCATTTGGAAGCTCAAGGCCTTTTTTTGTAGCAGGAACTCCTTTGCATAATAGGCCACACACCCCAGAAGTAGCCAATCCTCCAAGAGCTTACAGTAGGCCCTGTACTAAGAGCCCTGTAAGCCATCCAAGCTCTGCTCACGACCTGAGTTCAATCCCGGCAGAAGCTGGGTTCAGGTAGCCGGCTCAGGGTTGACTCAGCCTTCCATCCTTCCGAGGTTGGTAAAACGAGTACCCAGCTTGCTGGGGGGAAAGTGCAAAAGACTGGGGAAGGCAATGGCAAAGCACCCTGTAAAAAGTCTGCCATGAGAACATTGCGAAAGCAACATCACCCCAGTGGCGGAAATGACTGGTGCTTGAACAGGGGATTACCTTTTTAAAAAGCTCTTGGAGGACTGGCTACATCAGGGTGTGTGTTGCCTAATATGCAAAGGAGCTCCTGCTACAAAAAGCGCCCTGGGAAGCTCCATTGCTCCTGTGCTGCACCAGCAATGGGAAAATCTAGCTGTTTCTGATGAAGTGAGGAGTGACTCACGAAAGCTCATAGCCTACCACAAATGTTTTAGGGCTCTTTTTCTAGCAGGAGCTCCTCTGCCTATTAGGCCATGCCCCCCCTGATGTAGCCAATCCTCCTGGAGCTTACAGTAGGCCTTGTACTAAGAGCCCTGTAAGCTCTTGGAGGATTGACTACATCAAGGGGCATGGCCTAATATGCAGAGGAGCTCCTGCTAGAAAAAGAGCCCGGCAGGTGCTACTAAACTTTTACTCTTTCCTATGTGGAAGTCACCAAAGTCCCATGCCCTCTGAAGTGGCTAGTAATTCGGGAGGGGGTGGGATATAGGCAACATGAAAATACCAAAGAGCAATTTGGTGTGTGTGTGTGACGTGAAGATGGTGTATGGCTCTGCACTCTTCTTCAGTCAAATTAGCAGTCCCTTGTGGTTCCTTTGAAGTAAATAAAAAAAGTTGAAATAAGAAGATCTGATATTCTCAGGCTGCATCTGCTTTATTCCTCCCTCTGGAAATAACCCAGATTTCTTTCTACTTATCCAGATTTCTCTATAGACATGAAGGGCAAACTTCATTGTATGTCAGTAAAAGTAACAAATTAAAAACCCCAATAAAATATATATTTGTGATTGGTATGCCTATGCATAAGCAGACAGATTAAAGGTTGTTAGCTATGGTTTTGGTTTGTTTCAAAGTTTTGAGGATCTCTGGGCAGCCCAGCGTAACTTTCACAAGGTATAACTGCACCTAGAAAAATGTCTGATTCTGTAAACATTAAACTAGCTGTAGTAGTAAAGGTGATCTCTGCCGTTATTCAGAGAAGTAAGTTATGCTACTGGTCGATCCCATTGTGACTATTACTGGCTGAAATGGGTAAGGACTTCAGAAGCCACAGGTAGCATAGATAATATAAGAGAAGGAGAAAATTATAACCAGCCCGATATAGTGGTTAAAGTATTGAACTGAGATCCGAGAGACCTAAGTTCAAGCTGTGAAGCTTGCTGGGTGACTTTGAGCTAGGCTTGCCAATCTCCATGCAAGGCCTGGAGATCTCCCAGAATTACAATGGATCTCTAAACTACCTAGGCCAGTTCCCCTGGAGGAAAGGCTGCTTTGGACAGTGGTCTCTAAGGCAGTCTGGGACCTACATATCTACAGGACTGCCTCTCCTGCTATGTCCCTCGAAGAGCATTATACTCATCTGAACGAGAGATTCTGGTGGTCCCTGGTCCCAAGGTAACCTGTTTAGACTTTTTGGCTCTTGCTCCCAAGGGAGATCAGGGCCCTGCGGGATCTGTTTCAGTTCCCCAGGGACTGCAAAATGGAGATGTTCTACCGGGCCATTGGTTGAGGTGAAGGGTGTCTCATCATTCTAGCCTCCCCTGTTCCACCCCTTTCTGCCTTAGTTTATTCAGTAATTGTGTGTGTGTGTGTGTGTGTGGGGAGGAGGTGTTTGCCCACCAGCTTTCTTTAATCTTGGTCATTTTATAGGCCTATGAGCTGTCTTGGTGTGCTCAATTATGTTAGTTTATAGAATTGCAGAATGCTTTTTATTGTTTTAGCTGTAATTTTAATCTGTTGTGAGCTGTCATGAGCCCTGCATACAGGGAAGGACGGGATAAAAACCCAATAAATCAATCAATCAATCAATCAAATTATACCTTGCCTCTCCTCAGACTCCACCCCCCAAATCTCCAGGAATTTCCCTGCAGCTTGAGCAGTCTCTGTCTCTCCAGCCTATCTCACACAAGATTGTTGCGAGGCTAAGACGGAGGAAGAGAATTGTGGGAATTTCAGAAACTTGGTGGAATGAGGAGAATCAGTGGGACACGGTGATTCCTGGATATAAGCTATATCGGAAGGATAGGGAGGGAAGGGTTGGAGTTGGGGTGGCTCTGTATGTCAGAGAGGATATACGGTCCAGTAAGACTGAGATCAGAGAATTAGATTCACTTTTAGAAATGCTTTGGGTTGAAATAGAGGGCCCAAAAGGAAATTTAACTATGGGAGTTTGTTATCGCCCACCAAATCAAAAGAGAGAGGACAATTATAATATGATGGAAGGCTTAAAGATAGCAGCTAAACGTAAAAACTGTGTCGTAATAGGTGATTTTAACTACCCGCAGATTGATTGGGTCAATATGTGTTCTGGTCGAGAGAAAGAGATTGAGTTTCTTGATGCTCTCAATGACTGTGCTATGGAGCAGATGGTCTCAGAACCTACCAGGGGTGGGGCGATCCTGGATTTGGTCCTAAGTAATGCCCAAGACTTGGTGAGAGATGTAAAAGTGATTGCGCCACTTGGGAGCAGTGACCATAATGTTATTGATTTCACCGTTTGTATAAATAGGGAGTTGTCCAAAAAGACCGCCACAACCATGTTTAACTTTAAAAGGGGTAAATACACTGAGATGAGGAGGCATGTGAGGAGGAAACTGAAAGGAAAGGTACATACGGTCAAAACCCTTGGGGAAGCTTGGATGCTATTTAAAACTATAATCCTAGAAGCTCAGATAAAATACATACCACAAGTTAGGAAAGGCACAAACAGGCATAAGAAAAGGCCTGCATGGTTAACAAAGTAATGGAAGCTGTAAAAGGTAAGAAGGACTCCTTTAAGCGGTGGAAAACCAGTCCAAGTGAGATTAGTAAAAGGGAACACAGGCTGTGGCAAATCAAATGCAAGACTGTGATCAGGCAGGCAAAAAAGGACTATGAGGAGCATATTGCAAAAAACATAAAGACCAACAATAAAACTTTCTTCAAATATATTAGAAGTAGAAAACCAGCCAGGGAAGCAGTGGGGCCCTTGGATGACCATGGGGTAAAAGGATTACTGAAGGAGGATAGGGAAATGGCTGAGAAGCTAAATGAATTTTTTGCCTCCGTCTTCACTGTGGAAGATGAGAACTTTTTGCCCGCCCCAGATTTTGGAAGGGGTATTGAAAGACCTGAGTCAGATTGAGGTAACAAAAGAGGAGGTCCTAAAATTGATAGACAAATTAAAAACTAATAAGTCACCGGGTCCGGATGGCATACATCCAAGAGTTCTGAAAGAACTCAAAGTTGAACTTGTGGATCTTCTAACAAAAATCTGTAATCTTTCATTGAAATCTGCCTCCGTTCCTGAGGACTGGAAGGTAGCAAATGTCACCCCATCTTTAAAAAAGGTTCCAGAGGAGACCCGGGAAATTACAGGCCAGTCAGTCTGACTTCAATACCGGGAAAGTTGGTAGAAACCATTATCAAGGACAGAATGAGTAGGCACATTGACGAACACGGGTTATTGAGGAAGACTCAGCATGGGTTCTGCAAGGGAAGATCTTGCCTCACTAACCTGTTACATTTCTTTGAGGGGGTGAACAAACATGTGGACAAAGGAGACCCAATAGATGTTGTTTACCTTGACTTCCAGAAAGCTTTTGATAAAATTCCTCACCAAAGGCTCCTTAGAAAGCTTGAGAGTCATGGAGTAAAAGGACAGGTCCTCTTGTGGATCAAAAACTGGCTGAGTAATAGGAAGCAGAGAGTGAGTATAAATGGGCAGTCTTCGCAGTGGAGGATGGTAAGCAGTGGGGTGCCGCAGGGCTCGGTACTGGGTCCCATGCTCTTTAACTTGTTCATAAATGATTTAGAGTTGGGAGTGAGCAGTGAAGTGGCCAAGTTTGCGGATGACACTAAATTGTTCAGGGTGGTGAGGATTGTGAGGAACTCCAAAGGGATATGTTGAGGCTGGGTGAGTGGGCGTCAACGTGGCAGATGCGGTTCAATGTGGCCAAGTGCAAAGTAATGCACATTGGGGCCAAGAATCCCAGCTACAAATACAAGTTGATGGGGTGTGAACTGGCAGAGACTGACCAAGAGAGAGATCTTGGGGTCATGGTAGATAACTCACTGAAAATGTCAAGACAGTGTGCGATTGCAATAAAAAAGGCCAACGCCATGCTGGGAATTATTAGGAAGGGAATTGAAAACAAATCAGCCAGTATCATAATGCCCCTGTATAAATCGATGGTGCGGTCTCATTTGGAGTACTGTGTGCAGTTCTGGTCGCCGCACCTCAAAAAGGATATTATAGCATTGGAGAAAGTCCAGAGAAGGGCAACTAGAATGATTAAAGGGCTGGAGCACTTTCCCTATGAAGAAAGGTTGAAACGCTTGGGACTCTTTAGCTTGGAGAAACGTCGACTGCGGGGTGACATGATAGAGGTTTACAAGATAATGCATGGGATGGAGAAAGTAGAGAATGAAGTACTTTTCTCCCTTTCTCACAATACAAGAACTCGTGGGCATTCGATGAAATTGCTGAGCAGACAGGTTAAAACGGATAAAAGGAAGTACTTCTTCACCCAAAGGGTGATTAACATGTGGAATTCACTGCCACAGGAGGTGGTGGCGGCCACAAGTATAGCCACCTTCAAGAAGGGTTTAGATAAAAATATGGAGCACAGGTCCATCAGTGGCTATTAGCCACAGTGTATGTGTGTATATAAAATTTTTTGCCACTGTGTGACACAGAGTGTTGGACTTGATGGGCCGTTGGCCTGATCCAACATGGCTTCTCTTATGTTCTTATGTTCTTAAGAAAGAGACAAATGCATGCTGCCTTGAGCCCCTTAAAGGAAGGACAGCAAAACCATATCCTGAAATAAATAAATATGTGTTAATGAACAAAGATAAGTTTGACAGAAAATGCCAGGAATATAAATGTTACTCTTGTACTCTCAACTTCTATTAGTAGTAAACAGTTTTTTGCAGGAAAAATTGTGGATTCTACTGCCATTACTACATTGTTTGATAACAAGACATCTGAATGTAATATCTATCTATCATTTATCAATCATTTATTTTGACACAAAATCAGCTCTGAAGAATCAGCAACAATAATAATAGAAAAGAAATAGAAATAAAATAAAAGGATAAAAAGGTAAGGGGCACATGTAGTGCAACAGGGACCTAACATTGAGTTCAAATTATGGAGTGGTGAAGAACAGTGTTCCCTCTTAGCCGAGTTAGCGTGAGCTAGCTCACAGATTCTTAGCCTCCAGCTCACACAATTTTGTCTTAGCTCAGGAAGGATGACCCCAGAGCACACTAATTTATGCAGTAGCTCCCAACTTTAATGGCAGTAGGTCACAAAGTAGAATTTTTGCTCATAAGACTCTGCAGCTTATAGGGAACATTGGTGAAGAAGTACTTTCCTCTGACTGAGAGACTATTTCTAGGCTTCAATCAGGTATTGTATCCCACATGCCCAAAGGCAAAATATTGTAACTTTATTAGTTGTCTCCTAGGAAAAGTCTGCAAGAAGGAGGGAGATGTATGGTTCTTCAGATCTTCCTGGTAAAGTTGATAGAATTGGAGCGACATATTAAGATCAGATATCATTGTAAAATGGGCATTGCAGCAGAACATGTTTGATAGACTGTGATAATTATGTCACTTCTATATGGGGGGAAAAATTAAACTCTGGTTAGGAATTTGGAATTTGGCATTTACCAAATGGAAAGGAGTGCTATCTCTTCACTGATGGGGTCCAGTGTGTAGAAACAGAGCCAGCTAAGGATATTTTGCCTCCTGAGGCGAGCAGCACTGGAATGGTTTGATCAGACCCAAATACAGCATCGCAACTCTTGGTGGAAACAACAAGCATATGCTGCTTCCCTTGTCTCTCTTCCAGAGCACCGCAGATTGGGAGCAAACTGAACCTTAGCTTGAGGTGCGTTGGCTTCATACCATGAGTTGTTGAGAAATGGAGAGTGAAGTGTTGTATGTAACTTTTGAAATGGACTTTGAATGAAAAAGCTGGGCTTAGATAAAGCATGGAGTGAAACAGGAGAGTAGACCAGTTTGGCCTGTCGCTTTGCTGCTTTTTTGCTGCTGCTGTTGAATGTTGGTGACATGATAGAGGTTTACAAGATTATGCATGGGATAGAGAAGGTAGAGAAAGAAGTACTTTTCTCCCTTTCTCACAATATGAGAACTCGTGGACATTCAATGACATTTCTGAGCAGCTGGGTTAGAACGGATAAAAGGAAGTACTTCTTCACCCAAAGGGTGATCAACACATGGAATTCACTGTCACAGGAGGTGGCGGCAGCTACAAGCATAGACAGCTTCAAGAGGGGGTTGGATAAGCATATGGAGCAGAAGTCCATCAGTGGCTATTAGCCACAGCATACTGTTGGGACTCTCTGTCCGGGGCAGTGATGCTCTATAGTCTTGGTGCTTGGGGGGGGGGGCACAGTGAGAGGGCTTCTAGCCCCACTGGTGGACCTCCTGATGGCACTTGTTTTTTTTGGCCACTGTGTGACACAGAGTGTTGGACTGGTTGGGCCATTGGCCTGATCCAACATGGCTTCTCTTATGTTCTTATTGTTTCCACAAGCAATCAGCCTTAGTAAATTTGCATACTAGAGCTATTTTTCTGCACTTCCTGTCTTGTTGATCAAGATTTATGCAGAAAATTTAATTGAGATGTTTATGTGTGGGGGACGGAAATATATATAAAATTTGGATCATCATTGGAAGATATATATTGTAATTGCTTAAGAAGCTGTTCCACACCGTCCCTTGCACTTATTCCCCTGCTCCATTTGCCATGCAACTTTTTTCGCTTACCTAAGCCCCAGATGGGGGCAGGGGGGGTTCCCCCGGTTTGGAGGCCCTTCCCCCACTACAGGGTCATCAGAAAGTGTGTGTGTGTGTGGGGGACGGAAATGTCTGCTGGGCACTCCATTATTCCCTATGGAGATTAATTCCTGTAGGGTATAATGGAGAATTGATCCACTGGTATCTGGGACTTGTGTGTGTGTGTGTTTTACATAGAGACACTAAATTTTCAGTGCAGCATCCAGTGCCTCTCCCCAAAATATTTTCCAAGTTTCAAAAAAGATTAGACCAGCAGGTTCAATTCTATGAGCCCCAAATAGGGTTCCCCTATCTTTCTTTATTTCCAGTGGAGGGAAGGCATTTAAAAGTTTTGCAGTCCCTTTAAATGCGATGGCCAGAACTCCCTTTGGAGTCTAATAATGCTTGTCACAACCTTGCTCCTGGCTCCACCCCCAAAGTCCTCAGATATTTCTTGAATTGGACTTGGCAACCCTAGTCAGAGCCCTGTAGGACCTTATGCAATTCCACAGGGTCTGTATGTCCCACCAGGCTTTTGGTTAAAGACAGTGATGGTTTTCTAATGTGGCTGGCACCCATTTCATTCCCCATCCAAAATTCTGATCTGTATTTCCTCTCCCTGGTGCCAAGGAAGTGACCAGGTGCTCCAGGATTCCAGACGTAAATTTTAGGGACAACCATCTTGAATATATTTTAAATTGGTTTTTAACTTTGTAAATTCTATTATACTAAATTTTTGTTTTGTTTTTGTGTATCTGTTTTATGACTTATGCCTCATTGTACATCATCCAGAGCCCAGTGCAAGGGATAGGGTGCTTAACAAATATAACAA
This sequence comes from Heteronotia binoei, assembly GCF_032191835.1. NCBI lineage: Eukaryota > Metazoa > Chordata > Lepidosauria > Squamata > Gekkonidae > Heteronotia > Heteronotia binoei. Next base: position 25,725,976 of record NC_083231.1, on the reverse strand, counting down.
CAACAGCAGCGGCAGCAGCAGCAACAACAACGTGTTTCATTCTCTACTGCTCCAGCAGAGGTGATTTAGCATCTACATTCAGGAGAACTAAGACCCTTTCAGGCAGCCTTTATAATTCAATTTGGTAGCTGGCTGCTAAGGGATTTTTTGGCTGTCATCTAAGGGATTTTTTGTCTGTCATTTTGCAAACTAGCTGCTACTAGATTTCATTTATGTTTTAATGCAAAGCAGCTTGCTTTGTTAGTAAAGTGTGGTTGAGCCATTCTTAGGGAAACTCATTTTCACCTCTTCTTTGTGCTTCTGAATTGTTGTGTGTTGTTTAAAAGGTCTGCTGTGTTTCCAATAGTGCCATGCTTTTTTCCCTGGCCGTTTTCTTTCACTGTGCAATCTTCCTCAGTTTTTTTTTTCAGAATGTTATAAGTTGAGTGCTATAGTGCTAGACCAATACACTTCAGTGCTACAATGCCACTACTGAGATGCCTTTGAGGACGTTCAAGGAAGATCACGGGTGGAGAAAAAAGTGTTGCACAATTTGAAATGGCCGGATCACTTCAGAGATAGTTCATTAACAGAATGAAATTTGCTGTATAAAACCCCTGTCCCTGTATAGTTTCACTTGGAAATGGGCCAACAACAGATAACATCTGGGTTAGCATGGTAATGTGAAAGGGTCCTAAGATAGAATTAAAATTGATTCCACAGTCACTATTTCTGTTCAGGAAACACTAAATGAAAATATACCCTCAGTTTCTCTGGCCATAAAGTTGATCCTGGTATGATCTAACCTTGTAGTTCTACATTGCCTGAACTGAAAGCTGGAAATATGCATTTGATATTGAAAGGGTCTGAAGTGGCAGAGACTGTCCAGGAGAGAGATTTTGGAGACATGGTAGATTACTCACTGAAAATGTTGACCCAGTATGCAATGGCTATTAAAAAGGCAAATGCTGTCTGGGGATTATTAGGAGGAGAGTTGAAAACTAATCAGTCAGTATCATAATGTCACTGTATAAATCAGTGGTGTGGCCTCATTTGGAATACTTTGTACAGTTCTGGTCACCACACCTCAAAGATGATATTATAGCATTGGAAAACATGCAGAAAAGGCAATTAAAATGATTAAGGGGATGAAACACTTTCCCTATGAAGAAAGATTTAAGAGGTTAGAGCTCTTTAGCTTGGAGAAATGATGACTGAGGGGTGACATGATAGAGGTTTACAAAATTATACTCTGGTTTCTCTTCATGCGTGGGATAAGTGGTGTGGCTACCAGCATAGACAGCTTCAAGAGGGGACTGGATAAACGTATGGAGCAGAGGTCCATCAGTGGCTATTAACCATAAGGTATAGATGGAACACTCTGTCTGGGGCAGTGATGCCCTGTATTCTTGGTGCTTGTGGGGCAAAAATGGGAGGGCTTCTAGAGTGCGGCCTCGCTGGCAGACCTCCTGATGGTATCTGGTTTTTGGACAGAGTGTTGGACTGTATGGGCCATTGGCCTGATCCAGCATGGTTTCTCTTGTGTTCTTATGAAAAGAAAAGAGTGAAATGTTCAAGGCAATGACTAGAACATCAGTGTAGTGTAGTGGGTAGAGTATCATATGAAGAAAACCTGGGATTGAATTCCTGCTTAGCCATGAAGTTTAAAGAATAACCTTGGCTAAGTCACTATTTCTCTGTTTAACCTATCTAACCAGTGCAGTCGAGAAGCTTAAATGCAGGGAGAATTGTAAAAGCCATTCTGAGTTTCTTGGAGAGAGGTTGGGGTAAAAATATAGTCAACCTTTAAAGTCATTCTGATTTGCTTTTGTGTAAATCTGAAGAGCCTAATGAATAAATCTATACAAATATTTCACTTCAATAAAATAGCTAAAATCTCAGTGCTGTTTATTATGAATGGTGAATGTGGTACTTTTAATATACTGTACAGCCTTCCTTGAATTCATTCACTGCAGTATAAACCAAAATAATTTCTATTCTGCAAATAGATAAATTTAGCCAAGGACTCCTGGTTATATAGCCTATACAAGTAAGCATTCTACTGCAAATTTTACCTCACACCTAGCCCTTGGCTAGATGATATAAATTAAAACAACTAAGCCTGGCTGGGCAGAAAGCTCACCGTGAGGTAACTTGCTCATCTGTATGGATTCTGAGTTTGTGGCTACACGGGGGACACAGGCTGATTTCTCTGCTTTTATGGCTCCTACCACTTTTCTAATAAAACAGGGCAAAGAGAAATCTTTGTTTCTCTTTCAAACTGAACTCAGCCTATTCGGTTTTATGAGTCCTATAAGTAGCTTTCAAGTACAGGAGCCACAATGGTTTCCCTCCTGCCAAATCAACTAATAAGGTCATTGACAAGCTTGGTGAGGTAGATGCTCATTTCACACCTGACAAGAAAGATGAGGAACAGCCGTCTGGACAGCCAGCCTATGCTGTGGAAAGCATTTCAATTGCAGCACGCTGGAAACCTGATAAAAACGGAATTGTCCCTCAGAATTTTCAGTGAAATATATATATATATTTTAAAAAGGATGCAGGGAGTTTGTTCTCATCTGTGGTTTTAATAAGGAATTATTCATTCATACAATCAGCTAATGAATGGATTTGAGCTACTATTGGGCTGCTAATACAGTCCAGACATCTTTGGGGTCTGCAGCTCCTTGTGGGAAAATGTTAGGGATTTCTGGCTGTCATATAACTGTTAAAGGACCAAGGGCGGGGGGGGGGGGGAGATGGCAACTTTAAGCTGAATTTTTCTGCAGTCCTGTGAGCTAGCACAACAAATAATGGCAAAAATAGCAGTGATTTCTGGGCCATTCACAGGGCTTTTTTTTTAGCAGGAACACACCAGAACACAGTTCCGGCTAGCTTGGCATCTGGGGGTGTGGCCTAATATTCAAATGAAATCCTGCTGGGCTTTTTCTACCAAAAAAAGCCCTGTGTGAAACAATGGTGATGTCAGGGAGTGTGGTCTAATATGCAAATGAGTTCCTGTTGGGCTTAAAAGGCCCCGCATGAGACAATGGTGATGTTGGGGGTGTGGCCTAATATGCAAATGAGTTCTTGCTGGGCTTTTTCTACAAAAAAGTCCTGATTTTACTTGTTATGGGTGTGAGAGGCTTCCAACAATTGCTAGATAATCAATATGTAAAAAACTAGTTCCTGGCCTATACCTAGTATGGTTTCCAGTTCTGTACTGGAAAATTCCTGGAGATCTGGGGTTGAAGATTGGGGAAGGACTTCAGTAGACTATAATGCAATAGAGGGTAAGGCACAGCAATAGGAAGTGGCTGCCTAGAAAAGTGATTGATCATAGAAAGACTCAATTAAAAAACTTTAACCAGTGGAATAAACAGCAGCTTCCAATAAAACACAAGCACAGTATAGTATATGGTATACAGTATAGTATAGCCCATTTTTATGTCATTTTTGAAAATTTCTTCTTGCAAAATTTCACTACATTTTTAGCAAAACATGATTTAGACATCGGAAAATCTGTATAATGTAGAAGTCATCCCCTTTCCTTTCACTGTTTCTCTATGAAATGCTGTGTAGCATAATGATACTATGTAAGTCACAGGGCAATCCTGGACTGAGTTACACTCTTCTAAAGTGCACAGAGATAGCCCAAGGATTTCTGGCGTGCTAGGTGGGAACCCCACCCCCCTTCTGCACCATAGGGAAACCTACTCCCTAGCACTGTATGGAAGCTACTACTCACCCTCCTCCTATTCACACTGCAATGGGGTGTGGCAGGAAGCCACTGCCCACTTCCTCATTCTGGGAAGATGCAGTGAAAGGAAGGAGGTTGAGGGCTTTGGTGCTTGGCCCACTTCCCCCCAAACTAAGGGAGGATAGGAGCAGAGGCCCCACAAGCTACCTACTGGGGCTGGGGTGCCTTCTAGGGCTGCCATTTGCTGTGGCAAGCCCACATGGCATGAGTGGGTGGTGACAGGACTGGTTGGTGTCCTTCAGCATCTTAGGTCTAGGAGCACCTAGTATACAGTAGCATTGCTAGCTCTGAGTTGGAAAATATCTGAAGATTTTGGGAGGGTACAGCCTGGGAAAGGTGGGGTTTGGAGAGGGGAGGGACCTCAGCATGGTACAATGCTATCAAGTCCACCCTCCAAAGTAGTCACTTCATCCAGGCCCCACCTGGTGGTTGGCATTGGCAATAGGGATGGGCGTGGAATGCAAAAATGGTGGTTCATTTCATTTCGTGATTCATTTGATTTCTGACCTGGTTTATGGTTCATTGGTTTGTTTGGTTCGGGAGTTGTAAAACTCATCAGGACTCTTCAGGAGCCTCTCCTCCACCCACCCTCCAAGTTTTGTGAAAATTGGATTTGGAATGTCTGAGTTATAGCCCCCCAAAGCAGGTGCCTCCATGAAAACTCAGCTTCGACGCTCACTGATAACTCTTTGTGCTGCAGAATGGGAGTTCCATGATTGGGCCCCAGAGCTGCCAATCAAGCTATGGAAAACTGCTAATCCACCCCCAGTGTTGCCTAGCAATTGACTGAACCAGCACCAGGCTGTCTGGGAAAACGAACTACAAAGACAAAACAAACGAAGCACCAGGGTCAGAAGTGGTTCGAAACAATTTACAAATCAGCCTGGTTCATGCACGAATCACAATTCATGGTTCAGTTTCTGCCCATGCCTAGCTGGCAACTCTATGGGCTGGTCCTCTAGGTGAACAATGCAAACAGCTCTCACCTTCCATCTGATACAACTAAAAATTCTGGTGAAGCTAAAGAAATTATTTAAATGGTGGGAAAATGCTCCATCGGAGATGGGATGATGAAAACTCGCATGTGGCTTTGAATCAAGCCTTTAAATCTTGTTAATGTAAGAAGATTCCACTGAAATTTTCATCTGTGTTCATGACTGGTGACAAGAAATATATATTCAGATGGGCTTTTAAGGCCTGATTTTGAGGAATGTTGGAAAGTGTGTGGCAGAACTTTATTGCCATATGTAGCCCTGGTGGGCCTCTGTTGCTGTCGGAGTGCTTGATGTTACACAAAGGAACACCAGAAGTAGAGTTGTCTGCTCCTGGTTGGGAAATACCTGGAGATTTTGGGGGTGGAAACTGAGGTGTTTGGGGAGGGGAGGGACTTCAGTGGGGTATAACAACATAGAATTCACCTTCTAAAGTGACAATTTTCTCCAGGTGAAATGATCTCTGTCACCTAGAGATCAGTTGTATCCCCAGGAGATCTTTAACCACCACCTGGAAATTGGCAAATGACACAGGTATGACAGAGTTTCAGCCAGTGGAGGTCCATACCAGAGTGGCTTCAAAAAAGCCTACAGTTTAGGGTTCCCAGCTCTATGCTGGGAAACACCTGGAGATTTTGGGGGTGGAGATGGAGGAGGGTGGCACTTCAGTGGGATATAATACAATAGGGTCCACCTTCCAAAATGGCCATTTTGTCCAGGGGAGATCAGCTGCAATAGCAGGAGATCACTAGCCACTACCTGGAAGCTGGCAACCCTGCTGCAGTTGCCTATTGAGGAGTGGTAGACTTGCCACAGCTGCATGGAGTAGAGCAGCAGTTGTCATGCATTTGCAACCCATAGCTTGACAGCCGCATCATCTCTAGGTCTCACAAGGTGGGCAAGCAGCCCAAAGCAGCTGCAGGCACTGTACTAACCTGTCCTGGGCATTTGTGTCACAGTCAGCAGCACCCATCTTACCCTTTGACAATCTATAGAATCCTAGTAGGGTAAATCAGGAAAGATTTTTCAGACATTTCCCCCAACCCACCTTTCTCCCAATGAGGAATTCAAGCTACCTTTCCTAGGTCTTCTCGGAGGGCTCCCATCCGGACACTGAACACACCCTCCTTAGCTTCAACAAGATGGGTGCACCCTGTGAACTTCAAACCAGTGGAGCCATTTTGTTGGATTTCCCAAACTGCAATCCTTACCAGGACTTTTTTTGAGCTGGAACAGTTCCAGCTGGCTTGGCATCAGGGGTGTGTGGCCTAATATGCAAATGAGTTCTTGCTGGGCTTTTTCTACAAAAAAGCTTTGTGTGAAACAATGGCGATGTCAGATGGTGTGGCCTAATATGCAAATGAGTTCCTGCTGGGCTTTGTCTATTAAAAAGCTATGGAAAAATGGTGACACCTGGGGTGTGTGGCCTACTATGCAAATTAGTTCTTGCTGGGCTTTGTCTATTAAAAAAGCACTGCTTAGGTCAGAACTGAATAGGTGAAGCTGCCTTATACTAATCAGACTGTTGGTTCATCAAGTTCAGTACCGTCTACTCAGACTGATAGAGCCCTTCAGGGTCTCAGGCAAAGGTCTTTCTCATCACCTATTATTTTGTTCTTTCAAATGGAGATGCCAGGAACTGTACCTGGGAATCTTCTGCTCGTAAACCTGGCAGTTTCTGCATGCTTGCTTTTAGGGCCCAGTTCTAAAGAATGTTGGAAGGTGTGTCAGGACTCACATGCCAAGCCTGTGTAATGCCAAGAACTGTGTAATTCAGTTCCAGCTTCTGATGTGTAATTCAGTTCCATTAACTGTTGAGAATTTTTTGTCCTTCTCTCAATCAATCTTGTCAAAAGCATATCCAGGGCTTATTTTGTAGAAAAAGCCCAGCAGGAACTCATTTGCATATTAGGCCACACACTCTGCCACCAGGGTCTTTTATTTTTTTTAAAGGAATGCAGTTCCGGCTGGCTTGGTGTCAGAGGGTGTGGTCTAGTATGCAAATGATTACTGCTGGGCTTTTTCTACAAAAATGCCCTGTGTGAAACAATGGTGATTTCAGGGGGTGTGGTCTAATATGCAAATGAGTTATTGCTGGGATTGTTCTAGAAAAAAAGTGCTGCCTGCCACCAAGCCAGCCGGAACTGTGTTCCTGTGTGTTCCTGCTCAGAAAAAGCCCTGAGCATATCCATTGCTTAACTTCCTCTACAACTAAGCATTTTTTCATTTTTGCTTGATGCACACTCACCCTTTAGAATTTATACATGATGTGTTCTTTGTATTTATTATTCCAGCTTTGAAGAACGGCTGTAGGACCAGCTTTCCTTTTTGGGTGATACATTTTCAAGAAAAGAGAGAGCATTTTAAAGTGTGAGCCAGACAGTGGTAAGGATAATTAGGGAGGGGAAAAATGGTGGTCCCTGTTATTTAATTTGTTAATGCTTGTAAAGCAATTGGAAGATGAAAAGGTCTGTTCATGCTCTAGCCATTATTAAGTAATGAGGAACAGTTGGGAGGTATGGTTCCAATTAGGCTAAGTAAGTGAGAAGGGAATTGCAAGTCTAGAGCCCTCTTGTGAACGCTGGTGCAGTCCTCTGCATGGGAAGAGGAACATCACCAGTAAGAGTGGGTGACTCTTTTCTGCAGTTTCTCCACTTGTGTCCCTACTGGGCTTTTTCTACAAAAAAAAGCCCTGTGTGAAACAATGGTGATATCTGGGGGTGTGGCCTAATATGCAAACGAGTTCCTGCTGGGATTTTTACCATAGTGTTTGCGCAGAAACCAGAGCATCACTGCACAACATCCCCAGCTTGGTGATGTCACTTCCACATGATGTCATCGCATCAGGGATGTTGTGTGTGGCAATGTTGCCGGGCCCCCATTCCCAGAAGGTTCTTTCCCACACCCACCCAATGCAAGGGGAGGACTCGGCAACCCTCCCTCTCTCCCTTCTCCAAATCTTGCCCTCCCCAGGCTCCACCTCAGGGTTTTCCCAACCCAGAGCTGGCCACCCTAGCTATGTCTCCGACCCAGAATCATGAGAGAGCATGGAGAGACTAGATAAATAGGTCGTCATGTGATACAACACTTCCTGTATTGTACCACTTTGAAGGAAAGGTGGGAGAATACAAGACTGAATGTCCCCACCCCCAGATGAGAACCTGCAAGCCAGGGAGAAGATAAACATAGTCTTGAACCCACCTGGAGTTTTTTTTTTCTCTTTTCCAAATATGGGGCAACAGTCACTGATGCACCACCCCACCAGCTGTCAGATGTGTGGTAGAATCCAAGAATAGTGACGGGCTGTTTTGCTAGACAGCCTTTCAGGCTGGTGAGTCACAGCAGGCAACCTACATATGTTGCCGAGAATTTTGCTCCAAGGAATAGGAAAGGTTCTCTCTGTTCCAGCCATACGCGGTCTGTTTCTCAACAGTGTTGCTTCTCGCATCAAGACTGGCAGCCCAGAGACATTCTCCCCCTTCTGTAGGGCTGAGCGCAGCCAGCATGAGTGATCTTTGCCTTGCTGCTGAGAGGGGATGTGCATCTTCGCTGACAAGGATCGAGATGTGATGCTAGAAGCAAAAGGGAGCTTAGGGTTCCTTCCTTCCTTCCTTCCTTCCTTCCTTCCTTCCTTCCTTCCTTCCTTCCTTCCTTCCTTCCTTCCTTCCTTCCTTCCTTCCCTTCTTTCTTTCTTTCCTTCTTTCTTTCTTTCTTTCTTTCTTGGTGGCAACTTTACCATGAGTATGAAATTTTTATTTTCAAGAAAAAAAGAGGGAAAAGGGAAAATGGAAATAGAAAAGTAATAATACATCTGTAAAGAAAAATAGAATACATTCTGCATGTCACTGTAGAATTCAAATAAAAGAAAATTTCATCATACTGTTACATGCTTAGCCTCTCATCACAGTAGTCATATAGAATTATATTGTAAGTTCCCATTTAGGTTATCAATTTAGCTTGTATTTCAACCATATAAACTGAAGAATATTAACCACAGTTCACACCAAAGCATTTTAAATGTCTAGCCATACGTATCCCAGTATTCTCTTGCTTCTTCCTTGGATTTCCCAGCAAGCGATAGCGATAAATAGTTCATCTCTGCTGCTTCCAGTATTTTCTCAGTCAATTCCTGTTTCATGGGTAGTTCTTGGAGCTTCCAGTTCTGAGCAAACAAAATCCTAGCTGCAGCATTAATAAGTGCCATTAAATGTTTTGTCTCTTTTGTATAATCACTAGGATACAGATTCAGCAAAAACAGTTCTGGTTTAAGAGGAATTTGCATCTTCCAACATTTTCTGCAATGGGAACTCAGGGTTTCTAACATCAGCACCCTGGACATGTGAGCCCAGGTCAGCATTCGCCTGCCCTGAGGCTGCCAGGGTTTCCGGCAAGGTCCAGGGCACCCACCAACTTGCAAAACTTCCAGCACCTGTGTTTCCAGCTGCACGTACTGCCTGCTGCCACCAGAGAAAGGGTTGTGGACAGAGCCCCACATATCTACAGATCCATTTTCCCTTATACCTTATGGGAATCAGTCTCCATAGGCAACAATGGAGTGTCAAGCGGACATTTCCCTCTCTTTCTGATGACCCTAAAGTGGGGGGAGAACCTCCAAACCGGGGATCTCTTGCCCCCACCTGAGAATTGGCAACCCTAGAGGATATGGGCCTGTTGGGTGGGCAGAGGAGGGCAGTGAGGCCTTGGGAACTCTCTGCCTGCCCCCCCACAAAAAAACCCCCTTCCAACCAGCCTCCTTAAGTTGCTTGGCTGGCTAAACAGCAGCCTCCCCCTCCCCACAGCTGCACAGAGCGCAGCCAGTCTGTCCCACTGCTTCTTGAGGGCTTCTAGTAGGGATATGGACAGCCCCCTTCTTCTACAGTTTGGTGTAGTGGTTAAGTGTGTGGATTCTTATCTGGGAGAACTGGGTTTGGTTCCCCACTCCTCCACTTGCACCTTCTGGAATGGCCTTGGGTTAGCCATAGCTCTCGCAGAGCTGTCCTTGAAAGGGCAGCTGCTATGAGAGCCCTCTCAGCCCCACCCACCTCACAGGGTTTCTGTTGTGGGGGGAGAAGATATAGGAGATCATGAGCCGCTCTGAGACTCAGATTCAGAGAAAAGGGCGGGGTATAAATCTGCAGTTCTTCTTCTATTCTTCTACATTGCTACGGACATTACTGATTTAGCTATTTATGCCCTGCTGTTCTCCCCAGTGGGTTTCACAGTAGTTTGCAACATTTCCTTTTCCCCACTTTTATCTATGAGGAAGGTCAGGCTCAGGCTGACAGAGATTGACTGCAGGCTTCCAAGGCAGAGGGGGGATTGAAACCTGGGGCTTCCAGAGCTGAAGTGTGACTTGTCAGGGCTTTTTTTTTTGCAGCAAAAACTCCTTTGCATATTAGGCCTCACCCCCTGATGTAGCCAATCTTGCAAGAGCTTACAGTAGGCCCTGTAAGAGGAGCCCTGTAAGCTCCTGGAGGATTGGCTACATCAGGGGAGTGTGGCCTAATATGCAAAGGAGTTCTTGCTACAAAAAAAGCCTGATGACTCCATCTGCTATGACACAGTGGTGGTAGGTCCCAGCCTGCCTCCAGGATCATGCCTCGCTGGCCAAGTTAAAAGGGAAAATAATGTTTTAAAGCCAGGGGTGGTTTGGAGTAAAATAGGTGGTGGAGCTCATCCAGGGATTGTCATGCAGCTTTTCATACTATTCAATGGACAAGGAAGTGGAACTCTCAGAAGTAAGAGGTGGAACTCTCAGAAAGGTTCAGGAGCTGTGCTCCTGAGCTCCCACTGAATCTGAGGCCTGTTTAAAGCCATATCCCAAGCTTGCTATTCAAGCAAGCTGGGTATAGCCCAGTGAAAATGGGAAGCTTGCTAATTAATTAGATTGATCATTTTATTGTTTGGAAATAGTTTCATTTTTAAAAAAAGCCATTTTCATAACTGGTTGACATCGCCAACCATCTGGATTGATAGCCTCTTCCAGGAATGCCAGTGCTTGTGGATGTGCTGGATGTGAGAAAAGGGGTTTTATTGTGCCAGATGGACAGGATGCTTGAGTGAAATGAATCTTGGATGATCGGCTGGATCAGCTGCCAAGGGGGAAAATAAATGCGGGAAATGTTCAGTGCAGCTCAGTCTAGCTGGTAACAGCTTTACTGGCTACTGTTAGTCACTTGCTGGTTATACTCTGTAGAACTAACCAGTGCAAAGTTACACCCTTCAGAGCCCATTGACTGCAATGATCTCAGTTGCACCATATGATGGTTACTGTTAGATGCGCTGATGTATTCTAATATAAAGCTCTTCAGGGCTTTTTTTGTAGAAAAAAACTCAGCAGGAACTCATTTGCATATTAGGCCACACCCCCGACACCACCATTGTTTCACACAGGGCTTTTTTTTGTAGAAACAGTCCAGCAGGAACTCGTTTGCATATTAGGCCACACACCCCTAACACCAAGACAGCTGAAACTCCGTTCCTGTGCGTTCCTGCTCAAAAAAAGCCCTGAGGCTCTTTCAGATGCTTTAATATAAGCTCTTGGAGATGGCTGGGGAGTCATGCGTGGAGATGAAGACTACCAGCACTTCAATGAGCTGCTTGTGTTTCTCTGAGATGCAGCGGCCTGAAGCACCCTAGGGACCCAGAATGCAAAAGAGAAGGCAAAGAAAACAGGCATAACCTCTTTTCCTACGTCTTAATTTGTGCCTCGGCAGCAAGAGAAACAAGTCAATGCAGCAATCCGGACTGGAATTTGCAGCATTGCCTTTTAATTAAATGGAATGCCGTTGCTGCCTTGAGATCTGTAAGAGATTAATGAGTGGGTAAACGACACCTGCTTTTTGAGCTATATGCAAGCAGTTTCGCAAGCAAACAATTGCTCTCATCTTGATTCAGCATCCAACAGGCCTGGGTCTGATGTGATGAATTCACCCCTCCAAATGATGGAACCCCACTCACCATGTACACAGGGTGAGGTGTGGAGCCTTCCAGTGTTTCAGGTGCACACTAATAGGCCAGGCTGCAGCATATTCAGGGGCTTCTGCTCCTCCTGCCAACTAAGCATGCTGTGCTTGAGAAGGACAGAAGGAAACATTGTACATAGTGCAGACTGGGCGTTTATTTATTTATACCCCCTTTTTCTCCCCAACTGGAATGCAAAGTGGTTTACAACATTCTGCCCTCCTCTGTTTTATGTTCACAACAACTCTGTGAGGTGAGTCAGGCTAACAAAGACAGTGACTGGCCCAAAGTAACCCAGCAAGCTTCTGTGGCAGAGTGAGGAGTCAGATTTGGGTCTCCCATTCCCTAGTCTGACAGTCTAACCCAGGGGTGTCAAACATGCAGCCTGGGGGCCAAATCAGGCCCCTGAGCAACTGGCTGTCATCTGCATCCTTCTCCCTCTCTCTTGCTTCCTTCTGTATCACTGCTTGCTTTGCAAGGCTTGCTCAATCACACAGGAGCTACAGAGCAAAACCTCAATTTTCTCCATTGGCTGAGGCTCCTCCCCCTCCTGATCCCCTGGGGAAGGAAGAAAAGAGCCAGAGCTTCCTTTGCCCAGTTCCCTGGATCTTATGGGAGAAATACAAAAAAAGCACCTTTAAGACCAACGATTGCTAATGTTTTAAGCATTTTTTCTTTTCTTTTTATTAAATCTTCAATTGTGTTTGTCTGTGTCCTTTATAAAATTTATATCTCTGCTACTTAATCTTAAATAGGGAGGGACGGTGGCTCAGTGGTAGAGCATCTGCTTGGTAAGCAGAAGGTCCCAGGTTCAATCCCCAGCATCTCCAACTAAAAGGGTCTAGGCAAATAGGTGTGAAAAACCTTAGCTTGAGACCCTGGAGAGCCACTGCCAGTCTGAGTAGACAATACTGACTTTGATGGACTGAGGGTCTGATTCAGTATAAGGCAGCTTCATATGTTCATATGTTCACATGGCCTGGCTCAACAAGATCTCATTTACGTCAGATCCAGCCCTCAAAACAAATGAGTTTGACACCCCTGGTCTAACCATTACACCACACCGGCTCTGTAGCACTGCTTGGCTTAAGGAGGAGAGAAGGAGCTGTGAACTTGGATGCTTGTTGTGGTGCTGTGGGGGCAAGGAGGAAGGGCTGTGCCATTCCTCCCACTTGCTACCTCTTACTCACAGAGGCTGAAGCCAGTGGCAGCTTCCCAGCACAGCCCCCTGGCAGAACACAGAACCTCAATCTACAGTTGTCTGCACACTGTTTCCAAGCTTCCTCATACACAGAAATGCTATCTGAGCAGGATATGCTTGAAGCAGGCTTTGAAGGTGCCAAGGGAAAAAATGTGGTTGATGAGCTGAGCTGAAGAGGGCAAGCAGGTTTTTCAAGCCTGTGGCAAAATAAGACACATGTGTGGCCTTAATGATTTAGTTATATTGACTATCCTTCCCCCCCACAAGGCTCCTACCTGAGGCAAAGCCCTACAATTACAGACTTAAAGAAGGGAGATTGAACTGGAGAAGTAGACCTGCCCTCAGCCGCTTACTGAGCTATAATTTGAACCCAGGTATCTTGTGGAAGCGTAATGGAAATTTCACCCAATCAGGCAGGGACTAGAGATGTCAGCCTCTTGGTGGCAGCTGGAGATCCCCTGAGATTACAACTGATCTCCAGGTAGCAGAGACCAGTTCACCTGGAGAAAATGGCCACTTTGAAGATGGACTCTATGGTGTTACACCCCATTGAGGTCCTGCCCCTCCCAAGCCCCACACTCTTCAGGCTCCACCCTGAAAATCTCCAGGTGTTTCCCAACTCTGAGTTGGCAGTCCTTGAAAGGGAAGCATCTGTGAGAGTCCTCTCAGCCCCACCCACCTCACAGGGTGTCTGTTGTGGGGGGAGAAGATATAGGAGATTGTAAGCTGTTCTGAGTCTCTGATTCAGAGAGAAGGGCAGGGTATAAACCTGCAATTCTTCTAATTCTTCTTCGGAGTGGAGGGTGGGATATAAATCCAATATCATCATCATCATCATCACCATCACCACCATCACCATCATTCTTCTTCCTCCCCCCTGTGGTAAACTGTAGCAGAGAGGAATTCACACTGCAGGAGAGGGGAGTCCATATTTCCATGCTATCCCTCAAAAATCAGAACTTGCACAGAGAGGGAGGGGAGGAGCCACGGCTCATGGAAGAGCTTCTGCTTTGCATGCAGAAGGTCCCAAGTTCAATCCCCAGCATCTCCAGTGAAAGGGTCTGGCAGTAGATGATGGGAAAGACCTCTGCCTGAAAACCTGGAGAGCCCCTGTCTTTCAGAGTAGCCAATCCTGACCTTGATGGACTGATTGTCTGACTCAGTCTAAGGCAGCTTTGAATATTCATGTAATCAGAAAACTAGCAGGTCAGGGTCTTCAGCCAGGTCATCCTGTGATGATTTGTATGTGTGTGTGTGTGTGTGTGTGTGAGGGGGGGATATAAATATAATATGAATACACACATATAGGGTTGCCAAGTCCAATACAAGAACTATCTGGGGACTTTGGGGGTGGAGCCAGGAGCAAGGTTGTGACAAGCAGAATTGAACTCCAAAGGGATTTCTGGCCATCACATTTAAAGGGACCACACACCTTTTAAATGCCTTCCCTCCATTGGAAATAATGAAGAATAGGGGCACCTTCTTTTGGGGCTCATAGAATTGGACGCCCTGGTCAAACCCTTTTGAAACTTGGAGGGCATTTTGAGAAGAGACACTAGATGCCATGCTGAAGATTTGGTGCATCTACCTCAAAACACACACACCCCCCCCTGCCAGAGCCCTAGATATCAATGGATCAATTCTCCATTATACCCTATGGGAATTGGTCTCCCTAGGGAATAATGCCCTGCAGACATTTCCCTCCCCTGCACTTTCTGAAGACCCTGAAGTGGGAAGAGGGCTTCCAAACTATCCCCAGCCCCCTGCCTGAGGTATCACAGTTCAGGAAAGCCTTTACTGCTTGATTCTTCGGAGCGTTTACACAGGATTTCTTTATGTAGCTCTTTATATCCTGCTTTTCCCCCCAAAAGAGACTGAAAGAGGCTTCCAACATTGTTCTCCCTCCCTGCATTTTGTCCTCACAACAACTCGGTGAAGTGGGTTAAGGATGACAGTAGGGTTGCCAAGTCCAATGCAAGAAATATCTGGGAACTTTGGGGGTGGAGCCGGGAGACTTTGGGAGTGGAGCCTGGACACATTGGCGGTGAAGCCAGGAGTAAGACTGTGACAAGCATAACTGAATTCCAAAGGGAGTTCTGGCCATCACATTTAAAGGGACCACACATATTTTAAATGCCTTTCCTTCACTGGAAATAATGAAGGACAGGGGCACCTTCTTTTGGAGCTCATAGAATTGGACCCCCTGGTCCAATCTTTTTGAAACTTGGAGGGTGTTTTGAGAAGAGATACAAGATGTTGTGCTGAAAATTTGGTGCCTCTATCTCAAAAAACAACCTCCCAGAACCCCAGATACAAACAGATCAATTCTCCATTATACCATATGGGAATATGGCAGAGTATTTTGATGTTTGCTACTTGTCTGTGACCCAGATTGCTGGTTGATGCCTGCAGCCTTCATTATCACAAGGAATTCTCTGGTGGCTCCTCCTTAGACTGTGGAATGTTCCGCTGTACCTGCAGGGGGAAGAAGTAGCTGGCACAATGATGATTCCCTCTGCTGCGTAGCATTCGAGTTGAATGTTTGCCGAACAGGGAAGAAATGAGAAAGCAGAGGAAAAGGGGGAGTCTGGGAGTGCTGCTCCGTTCCTTAGCACAGCCATAAATGGCTAGCTGGTGAGAGTTCTTGTCGATTGCTCTGTGCAAAGAACCTTATCTAAAATAATCCTTAAAGTGAACTATTATTGTTTGAATTGAGTAAGCAGTCTGGAATACTCCCAGTCCTGGACAGCTAACCACACTTGAACATTATTATACCCAGGGCTTTTTTTTGGTAGAAAAATTCCAGCAGGAACTAATTTACATATTTGGACACACACCCTGACATTATCATTGTTTTGCACAGGGCTTTTTTTTAATAGAAAAGGCCCAGCAAGAACTCATTTGCATATTAGCCCACACCCCCTGGCACCAAGCCAGCTGAAGCTGCATTCCTGTGCGTTCCAGCTCAAAAAAAAGGGCCCTGATTATGCCTTATAAGAATAACTTGTTTTGAGCAACAAAGCATAGCAAAGGTGAGAGGGAAATCTGGAAGGCCTCTGAGCAAGGCTTTCTTTTTTTTTGTGGCAGGAACTCCTTTGCATATAAGGCCACCCCCCCCTGATATAGCTAATCCTCCAAGAGCTTACAGGGCTCTTTTTACGGGGTCTACTGTAAATTCTTGGAGTACTGGCTACAAAGGAGTTCTTGCTACAAAAAAAGCCCTGCCTCTGAGCAAGGCGTGGGAGGGGGCATGGCCTCCTCCTATTGCTGCCCCTCCAGCATTAATATTCAGAAGATAACTGCTTCTGAACATGGAAGTTCCCTTTAGTCACCATGGGGAGTAGTAAGTAACCACTGATGTCTAAATTCCCCTTTAAGCCATCTCTCTCATGGCCATCGCTACATCCATTGCTGATTCTGCCGTGGAAAATTTCTTGAGACGCTGCCTAGGGATAGAAGGGCAGGGTAGTTAGCAGGATGTAATGTCACGGAACACAAGTTCTGCAGCTGGCATTTCCTCCAGGAACACTGTCCTGTATTGCCTAGAGATCAGGTGGAATTCTGGAAGAACTCCAAGTCCCACCTTGAGGTTGATAACTTGAGATTGAGGTTAATGACTTCCACAGTTCAATTGCCCACTGGGTGAAGATGTACTTCCTTTTACGTGTCCTGAACCTATTGGCCTTCAATTTCAATGGGTGGTCATGAGTGCATTACGGCAGACAAGGGGAAAAAAGTTCTCTCTATTCACTTTCCCCACCCCATGCATAATTTTACAAAAATGTCTGTTATGCCCAGAGCTTTTTTTTTTTTTTGAAGAAAAAGCCCAGCAGGAACTCATTTGTATGTTAGGCCACACCTTCTGACATCACCATCGTTCCACACAGGGCTTTTTTTGTAGAAAAAGCCCAGCAGGAACTTATTTGCATATTAGGCCACACCCCCTGACACCAAACCAGCTGACACTGAGTTCCTGTGTGTTCCTGCTCAAAAAAAGCCCTGGTCATGCCCCTGTATAGTTATCTTTCCTCTAAATTAAAGCTCCTACATTTCTTAGCTTCTCATCAGGAAGGTACACCAACTCCTTGATCATTTTGGTAACCTTCTCCTGCACCTTTCCCATCACTACAATATCCTTTTTCGCAGGGCTTTTTTTGTAGCAGGAACTCGTTTGCAGAATTAGGCCACACGCCGCTGATGTAGCCAATCCTCCTGGAGCTTACAGTAGGCCCTGTACTGAGAGCCCTGTAAACTCTTGGAAGATTGGCTAATGGCTACATCAGGGGTGAGTGGCCTAATATGCAAAGGAGTTCCTGCTACAAAAAAGCCCTGCTTTGGGGTATAAAGTGACCACAGTTCTGAATCTTGCTGCGTCATAGATCTATACAAGGGCATTCTGAAATTGGCAGTTTTGTTTTCAATCCTTTACTAATTAATAGCCCCTCCCTGTGGTGCAGAGTGGTAAAACTGCAGTACTGCAGTCTGAGCTCTCTCCTCATGACCTGAGTTCGATCCTGGCGGAAGCTGGGTTCAGATAGCCGGATCAAGGTTGACTCAGCCTTCCATCTTTTCGAGGTCAGTAAAATGAGTACCCAGCTTGCTGGGGGGAAAGTGTAGATGACTGAGGAAGGCAATGGCAAACCACCCGGTAAAAAGTCTGCCCTGAAAACATCATGATGCAACGTCACCCCAGAGTTGGAAATGACTAGTGCTTGCACAGGGGACTACCTTTACCTTTTTTTAAGTATAGGATTTACCATTTTCACTTCTGCCACACATATGCAAATCCAGCATTGCGTTTTTTTCCCCCTTCCTACAGAATAAAGCTCTGTGTGAAACAATGGTGATGTTCAGGGGTGTGGCTTAATATGCAAATGAGTTTGTTCTGGGTTTTTTTTTTTAGTCACCTTGTGATCAGCTCAGTGTCAACCCTTGAGGGATAATTTCCCCCCTCTTC
The DNA here is from genome assembly GCF_032191835.1 of Heteronotia binoei. Taxonomy (NCBI): domain Eukaryota; kingdom Metazoa; phylum Chordata; class Lepidosauria; order Squamata; family Gekkonidae; genus Heteronotia; species Heteronotia binoei. Next base: position 25,708,124 of record NC_083231.1, on the reverse strand, counting down.
AGCCTGATGCCCCACCAAGACCCTCATTCTCCTAGACATCAGAGGAGAAGTCACTGTGGGAGCAGGATGACTGGAGAGGTTCTTAAAAGTTGCCTCTTCTCTGAGTTTCACTTGAATCCTCAAGGATTTGAGGTTGTTGATTTTCTCTAAACATGTTCTGATGTTTTAATTGTTTTATCCTGTTGTAACCACCCTGAGCCCGCTTGTGGGGGAGGGCGGGATAGGAATACAATAAATTTTATATGAAAACATAAATAAATGAACTTAGACAGACCATAAGATGGAGGGCAGGAAGGGTTGCATCAGTGCTTGTTCTCGTGGTCTTTTTTTTACCCACTCAGGGAAATGCAATTGCTACTTTGGGGTTAGGAAGCAATTTTCCCCCGGGCCAGTTTGGCCAGGGATCTTGGAGGAGTGGGGGTTTTTTTGCCATCTTTTTGGCATGGAACAGGGGGGCCACTGAGGATGCATGGGGGGAGGTATTTTTGAATTTCCTGCATTGTGCAGGGGGTTGGACTAATGACTCTGGAGGTCCCTTCCAACTCTATGATTCTAAATAAAAGGATACAAGAGATTCAGGAACTCATTGCATCAAGCACACACCCACAACTTCTGTCCATCAGTCATGTATTCATACATGGATCCACGCTCTGCAAATCACTGGAGAGGCTGCTGCTCTCCCTGCTGGCTTTCTACCTTCATGACTGTTGTTATTGTATTTTGATATTTCCTAGCATGAAGCTGTTTACTGGGAGCTATAGAGTAAATCCACAAAGAAGAACAACACAATGTAGGGCACTGATGTCTTTCTTTCTTCTGTTGCTTTAATTTCTCACAGAAATTTAGTTTGTTTGCCTCTCAACGCCTTTTTAGCTCCTGTGTTTCCTCATAAGGACTCTCTTCCTTCACTTAAAACATGTGTGCAAGTTTTTGCCTATGGGGCATTAATGAACCAGAGGTGTTCATTGTGTTGATGCATAGTCACAACTTTCTGGCTGTAGCGTGAGAATATGCAAAGTATTTGTGATTCTGTTGAGAACAGCTGGTTGTTTCCCCCCCCCCCCCCAATTTATTTGAGTTAACATTAGCAGGGGTCCCCTCCCCTTCACTGCCTACCACCAGTCTCTCATTGTGCTTTATACCTCCCATATACCCATCTGTTGGTATGTCCATCGTCCAGCTATGAGCCCTCCCAGTGCCAGCACTCACCACCTATGTGAAGCCTTCCTCCGAAGGACATACAGCTTAGAACATGGGGTGTGGAGCAGAGGTCTGGAGGAGGAGGCCATTACTGTGTGCTCGTCTAGACAGCTGGTGGAAGCTGCAAGGTAATAGTCACTCTGTAGAGAACTGTAACATTCTAAGCTAAGGAGTCAGGGTGAAGGCAAGCAATTGGCAAGTGGTCCTATGGTGACCAGGTGCTGGGCTGTGCAAGACATGGAGGCAAGGCCTCAGAACTTGGAAGGGAAGCTGGGAGTCCTGACTCTCCCAGTGGACAGTTCCTTACATGGTCAGGTAATGGTAGAGAGTTACCAGGAAGAGAGAAAAAGCTCTCCAAGTGTTGGGAAAACTTTGGAGGGCAGGGTGGAACAGGACCTGCAGGCCTGCATAGGCCTGTTCCACTACAAAAACTAACCAAGTTTTATTCTGGATATAAGTTTCCATGTGCACGCACACTTCTTCAGATATGTAAAACGTCTGAAATTTGGTTGAGAACAAGTCTGAGCCTTTGAAAAAGTGAACAATTTTTTGAGTGCTCAAAAGTGCTGCTTGCAATATGTGATCAAACTGTGCTTCAAACAAAGGCATGTTTTAGGGCTGCCAGATACTCCTTGGCTACTGTACGGGGATGGAGGGTGGGGTTGTCGGAACCAGGTTGGAAAACTCCTGGAGATTTGGAAGTAGAGCTAATGAAGAGCAGGGAGCTCAGTGGGGTACCATGCCATATAGTCCACCCTCCAAAGCATACATTTTCTCCAGAGGAATTGATCTTTCTAGTCTGGAGATAAGCTGAAATTCTGGGGGATCTCCGGGTCCCACGGGAGGTTGGCATCCCTAGCATATTTATTCCATTGCTACTGTAGATCTACTTGGTTACAGCATAAGGTACTAGAGGGTGTGAAGCCTTGTACCCCCTCAGAGATGAGGTGGATGGTGATCAGGGGCATGGCTTTTTCAGTGGTGGTGCCTTGCATCTGAACTACCCTTCCCTGGCACTTAACCCCAACCAGCCTCATTTACTACCCCACAGTCTACCTCAGGGCTTTGCATTGGCTCCCATGGCTACCTCACCTCAGGTCACTCTTTCATACCCCTCTCCTTCTTCTTCTGTATTAGAATCAGAGTTGCCAGCTCTGGGTTGGGAAATACCTGGAGATTTTGGGAGTGGGGCCTGGGGAGGGTGGGGTTTGTGGAGGGGAGTGATCTCAGCAGGGTATAAAGCCACAGAGTCCATCCTCCAAAGCAGCCATTTTCTTCAGGGAAACTGAGCCCAGTCACCTGGAGATCAATTGTAATCGCGGGAGATCTTGGGGGGGGGGCTACCTGGAGTTTGGAAACCCTAATTGGAATGGTTCCACTTTGGGGCTCCCTGTGAAGGCAGCACACTCTCCTGTGGTGGGCTGTGTGGTTGTTTTAGCTGGCGTCCTCTGTTTCCTGTTCTCCGGTGTGCTGCTCGTGGAGGCTGTGATCTCACAAACTGGCTGCGAACTGTGGAGAGGAAATGGATTCAGCCTGGAATGCGTACAGTAATTTTAGACTTCTAGGGCAGCCGGTGATTAAGTACAACAAAGAAAACATCTTTGTCTTTGTAATTGGATGTAAATTGCTAAGCTGAAAAGCCATTTGTTATAGAGCAGGTAATTAAACAATATTAGAATTAATGTGCTTCCCCTGGGACCAGCAGCTTTGGTACAAACGGCTCAGAGTTACCTGTACAGGATGCACCACTGAGCCATTTGGAAAGCACACGGGACGCACTGTGAGAAGGAAAAGGAGCTTGAGTGTCACTGATTGTTGCAGATTAAGGAGAGCCAGTGGGGGAAAATGGTAACACTGTCAATCAGACTGAAACCTGGGAGAGCCAGGTTCAAACTCCTAATCTGTCATGGAAGCTAGCTAGGTGACCTTGGGCCAGTCACAGCCTAATCTACCTCACAGGATTGTTGTGAGGATAAGATGGAGAGAAGTATGATGTTATGCCATTGAATAGTAGGTGCAGCTGCATAACAATCCCTGGATGAGCTCCGCCACCTATTTTTCTACAAAATGACCCCTGGATACTATTATTGTTATTGTTAAGAAAAGCACGAGGAAACCTTTCCACTATTGGTCTCATTTCAGCATGGCAAATGGTTCACAGCATGGAATTCTGATATCCAACTCTACTTGCAGCTATGTTCTTAAAACATTGAGATTTCAATATAGTTCCTTGGGGCAAGGGATGAACAACAAAAGGTGCCCATGCATCTACATGTATAAAAGTCAAGCAAGTCTCTTTTGTTCATATCCTTCTATTCCTTTAAGTATAATAACCTTCCTTTATTTTATGGAAATCAGGGCAGTGTACATAGTTTTCCTTTCTGCATTTTGTCCTCACAAGAGTCGTGTGAAACAGGATAGGCAGAGAGCAAGCATTTAGCCTAATGTTAGCCAGTGAGTTTTTTTGCAACTGGGAAGCTTAACCTGGGTCTCTTTTAGCTTAGTCTATCACTCTAACCAGGGCTTTTTTGTAGAAAAAGTCCAGCAGGAACTTATTTGCATATTAGGCCACACCTCCTGACCCCAAGCCAGCTGGAACTGTGTACCTGTGCATTCCTGACTCTAACCACTACCCATACTGGCTCTCAAGCATGTGGTGATTGACTTTTAAAGACTGAAGTGGCTTAGGTCTAAGCTAACTGAAAGAGCAGTCTCTCACATATGCCTAAGAATTGGTAGAAGATATTGTGTTGCAAATTCTTCTTTTGGGGAGGTTCAATCACAGTTTGGGGAAAATAGTCTGTCTCAATCCCTCCCCTTTCAGAATTCCTTTCTGAAAGAGTTCTTCCTGTCTAGTTTCTTCTGACATTCAAGCACATGGTTAATATCTATTGAAAGAGTATCTGAAGAGAATCAAGAACCACAACTGAATGAGGGTATATTGATCATTTATGCTGTTGCTTTTAGGGACGGTTTATGGTACATAAAGTGGCCCCTTGGTGCAGAGTGGTAAAGCAGCAGTACTGCAGTACTGTGGTCTGAACTCTCTGCTCACGACCTGAGTTCGATTCCGGCACAGACTGGATTCAGGTAGCCGGCCCAAGGTTGACTCAGCCTTCCATCCTTCCGAGGTCGGTAAAATGAGTACCAAGCTTGCTGGGGGGAAAGTGTAAAGACTGGGGAAGGCAATGGCAAACCACCTCATAAAAAATCTGCCGTGAAAACATTGTGAAAGCAACATCACCCCAGAGTCGGAAATGACTGGTGCTTGCACAGGGGACCTTTCCTTTCCTATGGTACATAAAGGCCTCTCCAGAAAAAATAACAGAGCTGGGGCTTAGCAGTTCTGAGGAGAAGCAGATTTGCCTCACAGTAGAATCTTTCCACATGTGAGCATCTCTAGTTTAAATGGATTCTCCACAACCACATTTACATTTAGTAGCAAGCAGGAGTACAAACCAGTACTAAGTACTAATAAGAAAACAGCCGATGTGGTACTTCCCATCCTTCACTCAGGGGTGCCCAATTCAGTTTGTGATTGTGATGTGTGCGTGAAGAAGGAGCTTCGGCCTCTCCCACCATGTTGTTTTTCCAACTTGACACTGTTGGGGAGACTTTATTTGGCCCACAGGAAAAATGGTGTGGAAGGGAAGGCTGAAACTCCTTCTTCCCTTGTGCTGCTCTCCTGCTCCAAATCAGGAATTCCACACATGGGTTGCCAGGTCCTTACTTTGTGCCAGTGGGGGGATAGGAGGGAGTTTTCCAGAAGTGGGGGCAGGGCAAAATCACGACACATGACATTCTCACTGTGATGACATCACTTCCATGCCCTCCCCAGCCTCCACTCCAAATCTCTAGGACAGATTTGGCAACCCTATAATCTGGTTTTCTTGTCAGGTTGTATGCCAGGGTGATACAGGGCAGTACTGGCCCATAAAGGGGTGGGGCTATTGCTCTGCTTTGTGTGCTGAAGGTCCCAGGTTCAATCCCTGATATCTCCAGTGGAAAGGACCCAGTTAATAGATGTTGCGAAAAGCCTTTTACCTAAGACTGTGAACTTTGATGCACCTATGGTATGATTCAGCATAATAAGGGGTGCCAATCTACAAGCAGAGCCTGAAAGCCTCCCATTATTACAACTGATCTGCAGACAATAGAGATCAGGTCCCCTAGAGAAAATGCCTGCTTTGGAGAGTGGACTCCATTGTATTGTACCCCGCTGAGGTTTCTCTCCTCCCAAACCCCACCCTCCTAGGGTTGCCAAGTCCAGTTCAAGAAATATCTGGGAACTTTGGGGTGGAGCCAGAAGACTTTGGGGGTGGAGCCAGGAGCAAGCTTGGGACAAGCAGAATTGAATTCCAAAGAGAGCTCTGGCCATCACATTTAAATGCCTTCCCTCTACTGGAAATAGGGGCATCTTCTTTGGAAGGATAGGGGCACCTTCTTTGGGGATTCATATAATTGGACCCCCTGGTCTGATATTTTTGAAACTTGGAGGGTGCTTTGAGGAGAGGCACTGGATGCTATGCTGAAAATTTGGTGCCTCAACCTCAAACAACAGTCCCCCCCCAGAGCCCCAGATACCCACAGATCAATTCTCCATTATACCCTATGGAAATTGGTCTTCATAGGGAATAATGGAGTGCTAAGCAGACATTCTCCCACCCCGCTTTCTGGTGACCCTGAAGCGGGGGAAGGGCCTCCAAATCAGGGGATCCCCTGTCCCCACCTGGGGATTGGCAACCCTACACCCTCCCTAGGCTCCACTCCCCAAATCTCCAGGCATTTCTCAGCTCAGACCTGGGCAAAATTAAAGCATCATAATGTATTTATGTGCAGTGGTAGTCTACTCTACTGAATTATTCTGCATTGCATTAAAACAGTGCCTTCCAACCTTTTTGGCACCAGGGACTGGTTTTGTGGAAGACAATTTTTCCAAGGACCGGTGGTGGGGGGGCAGCACTGGGGGTTTTGATACCTCAGGTTTCCCCTGCCCACGCCACGTCCCTGGCCCCTATGGGGGTCTTTAAATGGGGGGGGGGAGACTGGAGCTGTTTCTGCCTCCCCTTCCCACTTAAAGAAGGGGTAGGCTAAGGTCACAGCAGCACGGCCCCTTCTACTGGTCCGGGACCCTGCAAGGAGAGGCAGTCTTGGAGTGAGGCTGTGCCACTTCTTTAGTCTGGGCTGTTCTGCCTCACTCCTTGGCCCAGTTGCTAGCAGGCCACAGACCGGTACTGGTCCGCGGCCCAGTGGTTGGGGACCCCTGCATTAGAAGATTGTGACTGCAGAAACTTGATGCACCCATTGTATCCTGAAATGCTAGCACATAAATATAACAGGGAAATACAGATAGAGAGAGAAAGAGACAGACAGAGACAGAGCATTGTTTAGTATTTAATCATTTGGGAATGAAGCAAAAGGGGAACAGGATGAGTTGTAGTATAAGGCTGCAGAGTATTAGTATTTCAGGAAACTGCTGGTTGCTCTCACTTGCAGCAATCACAATTCCCCACTGGCTCTGAGCCCAGTTTAGTCAAGTGTTTTTGCTGACTAGTTTGTTGCTATTTTACCGGCTTCTGCCAGTTCTTTCCCTATTCAAAGGGTTTCTGCTGTACAGCCTGCTACTGGGCGGGGGTGGAGTGGGGCTACTTACCATTGCATAAAGTGCTGAAATTTCTGGTTTGTACAAGATGTTAAACAACAGTTTTAAAAAGTATTTGGAAAAACAGCTATTAGGAAACTTATTGAAACTCTCAGAACACTTTTTAACAGTGCTGAAGCTGTGATTTTTCAGCTCAGGAGGTGAAAATTATGAGTTTTCCCTGTGCAGCAGCTGTTGACATTCTATATTATTCAATATGATTCAAATGTTGTGCAAACTGTATGTGCTAAAATCTGCCCTGGGTTTCACTGTTACTTAGGGTTGCTAAACCCCCCAACGGGGGTGGGGGTCCTCCACTGACAGCCCGCATCTCTCTACTGCCAATCAGCTGGCAAGTGGGGGAAACTTACCTCCAAAAGAGAGAGGAATAGCTGACATTTCGGTGGCCTGCCCATATGACTTCAATGTGACCTGGAAGTGATGTAGGCATGCCAGGGCAAAGCTCTGATTTTTGATCAAAAACTCTATGGTAAAAGCTAATTCTGCCATAGAGGTTTTGCCCCAAAACCAGAGTGCTACCCCAACATCCCTGACATGCCTACGTCACTTCTGGGTCACATTGGAAATCATGTGGGCACCTTTATTCCGGTGATCAGTCTGTATGGGCTTCTGGATCAATAGATAGGTCATTACTGTCAATGCAGAGTTTTTTTTAAAGCTAGTTTAAATTTGGCTTTAATGTCTTCTTTGTATTCTTATCCATTTTATATTGAAGCTAGTTATGTATGTGGAGTTCCTGCCTGGCTCCAATTCTATGAGTCCCTGGCTCACTGGAGCCATTAGGACCAAGCCTGGGGACACTGAGAAAGTGAGGAGCAGGATCCAAATCTTTGCTTCTTTGGTCCATTAGATAGCCCCCTGCTGGTTCAAATGATCCAATGGCATCTTAGTGCAGGAATCTGATCTGTATATAACAGGGGTGGCCAACGGTAGCTCTCCAGATGCTTTTTGCCTACAACTCCCATCAGCCCCAGCCAGCATGGCCAATGGCTGGGGCTGATGGGAGTTGTAGGCAAAAAACCCCCATCTAGAGCGCTACCGTTGGCCACCCCTGGTATATAAGTTGTTCCCGTTGGCCAGCCTTAGTTTTCCAGTGCAATGCTGTCATCACTAATAAAGAGCTGTGATCACTATGCTACGAGCTTCCTCATGTATCGAACCCAGTATTTAACAAAACTGTAATCTGTTTTTAACCGTTTTAATTGTTGTAAGCACTATTTCACAGTCTTGTAGATGTTGTGTTGGTGAACAGTGAGTAGATATGCCAACCCCCAAGTGAGGCTTGGAGTTCTCCTGGAATTATAACTGACTTCCAGATTGCAAAGATCAGTTCCCTTGAGGGAAATGTCAGTATCAGGGAGTGGAAACTATAGCTTCACATCCTCACTGAGCTACTTGAGTGAGGCAAGCAGCCAGACACAAAATCGCTGCCATGGGCAATCATAACATGTTGGGAAGTTCCAAGCTGAGAGTCATGATGGAGAGAGAGTCTATGGCAGAGGCAGAGCCGCCAAGTCCTTATCCTTACCCTGCACCAGCAGGGGGTGAGAGGAAGCTTTCTGGGAGTGGGGGGGGGGGCGGTGGGGCAATGTCACTGTGCACAATGTCTCCAATGTGATGACTTCATGTGGTACTGTCAGTCAGTCAGTTTATTATTACAGTCATTGACCAGAACATGTAAGTAATTTAGAACAACCTTAAAAGTACCTTATAAAAAGTCCCACAGTCTACATATTTAAGATTTGATGACTTGAGGGTTATAACAGTAAAAAAGAATATGAAATATTATTATTTAACCCCTTAAACCTTTAAAAAAGTCACTTTAAAATTTGTTAAAAGATTTACAGTTTAGCCTATTTGTCTCGCTTTTTTGCATTCTTTATAAACCTGGGAACAGAACCTAGCCACCTGTCTTGTCTGGTGGTTCCTATCTGACAGAAGATAATCGAATTTGAGTTTTTTGATCTGCCAGGGAACCCTTCCAACAGCGGGCTGATAATTTCCCTTTGACTCACCATATGAAAAGAGCAATTAAAGAATATATGCTCCAGAGTATCTATTTCAGGTTGGGAACAGGAACAGAGCCTGAGTGCATAAGGAGTCCCTTTATACCTCCCCTCTACAACTGCAGATGGGAGGGACATACTCCTAGCTAAGGCAAAGGCCCTTCTAATGTTGTGAGATTCAAGGAAGTATAGGTAGGTACTGTGGTACTGATGTCATCATGCTGGGGATATTGCACAGAAATGCTCTGGTTTTGGGGCAAACTCTATGGTAAAACTGGGTTCAAACCATAGAGCAGGGGTGGCCAATGGTAGCTCTCCAGATGTTTTTTGCCTACAACTCCCATCACTCCCAGCCAGCATGGCCAATGGCTGGGGCTGATGGGAGTTGTAGACAAAAACATCTGGAGAGCTACCGTTGGCCACCCCTGCCGTAGAGTTTTGCCCCAAAACCAGAATGTTACTGTGTACCATCTGCATGGCAACAATGTTGCATGGGGTGGGGGTGTGTTACGGGCAGGACTTCCTCCTACCAACCAGCTGGCCAGTGGCTGGCAGCAGCCCACAAAGTCAGGGGATCCCACCTGGGTACTGGCAACCCTAGATGGAGGCAGCTGTTTTTGTATGGTGCTAATAGCAAACCACCCCATGAAAAGTCTGCTCTGAAAACGTCATGATGTGACATCACCCCAGAGTCAGAAATGACTGGTGCTTGCAGAAGGAACTACCTTTACCTTTAAGATTGCCAAGCAACGTGGGGCAAATGGCTGTAGTAGGGACACCCAGAATTACAGAATCCCTCAGAATGACAGCTCATCTCCAAACTACAGAGATAATGGATGCTTTGAAGATAATGGAGTTAAGGGATAAGGGATACTTTGGAGGGCAGACTCTATGGTATCATACCTCACTGAAGTCCCTGTCCTCCCCAGGCTCCATCCCCAAATCCCTAGTAGTTTCCCAATCTGGATCTGGCATCCCTACTGTGCATCTCCTGTCAGTGGTTGGGGAGACCTGGCTACCTTAGACCATTGCTGGAAACTCTATGGTAAAACCATTGAATTTCTGGCAGTTCCTAGAGCCACCCTTTGTTACTTCCTATAAGAACTTCCGGTGCTACTTAAAACAAAATTCTCCTCCTGCTGCTGAGTGGTGGGATGCAAAGTAATGGTTCTTTGCTCTTCAAAGTACAGCACTACCTAGGGAGAATACCAAAACTCTATCTGACTTGTGAGGGGTGGTGGTGAAGAATGCTCATGTGTTTCATGTGCCCCATGGTATAGCTAGGCCCACAGCATATGGATCTGGAACTGAATGATATAGAAAAATAAGGGAGTAACCTAGAGACACAGGAGAAAATAGGGAGCAAGGGAGCAGCTACATGAAGTGACTCAGCAGAGAAGTGAAGAAAGACATGGGAGTGGAAAGAGTTGTAAGCAGATTTGTTTAATAAAAGATTTTCCTGTATTAATATTGCCTGCCTCCCGCTTAATTAGAAATGGCACTTGAGACATAGTGCAAAAAAGAGAAGCTTGAGAAAAAGAAACTCACAAGATAGACAAAGCTGGAAGCCTCATTCTTAAAAGAAAAGAGAAAAGCAACCAATATATGTCAGATTTGATCTTTCTCAGGAGCAACTGTGAAATATTAACAAATGTGAAAATGAAACTTGCTATAAACACTCTGAAAAACATCCATATGTCCGTCCATTTAACATTTATTGCGGCAGTGAATAAGCCATAGCTAGACGTCCGTTATTATTTGTCAATAAAATTCATAATAAAACACACAATTTTAAATATATGGCATAAACCATCAGCTTGACTTCAAAAAGATGCAATCATATATGAACTTTGATAAACTCCAAGGGGGAATGCTAAAAAAAAAAATGCAACATGATTGTAAGAAACATCACATTTTAAGTAAAGACATCCCATTCTGGCTATTTTGAATTTTTGCCCAAACTGCTTTCTTGATTTTCGCTGGGTTATCAGTTTTCTGTTACACATCTCTTATCTTACAAGAGCCATTTAAAATAACCAAGACCCAAACAGGCAGACCTAGACTGTGATGGCTGGAAAAAAAACAAAAGAAGAGACTGAATTGATGCCCTGCCCTTCACTACCCAAAGGAATCTCAGAGTGGCTTACAATTTCCTTTCCCTTCCCCTCTCCACAACAGACACCCTGTGAAGTAGGTGGATCTGAGAGAGCTCTGACAGAAACTGCTCTTGAGAGGAACAGTTCTGTGAGAACTTGTGACTGACTCAAGGTCACATCAGCAGATGCATGTGGCGGAGTGGAGAATCAAACCTGGTTCTCCCAGATAAGAATCTGTAAACTTAACCACTACACCAAACTGGCTCTCACACCAACTATGGCAGGCCAAAGGCAGCCTTCCCACCAAGGCTTGGGTCTGGTTCACCATAACTACACAAGCAGGTCTCCCACAATTGCTTGGGGTGGTCATATTTTTAGAGGTGTCAAGAAAGCAGTACAGTCTGAGAGGTTCTTCCAGTAATATCCCCAGACTCCACTAACAACTCTCCAGGAGTTCTCTAACCTGGATCTGGCAACACTACCCCCCATTCCATCCCAGTGGCCAGGGAGAACCTGGTAATAGAAATGACAAGAAGAGGGTTTTCAGTGGGAAGGGGGCGATCATTGCTCATTTAGTCAGGATCCAACCCATTACCTGGGCTAAGAAAATATGTGTGAATCTATGCCCAAGGCAGGCCCCAGATATTTCTGCTCTCCCAAAATGGCTGCAATGCATAACGGGAAAGGTGAGCTGTGTGTTGTTTGACAGAATTACAGGGGATTAAACAGGCAGGCAGCAGAACCCAGGAAGTGCTCTCACCATCCTCTGTGATGTTTCCAATTATGCTCAGAGACACACCTGTGAGATTTCATATTCTTCATTGACTTCCATAAATCCATTACTGCCTCCTGTGATGGACTGGCTTACCTGTGCTGCTGAACCCAGTTTGTTGTAGTGGTTAAGTGTGCGAACTCTTATCTGGGAGAACTGGGTTTGGTTCCCCACTCCTCCACTTGCAGCTGCTGGAATGGCCTTGGGTCAGCCATAGCTCTGATTGAGGCTGTCCTTGAAAGGGTAGCTGCTGTGAGAGCCCTCTCAGCCCCACCCACATCACACGGTGTCTGTTGTGGGGGGAGAAGATATAGGAGATTGTAAGCCTCTCTGAATCTCTGATTTAGAGAGAAGGGCGGGGTATAAATCTGCAGTCTTCTTCTTCTTCTGTATTTGTGAGTTTCTCCAACCAATGGATGCAAAGACATGGCTACAAAAGTGAATTATTTTACTGTTCTTTTCATGAATTGGGAATAATGATCATACCAATGCTCTTTTTTGACAGGTATCATCTGTTTTGGAGTATGGACGCATAATAATCTACACAACCAGCCTTCGAGTGGTGAGAACAACTTTTGAAAGATGTGAGTTGGTTCGAAAGATCTTCCAAAATCACCGGGTGAAATTTGAAGAGAAGAACATCGCTCTGAATGGTGACTATGGAAAAGAACTCGATGAGCGATGCAGAAAAGTTGGTGAAACCCCATCACTACCTGTTGTGTTCATTGAAGGCCAGTACCTGGGGGTGAGTACAACATGTGCGTTAGTCAGACTCCTGCAGGACAAACGACAATCTATAAATATCAGGGATTTAAAAAGCAACAAGGTTAAGGCATTACCAAAATACAGTCCTAAGCAGAGTCATGCCCTTCTCAGCCCATTGAATCCAATGGACTTAAAATGATGTAACTCTGCTTGGGAATGCTCTCTGAACTTCCCAAGTGAAACAACCCCCCCTCTCTTCATTGTGTTATTAATTTCTCAAAAGTTCAGTAGTAGCAAAAGATGCTGCAATTTGAGACAATGCAATATATCATAGCCACAATCAGTCCAAGCACAAGCAGTAACTTCATAGAATGTGTACATGTGAAATGCATACATTATACACTCCTCCCACCAAAAAGCAATTTGTAGTAATTATTTCAGAACTGCCAGATTTGCTTTCATTCCAAAACAAAGATTTCTAGATATGCAGGAGATTCTTCAGATGTGCAAAACAAAAAATAAGACTTTGTAAATTAATCAAAAGATTTCTCCCTCCAATGGCCTGATGAGGACTGAGCATGCTCTAGGAAGTATAGAATGATGAGAGCAGTTTACAATTAAAGGGGGGTAAATGGACTGTAAATTGGCTGGGTGAAGCTTCTGAAAATTTATGAAATCCTAGAGGGTAGATTTGGATGTATGTGTACATTTCCAAATAATTCCTGTTTCACAATTAGGGTTTCCAACATTGACTGATGACAACATTGACAAAGCAAATGTCAGGAAATTTTGAGGACGGTGCCTTGCAGGGTAGAGTTTAGGGTAGGATGTAATGTCACTTCTGGATGACACTGTAGGCTGCCTCCCTTAGTCTTTATGGTCTTTACCACAGAAAATCAGGGAAATTCCTAGAGTGTTACTATGTGGAAGACATTTTTCTCCTGCTCTTCAGTTCCTCAGAAGCAGGAAACCGGGTGTGGGAGCAGGGGATTTCCCACAGTGGGCAGGTAAATGGAAGCGCCAGTCACAATTTCTCCGGGCCCCCAGCTTGTAAACATCTATACATACAGAGAGCTGCCTGGCCTCCTTTGGTTCACTAGGACTTTTCTTTAAATCTTCAGCAAACTATTGTAATCATCTTCAGTCAAACCTGCTTAATTAAGAAGATTACAAAACCTGCATTTTCCAAGTTGCCAGTTACTGGTTCTCCCTTATTGCTCATGAATCAAAACCTGCATGTTTGCCGCTGCAAACGCGTGTCACAAAGAGGCAGCAGACTTGCAAAAGTTGTCACTTGATATGCAAATGGTGTGGTGGTTAATTATGCTGTGTGCTGCAGTAGGTTCTGTTTCAGTTTATATGGCTGTTCTGTTTTTGAACCAGGATATGATGCATTAGGAAAGTCACCTGTGCATGTGATGTGTAGCATTTACAGCTGCATGTGCATTCCCTTCAGGAATATGATGCACACTTGTGGCTAATGATAGACATGCATCGCACAGCAATTATTTGAATTCCATTTGCCAAAACCACATAACTATCTTTGCAGATTTATGTCTGGAATACAAAGTATCAGAGTGCAGCGAGGGAGAAATAGCTGTCAAAGTAAATAAGTGGGTTTTGCCCATCCCCCAATGGCAATATACTTTTTATTGCAGAAGCATCACTGCCTTATAGGTATCAGTTAAGCCTATGTGATAACCAGGCCTCAGATTCAGCAGGAGCTCACAGGAGCCCAGCTCCTGAACCTTTCTGAGGGTTCCGCCTCCTCCTCCCCACCTATCTTGTCCATTGGATAGTAGGTTTAGTTCCATAACAATCCCTGGATTAGAAAAGCAGGCAGCCAGCCAGCCACCAGTGGCTTTGCTACGCCCCCAGCAGCCCTCATTAACCCCTGGAGTTAATGAGCCCACACCACCCTTTCTCCACTTCTTATGTGATTTTGGGCAGCAGGTGGCTTGCTGGCCTTTTGACTAGGGGGGCAGCTCCAGGCAAGCGAGGCCTGCTTGGACTGGCTGGATCTCTAGCCAGTCCAAGCAGGCCTCGCTCGCCCGGGACTCTCCTTTCTTGCATCAGGTTGCTTTTGGCTGGGGGGGGGGCATATGCTAATGAGCTCTGCTAATGAGCTTCGCCACCTATTTTTCTACAAAATAACCCCTGGTGATAACATAGAGAAAAGCGGTAGCCATCCAAATCCTGGCTTTTCTCTACAGCCCTCCAAACCCTGGCTCTAACCTGGTGGAACTCTCTGCTGAATTACATCCATGCCCTGTGGAACATTTTACGGTTCTGTAGGTTGTGCAAGGCAGAGACGTTCCACCAGGCATTTGGTTGAGAACAATGACCGTTCTGCCTTTGTAATCCCATTTCCCATCCCCACCCCTGGCCTTTTGCCCCACAAGATAGTGTTGACCTTAGGATTTAAACACCATCTGTAGTCAACAAAGACAAGTAATGAATTAGATTATTATGTTTTTATTGCCTTATTTGAATCCTATTTGTTTTATTGATGTTTTATATGACTGCGTTTTATATGGCAGTGTCGTGCACTGTATTGGTGTGTTGTGTGTTGTGTGGTGCCACGGGGGAGGGCAGTTGATAAATTTAATGCACAAGATTTCGACCATTGTAGATCACACTCAATCCTGTTCAATACATTTGTTTCCACATTGACCCCATTATTAAACTACATGTAAGAACATGAATTTCTCCCATCCAGCAGAACATATCACTCATTGTTACATTTCTGAAGAATACTCTTGCAGTTTTTTTATTTCCTTTCTTTTAATTCCCACTTCTGAGTGCATAGGTATTTTAAAGGGTTTTTTAAATTGGTTTAGTAGTGCCTTTCTTCTCCAATCCAATCCAAATACCTTTATTGGCATAGAGCCTTTCTTTTTAGTATTTACTTCTTTATAATTCTTTTTGATCTGGCTCCCTATAGTTTACTTACTTCATCTCCCAACATTTTTAGAATCCTGTTAGCTACATTAGAACACTGCATTAGAATTATCTCTTTTGAAGACTAACTCATTTTAAAGTCTGATATTGTACTATACATCATAAAATGCATACTTGCAGGTTGTATTTGATTTATAAGATTTAATGAAAGTTATATTTTGAAAAATATATATATAAATGAATAAAAGCAAATAAATCAGAGTACTGTATATTTCTCAGATGCAGCATTTGCAAAAACCATTGATCAACCTGAAAAACAGAGCTTTTTTTGTAGCAGGAACTCCTTTGCATATTAGGCTGTAGCAGGTAAATAACGAAGCCCCACACATTGCTTGGTTTGAAACGAGGTATTTTACTTTGACATCAAAGTAGAACTTGTCAGCATAAGCTCAAAATGACTAAGTTAAAATCATCAGCCTTCTGACTATTTTTATCCATCCCCCAAACAAGCAGACAAGCCCACAGTCTTTATCTATTCAAATGCCCCACCTCCTGCTTTCCTTCCAGTAGTTTTCCACAGTCCCTCTGCCTTCATGTGTTTATCAGTTTTAACAAGGAGCTTCCTCAGAGGGGCCTCTTATCTACTCCACAACCTTTGAATTCACACCCATTTTGGGCTGGTGTGGCCTCCAACAGTCACTCTAAATGTTGCATCAGACATTCTCTTCTGAAGGCACAAAACCCATATTTTCATTTATTATTATTATTATAGGGGTGTTCATAATTATTCAGGGGTCCTCCTTCAAGGCCACACCCACCTGATGTAGCCAGTCCTCCAAGAGCTTGTAGGACTCTTAGTATAGGGCCTACTGTAAGCTCCAGGAGGATTGGCTACATCAGGGGTGTGTGGCCTAATTATGCAAAGGAGTTCCTGCTACAAAAAAAGCCCTGCTGAAAAACAATAGAATAGCTTGGATTTTTAAAATGCTTATCAACTGAGTTAGATCTTGAGATGTATCAGAGGAAGGCTCTCCTTCCCCCAACATTCTCTTCCAGCCCCATAAAAGCTTTTTCATAGGTTCTTGCAACCCAGATGAACTAATAGACATGTGGACTTGAGGGCTGTGAAACTGCTTCTCCTATCTTTTTGATCAGCAAAGCTTACTGATAGAAGATATAACAGGAGGTCCTTTGGGGTGCGTTCACACACACTAAATAACACGCTTTGCAACTGGATTTTTTTTACTGTGTAAGAATGGCAAAATCCATTTGCAAACAGTTGCCATGTGAAAGCACTCTTTGGTAGAAGGAGCATTAAGAATTTGTCATACCATGTACCATCAAAAAGATAAGAAAGTGGGTTCTAGATCAAATCAAGCCTGAACTCCTCCTAGAATAGGGTTTCCAGCTTCCTGCTGGGGACAGGGGATCCCTGGGGCCTCCAGCCCACTGGCACAGAATTGGCTGGTGGGGAAGTCCTGCCCCATTGGACCCAACGTGCCCAGCGTGGTGACATCACCCAGAAGTGATGTAACCATGCTGACCATGTCATGTGGGGGACGCTCTAGCATTTTGGTAAAAAACTATGGCACCATAGAGTTTTTTTTAACCAAAATGCTAAGGCATTTCTGCAAGAGACGTCTTTTCTGGGTGACATCATCACTTCACATGTGAGAGGGAAGTCCCCCTGCTGGCAGCGAAGTAAGACCTGGCAACCCTATCCTGATAGCTAAATTAACTAAGATTTTGTTATCATTCCTGTCTCCCCTGTACACAACCCTGATTTATCACAGGTGATATTTTATCTATACTGGGGTACTATACTGGGAGAGAATGCATGCATGCTTATAATCTATCCTGTGTAAAGACTGAGCATTTTATTGTATGGGCATGTGGAAACGCTGCAACTGGCAATGCCTCAGTTGTACAATAGGCTTCCACCGAAGACTCCCAAGGACTAGGAGTATGTTTGCATGTTACAATGTTCGCAGTCTTAGTGACATTTTCTGCTTTTGTGTGTCATGTGCAATAATTTAAAATAGAGCATGCAAGTTTCCTCAATGGGAAGGATGCACATGGAGAGCCAGCATGGTGTAGCGGTTAAGAGCAGCAAACTCTAGTCTGGAGAACTGGGTTTGATTCTGCACTCTTCCATGTGAAGCCAGCTGGGTGACCTTGAGTCAGTCACAGTTCTCTTACAGCAGTTCTCTCAGAGCTCTCTCAGCCCTACCTTCGTCACAAGGTATCTGTTGCAGAGAGAGGAAGGGAAGGTGATTGTAAACCACTTCAAGACACCTTAGGGTAGTGTATAAAGGTATAAAGCACATTCTTCTTCTTCCTTCTTCCACTTTTTGTCTTCACCCCACAACTATGATGCAAAACCTGACAGGAGCAACCTAAGCACATCGTTTGGACATTTTTGAAACAAAATTATGAACATTTTTGTGAGCATTGATGTACTCCAGCGTACATACCTATTCACTCTGCTACTTGAAATCAGATGTGCATGTGTGTGTTGATCACTCTCTCTCAATCTTGGCTGAGCTATGATCATAACAACTAAAGACAGAAAGAATGGTTCTGTGCCTAATATAATCCCCAGCTTTTTGGCCTTGCTAGATGAAAGGCGATTTAGTATTCGGAGTCTGCTTTCATCTGTTTGTCACTAAGTGGATTCTTTCTTTTTCCAGGAGTACAGAGTGGGCCTGATACAAGACAAAGTATTATTTTTGAAGCACTTTTCTAGTCTGAATAGTAGAATGTTGATGAAAAATATCCTGAAATTCCACTTTAATCTCAAAATTTCTAGAGATGTTTCATGTGGTAATTTATGATGGGGCTAGCAGCACTGCCTCTGCAAATATTGAGATTTTGAGGGCATTGTCTGGTGAGAGTGGCCTTTCAGAGGATGTGAAATCCCATCTGAGTGGTGGTCTTGGAATTTCCACTATGGAGACCATTTTCTGGCTATTTGTTCTCTCACTCCTTAATTTCTTGAGGGCAGAGGATTGGGGTCATGGGGCCTGCTGTAGTCAAGCAAATGGCAAGCCTAATGAAGAATATGCTAAATTTTACCTCATTTATCTTTATGCTGTTTGTTTTAATTTGTACATAAGGCTCCTTAAGGACCTTGTGACCGTGAAGATCTGTGGGAAACTTCAGTAGATCCAAAATGTTGTGACAAGGGTGTTAAAATAGTGAACATATTTGGGGCTGTGAGCTCCAGCTTTGAAAACTCCTATAGCTGTCAAGGACAGTGCTTGGGGAGGGTGACAGAACTCAGAGGGGATGTGATGCCATAGAGTTCACCATCCAAAACTGCCATTTTCTGTGGCCTGGACATCACCTGTTATTTCAGGGGTACTCCAGGCCTTGCCTTGAAGTTGGTGATCCTGACCATATCATAACTGTAGTAAAATATTTTTATTGGTTTCCAATATGTTTCCAGGCACAATACAAACTTTTAATGATTTTGGATCAGAGCATCTTGTAGACCACGTGTCATATTTTCTTGCCCTTTCAATTAGCTCATCTATGGAGGTAACGGTTGCCAACTCTGGGCTCAGAAATTCTTGCAGATTTGGGGGTGAAGCCTGGGAAGGGCAGAGGTCGTGGAGGGGAGGGACTTCAGCAGGATATAAAGTCATGTATGATATAATGCTATACAATCCACTCCCCCCCCCCCCAAAAAAAAAGAATCCACCCATTTTCTCTGTAATCCAGAGATCAGTTGTAACTTCAGGAGAATATCAGTTGCAATTTCTGGAGATAACTAGGCCTATGCCACACTTCCAGGTTGGCATGGCAACCCTGATGGAGGTAATCAGGGCTTTTATGTAGAAAAAGCCCAGCTGGAACTTATTTGCCTGTTAGGCCACACCCACTGACATCAGCATTGTTTCACACAGGGTTTTTTGTAGAAAAAGCCCAGGAGGGACTCATTTGCATATTAGGCCACACCCCCTGACACCAAGCCAGCCGGAACTGTGTTCCTGCTCAAAAAAAGCCCTGGAGGTCATATTCCAGAGACCTTCACCAAATAAAGACAAAGCTTAAACATGGATAGTGATTTGTAGGACTTCTGGGGGAAGGGGAGATAGGAGTACAAATTCTGGGGCGGGCATGGTGTCGTTGGAGATAATAACACAGAGTAGTTGATTTGATAAAGCATTTTGCACGTTCTTCTGAAAGTGACTGGGGGACAAAAGCACAAGAAGAGAGGCAGAAGGGTATCCTTGTCTGAGCCCCATGAGAACCCCCTGGCAACTTCAGGAAGGGCCTCTTCTTGGTGACATCAAGACTGTGGAACAGCCTTTCTCAGAAGATTCCCTTCATAGTGGCATTGTTTTGATGCCAGATGAGTTGATGTCATTTATCCAGTTTCCGCTTATGTTCGGGTTATTCTGTCCCCCCCCCCCTTTTTCTTTTCTATATTGTCTTTCTTTTACTTACTCTTATACTTCTAAACGTATTTTTTTTAAATTAATAGTATTTTGCTTCCCTAGACTTTTCCCCAGAAAGGCACAATACAGGTGCCTTAAATAAAAAAATAACTATATGAATACACTCTCACCTGGATAGCCTAGATCTGTAATCATCAGATCTCAGAAGCTAAGCAGTGTTGACTCTGGCAAGTACTTGGCTGGGAGACCCTTCAAGGAATACCAGCAGTTGCGAGGGGGGGCAGGCTTCATTCAGCTACCTCCCTGAATATCCTCCAGGCCCCCAGTAGGGGTCAGTCACCAGAAGTCGACATGACTTCCAGGTGCAGACACACACACACTCACACATGCACCCACACACATATAAAAAAATACAAACATACCAACCCCCTCCCCTCTAAATGACTACTATAAGATAATGTGGTTCACTGGTTTTTTAGTGGAAGTAAAAAAATGGCCTAGGAGTGTGCCCCATTAAGTAGCCCCTGAGGCAGTACAAGCTGCTATTGTGGGGGTCGGGGACTGGTCAGCTGAGACCCAGACTGCAGTGCTAACGGCAGCAGTGCAGAAGCAGCAATAGATGAGCTAATATGTATCACTGGAGGCTAGGTCTGAGCTGAGTGACTCTTGGAACACACAGGCAGAGCTACTAGGGCTTGGCTCTGTTGCTGACTGGGAGCTTTTCCCATGAGCTAAATGGCCAGTCTGTCTCTGGGTGCTGCTGTACCTCCATGTGAATGTTCAGAAGCAGGAGCCCAGGGGATGTTGGTCTGATCCCTGTCTCCAGGGGTCGTTTTGTAGAAAAATAGGTGGTGAAGCTCATTAGCATAACTCATTAGCATATGCCACACACACACCAGCCGAAAGCAACCTGATGCAAGAAAGGAGAGCCCTGGGTGAGCGAGGCCTGCTTGGGCTGGCTAGAGATCCAGCTAGCCCAAGCTGGCCTCGCTTGCCCGGGGCTCTCCTGCCCCCCCTCCAGTCAAAAGGCCAGCAAGCCACCAGCTGCCCAAAATCACATAAGTGGAGAAAGGGTGGGGTGGGCTTCACTAGGGGTTGATGAGGGCTGCTGGGGGTGTGGCAAAGCCCCTGGTAGCTGGCTGGCTGGCTGCTCTCCTAATCCAGGGATTGTTATGCAGCTGCACCTACTATTCAATGGACAAGGTAGGTAGGTGGGGAGGAGGGGAAACCTTCAGAAAGGTTCAGGAGCTGTGCTCCTGTGTGCTCCTGCTGAATCTGAGGTCTACCTGTCTGATACGGACATTTACTTCAAGTTGCAAATTAGTTTAAATGGGATGAAAAAAGAGCTGTAGCATTGGTTGTAATTTATTTCAAATGTTGCATTAGATAGAGGCATTTGTACAGATGATTTGCTAGTAGGAAAACTGTATTTAAGGCAATTGATTTAAGGTTGAGAAGATTAATCAACTTATTGTTAATAGCCTTTTGGAGTTTAATATCCAAGTAAGAATACACGGGATACTGGGGTTGCTCTGTTTTCTGCATATGGTTTAAGCACATTTATAAGCATCTGTAAAGTTTAACTGACAGACTTCTCTGTATCTGAAAATGAATAATGCCCTCTGCTGGGATAATGATGAAGCTTATTATGAAACTCTTCCAATAGCAAAATGTTATAAAGAGGAATGTGGGGATTTAGGTGAGAGCAGAATTTCTCCAATTCTGTTCCATCATTCCAGTATTTTTCTCAACATTTCTTAATTCTTCTAAGAATTTTTGTGATTTGTATCCAGAAATGGGATATGCAGAATAATTCACATCTTTCAGTGCCTTCAACTGATTTCTATCCGTTGTGTAGGTATTCACCTCTACACCCACCCACCCACATACACACAAAAACTCAGTTTTGATGTGATTGTAAACAGACTGCATCAAGATCCTTTTTTATATGGGGCTGTGCTCCTGTGCTTTGGAAAAACACCAAACACTTACAAATCTTAATAGAACCATACATACAACCAGATCAAGATTGGTCTAAGTACACTTTTATCCAGGTTTTTTTTTTGTGTGTGGCAGGAAATCCTTTGCATATTAGACCACACACCTCTGATGTAGCCAATCCTCCATGAGCTTACAGGGCTCTTATTACAGGCTACCGAATCTGTTATTAGGAGATATACGGCCTCCCGGATTTTTTTAAACCCCAAATACCCCCTAATCTGAATTTTCCTGAATTTTTTTCTTTTGCACACCCCTATTGGCTACATCAGGGGTATGTCATGTGTGGCCTAATATGCAAAGGAGTTCCTGCTACAAAAAAGCCCTGCTTTTATCAATGAAAAAGGTAGGAAGATGTGAGTGAACAGGAACTAAACACTACAGCAAACTCCACATGCCCAAATGCTCTGTACAAATTTTGGGCCAACATTGTTAATGGATCAGGTGATTCAAGGGAGAAATTTGGATGAGGAAATTTTCAGAAGCACCCCTGGATTCATTGGCACTTCAGAGACATACAAGATTTTTGGGTTATGAGTTTTCAGCTGTAAAGACTGCTGTTGTCAGCCTCAGATTCCTCCCCCCCTCAGGCTATTCCTATCCCCCATGAACATACTTTGGGGGGCTGTTATGGGCTACAGCAGGAGAAAGAAGTAGTCATACTCTGCTAACTGAGATCCTTGTGTCAGTGGAGACTTTTGTCAGATGTTCCCTCTAAGTTGAGTTACTGTGAGCTAGCTCACAGTTTCTTAGCCTCCAGCTCACACATTTTTGTCTTAGCTCAGGAAGGATGGCCCCAGAGCAAATAGTTTATGCAGTAGCCAAAATGCTTGCTCACAACTTTAATGCCAGTAGCTCACAAAGTGGAATTTTTGCTCACAATGCTCCACAGCTTAGAGGGAGCATAACCACTGAAAGATATTGGGAGGACATCTGCATATTTATGCAAAACAGAAATATCCTTTTTAAGGCCACTCGGAAATATCCAATGATCTCTGGAATCAAGAGTGAAGAAGTACTAAGTCAAGCCTTTCAAACTCAGTACAATCTGGATTCTGCCACTGAGGGGAAGGACACAGGTCCCACCTTAACAACAAAGGGTTGTTGATGGCATAGGACAGGGGTGGCCAAACTTTCTTAACATAAGAGCAACATAGAGTAAATGTCAGATGTTTGAGAGCTGCAAGACATGAATGTCAGATGTTTGAGAGCCACAAGATGGAAGGAAGGAAGGAAAATAGATGGAGGGAGAGGGAGGTGGAAAGAAAGCAATTTAACTTTAAATGCATTCTCCAAGCTGCCAGCTGGATTAGCTTGGTGACGTGATTTAAAGAGACAAATACCATATCCAAGTTGCCCAATGGGGCAGTGGGGGCTTTGAGAGCCACACAATATGTGTGAAAGAGCCACATGTGGCTCCCAAGCCACAGTTTGGCCACCCCTGCTATAGGAGATGTCCACAGCTGGGTACAAAGCCACTGCAATAAAACTCACCATGGACAGAGCCAGATTTTGGAACTGTAACTTTCCCCCTCTGCTTGAGCCATAAAGAGAGAACAATGGACATAGTGAGCAAGGCACTTAGATATACATGCTGAATTTTATTGATTGAGAGATTGTTGTGCAACAAGGAAACAGAAAAGGGGGAGGCAGAGAGACCAAGACTTGAGATGTTGGCGGAGATCATTAAATACAACAGATGTTTCATTCCTGATAATTCACTGAAATGCTCTTCATGGTGTACTTTCTATTGTTTATGGAGAAATGTTCAGTTGTTTACTATGGCAAAATACTTACCCTGGCAAAATATTTTTAGCAGTATACTCTGAAACAAATTTCTTCCCGCTTGTTTAAAAGGGCATCTCTTTGGTTAGGATCACACTGTAAATGTACTAATTAAGGCTAAATATACCCACGTTGGACACCAGTAAACCTGTACTTTATATACTACGTGAGAAACAACCTGTTCTGAGTGCTGCTCTTACGAAGAGAGTATGTCACCAGGGCTGGCCCTAGATTGTCTGTCACCCTAGGCAAGGCTAACTTCTGACACCCCTCTGCATCGATAATGTCACCGAGTCACATGGGGGCACCCAGTTTGGCACCTCCAGAAGGCTGGCGCCTAGGCAATTTCCTAATTTGCCTAGTGGGAGGGACGGCTCTGTGTGTCACTCTCATGTAGACGGACTATCTTTTTTCATGCATGGCTCTGATTCTCATTGTAAGGTAGGCCCCGTTTGGGTTAGGGGATACCCTTGGGGGAAAGATCCAGGAGAGAGCAGGATCTTGAAGCAGGTGTCACCATCCTGTTTACCGAAGACCTGGCTAGACAGTGGTTGCTTTCGCAAACCCTAAATAACACACTTTCAATCCACGTTGCAACTGGATTTTACTGTGTGAAATGGCAAAATCCACTTGCTGGAGTAGTTTAAAACTGCATCAGTTAGCATGTGTGAAAGCATCCAGTAGGTCTCCAAACAGTGGATACTGAGTATGTTTAGCCTGGAGAGGAGGCAGCTGAGAGGTGATATGATCACCATCTTCAAGTACTTATAGAAGATGGTGTGGAATTGCTTTCTGTTGTAACCCTCCCCACAACAGACACCGTGTGAGGTGGGTGGAGTGGAGAGAGCTCTGACAGCTCTTGAGAGGAACAGCTCTGTGAGAACTTGTGACTGACTCAAGGTCACATCAGCAGGTGCATGTGGAGGAGTAGGGAATCAAGCCTGGCTCTCCCAGATAAGAGTCCACACACTTCACCACTACACCAGGGGTGACCAAATTGGCTTGGGAGCCTACATGTGGCTCTTTCACACACATTGTGTGACTCTAGAAGCCCCCCCCCCCCCCCGACCCCATCGGCTGGCTTGGAGAAGGCATTTCTCTCTTTAAATCACTTATCCGAGCCAAGCCAGTGAGTGGCTTAGATGATGCATTTAAAGTTAAAGTTGCTTTCTTTCCAACTCCCTCCCTCCCTTCCCTCCCCCCTCCCTCCCCTGATGTTCATGTCTTGCAGCTCTCAAACATCTAATGTTTATTCTCCGTGGCTCTTAAGTTAAGCAAGTTTGGCCATCCCCGCGCTACACTGAACTGGCTTCTGGGTCACCTTGTCACATCCCATTTATTTCTGCTTCTTCCCTGTTTGGGAGGTACTTGGGGAGCAGAGAAGAGTCTGGCATCCCAAACTGCATCCTTACTACAACATCGTCGTAACATGACTTCAAGAGAAGTGAATTCAGGAAGAATGGCTCTGTTGTTCTTATGGCTCATATGTTGTGCATGCTTTTGGAAAGGGTGAGAGATATGCTATGGCTCTTTTAATGACAGTATGGGATTACTACCCAGTCCACAGATCCTTAAATCCAGCTGGTTTCCTATTCATCTTTCAAAAACAAAAAATCCTGACTGGCTTAATTGTTTCCAAAGGGGTGCTGTTTCTTGAGCCCCATTTCTGCCTCCACTTTTGTTTCTTGCTTCTTGCTGGAGTAGGGGATCTCATCCAGTCGGCGATTCTACCGTGAACACAATGATGTGCCAGTAGCCAATTTCGTGATCAGACGCTATTGTTGAAAGTATGCAGTCAGTGTTATTGCCTAAATGAATCTTTTCACACAGAGTGTAGGAAGAGTGCCCCAAAGAAGAGTTTGGCTTATTGCTAGCACAATCATTTGCAAACCCTCAGCGTGAGATGCATATTACATACAAACACCCGGTAGTGCTGTTTAAGTCTTCAACAGAGTGCTCGCTGATTAGCAGAAGGTGTTTTATATCTTCTCTGGCAGTTTCATTTTCTTTACAGTTACTTCATGTACTTTCAAGAAGAAAAATTGAGAGAGTCTTCATTACTGTCTTGCTTTAGCACTCAGAAATTCCCTAAGGTCCAATGTACTCAACCTAAATAATTTTATTATTCACCGCTGAATTTTGATTTTTAGCACTGCTATAGTATTTTTTTTATCACCTTTATTCCCAGGCTATTATATTCTCAACATAATCTATATGCATTCAATGCTGGAAATGCTCAAATAATTGAAGTACTGTTTTTCTCATGCTCATTTAGTTACATTCTCTGATGCACTATATATTTAAGAAATTGCCTCCCAGACACATTAACAAGATGCCTCCTCCCTTTTAAAAACAGTCTGTACTTTAAAATGAGGAGAAGAAGTCTCAGCATTCATGCAACACACTGTATATAATCTAGCTGAACAGCTAAATCTTGGACAATGCCCTCTGGAGTACATAACATCTTTTAGCTGCTTCATTTGTTAACTGTGACCCTTTCCCATGATCTGACCCCAGTTATCCATGCACTGGTTACATATAAGCTAGTCTACTGTAATGCACTCTATGCGGGGCTGCCCTTGAATACTATATGCAAGCTTCAGCAGATCCAGAATGCAGTGGCTAGGCTGCTAGCAGGTTTAAGATCATGGGACTGCATTTTTCAGATTCTAAAAGACTGGCTCCTGGTTTGTGACAGAGCACAATTAAAAGTTCAGGTTATTATCCATAGTCCTAAGCAGTCCAGGACTAGGAGACCTTCTTCTCCTGGGCATCTCCTGTCTGATGTGCCCTTCAGTTGAGTGCTTTTTTGTAGCAGGAACTCCTTTGCATATTAGGCCACACCCCCTAATGTAGCCAATTCCCTTGGAACTTACAGTAGGCCATTCGCAAAGAGCCCTGTAAGCTCTTGGAGGATTGGCTACATCAGGGGTGTGGTCTAATATGCAAAGGAGTTCTTGCCCAGACACATTTATTTTAAAAAAAACATTTTAATGCTGCCATTCCACCCAAACAGGGTTTACACGGCTCTGTGCACCTCTGTGGTCAGAGGAGCAATGGCGGGAATGTAAGGGATGGGTCTTTTCTGTTGTGACACCAACATTATGGAATTTCCTCCCTGCTGGTGTTGAATTTACTGGCTTTCATTTTTCCAAGCTTTTAATTGGTTCCCTGATTGTATCTGAGTCATTTTATGCCCCTGTTTTCACTGAGCTGCTTTTATTGGTATTAGATACTCTATTTGTAGTGTGATGAATGACATGTGGGTTATGGTTTGGTATCATAAGCTGTCTCAGGCACTTTGGTGGAGAATCCAGGACATAAATGTATTAAATAAATAAGTGGTAGAGCGTTATGCTTGGCACGCAGAAGGTCTCAGGTCCAGCCCTTGGCATCTTCAGGATCTAGCAGGAGGTGATGTGAAGGACCTCTGACTTAGAGAACTGGTGCCAGTACCAATTCAGTATAACTGATTCAGTATAAAACCAAAGCAAGTACTGAGTTCCAGAGTACCAAAGGCCACACACAGTATAAGGCAGTTCTATGTGATTCAGTACAAGGCAGCTCCAAGTGTGTTCATGTGTGTTTGGTGTAGTGATTAAGTGTGCGAACTCTTATATGGGAGGATTGGGTTTGATTCCCCGCTCCTCCACTTGCACCTGCTGGAATGGCCTTGGGTCAGCCATAGCTCTTGTAGGAGTTGTCCTTGAAAGGGCAGCTTCTCAGCCCCACCTACCTCACAGGGTGTCTGTTGTGGTGGTGATGGGGGAAGGTAAAGGAGATTGTGATCACTCTGTGACTCTGAGATTCAGAGTATAGGGAGGGATATCATCATCTTCTTCAGTATGATTATGCTTTGACAAATTTCATTGGAAGGAAACACTTATTGTTTCATTTCTCAGCTACCTTTTCAAACTCAAACCTCTCAGCATCACTCTCCATTAAAATAACAGGTTTTCTGTGTTTTCTCACAGGGTGCTGAGAAAATTTTGTCAATGAATGAATCAGGGGAACTGCAGGATCTCTTAACCAAAATTGAGGTAATTGTGTTTTTACTGATGAATTTATGGTACACTACACATTGAAATCTCATTTTCCCATATATATCAGTCACTCAAGTTTCCTCGCCAGAACCTCCCATGGTTCATTGCTATAAACATATGAAAGAAGTAAACCAATTTCTCGAAAAAACCTGATAATTCAAATGTTTCGAGTTGATAAAGGTCTGCAATTGATAAAAATAAGGCTTACTCAAAGTATGTAATTACTATTTGTTTTCTTTTACATGTTGGTGTGAGTGTATGTTCATAGTTTTGGGTACACAGTATACAGAGTTTTGTGGTACACTTGTAGTTGTACTGGATTTTCTTTATAAGAAGACAGCAACATGGAAGTCTCCAACTTTGTGCCTAAACGTGTCACCAGCAAGTGGCAGACTTCATGTTATGAGGAAAACATGGAGTAGCTCGTTCTAGGTGTTCCTCATAAACAGGGGTTCATGTAGAAGCAAATGAGGAGGGCAGAAAGGGATCCTTAGCCTTTTCTCAACTGACCACCTTTTCTTGGTACATATTCTTCACTTCCCCTCAAAGTGGGCTCTGAAATCAGAAGCAATATTTGAGAGGAAAATATCCTTGGGGATACATTTTCAGGCGAGAATTTATAGCTTTGAAGGGGTGGTGGTGTTAAGTATCCCTTCCTAACGCCAATTCCCCCTTTACAATTAGCTCCTGAATTTGTGTTAATTGTGACAGATCTGAATTTGGGAACATCATGGATACCCATCTCTCAGCTAACTAATGTGGCTCAGCTTAGCACACACATCCACAAATGCCACACGTAAGAACAGACTGGAATTGTATGTCACTCAAAAGTTTCTACCTCTGTCATGTTGTCCTTCTCTGTAATGATTAGTTGACTTTACAACGATACAAATAGACCCTTTTCCATTTATCCTTGTTTTCCTTTGTTGTCATTACGTGCCTCTTTGGCCCATTTCTACTGCTAATGTTCCAGATTTGTGTGCTATTTGTATACCATTTTTATACCACTTAGATGCAACAGGTGCAAAGCCAGGCATCAGTTTTGACAGTAACGAATCTATAGACTTTTTTTGTTAATATATTTGAGGGAAAATACAACTGAGGTTTTATCCCAAGCAGAAAGAACCCATGGCAGAAATTGGAATTTTCCGGAACAAAACAGGACATTCATGAATTGTGGTATACATTTCCATGCCCCCACTTCCCATTCCTGGGACAAAGTGCAGTGAAATCTTAAGAGTCAAGATGAAGTAAGTTCTATCAAAAGTTACAGAAGAGAAGGAGAGATATCAAGCAGCAGCTGATATTTTAGCAGGAGCCACCCATTTAGGATGATACGCCAGTTCAGTGTGAGGCCACTCCAGGCAGACACCTGTGTTGTGCCCCCTCCCCCTGCATGGTCCCTATACTAAAAACTGTAATAAAAACGAAAAGTGACGTCATCACACAGGGCTGGGAGAGGGAGCGACAGGCAGTGCACAAGTGTGCTGCTGTGCTGCCACTTTCCCTATTGTATGCTCTTCCATACCATAGACCTATATTGGCATTAATACAAGAATGCAGTATACTTTAAAACAAACAGTGACACTATAGAATATAATAAAACCTTAAAAAACCAGCAAAAGTTAAATGACATAAAATAGCAGTAGGCTATGCATGAGTAAAAGCCTCTCTGATTTGGATCGCAACCTGTAAAAAGCAAGCAACGTGAGTAGTGACAAAGTTGTGTTTCCCGTGGAGTAAAAAACGAACCTTGGCATTGCCAGAAAGGTCTTGATGGTCAGAAAGCAGTGCATCTAGATATCTTGCACGTGGACTGCTATAAAAAGGGCAGTCCAAAAGGACATGAGGGACCGTTTCGATGACTCCTTGACTACAAGGGCATCGTCTAAGATTGCGGGGGATTCTGTGGTATCTTCCGAAAAGGATGGCTGATGGTAGTGCATTAAATCTAGCCAGCATGAATGCTCTTCTTTGGTGAGGATCAGTTAAAAAGAGGAAATAGGGAGCTAAAAGCCCAGGAATCTGGGATAAACCCAGATAGCTTGGGGAGCAAGTTTTCCGAGCTGCCTCAGTTAGACGTTGCAACTTGATATCTAGTAGTCTACGTTTGATGGATTGAAATACCGCAGAAGCAGAGGATAGATAAAATGCATCCAAGGAAATTCCTATGGATGTGATTTTCTTTTGGATCAGGGTCAACCATTTGGATGCATGATGGTCCATCAGCATCAAAAAGGTGAAAGAATTCTGATCAGAGTTAAATAAAAGGCGCAGCCAAAACTTAAAGGTCAAAAGCCAGGCACAAGTTTCCAGCAGCAACAGTCCAGTTTCCATGCAAATTGCAGCATAAGGAACACAGTTGGGTAGTCCCAGAATTTTCCTCAAAAAGAAGGATTGTATGCTCTTAAAAGCGCACTGTTTTAGCAGTGCCCAGTCGCTTTCGGGTTGAAAGCAGCCGGGCATCGCTAAAACGGTGCGCTCTTTGGAGGCTTCCAAGGAAGACTCCAAAGAGTGTAGTGTGCTGTGTAGCGCTTCTCTGAGCCTGCCTAGTGGTGCACCCAAGGCAGGGTGGCACTCTAGTCAGTCGCCGACCCCACCTACTCCCACACGCTGGCCCTGTGTGAGGCTTTTCTTGAGGCAAATGTCCCGGGGACAGAGCAGTTTTCCCCTAGCCTCATGAGTAAGCAAATTGCCCTCACCTATACTGGAGCTGGCCTGACTTGAACAACGTAGGCCATCCTGATCTCATCAGATCTTAGAAGCTAAGCAGCGTCAGCCCTGATCTGTATTTGGAAGGGAGACTACTAAGGACTACCAGGGCTGTGTCACTGAAGGAGACAACGGCAAATCACCTCTGAACATCTGGTCTTGAAAACCCCAGATTGGTTGCTATACGTTGGCTGTGACTTGACAACAAAATAAGTTTTTTTTTTAAATTGGAGGCTAAGGAGACACCCACCTTAAGGGACATCTACTAGACTGAAGCATATGCCTTAACAGCCAGTTAGAATATTTGGAGGCAGATGGACTTTTTAAAAACAAATCTCATTTTTCTGGTGTTTCTCTGTTCCTTTTTATTCCTTGCCAGCTCCTCTTCAATTTAGTACATTTGATATGCATTGTTGTTTCTTGCTTTCAAATAGTTAGATATTTTAAGTCTTTTATCTATGTTCTCTTTTCTGTTTTCCTGTAGACTCTTTTCATAGGTTTCATTTTCCCAGTAGAACTCCTGGATATGACTACTGATGCTTTCCTCAAAGGGATTTATTATCTAATGCCAAATTAAAGTGTTTTATATAGAAAAAACAAAAGAAAACAAAGAAAGAATGTTGATTAATTTCTCTGTGTTGTATCGATTCCACTCCGGTGTGATTTCAAAGCAACCAGTCCTTAGAGATGATTGGTGGAGGCCCAAGAATCGCATCGCAATCTCTTGATGTAATACTTTAAGCAATTCTAAATTTATAATGCAATTTTAAACATCAGCCTCCTGATTAAAAAGGGATCAAATAAAGCAGATCTCCTATTGCTAAATTAGGTTCCTTGGTAGACCATAAAGAAAATACAATCTGCTTAGGCATTTTGGTACATCAGTTTGGTAACAATGCAGGGAATCTCAGTGAGAAATTTCCACAAGGAAATAGAAAATTACACAAAGATGACGATTGACAGCTTCTATTTGCACAAGGGACAAAAAAAAATCTGATGGAGAAGGATTAACTCATAATGGTGGGGCTGCAAAAATCCAGAGTATCCCTGTTTGAAACTTTTTGGGCGTTTTCGCACTTACCATAAGCCGGAGCGACGTCCCTCTTCACCGCACAGCGTCTGCACGGTTTTCGCACTAATTGCTCCGGAGCACCTGGAATAGCCGCAAAGTCCCGCGGCTTTTGCGTCGCAAATGTAAACCGGTTTTTGGCGGTTTACATTTGCGCCGCAAAAGCCGCGGGACTTTGCGGCTCTTCCAGGTGCTCTGGAGCAATTAGTGCAAAAACCGTGCAGACGCTGTGCGGTGAAGAGGGACGTCGCTCCGGCTTAAGGTAAGTGCAAAAACGCCCTTCCTTTTGTTGAGATGTTTTGGACATTGCTCATTGCTGTACCTGAGCCGCCTCGGTGGGGAGGGCGGGATATAAATCGAATAAAATGAAATGAAATACCTCCCCCCACACATTCATTTTTCAATTTCATTTTATGCAAAATGCTACTGTTAAGTTTGGTGACTCTAGGTAGGGGATGATGCTAGTAATAGTCAAAAACAACAGGGTAAATAGAATTTAGGGACACTACAAAAGCCAAAGGATTGACCTTCAAGGCCTAATTTCACAATAAGGACTGCCAACTATGTGCAGGGAACTACCTAGGGTTGCCAAGTCCAATTCAAGAAATATCTGGGGACTTTGGGAGTGGAGCCTGGAGACATCGGAGTGAATCCAGGAGCAAGGGTGTGACAAGCATAATTGAAATCCAAAGGGAGTTCTGACCATCACATTTAAAGGGACCGCAAACCTTTTAAATGGCTTCCTTCCATAGGAAATAATAAAGAATAGGGGCACCTTCTTTTGGGGCTCATAGAATTGGACCCCCTGGTCCAATCCTTTTGAAACTTGGGGAGTGTTTTGGGGAGAGGCACTGGATGCTATACTGAAAAATGTGGTGCCTCTACCTCACAAAACAGCCCCCCCCCAGAGCCCCAAATGCCCACTGATCAATTATCCATTATTTTCTATGGGAATAAGTCTCCATAGAGAATAATGGAGTGCCCAGCAGACATTTCCCTCCCCTCCGCCCACTTTCTGATGACCTTGAAGCAGGGAGAGGGCCTCCAAACTGGGGGATTCCCTGCCCCCACTTGGGGATTGGCAACCCTAGAACTACCTGGATATTTTGGGAGTGGAACCTGAAGAGGGTGGCATTTGGGGAGGGGAGGGACCTCAGCAGGGGATAATGCCATAGAATCCCCCTCTAAAGCAGCCATTTCTTCTCTATCACTTAGAGATCAATTGCAATCCCAGGAACTGGAAGTTAGCAACCCTAATCTATACTGAATTGCAAATAATGAGTAGTGTTTTTCTCTTTCTCTTCTTTTTTGCAGAGAGTTCAACACCCCCATGCATGCCTCTCCTGTGGGGGCTTTGGTTTTATTCCGTGCTCAGCGTGCCATGGGAGCAAGATGTCCGTGTTTCGGAACTGTTTTACAGACTCATTCAAGGCCCTCAAGTGCACAGCTTGCAATGAGAATGGGTTGCAACGCTGCAAGAGCTGCGTGAGCTAAAGATGGCGGCCTCGACACATGTGACAACCTCATTTTATTATGTCAACGCAGCAGTTTGTTATACTCTTTTATATTGAGAAAAAACCATCATGTTTATCTAATTCAATCAATAAAGTTCATTTGTAAAGAAAAAAATGCATGATAGAGTCATTTGCATCCACATAATGAGATCCCACAAGCTGGCAAATAAGAAGCCAACATAATCGATGCCTAGAAAGTCCCAAGTCTGATAACTAGAGCTCTGGACAAGCTATTTTATAACCAAGATGAAAGAACATCTGCAGGCAGTTCCAGAAATTCAGGATGTGCTCACAAAGTGCTCACAAATTGCAGTCAAGGTGAAATATAGTCCAGATTCACAGATTTCAATACTGTACCTATACAGGAATCCAGATGAAATCTTAGACTATCATCTGATGTTAGGGTTGCCAAGTCCTCTTCATCCCAGAGCAGGGGGGGGCATAGAGTTTTCCCTCCCAAATAACTAGAGCATCCGGGAAAACCATAGAGTTTTCCTGGAAATGCCTAGAGCGACTGCTGTGCGCCAGCACCAGCGCAATGATATCACTTCCAGGTGACGTCATTGCGCCGGCGACGTAGGGGGCTTGGCAGCCCTATCAGATGCACATGAGATGCCTGTGAATTTCCCAGTGTTTTATGCCACATTGGTGTGGGGTCCTGATAACAATGAGCTGTGACAATACATAAAAGTCTTGTGACATATGTTGCACGGATTAGGCACTCCCCAAAATTGACTTTCTGCTGCTGAGAAATCATTTGGCTGTGTGTAGATGACTGCATCTGAGAAGCCTGCAAGAACCATTTACGTCATTTCCAGTATTAAGAACATTAGAGAAGACATGTTAGATCAAGCCAATGGCCCATCTGGTCCATCCGGTATTATCATATTCAAGAGGAATGCAGCATGGAGTTTTAAATTCTGCCAAAACCCAGCACCTAAATTATAGTGCTTGACTTTATCTATGGGATATATCTGTTTATATGTAGAGATATCCTTCCCAGTTTTCTCCCTTCTCTAATGAACACTGCCACCTATCTTTCCTTACAGAATACCAATAACTATGTTTCCCGAGATGAGGCAAATGCAACTCATCAGTTGCCCTTCCTTCTTTCAAACTGGTTTGCACATTTAAAGGTCAATGGATTGAAAGCCAGTTCATATGACTAAAGTAGTGTGGCAAATAGCACCATTTATCTTGCTTTTGTAGCTCTGTAACGGTGCAAAACATATGGGGAAATTTACAGACTGGGTGCATGGTATAGCAACCAACAGATGCTCCAGGGTGTGTTGCAGTATACAAGTATCTACACAACCTTTTCACATTCTAGTTGTAATGGGGAAACACCGATATTGTTATAACATGATAATGATTGCAGAGGGGTTGCTGTGTTGTTCTTTTGCAGCAAAAATAAAGACGAGTCTTGGGCCACATGACAAAACCACACAATTTTATTTCAGCAAAGGTTTTTGTGGACTAGAGCCCACTTCTTCTGATCCAGTAACTGGATCCTTATGATGCAGAATATTATGCAGGTGTATGGAAAAGAAATGAAACAGCAGCCTCAAGGAACCATGAAATGTTGGAAGCACTAAGCAAAATGTAAAATTCACACCTGATAATGAAAAAAATACAAATATCCTCTAGTAATGGCTAGTTTAAGGTGGAAAATATTTTTTTTCTGGCTTTTGATTTAATTGATGCTGAACTGGGGATTATTACATTTGCTGGACTGCTGTTTGTTTTTTATTCCTGTTACTGAGACTGAACCTAGATTTTTCTTGGACCGTGTTGGTTTTACTGGTCGTTAAAAGAACAAGCAAGTGTGTGCTTTTAGGATTCTATGCATGTAGACTGCAAAAGGTAAGAAGACAGCCCAATTTTATTAATCATAAAAGTATAATGAGCATGAAGAACACATTATCAATGAAGATTGGTCTTCTCTCGCAGGTATAGAAACACAATCTGGAAAAGAAGTGGCTTCAGGAGGAAGTGAGCCTTGAAGTATTGTTATTATTTACTGATTGAGGATTTTCTGTGCTGCTTCTTCAGAGTCCTGCTTCAGGTGGCTTTCAATTAAAATCACCTCAATAGTAACAACTAGCAAGGGCAAAGCTTCACAGATGGTCCAGGCAAGCTGCTAGGACACAGATAGACAGTATTTGACTTTTGGCTTAGTGAATCTCCTCCTCAGTTATGTGGCACCACTGTCTTCTCCCTTTCTTGGAACTGTGGTATTTCTGACACCTTCCTTCTACCTTCTTTTAAATATATTGACAGATTCAGGGTGGGAGCACCTGCTAGGTGACCTTAGGCAGTTGCCTAGGGTGTGGCCAAATAGGGCACCCCTGGGAGGGTGCGGTCTTCGCCCTCCCTCCTGGGAGGTTTAAATTGTGGGAGGGTGCCCAGGAGTAGTTGCTGCCCTCCCCGCACCAGTGAAAGATCCCAATGATGTGCAAATTGGAAGGGCCTTTGAATCACCCAGGGGGCTGGGGACTCTCTTGATCATGCAAGAGCGCTGGCAGAAGCAGTGGGACTGGCCTCCCCCTCCATTTAAAGAGCCCTGCTGTATTGGCAGAACACATTCTGAATGCTATCAATATTTGCAAATATTTCTATCCCAAAAATTATGCAGTCATTTCTGTGAAGTTTGGAGTAAACCTTATCGTGATGACAACTGACCTGAATGGCATTGGGTAGCTGAGGGACAAGAAAGGCTTACCAACTTTTATCTGACTCAATGAAAGGTCTCATATAATTTATTAAATATATGGTGAAAAAAGGTTGTGTATATTCCATTATTGTTTCTGCATTTTTATAGCTCCAGGCAAGCTTTCCGTTTTCATCCTCTATACTTACATAAAGCCTTTGATGTACAAAATAATTTGGTTAGAGAAAGGAAGGTGTTTTTTTTTAAATTAAGACAATAATTTTTTTAACATTGCTACAAGGGACATTTAGTTTTTTTTCTGATGAGAAATAGTGTTTTTAGAAATCGATTTTCATCGGCTGTGTTGTGTTCTGCCACTTCGCAGTTTGAAAAGATGTTTAATATCAGCAGCCCTGTCATGGTGTACAATGGGCTAAATTAATAACAGGCTTGGTGTTACTATGACAACTGCCTAGGCCCCAAATGGCTAATGCCTAGGGGTAACACCCTGAAAAACAACAGCTGTCTAGCAAGACTAAATAAACTAAGGCAAGCAGTTTCATTATGAAATCTAAACAGGATTAAGTTGGTCAAGAACACAGACTTCATAACAAGAGGCTTTGGGTGCTGATTTGCAGCATTTTGGAGGCATGAAATGCTCCCATTAATCTAGGTAATGTGCCATTGTTTGTGGACAGGTGAGTTAATGTATGATGTTTCAGAATAGTGTTATAACAAAATTACCATAATGTGTTTTTCAAAATATAAAAGCGCACATGTCTATATCTATAGCGTACACTAATTTACTTGTTCTTCTCTTTTCCCAGGGAACCTTGCAGTACTGAGGGAGAACTATGGAATTAATAGGATTCACTTTATGGTTCCCATCACATGTTGGGAGAAGCAATTATCTTTAAAGTCCTATGGTCTTTTTCAGACAGCCTTTGTAATCAATTTTAGTAGCATATTGCTAATGGGGTTTTTCTTTGTGTCAGTTCAGATACAACCATTTTAGCAACTGGCTGCTAACGGATTTTATTTACCTGAGCTGTTTTTGAGGGGAACAGCTTTCTTTTGTTTTTACCTTTTTGTTGCACTTCTGAACTGCTGTGGCATGCTGTTTAAAATGTCCATAGTGCTTCTTACAATGCCACTTTCCTCCTTGCCCTTTTTTGCTGCACGATCTTCCTCACCCTTTCCCCTGAATGTAGAGCTCTATAATGCTAAACCAATACAGCACTTCAGGTGTTACAGCAGCACCATTGAGATGCCTTGACTTCATTGAGAAATATATTGTTTTAGCACTATAGCATACAACTTAGAACATTTGGGGGAAAGGGGCAAGGAAGATTGTGAGGCAAAAAAAGGGCAGGGAAAAAGCAGTGCAATTTGAAATGGCCATAGCATTTCAGAGACAACTCATTAATGGGATGAAGTTTGCTGTATGAAACCCCCATCTATGTATTGGTTTACTCGGAAATGGGCTAACAGTGGATAACATCCGATTTAGAATGGTAACGTGGAAGTGGTCCATAAAAGAGCTAAGTAGTATATCATATATATTCATTTAGAACTTTTCTGTGCTGCCTCTTCAGGAAACCTGCTACAGTACAGATAAGCCATAAGTGAAGTTTCTAAAAAGTTTTTCTTTGATAATTTTGACTAGAATTCCCCATTGTGGCACTTTCCAGTATTTCCCTTCACACCTGTTGAGCTTCACTTAGCCAGTGTGTGGTTCCATTCGCCCTTCAGGATTTCATTCTTCCCAGGAGGTGTGAGGGGAGGGGGAATTTCATTTGGCTCCTCCTCCTGCAGTGTCCATTTTGACATGGTGCTCACCCACTACCCTGTCTTAACATTCTAAAGATGCCTGCAGGCCTGAAAATGTTGAGGACCTGTGGTTTTGAAATTTCCACAGCGAATGCAAACATGTTTGATAGGACAGACATCATAAATGTGAGATATTGGTCAGTTCCAGTAAGATGGTATTCTTCCCTTCAACCTTAAACTTTGAACAAAATCAACCAAGAATGTCCTTTAGATCTGAATCATTCTGGTCTCCTACTAAGCAGACTTGCCCCTTTGTATACTGGTAGATATCATCATGGGGCAATTTACCCAGCAAGCCATTGAACATAAATTCTAAAGAAAATTTCATAACCATCAAAATAAACCAGAACCCTGGGTGTATCCATATACTGTGCTATCATTGCATTATAGTAACCAATTGCAACTAGATTTTCCTGGCTTTACAGGGCAATTAGGTTGTAAATGATTGCTTTAGACAGGGGTGGTCAAACTTGCTTAACAGGAGCCCACAGAATAAACAAGATGTTTGAGAGCTACAAGACATGAACATCAGCTGTTTGAGAGTTGCAAGACAACGGAGGGAGGGAGGGGGGGAGGAAGGAAGGAAGGAAGGAAGGAAGGAAGGAAGGAAGGAAGGAAGGAAGGAAGGAAGGAAGGAAGGAAGGAAGGAAGGAAAGCAAATAGATGAGGGAGGGAGAGGTGGAAAGAAAACAACTTGGCTTGGCTTGGAAAAGTGATTTAAAGAGAGAAATGCCTTCTCCAAGCTGGCTGACAGGGTGGTAGGGGATTCAAGATCCATACAATGGGTGAAAGAGCCACATGTGGCCACCCCTGCTTTAGTACAATGGTAGCAGAACATCCAGCAAATTGTAGATGCATCCATAGATATGCTGAAAGAGGTTTTCAACAAACATTAATCTCTGCTAGGGTTACAATCCTCCAAGTGGGGCCTGGAGCTCTCCCTGAATTAAAACTGATATCCAGATTACAAAGATGAGTTCCCATAGAGGAAATGGCAGCTTTGAAGGGTGAAGGGAATTTACAGCTTTGCTGAGGTCCTTCCCCTTCCTCAAATCCCATCTTCCTCAGGCTCCACACCCCAAAATTTCCAGGTAATTCCCAGCCCAGAGCTGGCAACCCTACATTTTTACCCAGTTAAAAAAATGCATGCAAGTTGGTCACTACACATCAATATGTATGCTATTTACTTGTCTTTAGCACACTGTATGAATTTGTTTTACTATTAATAAAAGGATACCTGATTTATTTTTCTTGGTTGTGCTAGCTTCATCCGCAATGACTTTCCTCCAATGCAATAGTATCCAAAACTTTATTTGAAAAAAATCCTACTGTATCTAATTTCTAACTTCCCTCGTCTCCAAGCCCCTTTTAAATAGGCCACGGATTTTATTTTATTTTTTTTAAAAAAATAATAACGGCTTTTATTGCTGAATGGCGCTTCAATGATCACTAGCCATGGTTTAAAAAAAAAAAAAAAAGATAATGGCAGAAGCTCTTTCCCTTATTTCCAGCCCCTGCCCTGTATTATGATATCACTCAGAATTAAGACACATAATGTGACCACAAAAGCATTCAATGGGAAACATTTATGCCCTAAATAATTTACGTGGTGGGAGAATTTAGATTCCTCAGCTTACTTTAAATAATTTAGGGGTGATACGAAGGCATAGTGTAATCCAGTTACAATTTGCAGCATAAAAATTAGAGGAAATTATATTTATCCTCTTCTTTTTCTTCCTATATCCCTTTTCTTTTCTTGTGGGTATTGAATAGGGAAAAGATAGTGTTCCCAAGTAAAAGGTTATGCAAAGTGCAATGTGCATAAATGCTACTGGCTTATCTGTCGCATTATGAAAAATGGCTTTCAAATAAGTTAAAAGATTTATGAAATCCAATAAGTTCCTGCTAAAGGAATGGCACTTTGCAATGTTTCACATAAGACTTTCTTGTTCCAAAGTCCAGACTCTGCACTTTGCCTTTTGAAGCAGCCAGCATGTCTCTTGGCAAAATAACTTCTTTTAATAATCAATTAGCAGCTACTAAATGGGCATGCAAACCTATTGCATTTTATTCTATAAAGCCATCTCAAGGGAATTTATTACCGCCGGCCTTCCCTGGTACTTTGGCAAAAAAGTCATATTTTGAATGAAGAGACTATATTTTGCTGTGGAAACCTTGAAGTTTAATTGTAGATGATAAGGAAGGCAATCACTATGCTATAGATTTCTGCTAGTTCAAAGTTATAGTGGATTTGTCCAAATTTCATGTACAGGAGGACCAGATCATCTGCTATATTGGGAAACCTCCTGCCACTAGTCCACCATTCCCTGCTGATATTTCAAAGGTGGTGGGGGAAACATGGGGGAGCTTGGCTGGCATTGTACCAACATATGATGTCACTTCTAGTGAAAACCAGCAAATGGTATTGTGTCAGGGTGATATTCTAGTTTAGGAGTGGCCAAACTGCAGTTCAGGAGCCACATGTGGCTGTTGAAACCTCCACTGCCCTGTTGGCTGGCCTGGAGAAGGCATTTCTCTCTTTAAATTACTTCTCCAAGCCAAGCCTGCCGGCAGATTGGATAATACATTTAGAGTTAAATTTTATTTCTTTCCATCTTTCCCTCCCACCTCACTTCCCCTATCTATTTCCCTCCCTCCCTCCCTTCCTTGTCTTGTGGCTCTCAAACATCTGATGTTTATTCTACATGGCTCTTATATTAAATGAATTTGGCCACTGCTGTTCCAGGTTTTGCCACAAACTCTATGGTTTAACTGGTTTTGTGCTGGAAATGACATTGAGGCTATGCCAGTGAGCCAGTCCCTATCTGCCATTTTCTCTCAATGGGTTTCCAGCCACAGCTGACAACAGCTGGAGTAATCGAATACTTGATTTGCCCTCGGGCTCTCTCTCTCCAGTTCAGTCATGACCCTTTTGGTGATCCCTGAGTGCTAAGGACTGTGGCATAAGATTCTCTTTGACATTAGTGTAGATAACAAATAATATCAAGGCAGTTGAATTTTAAAGTCCATCAGCAGATTTGGTAGACTATAGCCTTGTAAGCAGGGCTTTTTATGCAGAAAAAGACCAGCAGGAACTCATTTGCATATTAGGTCACGCCCCCTGACATCACCATTGTTCCACACAGGACTTTTTATGTAGAAAAAGCCCAGCAGGAACTCCCCCTGATACCAAGCCAACCAGAACTGCATTCTTGTATGCTTTTAGCACACAAAAGCTTACGTTCTGAATAAAACTTTGTTGGTCTTAAAGGTGCAACTTGACTCCTGCTTTGTTCAACTGCTTCAGACCAACATGGCTGCCCACTTGGATCTCTCAGCATTCCTGTGCATTCCTGCTCAAAAACGCCCTGCTTGTAAGCATTGCCATGCCTTGGGATTTTGAAAGACACTTTTGGAGTATAAAACTGTTAATTAGTTTTGGAGTAAATGAACATTGACAAAGATTCCCCCTCCCTTCCTCTTTGAAGCTGAAAGAATTTCAGAGGGTCACAAACATGAAATGATTCAGGCTAAGTCTACTCTTCAACAAAATCCAGGTGCCTGTTTCTATGAATGAATGAATACTTTCAAACTTCTTGAATACATACCCATCAGCATTATTATAAAGAAATAAGTAATTAACATTAATGCATCATCAATCTGATCTAAATGAACAATCCCATTAACTCAAATATCAAAGTGTTGTGTCAAACTGCGGACATGAAGGTTGTAAACATTTTTGCACTCCTTGAAAAATTCCTGTACTCTTATATGATTTTTTTTTTTATTTCAGATGGGGCTTCAAAAGGCATAAACATTTTTCATACAGCAATATTTAATTTTATTTTAGTTTTTAAATCCAGGCACGGATATGCATGAGCACATAGCAATAGAAGTCTGTTATTGTGCTTTAGTTCCAGTGATAGCTTTAAATGGCATCTTTTAATGCGCTTTAGCGTAGTACATAGCAACTAGCTTTGAAAAGAGGATTCTAATTCTTCAATTGTTTTCAAAGTTAGGCATTTATGCACATTGGTTCACAGAAAGGAGCTTCTGAAAAAAAAAAAGCATTTTAATGTGCATATGCATATGTATCAACAGCTTACTACCACAAGGCTGAAATGGAGTGTTTAACCTTGCAAGTTAATAAATTGTGCAGAAGTAGTAACATTTTTTGGTGGTGGGGAGAGAGAATGGAAATGGGGAAAAAGTGAAACAGTGCAGAGTATGGTCTTTTTTGCAGGCCTTTCCAAACACTTTGAACTAGAAAATCATGCCAGTTTAGTGCAGCACTAACTAAAGCCTGCTTGTACAGTATAGTTTATAGCATTCTAGATGGGTCATCTGAATAGGGTTGGTAAAACCAAACAACTTTTGGATAATTAAAGCTGGATTGGGAAATATCTGGACATTTGGGGGGGGGGTGGAGCCTGATGAGGGTGGGGTTTGCGGAAGGGAGGGAGTTCAGTGGAGTATAATGCCATAGAGTCCACCTTCCAAAGCAGCCATTTTCTCCAGCTGAATTGATCTCTGCCCCCTGGAGATCATTTGTAATTCTCTCTGAATCAGCTACCACTTGGAGGCTAGCAACCTTTTGAATACTTCAATCCCCCTCCCCTCATCACAATAGGGAAAATATAATTTCTACTGCTTTTCTTCCTTGGAAGAGAATCAGATTCCTTGCTTCTTGAAGAGTGGAG
Source organism: Heteronotia binoei (assembly GCF_032191835.1). Taxonomy (NCBI): domain Eukaryota; kingdom Metazoa; phylum Chordata; class Lepidosauria; order Squamata; family Gekkonidae; genus Heteronotia; species Heteronotia binoei. The sequence goes on along the minus strand of NC_083231.1, from coordinate 25,666,078 downwards.
TAGTAACCAAAACTTGTGGTGATGAGGAAACTTTGCTTGATGCGTCTGGAGATATTTGATCTGGGAGCAGGACAGTCATGGTACTATTTTTATTGCACTGGGAAAAGGTCAGAGAATCCTAAGAGAGATCATGACAAATGGCAGACTGCTGTACCTCTGGGTATGTGGGGAAGTGACATAAAAAAGAGGTATGTACCGAGAGAAGGATTCAACATAAATTAAGCAAAGGAGGTGGCAAGAAAGGTTCAGGGAAATCAAGAAATTAGCCTGATGTATGGATGGGCATGACATAAATAATGTTCTGAGATAGACAGCTGTCAGGAATTCCTTTAAAAATGGTGAAATAATATATGGACTCAAGCAGTGCAATGAGGATGGCTGCCGCTGAATGAAAACTTAGGCAGGTCTGTATATTGTTCTGTTGTCATGTCCCTGTCATAACACCCTGGGATAAACTGTAGATCTTCTACAATCAGTTCTCATCATCCCTCCAACCTACAGTCCCCAGAGTTCTTTGGAGGATGCCAGTACAGCCAATGAAAATGGTTCCAGTGTTTAAGACACACGTCATGTTGTTTGGACTATGTATACAGACAGCTTTGTTTTGGGTGAGTCAGAGAGGATGATGCACCTGTGTGTTTTGAGTATCATCGCATGAATAAATCATGACTGTTAAGATCATTTTGTGAAAATATGTCCTAAGCAGATCCATCATGAAGTCACTTTTGTTCCTCAATGACATGCGACAGTTTTCCATGTGCAAATCGGGTAGAAAATGTCTGGATTTTTGAAGAACGAAGTGGGAGTCAAGTAGCACCTTTAAGACCAACCAAGCTTTATTTGGAGTGTGAACTTTCGTGTGCATGCACACTTCCTCAAACAAAGTGAAATGAAACTTACCACTCCATGCATATAAGGCAGAGGTAAGTCTCATTTCACTTTGTCTGAGGAAGTATGTATACACACAAAAGCTCACACTTAGAATAAAACTTAAAGGTGCCACTGCTCTCCAACTTTGTTCTATTGCTTCAGACGAACACGGCTGCTCAACTAAAGAAGACTGAAGATTGCAGATTTATACCCCGCCCTTCTCTCTGAATCAGAAACTCAGAGCAGTTTACAATCTCCTATATCTTCTCCCCCCACAACAGACACCCTGTGAGGTGGGTGGGGTTCAGAGGGCTCTCACAGCAGCTGCCCTTTCAAGGACAACTCCTACGAGAGCTATGGCTGACCCAAGGCCATTCCAGCATCTGCAGGTGGAGGAGTGGGGAATCAAACCTGGTTCTCCTAGATAAGAGTCTGCAAACTTAACCACTGCACCAAACTGGTTCTCTGGATTTTTGAAGATTATTCATAATATTCCATTAATAAATTATTATGAAATATAATTTATGCATCTGACAAATCAGGCTCTGGCTCACAGAAGCTTATGCCATAATAAATCTGTTAGTCACTAAAGAACCACAAGACAACTGGGTATTTTGGCTGCAGCAAACTCACATGGCTAGCACTCCATAATTTGCATGAAACTTGTCACATCTAAAAGAGGTTAACAATAGTTAAACATACAATCAAAATGCAAGCAAAGCCAGCATAATAAAAATCCGAGAGAGCATTTTTTTTTTAAAAAATTGATGCTTATCCAGTCCCAAAGATAGATGTTGATATGTCCTAGAAGAAATTAAAGACCTCTTTTTAAAAAGTAATATATACATTTTATTGTTAATAGATGACCTTATCACCAGGCAAGGTGAGGCAAATTGACTCAAGTGGCAGTTCTCGGGACAGCAACTGTCCAATGAGTTAGCGTAGTATTATATTTTACCACAGTTATGGAGTGGGAGAACACTTAGATATGTGAATACAAAATAAGATCCAGACTACTGGATCATGTAGGCCAGCACTATCAATTGGTTCTTCAAGGTAGGCTACCCCAGCTGCAAACAGCCAATTATCTAGAGATTGCAAACACTGAACTGGGAGGGACGGTGGCTCAGTGGTAGAGCATCTGCTTGGTAAGCAGAAGGTCCCAGGTTCAATCCCCGGCATCTCCAACTAAAAAGGTCCAGGCAAATAGGCGTGAAAAACCTTAGCTTGTGACCCTGGAGAGCCGCTGCCAGTCTGAGTAGACAATACTGACTTTGATGGACCGAGGGTCTGATTCAGTATAAGGCAGCTTTATATGTTCATATGTACTGTACGCAAGGAGTGTGTTGTATCACTGAACAATGACACCTCCCACTTGGACAATCTCGGAACACTGCCTGACAACCACTTCTGACCAGTAGTGATGAAGTGGTTAAGAGCTCCAGAACTTAATCTGGAGAACTGAGTTTTATTCCCCACTCCTCCTCCACACAACGAAGCCTGTTGATTGACCTTGGGCCAGCCTCAGTTTCTCAGCCCTCACAAAGTACCTGTTGTGGAGAAAGGAAGGGAGGGTGATTATAAACTGCTCTGAGCCTCCTTAGGATAGAGAAAAGTGGAATGCAAAACCCAACTATCTCCACACTCACATGGAACAGAACAAAGACAGTGATTCTAAAGGGGTGATCTGTAAATCTTGGGGGAGGGGCATTCAGAATTTGGGAGCAACCTGGGTTGTTTCCTGGATTGTCAATCTTAGGCAACCCCTCCTCCCCATGTGTAACTGCTTTCTGACAGTTTTACACTACTTTCCTTGCCCTGAGGACATAATCCTCGATTTCTCTCACAGCCGCTTGAAAAAGATAACATGCAAAAAAACAGAAAGTGAACCAAACATTAATGGATTTTGATCTGATTATTTCCAAGGTGGATTGCTACAGAAAAATGTCCTTCCCTTGCATGGCTGCAATATTTGGGCAACCAGCAGTATTTTCTGGCAGAGAGTAAAAGCAAGCTCTCTGTAAGCGCTTATCCCATGGTGTTCTTTCTGGGATGGGAGGGAATAAACCTTTGTGGCCATTAGATCCATGGCAACAGTGAGAATGCCTTTTCTTCCTCTCTACAGTCTCTGGGAACTTTACCCTCATGAGTAATCAAACTGCTATCCCCTACGTAGACAGACCATTGATACCTGATATCACCTGATGCTGATTATGCAAGCCCGTCATGAGCCAAGACCGGATCTGAAAGGGAACACTTTCTGGACTTCCAGCAATGTGCTATGCTTAAAGTTTACTACATTCAGCTGTCGCTGCCAACATCTTATATAACCCAGCGTGCTAACACGAGCCATCATGCAACAAAAAGAAGCACACAAACCAAGTAATATTATATACTGGAGAGCTGAAATAGGCAGGAGGAAAGAGGTTTTGACCCTCAAGTCTCCCTTTTGTAAGGAAGTTATCTCAGCACAATTTGCACGCACCCAGTACAAATAAGTGAGGAAGGCAAGGGCATTTGGGGTTTAATCAGACTTTTGGCTGGCTCCTTCTCTCCCGAGATCGCATGGCACCAGTTAGTCTAGGCAGTGAAATTACAGCAGTCGCGGGAAACTATTATGAGAAGGAGAAGTTTTTCTCTCTCTTTCCCAAGGAGAATGTAAAAGTCAGTTCTAAAATGTCTTGGTGGTATTCATTCCATATTATCAGGAGGAACTTTTAACATTTTTGAATATGTGATATTGATATTTTCATACTGGTCTCTAAGCTAAGGGGAGATTTTGTGAATACTTTCTGCTCTGTTCCTTTCCGAGACGGCAAACCTTGGTCAATTAATTGGCCACACCACAGAATGGAAGGGCTGAATTGTGAAGTATTCTCAGCAGATTAGCTCATTTAAACTAAACTGAAAGAACATGATCAGGCTTGGAGCACTTTCATAGAAACCCAGCATTCAGTCAAAACTACAGTTTTTCCTCACAGATGTCCTGTATATTAAAATCTACTTCAGTCAGCACATTCTGCTGTTACAGACAGGCTCACAGAAAAAGTTAAATGTGCTTGATGTGACAGGCAAGGATAGAGATGTTACAAGTACAGCTGTTTCAAATGTTACAGTTCACAGTTCCAAGAAAATTTGGGAGTTTCCCCCACTTCCAACTGTTGATAGGCAAAGCAGGATAATTATAAAAAGGGTGAAACTTAATAAGCTAATTCAAAGGTACAGTTGAGCTAATTAACATCTCCAGGGAGTGGGATTTGGGAAGCAGCTGTGGCTCAATGGTAATATATTTGCTTGTCAGCTAAAGGTCCCAGGTTCAATCCCTGTCATCTCCACTTAAAAGCACCAGGTAACAGGTGATGTGAAAGATCGGTGCTTAAGATCCTGGAGACCCACTGCCAGTTTGAGTAGAGAGTATTGATGGATCAATTTTCCTTCCTCAGTGTCCTAAAAGTTCCAGTATATCTTTTATGAATTCAACGTATTCATGGTTACATCAGCTTTGCCACCTACATGTACCGTTGTAATGTGAAGTGAGTGAAATGCAGAAACAGACACATTCATTTAATCTTTTCTAAAATATTTAATCATCATCATCGTTGTATGACAGCATGTTTGGTATAAGCAGGAAGATCCTAAGACCATCTGGCAGCTGGCAGTTCCAGCTCTTTTAGCATTATGCACCACTAGTCGGACTTGACTAGTGAGTGAAATGCAGAAACAGACACATTCATTTAATCTTTTCTAAAATATTTAATCATCATCATCATCATTGTATGGCAGCATGTTTGCTATAGCCAGGAGATCCTAAGACCGTATGGCAGCTGGCAATTCTAGCTCTTTTAGCATTATGCACCACTAGGGGGCCAGCTAGACTTGTTTTGATGGGAAGAGATGTTTCAGAGGTGGTTTGCCATTGCCTGCCTCTGTGTCACAAAGACCCTGGTATTTCTTGGCAGTCACCCTTCCAATTCCTAGCCAAGGCTAACCCTGCTTAGCTTGTGAGATCTGACAAGATCAGGCTTTCCTGGGATACCCAGCTCAGGGCAATATTAACTGCATTTTGCTGTCTCATTTCTTCCTCTTTGCATTCCCCTCCCCAAACAGTGGATGGTTCAAACGGTTAAATAAAGAATTGCCAAATGAAAGTCTCTGCTACAGTAATCCCCACTGAAAGCACTCTAAGTAAAGCCAAGCTATCAAGTATGAAATCTGCCGGACCTCAGGGATTATTTGGAGGCCATTTTACTCTTCACAGCTTCCTGCTCTGTTAAACCATAATTCACTTGCTTTTCTCTGTCAACAGCCTTCATTGAAATGTCTTAGATGCCAATGGAGAAGCGGCAGCAATCTTTCCTGGCTGAACTTGAATACACATACATATTTTAAGAGCACCACAGCCCTCGTTGGCCTTGAAACGCAGGCTTGCCTGAGGCTTCCTGGAATCCCTTGGCTCCAGCAGTCCAGCAAGACTTCCAACACTCTGAGAGCTCTGGTCACTCTGGGGGCCCGTGGAGTATGGGAAGGCATTGCTGGTATGTTGCTATTGATTCGGTGAGCTTGGGCCGGTCATTCCCTCTCAGCCTCATTACTTCGCATTCACTCTCAGTCTAATTACCTTACGCTGCCCTGAGCACCTTGGAGGAAGGGCAAGGTAAAATAAAAATGCGAAGTGTGTAATGGAAAAAACCCCTCAAAGTTTAGGAGTGCTAAGAGCAAACACTGTGCTTTGTTTTCTTACTATGTTTGGAATCTCTCTTTGGGGGCCTGTGATGGCTTTTCTCAGCTGTGCAATCCAGTGTCTCCTACAAATGGAAGCTGGAAAAGGCTGCTGCTAGGGTTGCCATGTCTGTGTTGGAAAATACCTGGAGATGTTGGGGGTGGATTTGAGAGAGGGTGTGGCTTAGAGAGGGGAGGGGCCTCAGCATGGTACAATGCCATAAAGTTAGGGCTGCCAAGCCCTCAGTCTGGGCAGGGGTTCCCAACCCGCTGGCCAGCAGGGGGGAAACTCCCCCTACATTGCTGGTGCGATGACATCACCTGGAAGTGACATCATCGTGCCAGCGCTATCGCACAGCAGCCACTCTAGGTGTTTCTGGGAAAACTCTATGGTTTTCTCAGATGCTCTAGCCATTTGGGAGGAAAAACTCTATGGTACAATAGGGCAGGAGGAAAGAGCTCCAGAACACAGGGGACTTGGCAGCCCTACACAGAGACCACCCTTCAAAGCAGCCATTTTCTCTGGAGGAGCTGATCTCTGCCAGCTGGAGATCAGTTGTAAAAACAAGAGATCTCTGGGCCCCACCTGAAGGCTGGCAACCCTAGCTGCTGTACTGATAGGATTATGGCTCCAGTTTCCATAGCTGCGGTTATACAACTCGGACCTACAGGCTTTACCTGCGATCATTCCAGGAACCATTTTACAACATCTGCTCCTGCTTCTTCTCCACCACCAGAAAGCAGAATGCCCCTTCTATAAACAATGTTTATTAACCTTTTTGTATATTACCACAGAGTGGTGAGTCTTCCATAAAATATGTGGAACATCCTGAAGGGTCAACTGTCAGGGAGTGAGATCTGCAGGCTACCAAGAAGAGTTGCCACCTTCCAGGCGGGGGGTCTGGAGATCTCCGAGAATTACAGCTCATCTCCAAACTACAGAGATTATTCCCCACAAAGGGTTGCCAGTTGGGCCTGGAGATCTCCTGCTTTTACAACTGACCTCCAGCTGGCAGAGATCAGCTCCCCTGGAGAAAATGGCTGCTTTGAAGGGTGGACTCTATGGCATTGGACCATGCTGAGGCTCCTCCCCTCCCCAAACCCCACCCTCTCCCAACTCCACCCCCAAAGTCTCCGGGTATTTTCCAAGTAACCCTAGTTCCTCTAAGGTGGGAGAATAGAAGCTTTTGAGGGTGGACTCTATGGCCCCTCCTCAAATGCCACCCTCCCCAGGCTCCACCCCCAAATCTCTATGAATTTCCCAACTTAGAGATAGTAACCCTGCTCCATCCTCCCACTTTTGTCTGACAGAAACTGAAGCTTGGAAGGCTTGGCAATATTGTTGTGGTTGCCCAACAATCTCCAAATTGTCCGCCATGTGGTTCATCTTGGCTCAGCAATCCCTGAGGGCCAGACCAAGTGATCTCGAGGGCCGCAAATGGCCCTCAGGCCTGATATCCCCCACCCCTGTTTTATAGTTACAAATGTTGTTTCTATTAATTGGGGGAGGTTAGCCCTAGTATTTTTGTGTTGGTTTTCTTTTCTTTTTTGCAAACCTGGATCTTCCCTGGCCTGCTGTGTAGATTTTTTTTTGGGGGGGGGCAGAATTTTTATACTTTATGTGCAGGTTTGTGCATGCATATGAGTGTGTGTGTGCGCAGTGCACCTAGAAGTCAAGACAACCTCTGGTGACCGACCCTTACTGGAGGCCGGGAGGTTAGTGTTGCCAAGTCCAATTCAAGAAATATCTGGGGACTTTGGGGGTGGAGCCAGGAGACATTGGGGGCGCAGCCAGGAACAGGGATGTGACAAGCATAATTGAACTCCAAGAGAGTTCTGGCCATCACATTTAAAGGGACAGCCCACAAATTTAAAATGTCTTCCTTTCATAGGAAATAATGAAGGATAGGGGCACCTTCTTTTGGGGTTCATAGAATTGGACCCCCTGGTCCAATCATTTTGAAACTTGGGGGGTACTTTGGGGAGAGGCACTAGATACTATACTGAAAATATGATGCTGCTACCTCAAAAAACAGCTCCCCTAGAGCCCCGGAAACCTCCAGATCTATTCCCCACTATTCCCTATGAGAATCGATCTTCACATAGGGAAAAATGAAGTGCTCAGCAGACGTTTCCCTCCCCCCCACTCTGTTTCTGGCGACTCTGAAGTGAGGGATTGGCCTTTCTACTCACGAGTTGCTGCCAACTTCTTCCAAGTAACACAGACACACCATCCCAAGAGGAAGCCTTTCCAATCGAAGACTGGAGCCTCCGGAGGGGGAAAGTCACATGGTGGCTTTGGGGGCGAGGCTTCCCTCCGCCGGCCAGCTGACTGGGGGCGGGAAGGAGCCTGGGAAAGCGGAAGAACCCCTGCTGGGACCTGGGGATTGTCAAGCCTACCGGAGGATATTCAGAGAAATGACTGAATGAAGCCTGCCCCTACTTCCCAACTCCTGGTATTCCAAGTAGGTCTCCCATCCGAATACTTGCCAGAGTTGACCCAGCTTAGTTTCTGAGATCTGATGAGATCGGGCTTGCCCAGGCTATCGAGGTCAGGGCTCTGTTGTGTAGAGTTTTCGATCCACATTTTAGGACCTGCTTCAGAATTAAGACATAATGATGATGTTTTTATGACATGCACACCCCCGAAAGGATTTGGGAAGGCAGACCAGACATTAATCAGTTCAGTGCAAAACAAATAAAGTAAAACAAACACATAATCGTGGGGAGGGCAAAAACTGAAGCAGGAAGCAGATTAGATTTAATCTCCACCCTGTCCAAGAAGAGGAGGCTTTTGCTGCCCTGGTAATATGTAGCCACAGTGAGACCATCTGGTTGTACAGAAATTAATCTGACTCTGCAAGATTTCACAGGAAAACAGGACTTCCCAAATCCTTTCGGGGGTGTGCAGGTCATAAAAACATCATCATTATGTCTTAATTCTGAAGCAGGTCCTAAAATGTGGATCAAAAATTCTACACAACAGGTTGTATTTCGGAAGCATAAACTGTCCTAGCACAATTTCCTGCCTGTGTCTTCTATATATCTGAAAGTTTTATGAAGAGAAAACTGAGGATACAGTCTAGACCAGGTATGTAAAAGGCCCCTGAAAGAACACCTTCCTTAGGGGTGCTAACATGAGGCTGACAACCAGTAGGAGACAGTAAGGTTGCCAGCTTTGGGTTGGACAATTCCTGGTGTTTGGGAGGTGGAGTCTGGGGAGAGTGGAATTTGGCAAGGGGGGAACCTCAGCAGGGTATAATTCCATAGAGTCCCCCCCCCCCCCCCAAAAAAAGCTGTTTTCTTCAGGGGCACTGTTATCGGGAGAGCAGTTGTAATTCCAAGAGATCTCCAGGCCACACCTGGAGGCTGGCAATGCCAATTGACTCCACCCACCATTTGAGATCATCACTGGCCATTCTGCAGGGGTCTACCAGAGATGGGGTCTTTTCTGTGGCTGCCCCGTTTACGGCCAGGTGGGAACTTTCTCATCTTTGAAGCATCTTATGAAAAATTGCCCTGGTGTTTGTTTGATTTATAAGCTGCTTTGAAAAAATCCCAGCATAGAAAAGAGGCATGTAGCAAAATAGAACACTGCACAAAAGGGCATTTTTATATTGAAGGTTTTAATTAATATTGTTCTTTAGCATGAACATTTTAAAGCAATTTCTTTTCTTTCCCCACCTGTCTAATGGTGTAATCCAGTTTTAATGCATGATTTGTACACCTTGTATCGGTCTTTATTGCATTGAAAAATAATTCTGTAATTTGCTTTCAGTGTCAACAAGAAAACCAGATGATAAATGAAGTAACTAAATACATACATATATATGATTTCTGAAAATGAATTGATTTACAAAAATGTTTGCCTCCTTACTGAGTGAAAAGCTAAATTACAAATTATCAACATTGTGATAAAAGCTTCATAATTTTAAAGCACATATGGTCAAGTGTGTATATCTATACATACCATATTTCTTTTTTGGATAAAACAGCAAAGTGTGGAATATGTCTAATTTTTACAGCTGGTCTTTCCTCTCTGTCAGATGAAACAGGAGGACATTTTTATAAAGTAATAGATGAATTAGAACAGAATAGTTCAGGAAGATATTCAATGGCGAGAATGAAACTATGGACTAAATTACTAATAAGTATTATCTGTAGCTGTTTGTTTTCAGTCTTGCTCTCCCTACATTACATTTCTACTTAAAAAGGTAAAGGTAGTCCCCTGTGCAAGCACCAGTAATTTCCAACTTTGTGGTGATGTCACATCATGACGTTTTCACTGCAGACTTTTTTTTACGGGATGGTTTGCCACTACCTTCCCAAGTCATCTACACTTTTCCCCCAGCAAGCTGGGTACTCATTTTACCAACCTTGAAAGGATGGAAGGCTGAGTCAACCTTGAGCCGGCTACCTGAACCCAGCTTCCACCAGGATCGAACTCAGGTTGTGAGCAGAGAGCTTGGACTGCAGTACTGCAGCTTTACCACTCTGCGCCATGGGGCTATACATTTCTACTTACATAATACTATTTCTTGCATTATTTTAATATGTCATATTTAATACTGATGCCTTGCTTCAGATTTCTGAAATCCTAGTCCTAATATGTTATTGATTGTACTAATTTACATTATATAATATACCTTAAGTCTAAGTGAGGAAGGAGGGCTATAGATAAAGATTTGGTAAAATCTATCATGATCAATGCAGATGCAAGCTATGGTTTCACTCAAGGTCATAGCTTTACATATCTTCAGGGCTATTTTTGTGGGAAAAGCCCAGCATGAACTCATTTGCATATTAGGCCACACCCCCTGATTCCAAGGCAGCCAGAACTGCGTTCCTGCTCAAGAAAAAGCCCTGCATATCTTTAAATTAATTCAATTCACAAAATACTTCTATGCAACTAGGATTGATGTTCTCTTGCCATTTTAATCTCTGTATGGTAAAACCAATTAAAAATTCAGGGAACTAAAAATGCTTTTGTTCCAATTAAACATGTATAGGAAACATCACAATTCATATACATTAATGAGCATCTAAATAATCTTCAAAGTTTATTCACTATGTTCACATTCCACAAAAGAGAGCTAGTCCTTTTGGCCTTGTTTTTGTATTCAAATTTTCACCATGAATTGACTTGAGCTATTAATCCTGTTTCACCCTGATTTGGACAGAACATAGCAGGCATCAAGTAGCACCTTTAAGACCAACAAAGTTTTATTCAGAATGTAAGCTTTCATGTGCTCGAAGCACACTTCATCCAACAATAGTATGGAATGGCAAGCAGTCCTAAATATAGAGAAAGTGGGCTGTGAGTTAGTATGCAGAATCATGGAAATTTTTTTTAGCAGATTAAAAGAATCATGAGTTGGGGTCTGGTGTTTGTTAGTTAGTGTTAACTGGGCGGAAACAACAACAAAAGGTGATATAAAACAGATTGATGTCCATGTACTAAACCCATTAGTTTTCCTGAAGTGAAGCGCAATAAAAGAGAGCCTGTTGTAATGTTTTTGTTGTTCAGTCTCTGGGTTAAAATGAGGGCATGGATGGGTTACTTAGAGGTTTCATATAAACATGGATGGATGGATATAAACTTGGATGGCCCAAGCTAGACTGATCTCATTAGATCTCAGACGCTAAGCAAGGTGGGCCTTGGTTAGTATTTAGATGGAAGACCAGACCATCAGGGAAGTCCAGGTTTGCCACACAGGGGGCAGGCAAAAGCCCTACGAGGTTCACCATAAATCGGTTGTGACTTGATGGCCAAATAATAATAGTAATAATCTCGTTTAACTCCACGGACACGAATAGGAAACAGCTTTATACAAATTTGTCAGCAGATGGCACTATTATGCTTCTGATCTTTTCTACCTGACCTGTTTTACCAGACATACTATAGCTGTGGGAGCATTGTAAAGAAGACGCTCTGACCTGTTATCCAGTAAATCCATCAAAGAGAGAACTCATCAAAACTGAAAACACCAAGTTTATATCAGTCATGGATAGGAGGGCTGCATATATCCACTCAGAATGTGGGAGTTAATGATTAAAGAAAGTATTACTTTTTCCTATGAGATGCTTGCTGCTTCCTGGAACTAAGAACCAATGTGGTGTTGTACAGGGGCTGTAGCTCAGTGGTAGAGCATCTGCTGCACATGCAGAAAGTCCCAGGTTCAATCCCCAGTTTCTCCAGTTAAAGTGATCTGGTAATAGCTGATGGGAAAGACTCCAGCCCAAGATCCCAGATAGTGGCCCAAGATCCCAGCCCAAGATCCCAGATAGTCAAAGGAGACAGTACTGACCTTCATAGGCCAAAGTTTTGATTTATTATAAGGTCTTTGAAGGAAGGATAGGAATAAAGTGACTGAATTCTCTAACAGCCATTCTTCTCAGTTTGTCACCCAGGCTTTGAACTGTTTCTACCAGTTTCTGTCTTGCTTACTTCATAGATCATGTTGGTCTGAAGCAATAGAATAAAGTTAGAGCCCAATGGCACCTTTAAGACCAACGAAGTTTTATTCAAGGTTTGAGCTGGAATTTCAACAAGGTTAACAAAAAGTCCACTCTTCCACAGGGATGTTTTATGGATTCCCATGCCACCAAATTATGCTTAAAGAAAAACTGGTGTTGAAGCTAAAAGCCTGTGCTTCAAACAACATATACAGGAAAGGAGTGAAATCAAAATTACATCAGCCAAGAATTACGCAGTTTGTGCTGCAGCCTTAACTGATAGGCAACCTGCTTTTCAGTTTAAGGCAAGCTGCCTGTTCAGCCATATGAACATATGAATAGAAGAGATGCCAGGCTAAATCAGACCAGTGGCTGCCTAGTCTGGCACCTTGTTTCACATACTGGTCAACCTGTTGCCCTGGAGGGCCAACAAGCAGGGCATAGATACCAGCACCTTCCCTAATATTGCTTCCTTGCACTAGTATCCACAGGTTATTGCCTCTGAATGAGGTGTATCAGACACTTCTGACTGCACATATGATTCTTCTGCCTCACACGTGCACATGGCTTTGTTAGGACTTTGCATTTCCCAAGTGTGCTTGTAACAGCTGACACTTGGGCTGCCAAACCCCCAGTCCGGGTGGGGAATCCCCCACCTGGGAGGTTCCCAACCTGCTGGCCCACATTGGGTACAATAGGTACCATAGAGTTTTCCCCTCCCAAATGGCTAGAGAATCCAGGAAAACGATTAGAGTGGCTGCCATGCGATGTCGCTGGCGTGGTGACGTCACTCGTAGATGATGTCATTGCACTGAGCACGCTTTGCATGCACAAGGTAAGTCCCCCGCCAGAGGCTCTGAGGGACTTGGCAACCCTAGCTGACACTTGAGCATGGCGTGACTATAAGAGAGTAGAAAATCTTAGGTCGATTGTGTGTGATGCAAGTCCGATTAACTGATTTAGATCTATCCAATATTATTGTTATGGCTGGACCTAGGGTTGTGAGGTTCCCCCTTGGCCACTGGCAGGAGCTGGGGGGTTAGGGTTGCCCAGGGCTTTTCTGTAGAAAAAGCCCAGCAAGAACTCATTTGCATATTAGGCCACACGCCCTGATGTGTTTCGCGCAGGGGAGTTTTTTGGTAGAAAAGCCTAGCAGGAACTCATTTGTATATTAGGCCATACACCCCTGATGCCAAGCCAGCCAGAACTACGTTCCTGTGTGTTCCTGCTCAAAAAAAGTCCTGGGGTTGCCAGATCCAGATTGCCAGACTCCTGGAGATTTGGAGATGGAGCCTGGAGAGAGCAGGGAGTCCCTTCAGTTCAAAGCATCCATTTTCTCCAGAAGACCTGATCTCTAGTTGGGTGATGAGCAGTCATTCTAGGGGCTCCCTAGATCCCATTGGAAGGCTGGCATCCCTAGCTGGACCTAGCAAGCAGTGTGTATGGAGGGGCCCTTTGCGTGAACAGGCACTAACCTCACAATTGACCTTGTTCATGAAAAACCAATGGCCCTGCCTTCAGTGCTGTTAATTGCATCCTCGGATCATGTCTCTGAACTTTGAAGCAAACCAGCTTGGCTCCCCTGAAAATTCTTGAAGGACTCTTACATAAGTGTATCTCAACCATAAGTGGAAGCTGCCTAACCATGAGACTCAGAAGCTCCAAAACATGGTGAAGGTTGCCCAAAGACTAATTCAGCAGATGAGAAGACAGAGGGCTGCATATTTTTGTGGCATAATTGATGATATAAGTATAATACATTTGAAGAGCAGCACAGCAGTGTAAAGTTATTTTTATAATGAACTGAACGTCCTTGCATGCACCTGTGCTTGGTGATGAGAACGTAATGGACAGTTAAGGGGATTCTTTTAATAGGAACACAGTGGGACCTGGGCTTCCTTCCTATTGCTGACCCCTCACAAAATAATTGGGTAAACAGAAGAAGTCTATCACTTCTGCTAAGAATAGGGGACTCTGACTCAGATTAATGAAAAAAACTACTCAAGATGGAAGCGGAACATGAGCATCTGACTTTGTTGATTTCTGATTGCGTCTTCAACCAAGCTCTAATTCTTCTCCATGCTCCTCTTTCTTTCTTTCTCTTTTCTTTCTTTCTTTCTTTCTTTCTTTCTTTCTTTCTTTCTTTCTTTCTTTCTTTCTTTCTTTCTTTCTTTCTTCAAATTTTGCTCCCCTCACTCTTTTTTATCTCTCTTTTGGATATTTTGATGCCCCTCTTCTAGAAACACCCCAGAATGAGATGGCTGTGTCTTATACAATGCAAGAAACTGAATTGTACTAGGCCTTGACTCTGCATTATTCTGCAATCTACCTCCAGATTTCATAGGTGGGGCCTTAATTGATTGATACCACTCAGGGCTTTTTTTTTTGTAGAAAAAGCCCAGCAGGACTGTTTCTATGGCTTGGGATAGGTTTACTGACAACCTGTCTACTCCCAGTTTTTTGTTTCTCCAAGTTGCTTTGAGTGCAGCTTTCACTTCACTTTGTAAAATTGTAGGTTCTTCTTCAATATCCCTGGGGAAGGAGTTCCATAGTCTTGGTGTCACACCAAAAAGGCCCTCTCTTAGGTTGCTACTGCCTAACCTTAGCAGGTCCTCAGAAGATGACACTAGAGGTCAGGTGGCTTTCTATGAGAGTCAGCAGTCCTTAAGGGTTTATTATCCTTATATATCTAAACATCATATTTGTACAGAGGCCAACATTTGTGGTTGGCATTGGCACATCTAGATGTTGTGGTGTACAGGTTGGCATATTTAGATTTTGTGGTATTAACAGGTTAAAACTTGATACCTCCATCCTTTTGATTCTCCAGTTGTAAATGCAAATGTGATATTCTAATGTGTGGCTGTTGAAAGCTGGGTGGGTACACCAGGCACAGCCTAGGAGACTGAGGGATAACATGGGGCTAGGCTGTGACATCACTTCTGGAGAAAACCAGGAACTGACATCAAACCTCTCTAGGAATCCCTGGAAGCGCTATGGTAAAACCATAACGTTTCTGGCAATTCCTAGAGAGGATCTACATTACTTCAAAGTTTTCCCTTGAAGTGACGTCATGCTGTCAGCCTGATAGGCATTTTTAATTTTTCTCCTGCTCCAGTTCTGAGGAGCATTAGGAAACAGCAGCCAGGGGCAAGGGCTTGGCAACCCGAGGGAGACAGAAGAGTGTGAATCTCATTCCCCCATTTTATGTATCCTTGAATACTTGCATATGGGTTGTATAATATGCGTGGTCTTATTAACAAATAGCACACTTCAAGGTTTTGTATCATGCAGCCAAGAAACAAATCCTGGGTTTGATAGCTGCTTGGCTTTTAACTTCTGAATTCTGTCTTTTAACCGAGCAAAGAATGATCCATTCTCTGAGAGATTCAGTCATTAAGTTCTCAGCCTCTTTGAGCGATTAAGGTAGATTAGGAGCACATTCACTAACATGAAAAACAAGTCTCTCTCTCTCTGTTGTATTAATTAATACCTGACTCCACATTTTCTCTGAAGTTCTCTTAATCGGTTTTCTTTACAAAACTGAAGAAAGGGATATCGCTTTGATCTCTAGAATACAGAAAAGCTTCTGAAATGGCTATATTTTCATTCAGCAAAATCATTTCTCCTAATGTATCCTTGTCACAATAGAGCTCAAAGATGGAGAAATGTGTCGGAATATTTAACACTGGCCATTGGATTGGACCCAAGGATAGAAAAGCATATTCTTTAAAATTGAATAGAGAAAAACAAGGACACAGCTGTGCATGGGGATGGAAGGGGAGGGGCAGGATGGGATAAGGAGCTGGCACCTTAAAATGGGGGGAGCTAGCTTTTTTCATTCAATGACCACCAGGGCTCTTTTTCTAGCAGGAGCTCCTCTGCATATTAAGCCATGCCCCCTGATGTAGCCAATCCTCCAAGAGCTTAGAGGGCTCTTAGTACAGGGCCTACTGTGAGCTCCAGGAGGATTGGCTACATCAGGGGGGCGTGGCCTAATATGCAGAGGAGCTCCTAAAGAAACATTTGGAGGGAAACTTCTGCCCCATTTTATAAGAATGATGAGCTATATACATCACCTTACCAATATATTCATATTTTCAGTTCTCCTCCAGGAATAATTCACTTCACATTCCCCCTCTTCCATAACAGGCTTCCTGCCTCCCAAGCCTGCCTTTCCCCTCATTGAAGGCACACTCTCACCCTCTTCTTCTGACTAAATTTGCACTAAGTCCTAGTCAGGATTTAATGCAGGAGTTTGCTTTCTGAAGGTGGCTGTGTCCTCCAATACAGGAACAAACATGCCTCTGGGCTTTGGCAGAGTGCTTTTGCCCCACACAGAATTCAGCAGCATGATGCCTCTGAGCCACAGGCCAAGGCAGAAGGTTTGGCAAAATAGTGGTTGGGCCTGGAGTTCTCCTAGGGCTGCCAGGTGCCCCAGGCCACCAGTGAGGGATGGGGGTAGGGCTGCCAGATTCAGGGTGGGAAATGCCTGGAGATGGAGCCCGGGGAGGACAAGGACCTCAGTGGGGTCAACTGCCAGACGAGCTGTAATTCCAGGGGACCCTCAGGTCCCTCCTGGAGGCTGGCATTAGGGTTGCCGAGTCCCCTGTGGCCTCCGGCAGGGGACTTTTTTGTGTCATAGAATTTTCCCTCCCAAATTGCTAGAGCGTTTGGGAAAACCATAGAGTTTTCCCGGAAACGGCTAGAGCGGCTGTCACGCAGCATTGCTGGTGCAATGACGTCACTTCTGAGTGATGCCATTGCGCTGGTGACAGCAGGGGAGGTTGGGCCCACTGGCCTAATATGGGCTAGCGGGTTGGGAATCTCCAGGACAAGAGAACCCATGCCTAGCCTGGGGGCTTGGCAGCCCTAGCTGGCATCCCTAAATAAGAACGTAAGAGAAGCCATATTGGATCAGGCCAGTGGCCCATCCAGTCCGACAATCTGTGTCACACAGTGGCCAACCCGCCCCCCCCCCCAAGTGCCATCAAGAGGTCCACCAGTGGGGCTAGAATCTCTTCCCCCCAAGCACAAAAATACAGAGCATCACTGCCCCAGGCAGAGAGAGTTCCAACAATAAGCTGCAGCAAACAGCCACTGATGGACCTCTGCTCCATATGCTTATCCATTCCCCTCTTGAAGCTGTCTATGCTGTCTGTGCTTACCAGTTGTAATTCCAAATACTCTTGGAATTACAACTGATCTCTAGGCTATAAGTGTTAGTTCCCCCAGATAAAATGGCAGCTTCAGAGGATGGACTCTTTGGCATTACACCCCTACAGAGCTCCTTTCCCTTCCTAGGCCCATTCATTGGGTTGCCAGCCTCCAGCTGGGGACTGGAGATCTCCCACTTTTACAACTTGCCATTTTCTCTGGGTGAACTATTCTTGGTCATCTGGAGATCAATTGTAATAGCGGGATATCTTCAGGTGTCACTTAGAGGTCAGCTAGCCTTTTAATCAGCACAGTCATTTCCCCCCTGCATATCTGTTCTCAGCCTGCATATATACAGACCGCAGTTTTGAATGAAGGTGGCCCCATTATGTGGCATTCATTATGCAGTCAATGGCAACATGGTTTGCTCCTAGGGGATCATTGCACCTATTATTTTACTAATTCTGCTTCCTTCCTTCCATTTCATGTTCCAGTTTCTCTTTAGGCAGATGAATAACATCCAAGAAAGAAAGCATCAGAAGTGGCAAGCGTACTTAGCATTTTGTGAACCCTGATCAGACCAATTTCTAAGTATGAGGTGAGGAACATTCCACAAAGACTCTTGTGGCACCTATTCAGGGCTTTTTTTGTAGCAGGAACTCCTTTGCATATTTGACCACACCCCTCTTATGTAGCCAATCCTCCAAGAGCTTACAGGACTCTACTTGCAGGGCCTACTGTAAGCTCTTGGAGGGTTGGCTACATCAGGGGGGTGTAGCCTAATATGCAAAGGAGTTCCTGCTATAAAAACAGCCCTGGGCACCTTAATACTAAAACAAATTCCTCAGTGGTATGGCAGGCTGCCCGCAGTGGGAAGATTTTCACCCATCTCTATGCATATACATTGGAATTCACAGAAACTCAGCTATAAACAGTAAAGCCAAGAAATGTGAGAAGTATTGTAGAGCTATAAACCTATACATAATAAGAACAGAGCACTCTATTCACAACTGCCATCAAGGCAGGTAATGTTATCTTTCTAACTAATTTAACACCTCCAGAGGGAAAGGAATTCACTGTTCGGAATAAGTCAGAATTGCACCAAATTAAGTTTGCTAATAAACGTTAGTGCAGCAGTTTCAGGCAGTCATCCTCTGAAGGGAAAACCTTTCCCAACAGCCTTTTCTGTCTTCCAACAACAGAACTTAAATAATAATAAAGTACGTTTGCCTTGTTTTCCTGCAGGCGTCAGGGGTCGTTGAGGACATGGGGCGCGCCACTGGCAATGGTCTAATGTCCCTTCTTGAAAAAGCCTTGGAGTGACATCATGCCTCTCAAGGAACATCAGGGTAAAAGCATAGAGCTTCTGGCAATTCCTAGAGAGGGCTGATGTCACTTCCAGGTTTTCCCCCAAAGTGATATTGTGCTGTCAGCCCAACTACAACTTTTTTATTTTTCTCCTGGGCTGCTCCAAGTGGGGGCAGGAAGAGCAGGTCGCCAGAGGGCGGCCTGGTCATGCTGTAGAATACATTCTAAAATGATAGTTCGTAAAGCATGCCTGTTAAAAGCATACCTTTTTTTGGTAAATATATATATTTTGTAAATATTTTTTGTAGAAAAAACCCAGCAGGAACTTATTTGCATATTAAGCCACACCCCCTGAAGTCACCATTGTTTTGCACGGGGCTTTTCTCTGTAGAAAAAGCACAGTGGGAACTCACATGCCTATTAGGCCACACCCCCAGCAACCAAGCCAGCTGGAACTGCGTTCCTGCTAAAAAAAAAAGAGGTTGCTCAGGTTGTTCTTCGTATCCACATATATTAAGTTCCAGGACAACACATCACAACGTTTTCTTGGCAGACCTTTTATGGAGTGGTTTGCCATTGCCTTCCCCAATCATCTACACTTTACCGCCAGCAAGTTGGGTACTCATTTTACCAACCTTGGAAGGATGGAAGGCTATGACCAATTTCGCGCTATGGCTTGTTCCACATGGAGAGCCCTTTTGCCCCCAGTGCTTCTTTCGCACAAGCTGCCCCAGAGCTTCGAGCTGGCACGCTGCTTTTCCATGGCAAACAGAAACTGCTTGTGAGAGGATCTCGCTTGCTTTGGAAAAATGGCGTGCCAACTCGCAGCTCTGGGGCAGCTTGTGTGAAAACCGAGAGAAGCACCGGGAGCAAAAGGGCTCTCCACCTGAGTAGTAGATAGGGGGCCCCTATCATAATCAAAGTGACAGCTGCCCCGCCCACACATGCGCACGCACACACACACAAAAAACGAACGCCATATGTTTTCTTATCATGTTCATTTTAGACAGTCAAAAGTTTGTATTCCATTTTGTATGATTTATTTGTTGGAAGACTACAAAATAAGTTTTTAAAGATAGTACTCCCTGAAACAAGGTGGGTGGCATCTGAGCAAGAAGCATATTTGTCTGATTTATGCTGGGGGGGATTACATTAGGTCCAATCTACTCGAAGAGCATCGGGATTGGTGGGCTCCAACGTTGGCTTCCCTTTTTTCATATATTGATAAGACAGCTAACATGCCAGCTGATTGGGGTTGGGCGATTATTGCGCCCATTTATAAAAGAGGGGGTCATGATCTCCCCTCGAATTATAGGCCAATCAGTTTGCTAAGTGCTATTAGCAAACTGTACGCTTTACATCTGAGGGACAAACTTACGGCCTGGATGGATTCTCAAGGCATCATTGCCGATGTTCAGGCTGCCTTCTGTCCTGGAAGATCCTATCTTGATCAGACCTTGGTGCTGCAATTCTTGGTTGATAAATATCTGTCCACAAAGGGCTCCAGACTCTTTGCAGCCTTTGTCGACTTTAAGGCTGCCTTTGATCTGATACCCAGATCCAGGTTATGGGATAAGCTTGCAGCCTCGTCTATTGACAGACGGCTGTTGCTACTAATGGTTAGCCTCTATAGTAACTCGGGCTTTAGGATAAGATGCTCATCTCAGGGCCATTTAACTCAACCAATTTTGGTGGACAAGGGTGTTAGACAGGGTTGTGTGCTCGCCCCTTTGCTTTTCAATTTGTACATAAATTCACTCTTAACCTCCTTTAACGATTTGGTTTTACATCCTCCCAAGCTCACCGGTCGGCATATTCCAGTTTTGGCGTATGCTGATGACGTGCTTATACTATCCAGGATGCAGATTGGTATGCGAAGGGCTCTTCGACATCTAGCCCAGACCAGTCTGCAGGAAAAGTTGGAAATCAATCTAGATAAAACCAAGGTTCTAGTGTTCGCCAAATGTTTCAAGGCTCATTGTTGGTTTCTTAATGGCAAACCCATTGAGCAGGTAAAAATTATAAAATATCTGGGGGTGATTTTTCATTATCAAGGAAAGCGTTTAGCACGTAAGAACTATGTTGCACAATCAGCGCAAAGAACAGCTGATGCCATCTACCGTTTTTATATCTCTAAAGGGGCCAAATTCTTGCCTGCAGAACTAAGGTTGCACACTGCAAAGACCAGGGTACAGTTGCTCTATGGCGCTGAAATTGCCCCTTATTTAACCACCAAGCCGCTGGAGATAGTACAAACTAAAATCCTGCGCAAGTTTCTGTCTGTTCCTAGTTGTGTGCCAAACACCATCATTAGATTAGAAGCTGGCGTCCCAAGCATCGAGATGTCTGTGTGGTTAAACACCTTATGTTATTTTTTGAAGATTCTTTCTAAGTCAGATGGTCTTCCCCATTTGATTCTTTTAGACCCTTTTGTGGGAACCTGGGAGAAAAGATGTTTAGACCATTTTAGACTTTGTGATCTCTCCCCTGAGTCCTTAGTAATGATGGAGCTGAGGGACACGAAAGAACTTCTGTGCATGAGGTTGGTGGAGCTCGAACTGAGATCTGCCAGAGCTAGTCTTTCCATGCACATTTTCTTAGGGAAGCAAGCCAAAGTGCTATCCCTGGCCAGTTATCTTTTCAATATTACTATCCCAAAATATTGGATTGCTTTCTCAAAAGCACGGCTCAACGCACTTTTTTCATCGGTGCTTTTGGGTCGTTACGCCGGGCGCCCATATCTGGAAAGATTGTGTCCCTGCAATTGCAACGAGGTTGAAACAACTTCCCACATTGTCCTGTGGTGCCCAAATTACAAGGACTAGAGGGCAAGACTAATCTCTCCGATTCTCGGACCTTTGGCGGGCTGGCAGGAGGATGAGCAAATTGCCTTCCTCCTGTCTGACGCTCATTCTGACGTTTCTTCTAAGATTGCCCGTTTTTGTTACGCTGCTCAGTTGGAAAGGAGGGAAATTGAGAGTGTAAATCGTGGTTATGGGTTTTAACAATATATGTAATAGTTGGAGTTAGTAACTTTGTGTAAGAGGTGATGGGTTTGTTTCTGTTTTTTATGTTTTGTTTGTATTTTTAAGCTGGTCGGATGACTGTAAATAAAGAACAACAACAACTGATGCAACCTGATGTTAAAGGGATGTGTTACACGTATAAGGTTAGCCGTGTTCAGTTTTAAAGCCATCATTTTATCTGTTGGGTATGTCTCCTCTCCAAACTATGTCCGCTTAGAACTGCTGCATCTCCACAATTCTCTAAATAACATCTGTATTGCAAAACACGCTTTCCCCAAACAATATGAAGCCTGCTACACCTGTGGCTAACCCTCCTTTCCCCCTTAGGAAACATCCGGCATTCCTTGGGGGTGGGCGGATCCCTAGCTGCCCCCTTGGGGACTGTTGAACATATATGGACATATACGAACATATATGAAGCTGCCTTATACTGAATCAGACCCTCGGTCCATCAAAGTCAGTATTGTCTTCTCAGACTGGCAGTGGCTCTCCAGGGTCTCAAGCTGAGGTTTTTCACACCTATTTGCCTAGACCCCTTTTTGGAGATGCCGGGGATTGAACCTGGGACCTTCTGCTTCCCAAGCAGATGCTCTACCACTGAGCCACTGTCCCTCCTCCTGTTGCGTCACTCCCCCATAAGGAAACATACGGCGTTCGTTTTTTGTGTGTGCGTTTGCATGTGTGGGTGGGGCAGCTGTCACTTTGATTATGGTAGGGGCCCCCTATCTACTACTTACCCGGAACAGGCCTAGTGAGAAATCGGTCTGAGTTAACCATGAGCCGGCTCCCTGAACCTAGCTTCCACCAGGATCGAACTCAGGTTGTGAGCAGAGCTTGGACTGCAGTACTGCAGCTTACCACTCTGAGCCTTTATAGGATGAAGAAGCATCATTAAAAAGTTGGAATGTTGGCTGTGGAAGAGGACAGCAGCAACTTTAATCTCCTTCGAGGCAGGTCAAACAAGGTGAGAAGATTAATTGAATTTTTTTTAAAAAAAACCATTTCATTCCAACATTCCACCTAAATGTATTCATTTTCAAATGCTAAGGATTCAACATTTCGACTTGGTTTCCCCCTAAATAATTTCGATCCTGCTGCAATTAAATATGTGGCTCATTTGTGCATCACTAAAGAAGCGCGAACAGCACAACACATTCCAGTCGTTTTGGAAATGTAATTAATGTGGAGCTGAATATCATTGATAAATGGAGGTTACTTATCTGTGTTTAGCATATAGGGAAATAGGAAAGCAAATGCTGTAATTTGTCTGAAGCAATTAGTTATTTAAATTCAAGTTAAGGGATTAAGGATGAAGCTTGTAAACCCCGAATACATGGAAATTATAAATCACATTTTGGGAAAAGAACAAACACGGTGCTTTCAAGCTGGCCTTGCGATGTGATGGAAGCGATTGCACTTCTTGTGGACAAACATGGAGAAGCTATGTACTGTACTGATGGCAAGGTAAGATGTGTGAAATCCTTTCGCAGGGCAGCTGATGTCATGCATAAATATGATCCAAGTGTGGCTCCCAACTAAAAGCACCTTGCCAGCTCTCCAAACCCCGGTGTTGGATCTAGGGGGGGCAGAGGGGGAAGCCGCCCCGGGCACCAGAGCAAAGGGGGGGGGGGTGCCACCAGCACCCCTTTTACCTCCAAAAATAGTTAGATTTTAATGGTGGGAGGGTAGTGGGGGGCACCATTTTTAACTTTGCCCCTCCTCCAAAAATAGGTACATCCGGCCCTGCAAAATCCACAAGTCTAATCAAATCGAACAGGTCTTCTGCTAAGATTGTGACACGAATGCTTTTGATAGTCATGACTTGCAAAATTTTGCCATAAAACCCTGTATACTCAAAATATGGCCGGACAAGATTTGATGATAACCACAAGCTAACATGTATTTAAAAATGGGTGTGACGTATACTACCGCAATTCGATGTGGTGGTTAAGTGCACGGGCTCTAATCTGGGAGAACTGGGTTTGATTTCCCACTCCTCTGTGTGAAACCTGCTGGGTGACCTCGGGTTAGTCACAGTTCTTGAAAGAGCTGCTCTCTCAATAGCAATTCTTGAAAAGAACTTTCTTAGCATCACCAACCTCACACAGTGGCTGTTGTGGGGAAAGGAAGGGAAAGGAGATTATAAACTGCTCCAGGCAGGGTATACATACAATCTCCTCCTCTTCCTCACTATTAGTTGTGATAGCTGTATGGGCTGCCTGGCTTCAGATGAAGAATGCCTTCAGTTATCAGATATTGGAGAGCAGGTGAGGGGTATCATCCACTGGGTGTGCTAGTGGGCTTCCTTGTGGCATGTGATTGGCCACTATTGAAAAAAGCTAGATTGGTCTGGTTCAGCATGGTTGTTCTTATGTTCCTAATACAAGATAAAGTTAGAGCTGCTCAACACAACTCCACTATGAGAATTAGTGGCCTCCTGTTTCTCAGCTGTGGCCACTGGGTATGTTGGGCGTGACTGGTTCACCCTATTCACTCCTATGGCATTGGGTTGTGTAAGGTACATTCTGTTGTCTCATCTACAATACAGCTAATGACCAGAAAAGATGCCTCCTCCACATCTTAAGACCATCCTAGCTAGCCCAGTGAGCACCATGTATTAGAGGAATCCTTGCTGTGCTATCAGGAGCCTGAATGAACCCTCTCCCTGAGAGCTTTCCTTTATTGAATGTTATCTGGAGATATTGCCTTGAAGACTACAAAAATGCCTTGCTGAAGCATACCGGTGGTCCAGTATTCTGTTTCCAGCAATAGCCACAGGCTTCTGGAAGTTCACAAGTGTGCTTGAAGGCAATGGCCATTCCTTGCCTTTTTGTTTCCAGCATCTGCATGTGGAAGTTCAATGTATCCTGCCTCTGCATATGGAAGTTCAATGTAACTAGCAAGTATAGGGAAAATGTCATGTAGAAAGCACCTCTTAATGACCTTGTTCTCTTCTGCCTGGATTAGAAGATCAATATGGAATAAAGGTGGGCCCAACTTGAGGTGTGTTTATTAATTTTAAAAAGCCTCATGACTTTCACGATAGGAAGGGAGGCTCTCTACAAGGAAGTTTCCAGATGCTTTCCCCATCCCTTTCCAAGCTACTGCTTCACTTTGCCCTCTTCAGGTCTTCTCCCTGCATGAAAATCTTTCCTTGTCTATCTCTCTTTCTCTCAGCCAGTTTGGTGTAGTGGTTAAGTTAAGTGCATGGACTGTAATCTGGAGAACTGGGCTTGATTCCCCACTCCCCCACCTGCAGCCAGCTGGGTAACCATGGGTCAGTCAGTTTCCTCATATGGACATATGAAGCTGCCTTATACTGGATCAGACCCTTGGTCCATCAAAGTCAGTATTGTCTTCTCAGACTGGCAGCGGCTCTCCAGGGTCTCAAGCTGAGGTTTGGAGATGCCAGGGATTGAACCTGGGACCTTCTGCTTACCAAGCAGATGCCACCGTCCCTCCTCTGAGCCACCGTCCCTCCTCAGAGCTGTTCTCTCTAGAGCAGTTTCCTGAGAGCTCTCTCAGCCCCACCTACCTCACAGGGTGACTGTTGTGGGGGGAGGAAGAGAAGGAGATTGTAAACTGCTCTGAGACTTTCAGTGAAGGGTGAGGTATAAATCCAATTCTTCTCCTTCTCCCCAACATCTTTCCAGTGTTTGGTCTCCTTTCCCTCAATCCTTGATTATTTCTTTCTCACTCTGCTAAGCACCCTAGTTTCATCACAAGTGTTAATGTGAATATTTTAAGGCCTAGTTGACCTCACAGGTATCTGTGATTTTAGCACTCTTGTTACCACCAGCATTACCTCCTTCAAGGCCAGGCAGAGGAATGTGGTAATTGAGTAGATCATGGGAACCTCTCCTTAACAGCAGGGTTTTTTGTAGCAGAAGCTCCTTTGCATATTAGGCCACACCCCATGATGTAGCCAATCCTTTTGGAACTTACAGTAGGCCCTGTACTAAGAGCCCTGTAAGCTCTTGAAGGATTGGCTACATCAGGGGTGTGTGGCCTAATATACAAAGGAGCTCCTGCTACAAAAAAGGCCCTGCTTAGTTGTATAACATGATGGGAGGGGGAAATGAGGAGCAGAAGCTAATGTCTTCTGGAAAGATCCTGAAAAGAAAATCTTTGCTTGGGTAAGAGACTACCTGACTCTATAGGGAAAAGA
Organism: Heteronotia binoei; assembly: GCF_032191835.1. Lineage (NCBI taxonomy): Eukaryota > Metazoa > Chordata > Lepidosauria > Squamata > Gekkonidae > Heteronotia > Heteronotia binoei. Next base: position 25,640,374 of record NC_083231.1, on the reverse strand, counting down.
GCTATAATTGGGAGCCATAGGTTAGTAAGAGTAATAGCATGCTTATGATAAGGTATACTTGTGCCATGCTGAGGCTATGCTACATGACTGGCTGCAAGGGATAGAATACTTTCATGCTGTAACAGATTTGCCATGTCTAACCCAGGTTTGAAATGTATTAGATAGAAAAGTTAGCTTTCTTGTTTTCTTGTTAAAGGCCTGATGAGACTGTACTGGATAGTCAATATATTTTTAGTAGCTTAATAAAGTTTAATTTGTTTTTACAAAGTTTGGTTTATTGTGTGCAAAACCCAGCTTGAGAACTCACAGGTAAACTTGGCTGTGAAGTTGTTCAGGGGTTCCAGGAGTGGGGCCTAGGAACAATGACTCAGTGGGACCAGAGGGCATTCCTGACAGTCACCTGGCCACATCCACTCTACCCCCACCTGTCTGTCTCTCATTCCAGGTAGCACTATGTTGGAGTGAAAAGATGTTGCGAAGACCACCACGAGGGTAGGATGTTAAATCCGTTCTTGATCTCTACTCTAGAGTTGCTAGCCTCTTTCCTGATCTCTACTCTAGAGTTGCTACCCTCTTTCCAACTGTGGAGCCCATCTTGGGGCTCTGCATCTACTCTAGAATTGTTAGCCTCTTTCCTGATCTCTACTCTAGAATTGCTAGTCTCTTTCCATCTGTGGAGCTCATCTTGGGCTCTGTGTCTTCTAAAGTGTGATAAACCACCCCCCCCCCCCCAGCATATACACCTAAACATCAAAATAAAAATGTTTGTGTCTTGAGATATTTAGGAAATGTCATCATGAAATGTTAGATTCATTACATCATCTTTAAACATGCTATCCTGGTTTAAGATTGGTCAAAGGGTTTTGTGTGAAAATAGATTCACATTTGCGTAACTCTCCCAAGAGCACTACTTGAAAGAATTAGGGAGGACATATATGAGTTAATAAAGGCCATGTTCTGATTCTGCATTCCAGTTCATTAACTTCCCTTCCCCATGGACTCAATAATTAACTCCCAGCCTGAATCCCTAGAGTGGCATCTAGGGAGCCATAAATGTCTTGTCATCTGCCAATGAGCGGTGTCATGACATAATCATCTGGGAAGAAGACCAGAGAGTCATACAGAATTGTCTCTGCCAAAATGTACTAGATAGATAATAGGAAGTCCCAAAGAGGTGGGACATAGAGAATAGACTCTAGTAACCGGAAGTGGCTCAGGGAGGAATCTGGATGCCAGTTCATGCAAGTAGTAGTAGTAGAAGATGACACTGGATTAATACCCTGCCATTCACTCTGAATCTCAGATTCTCAGAGCGGTTTACAATCTTCTCTACCTTCCTCCCCCACAACAAACACCCTGTGAGGTAGGTAGGGCTGAGAGAGCTGTAAGAGAACTGCTCTTGAGAGAACAGCTCTGAGAGAACTGTGGCTGACCCAAGGTCACCCAGCTGGCGTCCTGTGGAGGAGGACTGGGGAATCAAACCTGGATCTCCCAGATAAGAGTCTGTGCACTGAACCACTACACCAAACTGGCTCTCTAGTTCATGGGAAGTGTGGCTTTATAGGACATGGTAATGTGTATATGATGATGCCATGACCTAGATACCCCAGTCTTCTTAGATCTCAAAAGCTAGGTAGGGTGATTTCTGGTCAGTATTTGGATGGGAGGCCACCAATGAAGAGCAGGCTCATGATGCAGAGGCAGGCAATGGCAAACCACTTCCAAACATCTCTTGCCTTGAAAACCGTATAGGGTCACCATAAGTCAGCTGTGACTTGGTGGCAAGAAATAAAAAGGCAAACCTGTTGAGACATATCCCCTTTTTCAGAATAGCCCATTTTGAGGACAAACTGCAGGTTTTTGCACCTCAGTTGTGAGCTTGCTGGAGGCATCGGCTGGCCAGTGATGAAAACAGGAAGCTGGGTCAGACAGATCCTTAGTCTGTTTCAGTAAGGCAGTTCTCATTCTATGACTGGATCTAGGAAGAACAGAAATGAAATATGGCTGAGGAAAAAATCTTGTTTAATAGCAGGGGGCTGAAGAGGAGCCCCAAATGGAACTTGGGCATAAGGATGATATGGGAGCAGAGAGCAGTGAGACAGCCAATGATGGTGTCTCCCAAACCAGGAGATCTGCATATCTATTGTCAGGCCCAGCCATCCTCAGATATTGGATACAAGCACATGAATCCACCTTGTATTGAGTCAGACTAGTATTGTCTACTGTACCTGGTGGTAGCTCTTCAAGGTGCTCTGGCAGCAGAATTTCTTGACTAACACCTGCTCCCAGAAACCCCCCCTCCTTTTTTTAACTTGGAGTTGCTAGGGATGGAATCTGGAAGTTTCTACATGCAAAAGTACCACTGAGCCCTGGCCCCTTACCCAAAGCTGAGCTATGGCCCCTTACCTGTATGAATTAAACTGGAGGCACAACTCACCTTGATGCCCCTCTAACAGGGTTACTTTTAGGGTATGCAAGCCTACCTTAGAAAACCCACCCCTGTTTTTTTTTCCTATTGAAGTAATTGACCTGGCTGTGCCTCCTGATAGGCCAAAGCACGACATGTGGCTTTTCTGAGGTCAGGTAGTTCTATCACACTTCCGTATCAACATCTTTCACTGCAATTGCATCTGATGCACGGATGGGACAGAAGTGCTCAACCCCAGAGGAGACTGGCTTAGTGGTCAAGCACCTGCTTTTCATGCAGAAGGTCCCAAGTTCAATCTGTGGTGTCTCCAAGTTATCGGAACATGTGTTAGGCAAGACCTGTATCTGAGACCCTGGAAAGCCACTGCCAGTTGCTGCATACAACACAGACCCTGACAGACCAATAGTCTGATTCAGTTAAAAAAAAAATAACAGTTTCATGTATTTCTGTGTGCTGAAGAAGACAAGGTCAGAACAGTAAATCATGCAGAGAGGTGGCAAACAATCCTCCTTGATGAGTAGATACTTGAGTCTCATGACAGCAATTTGTAATGATTTCATAGAATCATACAGTTGGAAGGTATCTCCAGGGTCATCTAGTCCAACCCCCTGCATAATGCAGGGAACTCACAAATACCTCTCCCTAAATTTACAGGATCTTCATTGCTGTCAGATGGCCTCTGTTTAAAAACTCCAAGGAAGGAGAGCCTGAGGAAGCCTGATCCACTGAGGAACCGCTCCAACAGTCAGGAACTTCTTCCTAATGTTGAGACGGAAATTCTTTTGATTTAATTTCAACCCATTGGTTCTGGTCCTACCTTCTGGGACCACAGAATTTAATCGACTTATTTCTTTTGACTCAAAGTAGTACCCCTGCAGCAAGACACAATGCTCCCAGCTCACTCTTTGGAGACGACTGTTTGAGGAAACAAAGGGGGAAAAATGAAAGTCAGAGTTCCTATCTGCCTACCATTAATTTATGAATGCTTTCCAAAGCCTGGAGCGTTCCTTCCGGTGGGTTACCTGTCTACATTCCCCTCTAGATGACGATGAATGCCAATTCTCCTTTCTCTAATTAAAGGTACAGTCTATTTAACGCAACCCCTTCCCCCCCCCCTCCTGCACCAGTGGCGGTGCCCTGATTAATCAGCTGCAGAGCAAGAGTAAACACTCTGCTTCACTTAATTAAAAATTAAATTCCTCCGGAGGGATGATTACCAGGCAGGAGCTGCTCCATGCTTTTGCTAAATAGGAGATTCTTCCAGGACACAGTCAGCATTTGGCCAGTGGGATGTCTGTATCAATACAATGAGAAATTTGTTCAGGCATTCAATTAAGCCTCTACACATGTTCATCCCCCTTAGGGAAGAGGTCTGAACAGAAAGCCAATGGAATCCTCACACATTTCGGAGGTCAGGGGGCTCCGTGCTTGCTGTTCCGTAGCCAGATATCGGGTTGAAACGTGACCTGTTCCCCCAGAGTATTTCCTAACTCTTCATTTCCATGAATGGGAAATTTAATTTTCAGGGTATTTCCTAACTCTTCATCTCCATGAATGGGAGTTTTAATTTTCAATACTGTTTCCCCCACCACACAAACACACACTTCAGAGACAACTTTAAATCTAATATCTCCCAAAATATGTCTCTTTCATACCTGCACCAGTGCTCCCTCTAAGCTGAGTTAGTGTGAGCTAGCTCAGATTTTTAGCCTCCAGCTCACACATTTTTGTCTTAGCTCAGGATGGATGACCCCAGAGCACACTAATGTATGCAGTTGCTCACAACTTTAATGCCAGTAGCTCAAAGCTTTAATACCAGTAGTTCACAAAGTAGAATTTTGGCTCACAAGACTCTGCAGCTTAGAGGGAACGTTGACCCGCACATACTTAAACAATTAAAGAGGTATAAAAAGTAACAGAATGATCCAAATAAAAGGTTTTGGCTAAAGATTAATCAACTCTAATGTCCCCCCCTTGATGTAATGTGTGAATTAAACCCATTCCATTTTCTTTTTTTGTTCCCTGGCATTAGTACTTCCTCTTAAATGGAACACCTTTTTCAATGCTAGTTTTATATTGATTGTACCTAAAGGGCTCTGTGATAGCACAGAATAGCATAGAAACAAAGAAATCAGGAATTATCAGCAAAAAACCTGGAATGACTGAAAAAGCTTACAGCGTGTAATATGCAAGGTCTATCGTGCATGACAAGAACATCCTGCAGGGGGCAGCAGAGGGGAGAACTAGCATTGTGGGATTAGGGACTTCCTCCTGTTTCAGAGAGTCTCCTCCCTGTCTCCTGATTGGCTCAGTTAGGTTTTTTCATGTTCCTGCTGAGAAAGGCTTGCTCATTAGACAGACTTCTCTTTGTCTCTCCTCTTTCTTACAGTTTGTTCTCTTAATAAACCAACAATTCTTTAAACAGCGTGTGCTCTCTTTTACTGCATATCTACACTCACAACAACATAAGAAACAAAAACTGGCTTCTTCAACCATCCATGATTTTGGCACCCCCTCCCCCCCCCACACCTTTTATTAAGCCTGCTACTGAGGAACACATCTGACCTAGCCCAGGTTAGCCTGATTTTGTCAGATCTCAGAAGATAATCAGGGTTGGCCCTGGTTAGTGTTTGGAAGAGAGACCACTAATGAATACCAGGGTCATGATGCAGAGGTAGGCAATGGCCAACCACCTCTGAACATCTCTTGCCTTGAAAACCCTCCAGGGTTGCCATAAATCAGCTGCGACTTGAAGGCATTTTCAACCACCGCTGAGGAACATGGAGGGGTGGTTGCTCATTCTCATTTTGGAAGGAAAGGAAAGGTCCCCTGTGTGAGCACCAGTCGTTTCTGACTCTGGGGTGACATTGCTTTCACGTTTTCACAGCAGACTTCTTACGGGGTGGTTTGCCATTGCCTTCCCCAGTCATCTACACTTTCCCCCCAACAAGCTGGGTACTCATTTTACCTACCTTGGAAGGATGGAAGGCTGAGTCAACCTGGAGCCGGCTACCTGAAAACCCAGCTTCCGCCGGGGATCGAACTCAGGTCACAAGCAGAGTTTAGGACTGCAGTACTGCAGCTTTAACACTCTGTGCCATGGGGCTCTTCTCTCATTTTGGAGGGACACATAATTTGCATGGTGGTCTTGGGGAGGAAAAATCAGCAATTTTTTTTAAAAAACCCTGTGACCAAGGTACTTCAGAAACTGCAAGGATGAAGATCTTTCACAGCCAAACGACCAACATTGAATTAATTCATATAATCCAGATTAATTCATATAATAAAGACAGCAGGTTACCGCTTAGGGGTTGCCAATCCCCAGTTGGGGGCAGGGGATTACCTGGTTTGGAGATCCTCCCCCTGCTTCAGGGTTAGCAGAAAGGGGGGGATGTCTGCTGGCACTCCATTATACCCTATGGAGACCAATTCCCATAGGGTATAATGGAGAATTGATTCCGATAAGGTATAATGGAAAATTGGATATCTGGGGGAGCTGTTTTTTGAGGTATAGACACTGAATTTTCACCATAGCATCTGGTGCCTCTCCTCAAAATACCCCCAAGTTTCAAAATATTTGGACCAGGGGTCCAATTCTATGATCCCCCAAAGGAGGTGCCCCTATCCTTCATTATTTCCAAATGGAGGGAAGGCATTTCAAAGGCATGCGGTCCCTTTAAATGTGTTGCCAGAACTCCCTTCAGAGTTCAATTGTACTTGTCACACCTTTGCTCCTGGCTCCACCCCCCAAGTCCCCAGATACTTTTTGAGCTGGACCTGGTAACCCTATTACCACCATATACCAAAAGTCAGGTTGTTCCTGAGGACTCAAATAAATGCATCAAGAAAACTGAGGTGTACCCCAAATCAGCCAAACTATGGCTGAACCCAGAATCTGGTCCCAAACTCTTTGTGTGTCATGAGCCATCAGGACACTTCCAAGTTATGGTGACTATATGAATCAAAGATCTCCAAAATATCCTGTCACTGACAGCCTTGCTCAGGTTTTGCAAACTGAATCCAAAAGTTGGGGTTTACCTTAAGTTAAAATGGTGCTAGTTACACTTCCCAACAAAAAACAAACCACTTGAATATAGCTGTTTTCAAGACTGATGATAAACTAAAACTGATTTGCAAAGGGCCCCGTGCAACCAACATGTCCTCATGATTCAAGCATGGCCAAATGAGCCTATGCCAATACTGTTGTTTATGTTCTGCAAGGCAATGCATGTAAGGTAGATAGACCATAGCAATACTATTACACACCACCCTGCCCTCATTTGAGAAGCAATCAATATCCACTGTCACATTTGCAGCAAGAGCCAGAATAGGCTGCCCATAGAACAGTTTGTAACAAGAAATCTATTCCTTGATCTCTCCTGCTTTTGGACCATGTATGTAAATATTTCCTGCAATGGAGGGTGTGGGGGAGAGGATTTATACCCTGATCTTAACCCAGATAACCTTGCTGGTAAGAATGGTTACCAAAGGAACTGTCCTGATCTGAAGTCAACCTATCTCGAGCTACATGATTGGCCAGCTATTACATAGTATATTGAAGTCTGGAATAGAGCTGCCAGGTTGGGACATTCCTGTAGATTTGGGGGTGAACACAACAGATGCTGCTGCACTGCACTGCATTAGACACTGCCATTCAATAGCCACGCCTCATAGGAGCACATGAAACCATCATATGCTGTAGAACAAAGTTAGAGGCCAGTGGCACCTTTAAGACCAACAAAAGTTTATTCAAGGTATGAGCTTTCACGTTCAAGCACGCTTCTTCAGATAAAAGGAAGTACTTCTTCACCCAAAGGGTGATTAACATGTGGAATTCACTGCCGCAGGAGGTGGTGGCGGCCACAAGTATAGCCACCTTCAAGAGGGGTTTAGATAAAAATATGGAGCACAGGTCCATCAGTGGCTATTAGCCACAGTGTGTGTGTATATATAAAATTTTTTGCCACTGTGTGACACAGAGTGTTGGACTGGATGGGCCGTTGGCCTGATCCAACATGGCTTCTCTTATGTTCTTACATAAAAATGTAAGTTAATGTTTCATATATAAAGGCAGATGCCTTTACATAGGTGAAGAGCAAACTAGCATACAGCTTATAAAGATACATCCATACCTTGAATAAAGTTTTGTTGGTCTTAAAGCTGCCATAGGACTCAAAATTTGTTCTACTGCTTCAGACCAACACAGCTGCCCACCTGGATCCGTTCTATGCTGCGCCAGACCATTGGTCTATAAAGGTCAGTACTGTCTACTCAAACTTGCAGTAGCTCTTCAGGTTTTCAGGCAGAGGTCTTTCACATCATCTACCATGTGATTCATTTAGCTGGAGATGCCAGGAATTGGACCTGGGGCCTTCTGCATGGAAAGCAGATTCTCTGCCCCATGCGACAGCATCTCCCCATGAAGAAAAGGAAGGAGGAGGAGAAGGAGGAGGAGATGGGATTTATACCTCACTCTTCAGTTGGAGTCTCAGAGAGGCTTACAATCTCCTTTCCCTCCCCACAACAGACATTCTTTGAGAGGTAGGTGGGGCTGAGAGAACTTTCTGAGAACTGCTCTTGAGAGAAACAGCTCTGAGAGAATCATGACTGATTCAAGATCACTCAGCAGGTGAATTTGGAGGAGTGGGGAATCAAACCCAGTTCTCCCAGATTAGATTCTGCCACTCTTAACCACTTCACCAAACTGAGGACTAGGGATAGGCACAAACTGCACTTTTTTTTGTTTTTTTGCAGTTCAACTCATGGTTTATGGCTGAACCAAGCATCAAACCATAAACCAATAGGCTGGTTTGCAAAGTGAACCGGTTTTTATTGGTTTGTGAGTAGTTTAAAATTTAAACTCCTGGTTTCTGCTCCCCACAAAAAGCAGCAGGGAACAGAAAGCAGGGGTTCAAATGGCTCTGAGCCATTTCATTCCCTGTCTTCTGCTGGCCATGGCTTTTTGCTGTGAGCAAAAAGCAGGGGATGAAATGCCTCAGCTGTTTCACCCCCGATGATGTAAGAAAACAAACAGAAACTAAAATGGGCATATCCGTACATCCTTACTCACAAGAGCACCAGCCGGTCCATCCTTCCCAATCCCATCCCCAACACTGCCTAACAATTTGTCCAGAGGAACCGCAGCTAGTCTGGATCATATGTGTCTCACAAAACACTCTCCCAGTCCTGAAGGAGACGAGCGGGGTATTATTTACCCCTCCCCTCCGAGGCCAGCGAAGCATCTAAAGGGAGAACACTGCTCCCTCTAACAGAGTGGAAGGAAAATGTCTCTTCCTCTTCATGCTCAGACTGCAGAATGCCCATGCCCTATACCACCTGGGCAGAACTAGCCCTGCATTTACTTCATATGGGTCACTGATCAGGGGTGTGCCCAAGAGCATCATGTTGACATCAACAGGCTCAGAGAAAACCAACACAAGTTACAACACAAATGAACACTTCAATACATTTGGATGAGGTTACTTAACTGGCACCCTGAATCTGATTTGTTTTAGTTGAAAGGTCTGGCTCCCAACCGATTCAATAGGATTTCATGCCTTCTGTAAATGAGTCAATGATTCTAGGTGAGTAAGCCTTTGAGATCTTCTACTTCACGCTCCCTTGATGATATAATTGTTTTGAACCCGGCTATTGTCCTTAGATCAATCTTTCTGCCCTTGGAATTGCCACAGGGCATTGCTGCATCACTCGCACACTGTTCTGTCATTTTGACGTACAGATCCCAGCATGAATGTGAACAGAGAATAGCTTCCATTCTTTACCACCTGACAGAACCATTTCCAGTGTAATGTAAGATACTAACAATATAGATGTCTCATTAACTGAAAGCTGCTCAGATCTCACACCGGCAGACTTCAAGAGTGGATTTGTGAGAGAATGTGCCAGGTAGCTAGTTCAAAGCTATGCTATGGCTTCTGTCCCAGGATAGGGTCTACCTGAAATGGAAGCATTGTGTGAGTCTCACTTTAACCTATAAGCCCAACTGTGTTGCTAGCTGATTGATCTCTTCACTTCTCTGGCCCACCAACCCTCTTCGGATGACATGACAGGAGCTCAACAACTGCCCTGTTTTTGCAGTGCCATCTTAAGCCGAGTTAAACACTTCTAAGCCCATTGATTCTGAGAGATATAAAAAGGCATAACTCTGCTTAGGACAGCACTAACACTGAGCCTTTGATATGCCGCTTTATGAGGCTGTAGGGGCCTCATTCAGTTTGGTGGGGTCATGTGAGTCATGTAGTCCTGAGGTAATCTCGAAGATAACTTTCCTTGCAGCTGTTTTAGAATGCTGACGGGTTTTAGATGTGTTTCTAAAAATCAGATCCTTTCAGAAACATCATCTTTCTATTTCCCCATGTTTTTTTCGCTTTCATATCAAGTATTAGTATTTCTGTTTTCCCTCTTTTGTTTATTAAATGTATGTATTAAGGGAAATGGATTCAAGCTATTTGTAGGCTGAGCTCAAAGCACTGCAGATTGGTGCTTTATATTTTAAATACAGTATATGGAAATTAGTTTATTTTATGAGAGAGCCTCATAACTTTTAGATGCCATAACTGTAACTTATTTGAATTTCTGAAACACATACTTCTCAAAACGCAATAAATTCAGCCTCCCTCAGAAACCCATTAGGAAATTTTCAGAGTTTATAAATATACACATCAAAACTAAGATATTTGAAACAGGCTAAAGCCAATGAAGTTATAAGTAAGGGGTGTAGTTTTGTAACTCTAATAACAATACCTTCCCTTAACAATGAAAGAAGGAGGCATGCCTTCAAAACAAGGTGAAATTTACTTTGACATGAAAAGCATGATGAAGAAGGCCAGCCAGGCAGATAACATGGAATATACACACCAAATTATTATTTATATTTTAGATGTTGATCTAATTATCTCAAGGGAGAATCAATGACTTTCTAAGCCTTTGAATGGAGGATTGATTAAGCAATGAGCCTGTGAGAATATCTATACTCCAAATAGATACATTTTTATTGCTGTTGGACCATCATGAATTTCCTCAAAGAATTATGGGAATTCTTATTTGACAAGAGAGCTGAGAATTCTTGGTTAGAGATTCCCTGTACCACTCTGTTTCCTCTCCCCAAGACCAACAGTTCCCAGTGTTCTCTGGGGGAAAGCAAGTGCTATTATACATTCCCAAATAATTTGCAGGTATTCTGTTTTTTTTTTCCAACATCAGGTCCACATTTAACTTTACAAAAGCCTTCTAAATTGGAATTTTGGGTTTTTCTCAGTTTAAAAATAAGGAATAGGGATGCCAGGTCTCCCTCAGCCATCAGTGGGAGGTGGAAGTGTAGGGCTGCCAGATCCAGTTGGGGAAACTCCTGGAGACTTGGGGATGGAGCCGGGGGGGGGGGCGGATAATGCCACAGAGTCCACCCCTCAAAGCATCCATTTTCTCCTGTAGTCTGGAAATGAACTGCAATTTTGGGGGGATCCCCAGGTCCCACCTGGAGGCTGGCATCCCTAAATGCTCATCTCGTTTTGTTTATTATTATCTTAAGGTCTGATAGGAAAGGAATCTGGTGTTTGCTACTTCTGAAAAACAGATAAAATTTATACCATAACTAAGGACTTTTCCTTTAGCTATTCAGTAAATGAAGCTCAGGATAAGCCTTTCATAGATGGTATCTTACCCTGGTGAGACTGAACCAGATATTTAATATTGATCGGATTTCTCAAAACCAACCACACTGTTGTAGGGCTTATGAATGATCTCCGCTCTCATTGCTATAGTCGTTAGGCCTGACCTATTCCTGGCCTTACTGAAGTTAATCTTATTGTATTAAGTGCAAATAGGCTTCTAACATTAATGATGTTATTAATGATAAATCTCAGAGTGTCTTACAATGTTCTTTCCCTTCCTTTCCACACAACAGACACCCCATGAGGTAGGTGAGACTGAGTGTATTCTGACAGAAACTGCTCTTGAGAGAGTAGCTCTTTCAAGAACTGGTACTGTCCCAAGGTCACTCAGCAAGTGCATGTGGGAGACTGAGAAATCAAACCTGCTTCCCCCAGATTAGAGTCCATGCCCTTAGCCACTGCACCAAACTGGCTCTCTCTAAGACTAAAACTTGGCTCTCTCTAAGGCTAAAACTAACAGCCAAATTCCAGAAATTCAATACAAGGTGGAGTCCTTAGCAATGTGAATGGTTGCCTTAGTAACCAAGAATGCCATGGTGGTAGTGGCCATAAGGAGGTAAGAGGGATACCATGGGCTGGAGCCAATGGAGGAGAGAACTGAGGGCCAGATTCAGTGGGAGAGCAGAGAGTCAGTAAACTGTGTGGAAATGGAGACAGGCAGTGTGATGTGATTTCGACTCCCCACAAATACACACAGAATGATAATTCAGAGTCCTGGGGAAATCATTTTTGCCAGGATTAAGCCTACCTGTGGCTTTTTTTCTGGGGGAACATAGAGGAACAGAGTTCTGGAACCTCTTCATGGAAACAAAATTCTCAAAAAAAATGTAAAGGTTCATGAGGACCACCCATATGTTTCTCCATTTCCCTCTTGAGAGTTCCATTACTTCTTTTTTTTTTAAAAAGAAAAAGCCCTGAGTTTACCATCAAGTCCTGTATCGGAGATATGAAGAACATTGTTTATGATTCAGTCTTTTGCATATTCCACCTCACAGGTATGGCCAAAGGAAGGGATTACAGGAAGATCCACCAGATCAGCAGGGAAGATAAAAGAGTTGGCTAAAGCAAATTAAGTTATACTTCCTGAACCTGCTGAAATCCATAATTGCTTCCAGGTTAGACTTGCACACTACTCTGGACAAGAAGATGGGGTTTGTCTTCTGTTCCCTATAATACGCTGCCTACTTTTGCTCTGTGTCTCAAAAGTTTCTCTCAAAATTTCTACAAATACGTAGTCTGAGCAGAAATCGCCAAATTGGTGTTGAATATCATTTTAAGTGATATTCTGACCGTAAATCCATAAAGGGAATTATGTAAAATAATAGAATTTAAAAAGCTACCCCCTTTCCTATGCATCCTATCAAAAGAATTTTAAAATACTCTTGGGGGCTGTTCAGACGCACAGTATAATCAGTTGTCGCTGCTGTTTCATACTGGATTTAAAGTGGCTGATCAGACAGCAATGTCTGCCTCCCAGTATTAACTCGTAGGAGCCTCCCCCCATCCTTCTCGGAACTGGATTATTTTGTTACCTGCTCCTTTGTGGTGCTTTCTTTAGTTCTCCAGTTTCACCTCGTAGTTTTCCCGTCTGGATAGTTCTCAACCAACGTCCAGATGTCTGAAGGTTGTCCCAGAGCAAAAGGAGCCTCAGACATCCGGTTTACAGTCGCCATTTTTTTTTACTACTTAGCGATATGCGCATAACTGCATAACCACATAATGTTTTAACCTATGTGCATGTGTGCATGTGCTCATAATGCGCGCGTGCACATGACACGCATGAAAGTGGAGAAAAAACTGCATGGTGCCGTCATGTGGATGGCAGAAGACGGTTTCACTGTGGAGTGATTCGAATTGCAGTATGGCAGTCTGATCGATACTATCTGGAACAAAGATATTCGGAACAGAACCGGGTCAATTTAACACGGACTCAATACGCTGTGTGAACAGGGCCTTGAAGTCTTAAGTGAAGCAGAAGTTGGCAGGGCTTTTTCTCTTGTGATCACATTCAGCACATCAATTAAACCAACACATCCATGTCAAAGGACTTCAATGAAATAATAGGACGTCTCCTGAGATTTGTACATCTGAGAATTTGAGCTACCTGGAAACCATTTCCTTGCATGCTCTGCAACAGTGTTATAAAGAATTACATAGGCTAGTAACAAAATCATTTACTGCCAGTTCTGAATCAGAAACCATTTTGAATGGAAACAGTGATGTCTACTGGGTGCTGTGAATTTTTTTTACAGTTTTTACAACTCACTTGAGAACACTGGATGAAATGTTGTGAAGTGTATTTTTTAAATTTATTTACCACAGATCCCTCTTTTACCTTACTTTGTCTTATGATTTAGACGTCCCCCCCCCTCCAGCCCTCCCTCTAGAGAGCCATACTGCAGTCCTACTAACTTCTGTGGAACTCGAATTAGAAGACTGGATGATAATTTAGGATTGGGAAAGTAGAATTAATGGAATTTTTAAGGTCTGGTGTGAAGGTAGTTGGAGTCATGTGCTGTCCAGATAGGCTACTACATCACATAGGACAGGAAACAATGGTTTTGGTTTATGATGGCACCAAAGACAGTGGGAAATGGAATAAGGAAATTCAGTCTGATCCTGGTGGGGAAATGTAGGTTGTTAGACAGAGGCAGGGCTTTTTTTTGTAGCAGGAACTCCTTTGCATTTTAGGCCACACACACCCCAATGTAGCCAATCCTCCCAGAGTTTACAGTAGACCCTGTACTAAGAGCCCTGTAAGCTCTTGGAGGATTTGCTACATCAGGGAGGTGTGGCCTAATATGCAAAGGAGTTCCTGCTACAAAAAAAGCCCTGAACAGGGGGTTAAAGATCAGATGTGGAAAGCTAGCATACTCAGAATTGGTGTTCCACATGCAGGGCCAGCTAGAAAGGCAGAGATGACAGGTCTCAATCTATGGACAAGAAAGTTGTACTAGGAAGAAGCCACTGGGAAATTCTGAGGGACAAACTGTACAAATTAGATAAACTTTGCCTGAATTGAAATGTAATGAGACAGCAGTTATTTAATAACGCAAAGACTGAAGAACACTTTTAAAACTAACTCACAGGGAAGAATTCCAAGAGGAACAGAGGAATCTCTGGTTCACAACAGCTCACCCATAAGGGACACTGTGGTGAAGGTAATCTTTGTGGAAACAGGCTAGAACTCCACAGAAAAAAATAGGGTGGTAAATGATGGCCTTGAAGAGGGAAGCAAGGTACAGGTGTCTGTATGCAATACTGTATGCAGTGCAATGCTAGAACCTCCAAGCCAAGACAGAGGAGTTGGAATGTTTCATGCTAATTGACAACACGAATATATAATGGTGTGAAATGGGGGAACTCAGTGAGGTACATTTAAGTTTGGATCTCAACATGATAGAGATGGTTGTGTTGGAGTGATGTTGCTCTCCATACCAAAGAGAGCAGAGTCAACCAAGATAGACAACTTAAGGGATAAACTGCTCTGCAGAATCACCGTGGATGGTGATACCAGGTCTGAAAGGTAACTTGGAAGTGGGGATGTACTATCACTCTCCTGTCCAAAACCATTAGGATAAGGATGAGATGGTGATGATAATAAGGGAAGCAACTAGTGCAGAAAGTCTTGTGATAATGGATGACTTCAGATTTGACAAATGCTAAAGATTTTGTGGATTTCAGTTTAGAGAACAGATAACTAAGGGGATGTAGTGGAGGTTTATGAAAGTATGCAAGGCATGGAGAATGTGAACAGGACAGAGAAGTCTATCTCTGGTTCTTCTATAAGAGGGATTATGTGCACTTAAAGAAGACAATAGGCAATGGATTCAGTATGGATGAACAGAAAAATACCTTCACTCAACAAGTAATTAAACTGTGGGATCTTAGCGTAGTGATGGCCACTAGCATTGACAGTGATAAGAGGGAATTGAGGACTTTTTAATGTTCAAAACTATCTCTTGTCTGGTGTGCATATTTACATTATGTCACAGAACTGAGTACAACCCCTCACATTTTGTAAATATTTAAGTATATCTTTTCATGTGACAACACTGAAGAAATGACACTTGGCTACAATGTAAAGTAGTGAGTCTACATCTTGTATAACAGTGTAAATGTGCTGTCCACTCAAAATTATGCAACTCACAGCCATTAATGTCTAAACTGCTGGCAACAAAAATGAGTACACCCCTAAGTGATAATGTTGAAATGGGGCCCAAGTAGCCGTTTTCCCTCCCTGGTGTCATGTGACTCGTTAGTGGTACAAGGTGTCAGGTGTGAAGGGGGAGCAGGTTATTGCTCTCAATCCCTCATACTGGTCACTGGAAGTTCTACATGGCACCTCATGGCAATGAACTCTCTGAGGATCTGAAAAAACGAATTGTTGCTCTACATAAAGATGGCCTAGGCTATAAGAAGATTGCCAAGACCCTGAAACTGAGCTGCAGCATGGTGGCCAAGACCATATAGTGGTTTAACAGGACAGGTTCTACTCAGAACAGGCCTCACCATGGTTGACCAAAGAAGTTGAGTGCCCGTGCTCAGCGTCATATCCAGAGGTAGGCTTTGGAAAATAGACATATGAGTGCTGCCAGCATTGTTACAGAGTTTGAGGGGGTGGGGATCAGCCTGTCAGTGCTCAGACCATATGCCACATGCTGCATCAAATTGGTCTGCAGGGCCATCATCCCAGAAGGAAGCCTCTTCTAAAGATGATGCACAAGAAAGCCCACAAACGGTTTGCTGCAGACAAGCAGACTAAGGACATGGATTCTGGAACCATGTCCTGTGGTCTGATGAGACCAAGATAAACTTATTTGGTTCAGATGGTGTCAAGCATGTGTGGCGGCAACCAGGTGAGGAGTACAAAGACAAGTGTGTCTTGTCTACAGTCAAGCATGGTGGTGGGAATGTCATGGTCTGGGGCTGCATGAGTGCTGCCGGCACTGGGGAGCTACAGTTCATTGAGGGAATCATGAATGCCAACATGTACTGTGACATACTGAAGCAGAGCATGATCCCCTCCCTTCGGAGACTGGGCTGCAGGGCAGTATTCCAACATGATAACGACCTCAAATACACCTCCAAAACGACCACTGCCTTGCTAAAGAAGCTGAGGGTAAAGGTGATGGACTGGCCAGACCTAAACCCTATTGAGCATCTGTGGGGCATCCTGAAACAGAAGGTGGAGGTGCGCAAGGTCTCTAACATCCACCAGCTACGTGACGTCATCATGGAGGAGTGGAAGAGGTCTCCAGTGGCAACCTGTGAAGCTCTGGTGAACTCTATGCCCAAGAGGGCTAAAGCAGTGCAGTAATGGTGGCCACACAAAATATTGACACTTTGGGCCCCATTTCACTTAGGGGTGTACTCACTTTTGTTGCCAGCAATTTAGACATTAATGGCTGTGTGTTGCACAGTTTTGAGGGGACAGCACATTTACACTGTTATACAAGCTGTAGACTCACTACTTTACATTGCCAAATGTCATTTCTTCAGTGTTGTCACATGAAAAGATATACTTAAATATTTACAAAATGTGAGGGGGTGTAACTTCTGTGACATACTGTATGTATAATCATATTGTCGTTTCTCAACAACATTGAATCCAGCCTGGATTCTTCAGCTGGTTCAGAATCCAGTGGCCTTCTTCTTAGGAAGGGGTCCTAATCAGCAAGAATTATCATGTAGAGATTAGATCTTATTATTATCAATATGTCTAATTCTCAACCCAGCCAAATCTAAGAATGCTTAAATCTGGAGACTAGAGCCCTGAACAGACAAGAGAGATCTTTAAAAAATGACCCAGGTTTGCAGAAAAAAGTATCAAATTTTTAAAAATGGGGTTTTAAAAAAACCCAAAACAAGAAAAGGAACACCTGTAGCTTTAAGAAATGGACATCCTCCATGGTTGTTGTTGCTAGGTAGCCACCACAGTTTTCCCAGCATTCTAGGCTTGGCTTCTGTCAGTAAAAGGCAGGAGGAGAGAGCAGACCGCTTTCCAGGGTTCTGGAGGCCTTTAAAAAAGGACTCACTGTGGCCAGGCCCAGCAGCAACCTCTGGGCAACTTGCTACCACACAATTTGCATGACTTAAGCAGGCCCAGTTCAACCGCAGCTCCACCATGAAAACTAGTATGGTGCAGTGGTTAGAGTTTCTGAAAGAATATGGGAAACCTTGTTTCAAATCCCCACTTTGTCAAGGTGTTCATTGGGTGATCTTGGGCCAATCACTGTTCCTTAGTGTCCAGAGTCGGGGCTGCTGCCCCTCCTTCTGGACCTCCCGGCCGGGAGTATGGGTCCAACAATGTGCCCGGGCAAGGAAGATGCCGCCGACACCAGCTGTCCCGCCAAGACTTCAAGTGCCTCGGCCCCACCCTGTGGGTCCCTTGCGAATAGCCCCACTGCGGCCGCTGCAAGAGGAAACACCTGCGCTCTGTTGGGATTGGTTGGGGTCAAGGGTGGGGTAATGGGGTTGGGGGTTTAGTTGAGGGTTTCTCTGCCTGCCAGGGAACACGAGCCTGAGGCTTACCATGAGGCTGTTACCCAGATAGAGGGAAAGGAAACAGAAGTAAGACCCGGGAGGAGGTGGAAAAGGACAACGGGTGCAGTGAACCCCCTTTCCAATCTCCATTCTGAGGCAGCGCAAGACCTGTTGACGGATCCCCCACCCTGGAGCCGGCACCCTTGCCTCCAACCGACACAGACCCCCACACACCAGACATTCAGCACAAACTATTTCATTTTTTTAAAAGGTAGTATCCTGTGCAAGCACCAGTCATTTTCAACTCTGGGGTGACATTGCTTTCACAACGTTTTCACGGCAGACTTTTTACAGGGTAGTTTGCCATAGCCTTCCCCAGTCATCTACACTTTCTCCCCAGCAAGCTGGGTACTCATTTTACTGACCTCAGAAGGATGGAAGGCTGAGTCAACCTTGAGTCGGCTACCTGAACCCAGCTTCTGCCAGGATCGAACTCAGGTCATGAGCAGAGAGCTCAGACTGCAGTACCACAGCTTTACCACCCTGTGCCACGGGGCTCTTTTGTCTATTTCATAAACTAAGAAAAATGGAGGCGAGGAGAATGATGTGAGCTGTTTTGTTGGTCTTAAAGGTGCCATTGAACTCTAATTGCCATTGTTCTGTTGCTTCAGACCAACACAGCTACCCACATGGAGGGATCTGGTAAGTCAGTGGACTATATATCAGAATAAAATCTTGTTCCTTTGGTACTCAGGATAAAGCTCCAACTAGATACTATTTCTCAGATGAAGTCTGTTTTTTGTGAATTCTTTACATCCCAAAGAAACGGAAAGCATAGCACATGACAAAACAATGTTTTGCAATAACATAGGATAATTTTAGCAAGCCAGTCTTCACATAAAATGATAGATGGTCCACAGCTTGCTATCTGGATGCTGGATCCAGGCGGGCAGCCATATTGGTCTAAAGCCATAGAACAAAGCTGGAGTTCAGTAGCACCTTGAAGACCAACAAAGTTTTATTGAGAATTTAGCACATGGAAGCTGACATTCTCAATAAAACTTTGTTGGTTTTGAAGGGTCTACTGGACTCCAACTTTGTTCTCTCTGGGTGCCAGTCAGGGTCACTAGTTACCAATAACAGCTCCAAACCATCATAACTAAGATGGATGAGAAAGAGGCCAGTCCTGGAGGCAGAAGTGATGGGGAGGGTGGGGAATTATTATATATTGTTTCTTTAACTTAAATAAGCAAGAGATGGCAGGGGAAATTTCCCAGCTTTGATACGATGTCTCCTTTCAAATTGCAGAGCAAATCTCTGATTCCCCCAGCATGGTGGCTTAGTTATCCAAGGACGGCTATTAAGCGCCTGCTGTGATCACAGACTTCACAATGCCCTTCACTGCCCAGGGCTCATTAATTTGCCAAACCTGTCAGCACATTTCTACTCATTCTTTAATTGATCGGTATTGCGGAGTTCTAATTGAGATTGTAAAATGAAACTGGGAGTGGAAAAAAAAAGAGAGAGTCTCTGATGTGCTTGGCTGCTGAGACTCCTGTGGATAACCACAAAGATCAGAGCTATCCATCTTGCAAATGTTATGAGTAAAATTTAACAAGTAACCATTAAAAACCTTTCATGCCGGATGACGGACAATTCCGTGCCGCGTTCCAGTTCAAGAATCTGAGAATCAGGACACGGCAAAATGTACCCAGCAAAGAAAAACAATGCTAACGTTATTGGGGTTTTTTAATGAAACAACTTCCCCCTTAGGGTTGCCAACCTCCATGTAGCACCTGGAGATATCCTACTTTTGCAATTGTTCTCCAGACAACCGAGACCAGTTCCCCTGGAGAAAACGGCTGCTGTGGAGGGTGGAATCTATGGCATTGTACCCTGCACAGGTCCCTCCTTTCTCCAAGCCCTGCTTTCTCCAGGTTTCACCACCCAAATCTCCAGGTATTTCCCAACCCAGAGCTGGCAACCATGCCCGCCTTGCCAATTCATTCTCAGTGTCTTATTCTTAGAAAAACATTGCCTGTTTTGTATTTAAGAATGGATGCATTAATAATACTAAACATTGATTTTTTAAATGCTGCAGGGGAAAAGGAAGAATTTTACGGCAATGGAATATAACATTTTATGACTTGTTGTGCTGATCAAATACATGCTGAGCCAATGCACTGTAGTGATTTGTGGCCCAAATTCAGGTCTAGAAAGCAGGTCTGGGTTCCCAACCCATCATGCACTTCATTGGGCAGCCTGGCAAATCAGCCTGCCTCAGACTGATCCATTCCACGAGGGTGTTGTGAGTGTGAAATGGGTAAAACCAGGGCTTTTTTTTAGAAAAAGCCCAGCAGGAACTCATTTGCATATTAGGCTAGACCCCTTGACACTACCGTTGTTTCACACAGGGCTTTTTTGTAGAAAAAGCCCAGGAGGAACTCATTTGCATCTTAAGCCATACCCCTGGTGCCAAGCCAGTCGGAACTGCATTCCTGTGCACTCCTGCTCAACCCCCCCCCCCCCCACCCTGCATAAAACTATATGTATGCAACCAGGAGCTCTTGGGTGGAAGAATGGGATAAATGCATGATTACAAAGTCATTTTCAAAAGTGATGAGAGAATATTCCCTACATTGGTTTTTTGTTGTTGTTGTTATTCAAATATTTGCTTACATTTTTGCAACTGTTGCTCAATGTTTTCTGCAGTTGGCTTTGTAGATTCATCAGTATGCATCTTGTACAGTTTTTACATACAATTTATATGACAGTCGTACGTAATGTATACTGCATATTTATTGGTGTACTAACAACACTGGGAAATGAGGAAATTTAACCAGTAATCATCTTGTATGAGAAAACAAAAGGGAAGAATGAACATAAAGAACCTGAGGTTCTATTCACATGAAGGAAAACAAAATCAGCGTGGTTATTAAAATGGAGGAATGGCTGAGATGAGTGACTGAAATCAACCCTAATTTTCACATTTGGGGGATTTTTTTTTGTAAGGGAGATATATGGTAATCATTTTGATGAATAGTTCTGTCCTCTTCCTATTGATGTACATAAATATGAGATCAATAAAAACACTTTTGCCTTTTTAGACAATGTATTTGATGTAGGGGATAGCCAAGCATAACATGCAAAGCATGTAAAAGAACCCCCGTCTCTAAAAATGTTAGAAAGCAGGCAGGGTGGGGTGAAGGTTAGACCAAGGAAGGGATGTGGGCTTAATCCGTTTCCCATTCTCTGTTTTTCTGTTCTACATTTCCCCATCAGCAGCTTTCCCCTAGTTGAGTTTAAAACACATTTACTGTGTTTGGCCACATGAAAGGAAGAAAGAGAGAGAGAGAGAGACAGGGAGGAAGGGAGAAAGAAAGAAAGAAAGAAAGAAAGAAAGAAAGAAAGAAAGAAAGAAAGAAAGAAAGAAAGAAAGAAAGAAAGAAAGAAAGAAAGAAAGAAAGAAAGAAAGTCAGTGTGCTGATGGAAATTCTAATGAGGGTATTTCTGTCAGATACAGTTGACAAAAAACACTCAGATGCAATAGTGAGGAAGAATTATATGGAGACAGCCTGATGTTTTGAGGACAAATTCCATCTTTAAAATGTGTACCAGGATATATTTATTTATTTTTATATCTCAACAGTCTGAGATTAGTATTGGATCCAGTTTTTATTGAATGAGTCATTGCTTAGTTTCAGTTTCCAAAGGAAGGGGAGAGTTTGCTCCATAAATAACCGCAGGTAGACATTGCCAAGCTAGGATTCCCAGCCCTGTGATGGCAAAGTGTGGGAGCTACGGCAGGACAGAGCCTGGAGAGGAGTGTTGCTGATGCTGTAACTTCATTTCTGAGAGAACATCCAGAAATGACTTCACAGCCCCTTCCTCTATGCCATTCTAGGAATTTCCCTAATCTGTATGGTAAAGATCATAGAGATTAAGGGAAATTCATAGACCATTGTGGATGGTCACCTTGAGTGATGTCACAGCATCTGCAGCATTGTTTCTGCCACATTTTTCACTCCTGCTGCTTGACAGAGCAAGCATGGGCCATGGAGTGTGGGGGCAGGAGCCTGCCTGCCATGGGACCCAGAGGCATAAGACAGGTTGTGTCAATGACCCCATGGAGGGTGCATGGCTCTTATGCATGGATCAGCACCAACATTCAGGGCTTTTTTTGTAGCAGGAACTCCTTTGCATATTAGCAGAGTGGCCCTAGACTGTCTGGCACCCTAGGCAAGGCTAATGTCTGGCACCCCCCCCCCCGATAACATCACTGAGTCACATGGGGGTGCCCAATTCATCATCCAAGAAGGTTGCCTAGCTTGCCTAGTGGCAGGGCCGGCCCTGCATATTAGGCCACACCCCCTGCTGTAGCCAATCCTCCAAGAGCTTACAGGGCTGTTAGTACAGGGCCTATTGTAAGCTCCAGAAGGACTGGCTACAACAGGGCTGTGTGACCTAATATGCGCAGGCGCTCCTGCTACCAAAAAAGCCCTGCCAACATTGATGGCTTTTTGTGAGTCCTGTAATGCTGTTCTTGTTTAGCAGGCCTCCCCCTGATGGGCAGGTTTTAACTGTAAAAAAAAGGTAAAAGTAGTCCCCTTTGCAAGCACCAGTCGTTTTCGACTCTGGGTTGACATTGCTTTCACATTTTCACGGCAGACTTTTTACGGGGTGGTTTGCCATTGCCTTCTCTAGTCTTTTACACTTTCCCCCCAGCAAGCTGGGTACTCATTTTACCAACCTTGGAAGGATGGAAGGCTGAGTCAACCTGGAGCCGGCTACCTGAACCAGCTTCCGCTGGGATCGAACTCAGGTCATGAGCAGAGGGCTCCGACTGCAGTACTGCAGCTTTACCACTCTGCGCCACGGGGCTTTAACTGACCCTGCAGTAAACGACTTATTTTTCTGATAGGCAATCAATTTGGTGTTGCTCACTGTGAACTTTGACTGTTGCATATTGTAATTTTATATAGTTTGAAGTGTGTGGCTTAAGCCGCGGTTATTTGTCTAAGTAACCTTGGGAAAGAAAATAGGAAAGGAAATATACAACTCACGGAAACCAGCAAACAGATTTCCTAGCTCCCGACCGCTTTCCATCCTAGCATCGTGGATGTTCTTCCGTCATAACTCCTGTCCTACAAAACCTTCCTGCCCTTGAAGGATCGAATTTCAAATTGATGCATTCTCTTGCAAGTCTGCTGATGAACAGGGTGGAGGAAAGAGAGTGCAGGGAGAGTAAATCTAAGGAGAATGGTCCCAATGTGACTTCGGAATATGTGAAATCCTCCTGTGGCTCTAAAAAAGAGCATAAAAAGAACCATCCATCAAAGACAAGAGAGCACTGAGTGAGCCGTGTGGAAGGAAGAGGCACCGTGCAGCGATTCTGGAAGGCGAGTCAAGACGCAGCGTATGAACTGAATGACATACAGAACGGATGAAAGCTATGAAAATGTCAGATGCTAGCTTATTGTGTGCTGCTTTGAACATTCTTCAGGTTAGCTAAATCCATAACACACATGGAAATATGTAACCTCAACTGTTTCTTCCTTTACTCCTTTTGCTGTGGTGCTACATTTGCCATACAAAGGGTGCGGTCACACCTACCATTAAAAGCATGTGTGTAGCGCTCAAATCTGAACTGCTGAATATTGATTCGATGCAGGGCAGTTCAGACGAGCATCCAAGAATGTGATTCATTCTGTTGTGCGCGATCAGACATCCAATACTATCACGCTCCTTTCTTGGAGCATGCGTAATCAGATGGTGATTTCTGGGAGGGGAGGGGGTCCATTGAACATGCGCCCAACTGTTTGGAGGTGGGAAATCAAAACTTTCTTCAGAGGCAGGGGGGAAGGGCGAAAGTTTCCAGAATTAACTTTGCTGATCCAAACCACGGAACTGCCAGGAATTATTTTCCTAGAAATTGGCAGGGACAATGATATCTTGAAATCCTCCACATTGAAAAAAAAGAATTTTTTCCTGTTCTGAATAGTGGGATAACGTTCCCGCCCCCACCTTCGATCCTGTGTTGATTGGAGAAGCAGAAGCATCACCTCAGATACCCGGATGATCTGGCAATGCGCATGTCTGCTGGGGCTTTTTTTTTTTTAAAGGTGAGAGACAGTATCGCGCGTGAGCTGTCCGAACAATAAAAAGCCGATCTTGTGCCGCTGTTTTGAAAAAGGGCCGGACTTTATGTGCTGTCAAATTAACGCGGCATTGATCCGCAGCAAGTCGGAATGACCCCGGATGACGCTCGATTGCCAGATGTGCATGTCTGAACGAACACATTTAATCCATCAGCCAGATGGAGCTGTGTCGTCACTAATAGTACGTGTGACCGCACCCAAAGATGTCCTTTCGGTTCTCTAGAGCTGCTTAGTTCCCTGAGCACCATGGGATACAACACCTGCTGCACAATATCTGACCAATATCAGAATAGGTAGCTGCTGTTTCTACCTGCAGCTATCCAGAGAGCTTACAAAAGAATAATTAAAGCGAAAGTCTCCTCCTCCTTCTCTCTCATACGCTCTCATTTTCATCCCACCATTCCTCTGAAAACCTGAGGACAGGATGCACGATTCTTTCCTCCTCCACTATATCCCCACAACAACACTGGCATTTCCTACACTAGTATTTAATCTTCTCTTAGTGCACATTTCAAAGTGACCTTCTACAGTAACTAGTGCCTTCAGTTGTGTCTTGCCTCACGGTTTCTTGTAGCTTCTACATTCATTTTGTGCAACTACAACTCACACTGATTTCAGCTTCCTTTCTCCCCACAGTTTCCAAAACTCCCTTTGGGGCGGATCTTTTGCAAGCTCCGTGTTTGATTTGGTTCTTTTTTTAAGAAGTAGAATGTCTCTGGCAGATCTCTGAGGCCCTCCCATTGCCCTCCCCTGTAATGTCCTCTCTCTCTTTAGGCTTATGCTCCCTCCCCATTCTGGTTTTGTTCCCTCCTTCTCCAAAGACTAAAGAGAATGATGTGCCCAGACAGGCAAATTTTAAAATAGTCTGAGAGAGCATAAGAGTGAATCAGTAAATACAAAAGACTAGAGGGTTTTCCCTTCCCTCCCCTTTCTTTTTGCAAAATCATGGAGGGGGGAGCTGAAAGATGCTTTCAGGGCATCAGAGTGAGAATTCCTGCTTTGGTTTCTCTTAAAAGTACACTGTTCTATTCTCTCTTCTCGTGCCCTATCAGAGGAAAAAGCCATCAACATTCAACCAGGATCCTCTTCAGCTCTCCCCTCCCTCATTAATAGCTTTATTGATAGTTTTTTAAAAGGGGGGGGGGTTCCCTCTGGCTTCTCTTTCTGTGGTCTTGACTTTCCACTTGCTGCCATGGCAGCAGGAACTTTTCATCCGGAGAAGCAAGTTGCAGATCCCGCACCATGGAGTGGAAATACTGAAAGCATAATCCACAGAGAGTGATCCAAATCAAAGGCGTAACGACTTCTCTGCTGAGATACTGCGGAGTAAAAATAGAATATAGAAAGGCCCACTCTGAGATAGATTAGGTTGAGAGATTGACTGGCCCTAGGTGACCCACCCACTGAATTTCATTGCTAAGTGAGGATTTGTACCCAAACCTACCGACCTGACAATGCAGCACAATGGAATAAGAACATAAGAACATAAGAGAAGCCATGTTGGATCAGGCCAGTGGCCCATCCAGTCCAACACTCTGTATCACACAGTGGCAAATATATGCATGTGTGTATATACACACACACACACACACACACACACACATATACATACACACATATATATACACATACATATATATATACTGTGGCTAATAGCCACTGATGGACCTCTGCTCCATATTTTTATCCAATCCCCTCTTGAAGCTGGCTATGCTTGTAGCTGCCACCATCTCCTATGGCAGTAAATTCCATATCTTAATCACCCTTTGGGTGAAGAAGTACTTCCTTTTGTCCATTCTAACCTGACTGCTCAGCAATTTCATTGAATGCCCACGAGTTCTTGCATTGTGAGAAAGAGAGAAAAGTACTTCTTTCTCTACTTTCTCCATCCCATGCATAACCTTGTAAACCTCTATCATGTCACCCCGCAGTCGACGTTTCTCTAAGCTAAAGAGCCCCAAGCGTTTCAACATTCATGATCAACAGTGGCAAAAGCCCCTCACAAATACTTCAGGGAGGCACTTCTCCATCCACCTCTCCTGTCACCAGTGTTCGAAGCGGTACACATCACATTTCTGTTGCTTGTCCCCAGTATCCAGCACTCCAAAATACTAGCATGGAAGTTCTATGAAAGAGGCAATCACTTCAAGGCAAATTCCAAATTCCCTGAGTCTTGGTCCCATAACCCCTGTCTGTAATTCTCAGACACTTCCTTTGTTAAGCTTCACTGCAAACCAATTTCCCCCCTTCAGATACTATTCAGCTGCTGGATAGGCCCTCTTAAATAAACTGCCCTTTTATTGCGTCTGGAATGATAACAATGTGGGGGCTTCTCTTACCTATTCAAGAAAGGTCCTGGTGGGCAGGCGTGTTGGTCTGAAGCAGTAGAACCAAGTTTGAATTCGGTGGCACTTTTATGAGCTTCAGTGTTTTCAGGAAAGACAGGGTAGGAGCCACCACAGAAAAAAACCAAAGTAACCTCTAGCTTAGACACAGGCTGGCTAATCAGTCGCTGTAAGTAATCTTTGATCAGTAGTGTGGGGTTTCTGCCTTGGGAATGGAGGGTCCCAGGCCATGAAATATGTGAGTCCTAGGCCAGGTAAAGGGAGCCCCATGGTGCAGGGTGGTAAGCTGCAGTACTGCAGTCCAAGCTCTCTGCTCACAACCTGAGTTCGATCCCCGGTGGAAGCTGGGTTTTCAGGTAGCCGGCTCCAGGTTGACTCAGCCTTCCATCCTTCTGAGGTTAGTAAAATGAGTACCCAGCTTGCTGGGGGGAAAGTGTAGATGACTGGGGAAGGCAATGGCAAACCACCCCGTAAAAAAGTCTGCTGTGAAAATGTCCTGATGTAACATTACCCCATGGGTCGATAATGACTCCGTGCTTGCACAGGCGTCTACTTTTATCTTTTTAGGGCAGGTAAGTAATTTAATTTAATGTAAAAATATTTGTGTTGTGTTTTTCTCCCCATCAAAGTAGCCTAAGCCTGTAAAAGAAGAGAGAGAATATTTAACAGAAATTGTTATCCTGTGATTGTGGAACGACAAAAGAAAGGAACAGGGATACCAATCTTGGGACCTGGGGATCCCCCAGAATTACACCTCCTCTTCAGACTACAGAGATCAGTTCCCCTGGAGAAAATGGAGGCTTTGGAGGTGGACTCTCTGGCATTGTACCCCACTGGGGTCCCTGGCTTCCCCAGGCTCCATCTTCAAATTTCCAGGAGTTTCCAATCCTGGATCTGGCAACTCTGCCCCCCACCTCCTGACACAGGTGGCCAGGGTAAACCAGGCAACCCTAGCCAAAATGCAATCTATAAGCAGGCCTTTTTTGTAGCAGGAGCTCATTTGCATATTAGGCCACACCTCCTGATGTAGCCAATCCTCCAAGAGCTTACAGTGGGCCTTGTAAGAAGAACCCTGGCTATAAGCTCTTGGAGGAATGGCTACATCAGGGGTGTATGACCTAATATGCAAAGGAGTTCCTCCAACAATAAAACCTCTGCCTGTAAACATAACAGATGGTATAGATTGGGGTCCCCAGCATGGTGCCCATGGCTGCCAGGACACTTGCCAACACTCTTCCTGGCACCTAACCAGTGTTTTTAGAAAGTGGATGAGGCCAGGCCAGGCTCTTGTGTTAGAGACTGAGACAATCCAGTATTTTGCTTAAAACTGTCAGTCTCCAGGGGAGACCCAAGAACCTTAACAAGAGATTCTCAAGGATCAGGGCGTTGAGAAGGTAGGTTGTGGTGGGTCACTGTGTGTTTCTGGCAGTCCAGTTTAGTGCCTGATGCTTGCTGGGACTTTTCAAAGCACACTGCCTTAGGTAGACCTTGATTTGACCCACTAAAGCTCATCTTCCATTCTTAAGTAAGAACGCTCCACTAGGATCATTTAACGCAGATAAGCCATGCGTTAAACATTAAGAGAGACTGAGTTCTTTACACACTCTTCTTTATATAACATGCTCATGGGGATTCTAGTAACACTCCCCCCCCCCACAAAAAAAATAGGCCACTCAAAACCAGAGTCAGCATTCCATTGCTCCAGGGGGGTCAGGCTCCAATGAAGGTTCACCCCACCCTTGGTATTTCACCTCAAAAGAATCCCAGTTACTAGTCAGATCTCATACTCAGGGATAGAAATGTACAAATCAGTACAACTTATGCAAAAGTGCTGATTCTGAATGCATTTGCATACTGCATTGTGAGCCTGTGATACTTGATGTTTGTAGAACATGGACCTTTTTTTTAAGGAAGAAACAGGGTTGTAAAAAAAGAAGATACCAAAATACAAAAGGCAGAAAAAGTTCATGGAAGAAGAAGAAGATATTGGATTTATATCCCACCCTCCAATCCGAAGAGTCTCAGAGCGGCTCACAATCTCCTTTACCTTCCTCCCCCACAACAGACACCCTGTGAGGTGGGTGGGGCTAAGAGAGCTCTTACAGCAGCTGCCCTTTCAAGGACAACCTCTGCCAGGGCTATGGCTAACCCAAGGCCATTCCAGCAGGTGCAAGTGGAGGAGTGGGGAATCAAACCCGGTTCTCCCAGATAAGAGTCCACACACTTAACCACTACACCAAACTGGCTCTCACTGGAGAAGACAGTGTCCATGATGGGAATGGTGGGGGCGGGGTGGGGGGAGAGCAGACGCCTTTTTATATTGCAAAAGTTCTGCCTTGAATGCTGCAGGCTTTGCACTCATTCTTTTACGCAGCTTCGAGGAGCTATCTGCTGTCATGAGGACAGGCAGTCTGTGGTACTGTCTTCCCGCTTCCTTCCTCTCTGCAAGTAGGATCCAGAAGATAGTGAGTGAGAGCTCCACAGCAGGGTTGCCAGTTCTGGCAAGTGTCTTGCAGGACAGGCTCACCAACTTCTAGGTGATGACTGTAGATCTTCCACTATTAGATCTGGTCTCCAGATGACAGAGATCAGTTCCCTGGAGACACTGACCACTTTGGGAGGTGGCCTATATGGCGTTATATCCCCCTGAAGTTCCTTCCTTCCCCAAACCTCGCCCTCTTTAGACTCCACCCCCCAAATTTCGAAGTATTTCCCAGCCTGGAGCTGGCAAACCTATTGCATGAGCCTAATGCAATTAGAGGCTAGCTTTAGAAGACCTTTCTGCTCAAAAGTAAGAGAAAAAGGAGCTGGTGCTCAGGAGCTGCTGAGAAAGGAAGGAAAGCAAGAGGGAAATACTGATCACCTTCATGGAGACTGGCAGATCCAGTGATTTGCTTTCACAGGATATGTGGATTGGTTGGGTTCAGTGTTTCCTCTAAGCTGAGTTAGCATGAGCTAGCTCACAGATTTTTAGCCTCCAGCTCACACATTTTTGTCTTTGCTCAGGAAAAATAACCCCAGAGCACAATATTTATGCAGTAGCTCACAAAGTAGAATTTTTGCTCACAAGACTCTAGAGCTTAGAGGGAACATTGGTTGAGACCTAGAAAAAAGCTTTTTTTCTGGGGGTCATGGGGTTCTTGACAGCCCTGCCCAAGGGGAAACTGCAGCTTGGTCCAAGATGAAGCAAAGAAACAACACAGAGACCTATCCAAATCTGCGGGAAAGGGCTGCCAGACCCCTTATATACACATATATACACACACACACACATACATATATGTGTGATACAGAGTATGACTGGATGGGCCATTAGCCTGATCCAACATGGCTTCTCTTATGTTCTTATGAAAATGAAAAAAAAATTCCTAGAATAGTCCTCTCCCCTTCTATATGACCTATCGGTGCTGACAGAAACATCATAGTTTCCAAATATTTTACTGGCTGGAGCCAGTTTGGGATGATACCTAAAGAGCAATACATACGTAAGTGGTGTCAATTACAACCAGCTTTCTTGGCAAGTGAGAAGCAGAAGTGTTTTGCCATTGCCTTCCTCTGTGGAGTCTTCCTTGAAGGTCTCCCAGTTAAGTACTAAGCAGTGTTCCCTCTAAGCTGAGTTAGCGTGAGCTAGCTCACAGATTTTTAGCCTCCAGCTGATACATTTTTGTCTTAGCCCAGGAAGGATGACCCTAGAGCACACTAATTTATGCAGTAGCTCATAACTTTAATGCCAGTAGCTCACAAAGTAGAATTTTTGCTCACAAGACTTTGCAGCTTAGAGGGAACATTGGTACCAACCCACCTAAGCTTCTGAGATCTGACAACATTGGGCTATTCCATGTCATCTTCAAGGGTTGCTAGGTCCTTCCTGGCAACTGGTGGGGGATGGGGGGATTTACCAAGAGCATTTGGAGGGGTCCTGGTTACATTGCTGGTGACACAACAACATCAGTTCCGGCGTGCACGGAAGTGAGGTCATCATGTCAGTGTTGCAGTGACAGTCTGGTATTTGACCAAAAACTCTATGGTAGAAGCACAGGCAGAGCATTACTGTGACATTGCTGACATAATGGAGTCACTTCTGGTACACGCCAGAACTGATGTTATTGTGTCGCATCACTGGCAGTGTAGCCTAGGCCTCCCTCCTGCTCCCAGTAAGTACTCCACTGGTCAGCTGATCAGTGGCAGGGGCAGAGCCTGGAAGTGGGGGATCCCCACCTCTAGCAGGGGGGCTGTCAGACTCTACAGGCTTCCCTCCCATGCAACATTATAGTCTAATATTATCTTTGCTCTCTTAATAGTACAAGAGTAATCCAGGCTCTGAGATGCTATGACAGCAGACCATTTACTCACATGATGTCAACAGCCTCAACGGAGTTTTATGCTGATTTCTCTCCTACGAAGCTGAGACGGTTGTTCAGAATGAACCCACAACACACCATTTTCCCGTGGCATCCCCCTCCCCCCAAGTTAATATAATTTATCTCATACGGCAAAGGAGATCATCTAAAATGTATGATCATTTTAAGCTCAGCAGATGAGAAAAATGATTTTCTGCATGGGGGAGTAATGACTCTGTTTCCAGCCCCCACTTGCTATAAACGCAAATGAAATTAAAATTCCACCTTCACGACTAATGAAGCCATCAAGAACGGTAACCTTGCACATAGGAAGAAAAATAAAGGGGGGGGGGCGTTATGCAAATGCATCATTGAGGATTTTAATAGATGAGAGACACTCATTTTCAGGGTATGTAATTAAAATGTACTGCACATAATTAAAATTAATATAATTAAAACAGTCGCGGCAACACAGTTTAATTATGTCACTCAAACGGTGCCTCTAGACACACCAGATTCTTTACTTCAGTAATATAGAGAAGATTTTTAAAAATAAAATATTCCCTTGGTTGAAGAAACAGATGGAATCCGAAAGGAGGGAACAACACAATATGCATTTAAAAGGAAAAACCTAGCGGTTTTCCTCCTTAATTTGAAACTTTAGACAACTTTTAACAACATCTGGGCTTACTTTCATATGTTTGCTGGAAATAATAGTCGAGGAAACTTTCTTCATCGTTGCCTAATTATTCACCATTATCAAAGCACACATTATCAGGAATGGAGGCAGGATAACAAATGGTGGGATATGCTAATGAGAAGGGATTGCGTGTAAAATTCAAAGAGACAGTATATTAGAGGCGGCGGGGAAATGGGAGCTTCACTCTGGACTGCGGGTCGTTAGCGAATATGTGGGATTCACATTGACATTAATGAGAGCACTGCGGGGAGATCAATACCAATATATAGTTCCCAAGTGTTGGTTCTTAACACTGAACTGATTTATAGGTGAAAGGAGCTGCTTGAAGAAAAACGGCCTTTGGCATTGGCAGTAATATGGCCATGTCTCTTGCAATCCCCAGGGGCTGACTGGGAACAGAAGTCAGCACACTGCTCGTCCCTGCTGTTTGTTCAGAGGTGAGGGGAAGGAATTTAGTTGAAAGAGAGGTGGAATCTCGTTGCAGTTCAAACAGGAAGCCTGCTTTCTGCGGTGGTATTCTAACTTAGGGTCGCCAGTGGATTTTAATTTATATTTCAGCACTTCTGATTGTATTGTGTTTTAACTACTGTTTTTCTTTGTGAATCTCATAGACCTTTCTGGAGAGGTGGCATATAAATCTAGATAAGCAAATAGATAATTGAACACAATTAAAAGATAAAATACAGATAATGCAAGATAATAATCAGATAAATTGGGCTGATCCTTCAAAATGATTAGGTAGGCTAGTGGCATACTGGTATGATAGTATTCCAAGATTCATAGTTGGGAGTTCAAATTTCCACTCAGGTATGAAGATGACTAGGTGACCCCTGTGCTAACTCCTTTCCTCTCAGCCCAATCTACTGCACAGGAGGTTTTGTGAAGATAAAATGGCAGAAATGGAACCAGGTAGCCACCTCTGGGTGAGGTAAGAGTGTACTGATTACATACAAGATAACCAATTATTGTCATCTGTCCTAGTGCTGGAGTACTCTTAGTCCAGGAGTCCCCAATGTGGTGTCATAGCATCTGCCAGCACCTTTTCTGGTGCCCACCATTTTTAGGAAGTGGGAGAGGCAGGTGAGGTTTTCCCCCAGCAAGGCTTCTGACTGTCTACTGGAGATTCCATTGGTTGTGCAGATTTTTTAAAAAAATGTTGCATTGGCAGCAACTGCAGCCCCAGCACAAGGATCTGCACTGTATGACTGAAGTTATGCTGTGGTAACCATTTTGTGGCTGGCTCCACCTCCTGCAGCAGCCATTTTGTGGCAGCCACTTGGTTGCTGCACCCACCATGTCATATCCATATCAGAATTCCCAAAATGCCTGCAGGCATACAAAGATTGGGGACCTCTGTGTTAGAGACACTGGAGAGAGTAGATATTTGAGTCCAATGAGATTATGCGTGTCTCTGTATCATTGAATCTGTATCATCATGTTTCATTGAATGCTTATTTTATATACGCTCTATTTTAAATGCTGTTTTAATGTTTTTGATGTTTATCACCTTGTTGAACATTATTTGAGTGGAGAGGTGGCAAAGAAATGTTTTAAATCAGTCAGTTAATACATATATATATTTGTTTTGCTCTATCCCTGAAGGTGGGGAAGGCCATGACTCAGATTGATTTCTTAAGTCTGGGGATGGGAGGGAGCTAATGAGCCTCTTGGGCTGCTCCTTGAGAATCTAATACCTTGCCATATAGACAGAACATCTCTTTGCATCCTGGAAATCTAAACTTCCTGTCCCTTCCCTTTCCTTAGGAGAGCATTGTATGTCATTAGTTTCAATATGATTCTTTATTATGGTCAAAAGATATTCTTTTCCTTTACTCTGCCTTGTGTCTTTCCCAAGCACTGCACAATCTACAATATGCTCCCCAGATCATAGAGAGTACAGTCAGGGTTTTTTTGGGGGCCACTGTGTGACACAGAGTGTTGGACTGGATGGGCCATTGGCCTGATCCAACATGGCTTCTCTTATGTTCTTAAAAAGCCTAGCAGGGACTCATTTGCATATTAGGCCACACCCCTGACACCAAGCCAGCTGGAACTGCATTCCTGTGCATTCTTGCAAAAAAGAAGAAGAAAGCCCCGAGTGCAATATTTAGAAATGACTGGGGGGGAAGGCTTGTATCTTACCACTGCCCAGCCAAGAAGGAAGACTTCCTCAGGCCCAACAGTAATGGTAGGGTACAAGTAGGGTTACCAACTCTGGATTGGGAAATACCTGGAGATTTGGGGGGAGCAGAGACTGGGGAGGGCAGAGTTTAGGGAGGGACCTCAGCAGGGTACAATGTCACGTAGCCCACCCTACAAAGCAGCCATTTTCTTCTGGAGACCTGATCTCTATCGTTTGGAGATCAGTTGTAATATTGTGAGATTTCCTGGCCTCACCTGCAGGGTGCTGCCAACCCTAGACAGCCACTACGCTGATTTAAGGACTCAGCTACAAGTTATGTGAAATGACATAGCATCCTTCCTGGGATGGACACACACCATATGTTTAAGTGCTCTCAAACCTAAGAACAAAACTGTAGAAACTGTACTCTTCTAATTGCATGTAGAAGAGTATTACTTCAGGGTGAAAGACTCCAGTCCAGGTCTCTTCATGATGTGCTCATTTTCTACATCCATAGAGACCTTTGGACAACGAGAAAGTTCTTCCACTGTTACATTGAGCTGTCCTTTCTACAGTGTAGATGAGGTACATTGCTTGTGAAGGGCTCAGATTATACACAAGGAGCTTGGGTTTAGACTGTTATAGATGAGAGTTGAGCCCAGCAGGGTGTTTTTTTTAGTAGGAAAGCACAGGAACGCAGTTCCAGCTGGTTTGGCCAGGGCTCTGGCTCAAAAAAAGAGGTCTCCGTCAGAGGGAAGGCACTAGGTAGCCACACCTCCCAGACCATGGACTCCATCCACTCTGCCACCTCCAATCTCCAATGGGCTTGTGAAGAGAGTGAGAGATGCAGAGCCGTCCACAAGTACCTCCTCCTAGGAGAAGCTGGGCCTGCCCTGGAGCCCAGCATCATTTTGCAGTGCCAGCTCTCACCCAGAAACAAATACTGCCCAAACAAATTGATTTTCTTTTAAACAGGTGCAGAGTATAGTTCTGTTACCGCTCAGTGACTGCAGAGTGTGCCTACAGTTCATGAACTTAGAAGAATTTCCAGATCAGAATCAATAGAGGTTTCTGTTTCTAGACATTAAGCACAGCAAAAAGCCCACGTCAGAAACCATTCGTGTATACTGCCACATCAGTGTCTACTTTGCTTTATATTTTCAAAGCACTGCGCATGCCACAGCTAATTAGGAGGACTTTCATCTCCATCTTTGAGGTTGCTAGGTGATATCTCATATCTGCAGGATACAGTGCAAGAGATTAAGAAATGGGTAAAGGTTGCCTCTGATGATAGAAGAAACACACTGTGTTCCAACATGGCACAAGCAACCTCTTGCCAATAAAAGATTAATAAGTGACTTTGAGGAATTAAACCATTTTCTAGTGTAAGTTTGTCTTTTAAAGAGTAACATTCCCTAGAGTTTAAAACTTTTAGTGGTTATGGAAGTAACCATGTAGAAACAATACAGCAGGTGAAGTTTATCATAAAGTATCCTTTAAGAGAGAGAGAGGACATTCTGGGAACAGTGTTTGTTTCAGTGATACTGACATAAATGGAATTTAATTAATTTTTAAAGCGGTTGGGTGAATAATCAAACTCTAAAGTAACATTGCCAGCTCTGGGTTGAGAAATAACTGGGAGATTTTGGGATCTGACACCTGGGAAGTGACCTACACAGGGCATAAATTTAACTTAATTTAATTTAATTTTTAAATTTATATCCCGCCATACCCTGCAAGCAGGCTCAGGGCGGCTTACAACATTAAAAACTTTAGAGCAACATTAAATAAGCCACATCCAAACAAAACAATATCATTCATAATTACAGAATTATCAGATTAGATCAAAAACCCAGATCCATGTCATTGGCTACAAGTCATAAAGTCACATATAGGCTGGAAGCATTCGGCATAACTTGCACACCTAGATAGTAAAGTGCTGGGGGAAGGGATGACTTCAGGGGATGCCTGCTGGATCCATTAAAAGCCTGGCGGAAGAGCCATAGAGACCATCCTCCAAACCATTTTCTTCAGGGGGGACAGATCTTGGTTGCCAGGAAGTCCACTGTAACACCAGGAGATCTCCAGGTGCTACCTGGAGGATGGCAACTTTACAGTTAGCTAAAATTTAGATGGAGACCCTTTGGATTATTATTCTTAGAGGGCTCCAGATTCATTTCTATGCCATCTCTGGTCCCACAGTCCAGTGGGCATTCTGGGAACAATGTTCCTTTCAGTAATGCTGAAATAAAATAAATAGATTTTGATTAATTCTGAACCAGTTTTTTAATGTGGTCAGGTGGATAATCAGACTAACGTCAGTTAAAAAATGTGAAATGTTCTGGATAATTAGGGGGGTTTGGATTAATTTCCGTGCCATCTCAGGGCAACGGTTCATGTAAAAGAAAAAGTGAAAATGAAAATGGTCAGTTCCTCAGAAGTCCTCAGACTACGCCCCGCCTACCTTGAGATTAGGAGAAATCGTCTCATCCAATTACAACTGAGTTGACTCTTTTGGGGTGGTATCTTTCATTTCCTAGATTTAACATTCTCTAATCGGTCAGAGAAGTGAACCTTCCTAGGGAGATATGAGCCGTTGCTTGGCAGATGTCGGTTATTCTCCAAGCGCCTCCATTTTGGCTTTTATGTGTGGCTTAGGCTGCTGATCTTTAGTGGAGTGTAAGTGAAGGATAGGGTTGCCAGGCAGGCTAGTTTTCAAGTTATAGGCATGATTCTTTTCCATGGGGGAGAATAAGGGGTGCCATCCTCCAGGTAGTGGCTGGAGATCTACTGTGAATACTACTGAGCTCCATGCAACAGAGATCAGTTCACCTAGAGAAAATGGCCCCCTCAGAAGGTGGACTCTATGGCCTCATACCCCACTGAAATCCCTCTGCTCCCCAAACCCCACCCTCCTCAGGTTCCACCTCCCCCCCCCAAAAAAAAACTCCAGGTTTTTCCCAACCCAAAGCTGTCATTCCTTGGGAGAATGGACTTTTTTTTTTTTTAAAGCATGTCGCTGAAGAAAGCTTTCTGAATATTTTTTTTATCAGATTTATATCCCACCCTCCCCCGACAGGCTCAGGGCAGCTAACAACAGTTTAAAAACATTAGTAGTTTACAAACATATTAAAATTGAATGGACTGCCTGCCAGAGTCTCGAGGCGGCAGGAGGAAGGTTGGGGGCCTAGCTTGCCTGGGAAATTATAGATGTTTGTACACAAATGCTAGAAGTGTTCAAAGTAAAATTGGTGAGTTGGAATGTTTAGTGTTGCGAGAAAACATAGACATTGTGGGAATTTCAGAAACTTGGTGGAATGAGGAGAATCAGTGGGGGGCGTGGCATGCTCAGCTGAGAGGAAGACGTGTTTTGTTTGAGCTCCCGGTAGAATGCTAAAGGGAATTAAGTATTCCTTCTTCTGGTGATAAAAATAACAAAGCCTTGAAGACTTTAAAATAAGTCGGTGATAGTTGTGAAGTGGGAGTCTGGAAGTTGGCCAGAGGCTAAAGTTAAAACTAATTGGTGCTGAGAGAAACGGCAATGGCGACCTCGGACTCAGAAGTTGAAAGTGAAGATAAGGTAATGAAACCAAAAGACTTTCAATTAGAAGTTAAGAGGGCTGTGGAAGCTGCCAAGAATAGCATTATTAAGGCAGTATCAAAGATTGTGGATGAAAAAATAACTAATTTAGCTGAGGCCGTTGAAGCCATGGCAGAGACTGTGAATAGTGCATGGGAAATGGCGCAGCTAAATGAGAAGAAAATTAACTTGTTGCAAAAACAGTCCAGACAGTTGGAAAAGCAAAATAAATACCTTAAAGATAAACTGATGGACTTGGAAAATCGGGCCAGAAGGTCAAATTTGCGGTTGAAAAATATTCCAGAAACGGAGGACATGGATAATGTGATTAAATGGATGGCTGAAATGCTCCCAGACTTAGGAATTTCAAGGGAAGATTTGGATCGTATTCATCGAGTTGGGAAGCAGACAGCTGAGTGGAGGTGGCCGAGAGATGTGATAATGTGTTTTGGAAAATATACATTAAAGGAGCAGGTGCTTAAAGGCATGAAGGCCTTGGATAGGCAAGATAAGTTACTGTATAATGATAAAAAAGTGTTGGCTTTTGAAGATTTATCACAGGAAACAATCAACAGGAAGAAAAAGTTAAGAGTGTTTACCAAGGTGCTGCAGGATAAAGGAATGAAATACAGCTGGAGAATGGCACCCTTTGCTCTGAAAATGGTGCATGAAGGAGTAGAGCTGTTTGCAGAAGATCAGAAGCAGATGGAGGAGCTATTTAAACGTGTGGGACTGCAGCTGCCTAAGGATTACAAGCATTCCCCTGACTGGGACTCAGAAGGGGAAAATAGTTTGGAAGAGCAAATGGGGAACACTCAGAAACAGAAGAAGAAGAAAAAGGAGGAAAAAAAGACTTGGGACTTCAGGGAAAGGACTAAGACTAAGAAATGATTGAGGGAAGATGGATTAAGGAAGAAGGAAAGAAGATAGAAGGACCGGAATAGCTCAACATGAACAGTTTTTTTGGTTGTTTTTTTTTAATTGCTGCTGTTGCTCTTTTTGAGTTTACAGTGTGGGAGAGATGTCTTTTTTCTCCCCCCCCCCAATATGGATGTTAGTGGTAGCTGGATGTCTGATGTGTTTAGTGGTAGGATTGGGAAGAAGATGTGTAGATGGTGGCTGATTGGGATGATGTTGCTATGTTTGGATGGTGTGATTGGGGTATGGATGGATAATTGGGACCTAAGGGGTGAATGGGTGGATTATGAATGGAGTAAGAAGGTGAGTGAATGCATATTGGGTAGAATTCTTTATACAAGAAATATGCCACGAGCATTGGCATATTGCATTTTTCTTGGATGGGTAGAATTGGTAATGGAGGGTAGGTGGAGGGTAGATAAGCAACATCAGGTGGGGTTGGTTAAGGGTGATTGGGGTTTAGAATTCCAGGCTGGTAGAGAACAGAAGAGATATGGGGAAGAGCTATGGTTAGGTATAATATGATAAAAAATGTTAATGTTATATGTACAACTCTTAATGTTAGAGGGCTAGGAAATCCAGTGAAACGGGCAAGAGTTGGGAGATATATTCAAGAGTTAAAAGCAGATGTGCTTTTCTTGCAGGAGGTATATAATGGGGGGGAAAGAGAGATGAATTTCCCTGGATTTGGGAAAGGTAAGAAATTTATTGCTCCAGGCTCCTCAAAGAGCAGAGGGGTGGGAATAGTATTTAATTCTAAAATAGATTTTGTTGCAGATAAAGTAATGAGAGATAAGGATGGAAGGTTTATTTTTGTACAGGGTCATTTGGAGGGAGAGCCGGTGGCTTTAGCTTCTTTGTATCTCCCTAATGTGCATCAGTTGAATGTATTGTATAGATTTTTGCAGAAGTTTGAAAAATTTTCACCCTATACTAAAATAATAGGGGGGGATTTTAATATTAACTTGCAGGGGAAAGGTAATGTTAAAAAAAGGAAGGCGGAGAAATTTAAAAGAATGTGCGGGAAATTTGGTCTGCTAGAATCATGGATGGAAATGTTTCCTAATGATGATGTATATTCTTTTTACTCTGCCGTGCATGGAACTTACTCAAGATTAGATGGAATCTTAGTCTCTCAAGAAATGAGGAATTGGGTAAAAGATATGGAGATCGGGATGATTAAGATTACTGATCATGCCCCTGTTTCAGCCTTTTTGCAAATAGGTCATTGTAATAGATCGTATAATTGGAAGTTTAATCCATGGTTAGTGGCAGATGAAGAAAGTAAGTGTAACATTAAAAATGCAATGGAAAGATATTTTGAAGAGAATAGGAAATCAGATACTTCATTAACAATAGTATGGGAAGCAATGAAAGCCACTATTAGAGGTGTGTGTATACAGAATTTGGTGAGATTGAAGAAGGGTAAAGATAGGAAAATTAAAGAAGTAGAAGAAGAAGTTAGAGTATTGGAGGAGAAATTTAGGAAATCTAAGAAGAAGGAGGATAAAGAACAAGTAATTAGGAAAAGGGAAGAGTTGAATGTATTGGATGTTAATAGGACTACGTTAAAATTATGGTATAACAGACAGAAGTATTATGAGTTTGAAGGGAAAGGAGGAAGAATTTTAGCAAATAAAATTAAGAATTTTCAGGTTAGGAAAAATATTAAGGCAATCAGGAACGATATAGGGTTTTTGGAAACTGAACCTAAAAGGATACTGGAGAATTTTATAGAATTCTATAACAAATTGTATGCAAACAAAGGGATTAAAAAGGAAGATATAGAAAAATTCTGTGAGGGGTTGGAATTTTTAGAATTAAGTGAAGATAGTAGGAAAGAATTAGATAAGGATATAACGGAAGAAGAAGTTAAGATGGCTATAGATTCTATGAATATGCAATCTGCACCCGGACTGGATGGTTTTAATGCGGTATTTTATAAGCATTTTAAGGATATATTGGTGCCTCATGTGACTGAATTGTTTCAAGGAATTTTGGATGGATCTCCTACACCGCCTACATGGTTGGAGTCGAGATTGGTGTTAATTCCGAAACCTGGGAAAGATCAGACTTTAAGGGATTCATATAGGCCAATTTCAATCACCAATATGGATTATCGAATATTTGCAAAGGTTATGGCAATGAGACTCAAAAAATGTATTGCACAATTGATAGGGAAAGAGCAATTTGGGCTTATGCCTCAAAAATATTTAGTAGAGGCAGTTAGGAAGGTGATGGGTATGGTTTATTTAGCTAAAAATAAGGATTTGCCGCTTACGCTTTTGGCGTTGGATATTTATAAGGCCTTTGATTCTGTGGATTGGACATACATGAAGACTATATTTCAAAAGTATAGGTTTGGGGAGAAATTTCAAAATATGATTGAGGCAATATATTCTAAATCTAAGGCGTTGATAGGAGTTGGTGGTTCAGTAGAGGGATATGTTCAGGTATTGAGTGGTACGAAGCAGGGATGCCCTTTATCCCCTATGTTATTTATTTTAGCATTGGAACCGTTAGTGAATAAATTAAAAAAGGATAAAAGAATTATAGGCTTTGAAGTTCCAGGGAAAGGGAAAATAGATGGGAATCTCTTAACAATGTATGCAGATGACATGATGGTGACAATTAAGGATGTGGAGCCCGCAGTGGCACCTTTAAAAAAGATACTACAGGAATTTGAGGAAGTGTCAGGGTTAAAAGTGAATTTTTCAAAATCTTCAATGATGTGTGTTAATGTAAAACCAGGGTTACAATTAGCAGCTTCAAAAATTTTGGGTATTCCCATAGCAGATAAAATGGTGAAATATTTAGGGGTTAATATTCCTAGGAATATTAAAAAAATATTTGAGTATAATTATAAAAAAATCTGGAGTGGAATTCAAGTTAAAATGAGAGACTGGAGGAAGAGGAAGGAGTCAATTAGTACAAGGAATGCCATGGTTAAAATGTTTCTAGTTCCTAGGTTGACTTATTTATTTTATGTATTGCCTTGGCATATACCAGAATACGTACTGAAGAGATGGCAAGGAGATATAGATAGATTTGTTTTTGCATCAAAGAAACCAAGGACAGCCAATAGGTATAGATATTATGGTATTAAAGATGGGGGATGGGGGATTCCCAATATAATTTACTATTATGATGCATATCAATTAAGGCACTTAATGATTTGGTTGGAGGGAGAGTTAGGAGAAGAGCTGAACGGGATAGAAAAGGAAAATTTAGAGGTAGTAGGAGGAAAAGAAAGTTTATTTGATAGAACGAAAAGGAGGAAGAAGATAGGTGATAAATTATCAACCTTTATAGGGCCCAGTAGGGTATGGGAGAAGTGGAAGATAGAACTCGCTCCGGAGATATCATCTATTATTAAAATGTGGTACTATGATAAATTTGCTCCATTAAGGGGATCACTGTCAAAGGAAGTAGGAGATAAACTGAAGAGGATTACGATTCAAGAATTGAAAGAGGTTTGGGGTACTGATGGGGTGAAGAAAGAGGAGTATAATATTTTGAATAATATTAATTGGTTGTTAAAAAGTCAAATCTCCTCATTGCTGAAGGAGGAAGAACTTAAAAATATTGGTAAAAGAATTAATACTCCCTTTGAAAAATTGGTGAAAGAGTATAGAGAAGATAAGTCAAAAATAGTTTCAAAATTGTATAAGATTTTATTAGGTACAGGGAAATCCCCGAGAGAATTTTTGAAGGAACATTGGGAAACAGATATTGGAGATAAAATTTTAGATGAAGATTGGGAGAGGATGTTTAGATTACCTCCCTTTGTTACAACATCTAGGTTAGTGCAGGAGCAGGGATTGAAGATGATACAGAAATGGTATTATACACCCATTAAGATGTATTATATTTCTAAATCAGGGAGTAAAAATTGTTGGAGGAAATGTGGAGAAATTGGAACTTTCAGTCACATGTGGTGGGATTGTCCCTTAGTGAAAAAATTCTGGATGCAGGTTGGCATAGAGATGACAAAGATTATGGGATGGAAAATAAGTATATCCAAAGCAATGGCAATTATTAATTTGGATGGTGTGGGATTAAGATCAAAAGAGGATAGTAAATGGATTAATTTGATGTTAGTAGCAGCAAGACAAGTGATAGCAAGGAATTGGAAAGAAGCTGAGGAATTGACAATTAATCACTGGAGGGATAGAATGAATAGTATAATTATTTTGGAGTATTTAACGATGAAGATACGAAGAATGAATGGATTAAAGGTTAGGGAACAGGAGGAGGGGTGGTTTAGGAAGATGGTGAGATATTTGGAAAAGTTTAAACAATTTAAGACGATTGGTTGGTTAATAAGAAAATGAATGGATAAGATGTTTAAATAGAGTGACGGAGTTGTATTTGGACGGAAAGTTAATAGTTATAAATTTATGGAATATTATAATGTATCTATGGCCTGGGACTCTCACAGAGGTGGATTGGTGGTGGAATACATAACAATAAAAAATTTTATAAAAAAAAAAAAAAAAAGAATGAGGAGAATCAGTGAGACACAGTGATTCCTGGATATAAGTTATATCGGAAGGATAGGGAGGGAAGGGTTGGAGGTGGGGTGGCTCTGTATGTCAGAGAGGGTATACGGTCCAGTAAGACTGAGGTCAGAGAATTAGATTCCCTTCTAGAAATGCTTTGGGTTGAAATAGAGGGCCCAAAAGGAAATTTAACTATGGGAGTTTGTTATCGCCCACCAAATCAAAAGATAGAGGACAACTATAATATGATGGAAGGCTTAAAAATAGTGGCTAGACGTAAAAACCGTGTCGTCATAGGTGATTTTAACTACTCGCAGATTGATTGGGTCAATATGTGTTCTGGTCGAGAGAAAGAGATTGAGTTTCTAGATGCTCTCAATGACTGTGCTATGGAGCAGATGGTCTCTGAACCCACCAGGGGTGAGGCGATCCTGGATTTGGTCCTAAGTAATGCCTAAGACTTGGTGAGAGATGTAAAAGTGATCGCACCGCTTGGGATCAGTGACCATAACGTTATTGATTCACCATTTGTATAAATAGAGAGTTGCCCCAAAAGACCAGCACAACCACGTTTAACTTTAAAAGGGGTAAATTCTCTGAGATGAGGAGGCATGTGAAGAGGAAACTGAAAGGAAAGGTAAATACAGTCAAAACCCTTGGGGAAGCTTGGAGGCTATTTAAAACTACAATCCTAGAAGCTCAGATAAAATATATACCACAAGTTAGGAAAGGCACAAACACGTATAAGAGAAGGCCTGCATGGTTAACAAACAAAGTAATGGAAGCTGTAAAAGGTAAGAAGGACTTCTTTAAGTGGTGGAAAGCTAGTCCAAGTGAGATTAATAAAAGGGAATATAGGCAGTGGCAAATCCAATGCAAGACTGTGATCAGGCAGGCAAAAAGGGACTATGAGGAGCATATTGCAAAAAACATAAAGACCAACAATAAACATTTCTTCAAATATATTAGAAGCAGGAAACCAGCCAGGGAGGCAGTGGTGCCCTTGGATGACCAAGGAGTCAAAGGATTACTGAAGGAGGATAGGGAAATGGCTGAGAAGCTGAATGCATTTTTTTGCCTCCATCTTCATTGTGGAAGATGAGAAGTGTTTGCCTGCTCCAGAACCACTTAT
Organism: Heteronotia binoei; assembly: GCF_032191835.1. Lineage (NCBI taxonomy): Eukaryota > Metazoa > Chordata > Lepidosauria > Squamata > Gekkonidae > Heteronotia > Heteronotia binoei. Next base: position 25,596,973 of record NC_083231.1, on the reverse strand, counting down.
ATTAGAAGAGGTGTTGAAAGACCTGAGTCAGATTGAGGTGACAAGAGAGGAGGTCCTACAACTGACAGACGAATTAAAAACTAATAAGTCACCAGGTCCGGATGGCATACATCCAAGAGTTCTGAAAGAACTCAAAGTTGAACGTGGATCTTCTGACAAAAATATGTAATCTTTCATTGAAATCTGCCTCTGTTCCTGAGGACTGGAAGGTAGCAAATGTCACCCCATCTTTAAAAAGGGTTCCAGAGGAGACCCGGGAAACTACAGGCCAGTCAGTCTGACTTCAATATCGGGAAAGTTGGTAGAAACCATTATCAAGGACAGAATGAGTAGGCACATTGATGAACACGAGTTATTGAGGAAGACTCAGCATGGGTTCTGTAAGGGAAGTTCTTGCCTCACTAACCTGTTACATTTCTTTGAGGGGGTGAACAAACATGTGGACAAAGGACACCCGATAGATATTGTTTACCTTGACTTCCAGAAAGCTTTTGATAAAGTTCTTCATCAAAGGCTCCTTAGTAAGCTTGAGTGTCATGGAGTAAAAGGACAGGTCCTCTTGAGGATCAACAACTGGCTAATTAATAGGAAGCAGAGAGTGAGTATAAATGGGCAGTCTTCGCAGTGGAGGACGGAAAGCAGTGGAGTGCCACAGGGCTCAGTACTGGGTCCCATGCTCTTTAACTTGTTCATAAATGATTTGGAGTTGAGAGTAAGCAGTGAAGTGGCTAAGTTTGCAGATGACACTAAATTGTTCAGGGTGGTGAGAACCAGAGAGGATTGTGAGGCACTCCAAAGGGATCTGTGGAAGCTGGGTGAGTGGGCGTCAACGTGGCAGATGAGGTTCAATGTGGCCAAGTGCAAAGTAATGCACATTGGGGCCAAGAATCCCAGCTACAAATACAAGTTGATGGGGTGTGAGCTGGCAGAGAATGACCAAGAGAGAGATCTTGGGGTCATGGTAGATAACTCACTAAAAATGTCAAGACAGTGTGCGATTGCAATAAAAAAGGCCAACGCCATGCTGGGAATTATTAGGAAGGGAATTGAAAATAAATCAGCCAGTATCATAATGCCTTTGTATAAATCGATGGTGCGGTCTCATTTGGAATACTGTGTGCAATTCTGGTGACCGCACCTCAAAAAGGATATTATAGCATTGGAAAAAGTGCAGAAAAGGGCTACTAGAATGACTAAAGGTTTGGAACACTTTCCCTATGAAGAAAGGTTAAAACACTTGGGGCTCTTTAGTTTGGAGAAACGTCGATTGCGGGGTGACATGATAGAGATTTACAAGATTATGCATGGGATGGAGAAGGTAGAGAAAGAAGTACTTTTCTCCCTTTCTCACAATACAAGAACTCATGGGCATTCAATGAAATTGCTGAGCAGTCGGGTTAGAATGGATAAAAGGAGGTACTTCTTCACCCAAAGGATGATTAACATGTGGAACAGGAGGTGGTGGGGGCTACAAGCATAGCCAGCTTCAAGAGGGGGTTAGATAAAAATATGGAGCAGAGGTCAATCAGTGGCTATTAGCCACAGTGTGTGTGTGTGTGTATAAATTTTTGGCCACTGTGTGACACAGAGTGTTGGACTGGATGGGCCATTGGCCTGATCCAACATGGCTTCTCTTATGTTCTTAAAATTAGTTCTATAAAAACATTTCCATATATATTAAAAATCTGAGATGGCAAGCTTCTGTTTCCCATTACATTAATTCAGTGAAATTGTCGATGCTGAAGGTAATAGCCACCTCCCCATAACCATTAAAGGCGAGTTTGAAAAGTTCGGTCTTACAGGCCCTGTGGAACTGTGGCAGGTCCCGCAGGGCCCTGATGTTTTCAGGGAGGGCATTCCACAATGTGGGGGCTGTTACCGAGAACCCTCTGGCTCTAGTGCTGGTCAATCAAACTTCTCTCGGTCCAGGGATCTTGAGGAGATTTTGACACCCTGAACATAGTGCTCTCTGGGGTACGTATGGGGAAAGGTGGTCCCAAAGGTAGGTACCAGGCCATATAGGGCTTTGAAGGTTACAACCAGCACCTTGAAACGAATCCGGACCGCCACAGACAACCAATGTAACGCTTTCAGCCCAGGTTGCTCCATTAACAACCTGGCTGCTGCGTTTTGCACCAGTTGCAGCCTCCGAAGTTGAGTTAAGGGCAGCCCCATGTAGAGGGCATTACAGTAGTCTATTCTCAAGGTGACTGTTGCATGGATCACTGTTGCCAAGTCGTCGCGCTCCAGGTATGTAACCAACTGCCTTTCTGCCTAAGATGGTAGAATGCGGATTTGGCAGTGGCTGCTACCTGGGCCTCCATTGTCAGCAAAGGCTCCAGGAGCACTCCCAAGCTCTTGACCTTCAATGCTGGCACTAATAGCGTCCCATCAAAGGCCAGCAAGAGGATTTCCCTACCCAGGCCACTGCAACTCAGGCACAGGACCTCTGTCTTCGCTGGGTTCAATTTCAGTCGACTCTGCCTGAGCCATTTCACTATGGCTTGCAATGCCAGGTCCAGATCTTTCAGGAGCAGCTGGACTGGGCCCCCAACAATAGATAGAGCTGGGTGTCAACCACATACTGGTGACAACCCAGCCCGTACCTCCGGACAATCTGGGCAAGGGGGTGCATACATTTAAAAATTGCATTGTTAAAGAGAGATTTCATTTCAAAATTGAGGTGAGTAGTGGTATGGGTAAATATGAGAGAAACCCAGCTGAATTTGCCTTAGTTGCCTCATCCTAGGCTCAGATAAAGATATTGCTTTTGGTTTCTTATCTGTTATTTTAATTATAAAATCCATATGGAATCCATGTCCTAATACGGAACCCCTCCCCGCTACGCAGAGTAACTTTTCAAAGCGTATAAAGACTCTTTCATTACAAACACGGGGGAGACAGATAACTTTTAAATGCAAGAAATCCACATGGACTAATTAAGCTCCCCCCCCCCCTTTCTTTCTTTCTTTCTTACAGAGGGGAAACATGAGAAGAAAACAATGTCTGGGAGGGGGGGAAGCTTTAAAAGAACATCTTGCCTCATTCGCGTCTCTCCTTATTTACGACCTTATTTATTTTTCTCTTTTGTTTCTGGGACAAAGGAACCACCTTCTGTTGTATAGAGGACAAACAGCATCTTTAATGACATTCCATTTTAGGAAGATCCCATTTAATTCTTTCAAGGCATCCTAGTCATTGCGAGCGCTTTAAGTGAACGGCTGCAAAGGACAAGTGTTTTATGGGTCTGCAGGCATTTAGTCCCACAGAAGACCATTGCCAATAGAGGCTAAAAAATGGAGACAGCCACTGAATCACTTCATTCCGCACCCCACCCCACTGACTATATATCACGCTCGTCTCGAAGACTAGAATGGTGTGAACTGTAAAGAACAGAAGGCCAAAGAATAAGCCCAGAGGAGAACTACCCCATTGTCATTAAGCCTAGCGTATAGTCATTCGATTTGTATCATGGATGTACTGCTTACTAACTATAAATCTCACTCTTAGCTGTTGCTGATCAAAATTCATAGCCAGAAGTAACCAGAGCATAGGCAGTCCATTCATAAGCTGGGTCTTTGGGGCTTGGCATCAAGGCATTAGTAGAAAGAAGTTACAAGATCTGAGCTACGGAGTTTATTCAGCTGGTTTAAAATATAAGCCAGAGAGTTGCTGGACTATTGTCAAGAATGTCTGCCATGCACTTCTATGGGAAGAGAGCCAGTTTGGTGTAGGTTAAGAGCAGCAGAAGAATTGGATTTATACCTAGGGTTGCCAAGTCCAATTCAAGAAATACCTGGGGACTTTGGGGGGTGGAGCCAGGAGACTTTGGGGATGGAGCCAGGAGACATTGCGTGGAGCTGGGAGCAAGGTTGTGACAAGCATAATTGAACTCCAAAGGGAGTTCAGGTCATCACATTTAAAGGGACCTTACACCTTTTAAATGCCTTCCCTCCATTAGAAATAATGAAAGATAGGGGCACCTTTTTGGGGGCTCATAGAATTGGACCCCGTTGGTCCAATCCTTTTGAAACTTGGAGGGTGTTTTGAGAAGAGGCATCAGATGCTATGCTACAAATGTGGTGCCTCTACCTTAAAAAAGCCTCCCCCCCAAGAGCCTCAGATACCTGTGGATCAGTTTTCTATAATCAGTCTCCATAGGGAATAATGGAGTGCCCAGCAGACATTTTTCTCCCTCTGCCACTTTCTGATGACCATGAAGTGGGAGGAGGTCCTCCAAACTGGGGGATCCCCTGCCCCCACGTGGGGATCGGCAACCCTATTTATACCCACCCATCGCTTGGAGTCTCAGAGCAGTTTACAATCTCCTTTTCTTTCCCCTCCCACAACAGTCACCCTGTGAGGTAGGTGGGCTGAGAGAGCTCTTTTGAGAACTGTTCTTGAGGGAACAGCTCTGAGAGAACTGCGATTGATCCAAGGTTATCCACCCGGCTGCACGTGGACGAGTGGGGAATTAAACCCAGTTCTCCAGATTAGAATCCACTGCTCTTAACCACTGCACCAAACTGGCAGAGAACCAGGTTCAGTTCCCCACTTGAAGCTGACCCTAAGCAAGTCACAGCACTCTCAGCCTAAAATAAGCATAACTCACTGCCAAAAACAGCTACAGCTTCAGCAGCCAACCAATCCCTTCCTAGAATTTCTGTCTATTCCACGCACAATGCCATATGATAATTACTTTCTATGTGAAAAAATAAAACTGTGCATTGAGTGACAATGACACCATGGAGCCAGCATTGTGTCAAAGTTGGAATATTGCATTAGGGTCAGAGAATCCCAGCACGGCCACATGGCAATAGCAGCATGTTGGGCGAACTTGAGTTAGTTGCACTCTCTCTTAATGTAAACTAGCACAAAAAGTTGTTGTGAGGGCAAAATGGAGAAGGGGAGAACAATGTTGTATGTAGCTACAGTGCTGTGCAGGTGCAGAACTCCTGAGTGTCTAGAACAGGGGTCCCCAACGTGGCTCCCACCAACCCATTTCTAGACACCTGCCAAGCGTTTTCAGAACATGAACGGGGCAATTTTGCCCAGCAGCACTTCTGATTGGCCATTGGAGATCTGATTGGCTGTGAAGAGAAGGGAAGGAGGTTGGAGGGTGGTAGGCCCCACAGTGAAGGACAAGACCTGCCCATCAAGAGCCCATTTGGGAAAGGGCGGGCTTTAAACAGAAAGAAAGAAAGAAAGAAAGAAAGAAAGAAAGAAAGAAAGAAAGAAAGAAAGAAAGAAAGAAAGAAAGAGAGAAAGAGAGAAAGAAAGAAAGAAAGAAAGAGAGAAAGAAAGAGAGAGAGAGAGAGAAGAGAGAAAGAGAGAGAGAGAAAGAAAGAAAGAAAGAAAGAAAGAAAGAAAAAGAAAGAAAGAAAGAAAGAAAGAAAGAAAGAAAGAAAGAAAGAAAGAAAGAAAGAAAGAAAGAAAGAAAGAAAGAAAGAGAACAGTGACAAGGGATTTGAGGCCACACTAAAGAGGGACAATGTTAATTTTAAAAGGCATCCTATTAAATCAAAGGTTTGCCTGAAATGTTGAAGAGTGACTATTAGAGTTACGTATGACCTCACCCCCTGACATTTTGCATTTGACTCCGCCACCCACAGCAGCCATGTGGTAATGGTGCTCACCACCCTGTGTCAGAATTCCAAAGGTCCCCACAGAAAGATGAAGGGGGGGGGGCACTGGTTTAGTAGAACTTGATGTGAGTGCTGGGTTTTTGTTTTGAAAGTAAGCTTCATTTGCACATCCTGGTTGGTTGCTTCCTAAAGCAGATGGTTGCAATCACCTCAGTAAAGGGAGTCACGAGCACACAACTCATTTATGCATGGTGCATTTACACACTGAAAAAGGGAATGACCAGTGAAGTACCAAGACTGGCTTCTCTAATGATGTAGACATTGCCTGACTCCCCAGATACCCTGGAAGCAAAGGCTCCAGGTGTCTGTCCTTCCTGACATCTTTGAGCAAATGCTGCAGGTGGCATTTGATGATTACTGATGTGAAGGAGACTCAAAGGCCACTCATGGCTGGAGGGAGCCAGAGGCCTCATTGCATGGGGACAACTCAGAACTGCCTACAGCAGTACCAGCCAACATTTCCTTAGTGAAGCTAGTTCTACAGAGGCTGGTGGAGGATGCTCACTGTATCCAAACATTCTCAAGGGGAGAAAAAAAAAATACAGATCAAGGTTGTCGCCAAGGGATAAATCCAGGTGGGCAGCCATGTTGATCTGAAGTAATCTTTAAGATCAACCAAGTACCTTTAAGACCAACCAAGTTTTATTCAGAATGGACGCTTTGTGTGCATGCACACTTCATCAGACAATGAAATAGGGTACAGTGAGCAGAGTTGCATATAGCCGGTGGGCAGTGGTTAAGCATGCATTGTATTTTATTAGACACTTTGGTGGCCCTTAGGAGGGCAGAAAGAAAGGGCATACAGTTTGTATAATAAAATAAATAAAATAAGTGGCTTGAACTTTTGTACGGTCAGCTCTAAAATGGCCTCAGAGTTTCTGCACACGTTAAGATTTCTACAGGAAATGCCAGCACTGCAAGCTATATAGGGTTGCCTGGTCCCCACTTCAGCCATTGGAGGGGGGTGGGGGAGGGTAGGACTGCAAGATCCAGCTTGGGAAACTCCTGGTGATTTGGGGCTGGAGTCTGGAGAGGGCAGGGACCTCAGTGGGGTGCAATGCCATAGAGTCCACCTTCCAAAGCAGGCATATTCTCCAGGGGAACTGACCTCTATAGCCTAGAGAGCTGTAATTCGGAGGGGATTTCAGGTCCTGCCTGGAGGGAGGCTGGCATCCCTGTGCTAGGATGTATGTGTGTGTTAGGTTTCCCCAGCCATGTGTGATGATGCCCAAACTTTATGTGGCTAGTTTGGAAAAATCTGGTGTTCCTCACAGAATTGTAACTCAGGAGCTGCCATGCCACAGAAAATGCCGTCTGAAGCAGAGTTACATCCTTCTCAATTCACTGAAGGCAGGGCTTTTTTGGTAGAAACAGCCCAGCAAGAACTCATTTACGAATTAGGCCACACCCCTTGAAATCACTGTTGTTTCACACAGGCCTTTTTGTGGGAAAAGCCCAGCATGAACTCAGCATTTGCATGTTTGGCCGCAGCCCCTAAAGCAAAGCCAGCTGGAGTTGCGTTCCTGCGTGTTCCTGCTGAAATAAAGAGCCCTGAATGAAGGCAAGGGGTGCAAGACGGTGTGACACTGTTTGGGAGTGTGCTGTTAGAAGAAGAAGAAGGTATTGGATTTATATCCCGCCCTCCACTCCGAATCTCAGGCCCTATTCAGACGCACAGTATAATCAGATGTCGCTGCTGTTTCTTTCTGGATTTAAAGTGGCTGATCAGACAGCAACATCTGCCTCCCAGTATTAACTCATGGTAGCCCCCCCAATCCTTCCTGGAATGGGATTATTTTGTTACCTGCTCCTTTGCGGTGTCTTTTGAGTTTTCCAGTTTCACCTCGTAGTTTTCTCTGTCTGGATAGTTCTGCTGTGATATTAACCAACTTCCAGATGTCTGAAGGCTGTCCCAGAGCAAAAGGAGCCTCAGATATCCGGTTTACGGTCACCATTTTTTTTTTTTTACTACTTAGTGATATGCACATAACTGCATAGCTACATAATGTTTTAACCTATGCGCATGGTGTATAACCATTTCTGAGAATCCCTTCCTTTTTCCATGTCATCACCTCATACCAGTAAACAGAGATTGCACCTTCTGATGAGTCTTCTTTCAGATAGGCCTCCCAGTGTTATTTACCAGGTAGTCAGATTTGGTTGGATTGCTGTAAGGTTTAGGAAAAGCTTAACAGATCATGTAGTGGATTGCTGAGATTTTTTCTCTTTTTTTCTCTAGTATCGTGATACCTATATATGAATGGTTTTACTATTGTTTTACGGCCTTAACCGTGGCATTTTATGTATTGGTGTTTTAAGAGCTGGCCACTGACCGTGAATAAACATATTTATCTTCCTGCACATTTTATAAAACTATGTTATATCGGTTTTATCATTAGTTTGTAATAGCCTGTGGCTAAATACAAATACATGCGTTCATTCATTCTTTATTTTACTGCATTTTTACTGAATTTTAATAAATCATTTTTAATGTTTTTATAATGCTTTATATTGTAAGCCACCTTGGTTCCCTGGAGAGGTGAGATACTTTTTTTTCTAAATAAATAAGCGCCCAGCTCTGTCTAAGGCCCTTTCAGGAGTAGTCAGCAGACTCCCCAACCAGACAGCTACCAGGGACCTCTCCCTGCCGCGCTTTTGAAACTCTCCTGTTCCAAAAGCAAGACAGCAAAAGCTCATCTGTTCTCATCTGAAATCCAGAGAATCTGCTGTGGATCATTCCAACAATAGGCATCTATCATAATTATCCAAAATAATTATCTGCTCAGGAAAGTTGGCATTGCGCTTTGCATTAATCACTCCCCATTCAGCCGGATTCCAAAATGATGGGGGAGCCACTGTCATCTCACAAGCCTCACCAAGGTAAAAAGAAAATGGATTGCCCCATATTTCACCCTGTTCCATGAAAGGAATCTCATACCCTGAATGCAGCTCAAATCTGAGGATGACTGATGTGGAGAAGAATAGTAGCGAGGGACTCGCATTCTTCTCTTTTAATATCTCAGCATGACACGTCTTACATCAAAGGCAAAAACTATTACATCCTGAATTACTTTTAATGTTAACGAACAGACTATTCCCCTCCCCCCCCCCAAAAAAGAGTTTTACTTTGGTAAAATTAGGATGATGTGGATCTGAAGGGAAGATGGGAGGAAAGGAACCATGTCAGGAGGACTGTGTTTGAATCTCACCATATAGTGAGCTACCAGCAACCTAGTTCATAGTTGGAAGGGGCCATACAGGCCATCTAGTCCAATCCCCTGCTCAGTGCAGGATCAGCTTGAAGCATCCCTGACAAGTGTTTGTCCAGCTGCTGCTTGAAGGCTGCCAGTGAGGGGGAGGTCACAACCCTCTTTGGCAGCTGATTCCACGGCTGAACTACTCTTATGTAAAAAAAAAAAATCCTAATATCCACCTGGTACCTTTGTACCCATAATTTAAACCCATTATTGTGGCTCCTGTCCTCTGTTGCCAACAGAAAAAGCTCCCTGTCCTCCTCTTTGTGACAGCCTTACAAATATTTAAAGAGAGCTATCATGTGTCCCTTCGACCTTCTCTTCTCCAGACTGAACATTCCCAAGTCCCTCAGCCTTTTCTCACAGGGCTTCATCTCCAAGCTCTTGATCATCCTTGTCATTCTCTTCTGCACCCCGTCCATTCAGTCCCCATCCTTTTTGAAGTGAGGTTTCCAGAACTACACACACCTACTCCAGTTGTGGCCTGACCAATTTGGTGTACAGTGGGACCGTGACATCATGTGATTTGGATGTTATGCCTCTGTTGATCACCCCAAGATCATATTCTTTTTTGCTGTTGCATCACACTGACTGCTCATATTTAGTTTACAGTCCACCTGTATCCCAGGATCTTGTTCATCTGTCTGTCCAGTCCTTGCACTCTGGACATCTTCTTCTTGAAAACTCTCACAATGAATACAAATGTAAAAATGAACATTGAGAGAAGCTGTGTGTCTGTGACATAAGAAGCAACTGTAAAAAAAAAAAAAAAGGTAAAGTAGTCCCCTGTGCAAGCACCAGTCGTTTCCGACTCTGGGGTGACGTTGCTTTCACAATGTTTTCACGGCAGACTTTTTACGGGGTGGTTTGCCATTGCCTTCCCCAGTCATCTACACTTCCCCCCCCCCCCAGCAAGCTGGGTACTCATTTTACCGACCTCAGAAGGATGGAAGGCTAAGTCAACCTGGAGCTGGCTACCTGAACCATCTTCTGCTGGGATTGAACTCAGGTCATGAGCAGAGGGCTCTGACTGCAGTACTGCAGCTTTACCACTCTGCGCCACGGGACTCTTTAGTTGCAACTGACCCATGTCCAAAAGACCAGCAGCAACCATGGACAGCTCCTAGTGCAAACTCCCAGGAGCAAATGAAATTGCTTCAGCAAGGGTCAGACTTCCAATGAGCAACAGACTGAGAAGGCCAGCTGAGTGGTCATGCCTAGGTGGCATGCAGTGGTCCAAGACTCTGAGGTTCTGTCCAGCTGACCTCCCTCCCCCAAAGGCTTTCTCCAATTCACAACCACTCTTTGATGTTTGAGTAATCTGAGACATGACAGCTGCCCATCAATCTGATCTACTGAAGATAGGTAGTGGAAAATACCTTTTTACCCCAGTGTTGTGTATACAGTCATTTAGCCACGCATCGGGCCTTATTAAAGGTTGGCCACTGCCTCATTTCCCAAATCACATTGCGACAGACCCATGTTGGCTGATATATGGACAACCAGCAGTGAACTGCAGCCAGTCCTAGCATTCTGACAAGTGTACCTATATGATACACGTGCTTTCAAATGCCACTTTAATGCATTCACAGTAAGTGTACACCTAACATATATGTCTAAAAAGGCTGACAATGACTGTATGATCTGCGTATATGGTTTCATACACATCCTAGTCTAGAAAGGAAGAGCAAGAGGAAGAGCCAGGCTTCTGAACATGCGCCCACTCACTAGATCAGGAATTTCCTGTGTGTATTTCATGGAGGCCTTGACCAGACTAGTCTGATCTCAATAGGAGCTAAGCAGGGTTGGCCCCGGTCAGTATTTGGAAAGGAGACTACCAAGGAATTCCAGGGTCGTGATGCGGAGGCAGGCAATGGCAAACCACCTCTGAATGTCTCTTGCCTTGGAAACCCTACTGGGTCGCCATAAGTCAGCCATGGCTTGACAGCATTTTCCACCACCACCACTGCATGCAGAGTTACTCCTAGATGTTCACTCTCATTGAACTGCATATTCAGAGTACCCAAGGCATCCACATGGAAATGAATGTTCCATCTGCTTTGCACTGCAGGTGGGAATGAGACTCCCTGTCATATGTCTAAGGCCAATTATTTATATGCAGTCCTTAGATACACATGCCCATCTCTGGGATCAGGGCTACTGCACTCAGTGACGCCAGACACCATATCTCGTTGGTTACTTATGCTGGATTCAGTATCGCTGCGATGGACTCAAACAGGGAGCCGATGCAAGGCCAGCTGCAAGTCTTCATATGTGGACCACAAAACCATCCCTGCCTTCCAATGCAGCTGTACTGAAAGTCTTGCCCACATCCCGCTGAAGGCATCCCATCCTCAATTTCAGTAACTGAAGTTGCTCCCGGAGAGCTGTGCCAAATACGGCTGCTGCCGATGCAGAATGGACTCTGGCTGAAGGTGAGCTGCTGTCTCAGCACAAAAATAATGGGCAGAAAATGGCATGTTCATCTCTATTGATGATCTGGAGGGCAGCCATAAGGCCCTTCCTCATCTTCGGCAGCAGGTAACCCGCCACTGTTGACACTGTGGGATTGATGATTTTTTTTAGCCACTGCAGCTTCTCTCTAGATGTTTTGATTTATTTCCTCCTCCCTTCCCTTTTGCAAGAACGACTGGATTTTTCTCATGGCAATGGTGAGCATCTTATTCACATCCCCATATAAGATTATGCATATGGAGGAAATGAAACACCCTCTGTTTTACTCTGGTGTAGATCTGAGAAGATCATCCTGAAAATTAATATCTAAGTGGCTTGAGGCAGCCAGGAAAACATCCTTTGGCAAAGCACACATTGTATCCCTCTTTTCGCTGGTGCTCTAAATGGGATTAACATGGCTGAGGCTAACAATAGGAGCATTGGTATTGCTTATGATTTTTTTTAAAAAAAACCTTGATTATTGTCTGATATTGTCTCATATTTGCAAGACTGCCTCTCCCTTGATATTCCTCTGCAGCAACCGCATGCTTCGAATCACTGGATCCAACATTACAGCTGGAAAATCAAATTAATGCACCTGCAAAAAATTGCTTACTACTAACTTAGTTTAGGCAGAGGATGGCCCCTTTTTTTTATGTGGCCGATCTGGCCACCTGGAACTGTGCCACAGGAACACTGAGACGAGACTACTGTAATACACTCTACATTGTTTTCCCCTTGAAGTTCTGGATATCCAACATGATCACCTGAAATAGTTCAGACCAAGATTCCCTTTAGTGCAGGGGTCCCCAACCCAGGGGCTGCGGACCGGTCCCAGTCCGCGGCCTTTTTCCAACCAGGCTGTGCCTCGCTGCCCTCCCATGCAGCCTTGCCCCCCCCCCACAGCACCTCCTCCCCCCATTTTGACCATTTAAAGGGAAGGGAAGGGGCCCTGAATCACTTCCTAGGCCATCAGGTGATCGGCGAGGAAAACCGCAGCAGTAAGCGGCAAGGGCTTCAGGGCCCCTTCCTGGCCTTTAAATGATGAAAATGGGGTGAGGAGGCTGCGCGGGGGGGGCGGGGCAGTGAGGCTGCATGGGAGGGGGGAGGAGGAAAATGGGGGAGGAGGAGGCACCGCAGGGGGGGAAGCCAAATTGGGTTGGGAGCCACTGCTTTAGTATGAGCGCATGAGCAAATACACACAGATTTTCAGTGATCTGTTCACAGCTTTTCAGTCTAAATGCACAGATGCTTCCTCTAGGCTAGGTTTACATGATAGTCAAACGTAGGCCTGCTCAAAACTTTAATGCTAGTAGCTCACCCCGTAGAATCTTTGCCTGCAAGAATCCCCAGCTTAGAAAGAACATTGGTTCAGGCCACAGGTGACATTGCAAGATAGCATTTAGTCCCCATGCAAACAAGACATATAATTTGGTCCTTCCAAACAGCTACCAGGGGGCCCAATATGGGATGGAACTGGCACTGGGGAATGCAGGGAGATTGACTCTGCACATTGTAAAGGGGTAAAAATTACAGGCACAATATAGGGGTCTGTCTTTTCCCCTACTAGGCCTTCAAGTGGCCTGGATGGTATACAATGGTATACCATTGGCCAACCATAGCTCTCCAGATGTTTTTTGCCTACAACTCCCATCAGCCCCAGCCACTGGCCATGCTGGCTGGGGCTGATGGGAGTTGTAGGCAAAAAACATCTAGAGAGCTACCACTGGACACCCCTGGTATATTAGTATTTCAACTAGGGAAATGGTGCATGGGAAGGTTGCAACCCAAGGCATTCACCAGTATCACAGCCCTGATCCTGGTCATCTTCTACTCTGTTTCAAGGTCCAGATTACAAGTCTGGAGTTCCAGTAATTGAACTTCAATATCCCAAGCAGCTTGGCCCTTAACTGGAGAAGTAAATCCATCTCTTCCCATCAGACTTGAATATCACCACCTGGTGTGGATTCCTGATTGGAAATCGGAGGATGAGGGGAATGTACACAATGGATAGTTGTTTTGAGTTTATTTTTCCAACTTTGCTTCTTTGAGCAAAAGTTAATTAAATTTAAGGTCCAGGTATTCAGGATATGAAAAACCCAGTGGCTTGCAGATGCCACAAGAAAGGCATAAGACTCTGCCATGCAAGCAATTATGATGTGACCTTGGCTATCCAGCCAACGCTAATACCAAGCCTTAATGTTTGCAGCCAATTGTTATGTCCATATTAAATATTCATTAATGACTGAACTCTGATTTCAAGGTTTAAAATTCATTTATCTAATTACCTGGTAAGCAATCCTAGCAAGCTGTAATAATGATGTAGATTACTTTGGTTAGAATAACCTTACTCACTCTTAAGAGGATGTGGTGTCTGTATCTGTATGTGCAGTGCTTTCTTTGCAACAGTACACCCCAGTAATTTCTTTTCTTTTTCAACAAAAAAAACACTATGTTTATGTAATGAATGATTATAATAATATTTAGCATTGATATAGGATGTCCAAAGGAATATATCAAGCATGATAAGCTTCTTACATGTTTAAAAAGGAAGACATATTAGGCTAATAAATCCTAAATGTTTTTTTTCTCTCATTTTCCATGCAGTAGGTTGATACACTGGGCAGGATATGTCTTGGCATCTGAATGAATACATCTTCCCATATGACCCCTGACCTTCAGCTGTATCCCAGCTAGGGTTGCCAAGTCCAATTCAAGAAATATCTGGGGACTTTGGGGGTGGAGCCAGGAGACATTGGGGGCGGAGCCAGGAGCAAAGGTGTGACAAGCACGATTGAACTCCAAAGGGAGTTTTGGCCACCACATTTAAAGGGACTGCACACCTTTTAAATGCCTTCCCTCCGCTGGAAATAATGAAGAATAGGGGCACCTTCATTTGGGGGGCTCAAAGAATTGGACCCCCTAGGCCAATCTTTTTGAAACTTGGAGGGTGTTTTGAGGAGAGGCACTGGATGCTATGTTGCAAATTTAGTGCCTCTAACCCAAAAACAGCTTCCCCAGAGCCCCAGATATCTGCGGGTCAATTCCCCATTATACCCTATGGGAATCATTCTCCATAGGGAATCATTAAGTGCCCAGCAGAAATTTCTCTCCCCCCTCCCCACTTTCTGATGACCCTGAAGCAGGGGGAGGGGCTTCAAACCGGGGGATCCCTGCCTCCACCTGGGGATTGGCAGCCCTAACCCTAACTCTGCTTGTTCTCCTTGATAGAGGTGGTGTGGGTCAACCCAGAAATCTTGGTTTCTTCATATGTGGAACCCAGGCTCTGGAATTTTTTCCCTCCCTTACCTTGTTGACTTTGCTTGCCTTCTAGCAAAGACTGGGGAGAATAATTTTTGCTGCAGCTCTTTTAGGTTATTTTAGCCATCATCAGTTTTACTGAAAGATACATTTTATGGTTTCCTTATATCATATTAATGTGTTGCTTTTTTAATACATTATTTTAGCCACCTTGGGTTCTCCCAGAGCAAGAAGGCAGGTTGCAAGCATGCTGGATTAATAAATAAAAAGCATTTCAAAGCCCACTTTCTGCTTTCTTTCCCATTTTCTAACACACTTAATGTGTTTTGTCATTTCAGTAGTTTTCCTGCATTGATTTAAGCATTCTGCAGTGGAAGATGCTATAGAGCTGGACCATTTATTAGCTTCTGGGATTTTTTTTTGCAGCCATTAAAAGATTTCAAATTAACTCAAACTGATATTTGTCAAACCTAACACAGGAATGGCTAAACCAAACATGAATAAGTGGTCCAAAGGAATATTGATTGACAATATATCATTCATTTCAGCTGTGATTTTTCTCTCCAAAAGCTTAATTTTAAGGCAGTCTCACCAGATATGGAGTAAGTCAGTCTTATAATAAACTTCATCTCTAGCACTTTTTGTCTGAATTTTTATAAATCTTACTTTATGTGGAGTCAGATACCAACATTTTAAAGTCCAGTCCCCACCCTGTGTTGAAGTGGAAATGCCTTTGTCCTTCCCTCTTTTAGAACAGGAATGATGATAGCTCTATCTATCTATCTATCTATCTATCTATCTATCTATCTATCTATCTATCTATCTATCTATCTATCTATCTATCTATCTATCTATCTATCATCTATGTATCATCTATCTATCTATCTATCTATCTATCTATCTATCTATCTATCTATCTATCTATCTATCTATCTATCTATCTATCTATCATCTCTCTCTCTCTCTCTCTCTCTCTCTCTCTCTCTCTCTCTCTATCAGATTTATATCCCTCCCTCCCCTGGCAGGCTCATGGTGGCTAAACAGCAGTTTAAAAACATTAACAATTAACAAACATAGAATATTAAAAATTAACATATATAATAAAATATTTCCATGCATCAGCAATCATTAATCCATTCATTAAAAGTCCAAGATGGCACGTTTCTGATTTCCATTATATTAATTCAGTGAGATTGTTGGTGCTGTAAAGTAACAGCTTCCTCCCCCTAACCGTTGAAGGTGAGTTTGAATCATTCAGTCTAACAGGCCCTGTGACATTGTGGCAGGTCCTGCAGGGCCCTGATGTTTTTGGGGGAGGCATTCCACAAAGTGGGGGCAATTACCGAAAATGCTCAGATAATCTTCTTTCGGTCCAGGGATCTTAAGGAGATTTTGAGACCTTCAACATAGTGCTCTCTGAGGTACATATGGGGAAAGGCGGTCCTGAAGGTAGACAGGTCCCAGGCCAAATAGAGCTTTGAAGGTTATAACCAGTGCCTTGAAGCAAATCTGGAACGCCACAGGCAACCAGTGTAATGCTTTCAGCGCAGGTTGAATGTGCTCCCATACAGGTAGCTCCATTAACAGCCTGGCTGCTGCGTTTTGCACCAGTTGCAGCCTCTGAAGTTGAGTCAAGGACAGCCCCATGTAGAGGGCATTACAGTAGTCTATTCTCAAGGTGACTATCACATGGATAACTCTAGCCAAGTCGCCACGCTTCAGGTAGAAATTATGATAGCTTCAAGTCAGACTGGGTAGCTATATTAAATAAATGTTCTGAGGACTTGATGCTCCTAGTAATAAAAAAAAAAGTGTAAAGAGGTGGATTCCACTTTAAAACAGGATATAGATTTGGCTTTTACTTCCCTAAGAGAACAATGTCCCCTAAACACATCTGATATTCAAAAAAGAGAATTGGAAAAACAATTGAAGGAGTTTGAAGACAAATAAGATTAGATAAACTTTGGAAATATAATAGGAACTCTAGGGACTATGCAAATGGAAATATATATACATGGTGGTCTTCCTTTCCCACTCCAAAAACAGTCTTGTGGACTAATTCCTAACAAACCCATTCAGATGCAGACACATTGGGAGAGGAAACCAATTCTTCAGGGGAAGATAAGAATTATAGTAGTAGACCTAGGGCTTTTTGCAGGGCTACTCAAAGTCCAATAATTCCCAAATAGTAATTATAGTAGTAGACCTAGACACAATAGATCTATAGACACAATTATAGTAGTAGTCCTACAATAGAGAAACAGGAGGGAGTCAGGAAAAGCAGGTAGAATCCAGTCATTCTTTATCACAGGATCAAACCCCTCCCACCCGTGGGAGGCATCAGATAGGGTGATTCATCTTTCAAGTAGAGTCATTTCAGAGACAAAATGCCAAGCATTCAATAAAGACCTCTCCCTTGTACCAGCTCCAGTCTATTGTCCATTTCAAACTTGTATTGATATCTGCAAAAAGTTTTTTTTTGGTTCTCTTACCATTGAAAAATTTGACACTAGGAGGCGTTGCCTCCAGTTCTGTCAGTCTGGTGTCTTCAAAAGCTTCAAGTTTGTTTAAACATGTCCTGTAAAAGTTGTTGTTAAAAAGTCCTAACTCAATACAGGATCCTCAAATGTTTGCTGTTGCTAAAAGTTGTAAGTTAATTCAGGATCTTTGTAAAACAGTAGACTCATTCCAGTATACTCCCAAATCAATTGAAAACACCTGTTAGGTTTCATAAACTTGACTCCTTTGGAATCTTTGTCCAGCCCTTCAAGAAAAGCCCAGGACATATAGAAGTGTTGAGCCGTGCCAGATCCACTGGTGATACAGAGCAGTGCGAATTGAAATAATTTAGTGAGTATACATGGGAGTATCTTGAATAAGATTCAAGACAATATGCATTTAAACTATTGTTAATTTTTTTATGACATGCCAGCCCCTTAGGTGAGCACCCTGAAGGACCTACTCCAAAAAGAGGACAAAAGCAGCAGTCCATTTGCAGCCACACCTGTTTTGGGAGCAGTCATAACTATTTGGGAATTATTGGACTTTGAGTAGCCCTGCAAACAAAGAGAGAACACGGACCATCATTCTGTAGAACTGAACTAATTTTTTAAAAAATACTAGTGAATATTATTGAATTATTTAGTATACAAATTGTTTTAATATATGTATTAGTAAAAAAAAAAACATGGAGGTTATGCAGAAAAGTTTTTTTAGTACAGGACCTAACTGCAACTTGAGAGCAAATTATAAACACTCAATTTTTTTTGACAGCACATTTGGGGATATGTCTGCCCCATTTAAACCTCTGCTTTCTGCTCTTCAGGATCTGCCATGAGCTGCATCAATATTCGTAGAAGTTCATGGAAACTCTTCAATTCATGAACATCGCTTTGTGAATTATGAACTGGCCAAAATTAATGACCAACTTTAGTTCATGGCCATCCTGAGACAGTTAAAGACAAGGAAAAGTTACCTTACTCAGCCTCCTGACAGGTCCTGGGAGTTGGGGAAGAGATTTTCTTGGTGTGGGGCAACATTGTTAGACCGTAATCCTAACTCAACACCTTTCAGTGAATGTTTCATGTACAAGAAAGGAAGAGCAAGTCGGAGGATCCCAGCCATGGCAAAGTTTGAGGCCATAAGTAAGATAACTCCCACTTTACAAGGGAAGGGCAGCAGGCCCTAAATTCAGCAGGAGCTCTCAGGAGTGCAGCTCCGGAACCTTTCTGATGCCCCCCTCCTCCTCCTCACCTACCTTGTCCGTTGAATAGTAAGTGCAGCTGCATAACAATCCCTGGATTAGGAGAGTGGGCAGCAAGCCAGCCACCAGGGGCTTTGCCACACCCCCAGCAGCCCTCATTAACCCCTGGAGAAGTCTGCGCCACCCTTTCTCCACTTCTTATGTGATTTTGGGCAGCAGGTGGTTTGCTGGCCTTTTGACTGGGGATGTGTGGCCCAGGAGAACCCCAGGCAAGCGAAGCCTGCTTGGGCTGGCTGCTTGGGGCTCTCTTGCTTTTGGCTGGTGGGGGAGCAGCATATGCTAATGAGTTATTTTTCTACAAAACGACCCCTAGAAGGCAGTATCTGGATTTATGCAAATCAGCTGTTAATAATAAAGTCCCGGTTTAACTCACTAAAATGTGTCTGTCACCTTCATTCCAGGGGTGGGGACAATACCTTCTAGCAATTTCCTTCTGTGCTGATTCATGAAGATGCAGCAGGATCCCTTATTAAAATATGAATAAAACCTACAGGGACATTGACCATCCTCCAATGCACAGTGAAAAGCAGTACAAAGATGCATTTAAACACATAAAAAAGTTTTATGTCCTTGGAAGAAACCCTTTTTAGTGTACTTTTAAGATAAAATTTGTGATTCAAAGGCAATTGACTCTGTTTCACTATTGTAAGTGCTAAAACCCATGGGCAGGCTTACTTATTTTCCCTTTAATATGATGGTATGTTAAACATTCAGCATCTTTAAATTATATCCTAAAACCTTTAATTTAGTCCAATTCTGAGGCCTCTAACCAATAGGAAATATTTTAATGTAAATAAAATAAGGTGATAACAGAGGCTTGTTTGTTCTGATTATCTCACAAGTCTACGGTTGAAACAATTCATGCTTTTTAATATTAAAGGTGAACCCAAAATTACGTTTATCAACAGAGAAATATTACATAGAAACAACAAAAGATAAACCACTTTGGAATCCATTTATCAGCTAATCCGAGTGACCTTTATGATGAAAACTATTTTCCACCAGTGAGAAAGTTTAGGCGCATCTTTAAAAATGCCCTTTGAAAAATATCATAGTGGGGGAAATTGCAGCTTTTAAAATGAATCTTTTGTCACAATTCCCTAACCTAACAGGTAATGTTCTGATAGCAAGACTTAAAGGGAGCACCCTAAGCAGACCTACTCAGAAGTAACTCCCCTTTTATACAACAATGCTTGCTCTCAGAAAATTGTGCTTAAGTTTGCAGCCAAACTTTTTGAAGGCATGGAATAATATGTTCATGAATCCATATGGAGTTAAAAATTAGCATAGCTTTGCAATGCTACCTTTACTGGGTGGGCAGAAGGAGGTATTTGGCACACTCAAGAAAGCAGGCAATGTTGCAAAATTGGCAGAAAGAGGCATTTGCCACCAATGTTCCCTCTAAGCTCCAGAGTCTTGTGAGCAAAAATTCTGCTGGCATTAAAGTTGTGAGCTACTGACACTGAAGTTGTGAGCTACTGCATACATTAGTGTGCTCTGGGGCCATTTTTCCTGAGCTAAGATAAAAATGTGTGAGCTGGAGGGTAAAAACCTGTGAGCTAGCTCACGTTAACTCAGAGGGAACACTGTTTGCCACCCTCAGAAGGGCAAGGAGGGCATTGGAAGTAGTACCAAAGGCCTCAGTGGCATCTTGAAGATGTTGTCCCAATTCAAAACCAGAAACATCTGTGCAGTGGTAGCATTCAATATGGTGACTGTTTAGGTATCTGTGGACCAAGTGTGCTTGACTAGCATGCCCCCGGTTATCATGGGACTAAACACATGAAGCTGCATTATGTTGGATTAAACCATTGGTTTATTAGGGTCAGTACTGTCCACTATGCCTTTTGGAAAAGGTAAGTTTCAAACATCAATTGCATAGTTCTCAGCAGAGTTTTTTTTGGAGTAGCAACACACAGGAACACAGTTCCGGCTGGCTTGGCATCAGGGGTGTGGTCTAATATGCAAATGAGTTCCTGCTGGGCTTTTTCTACCAAAAAAAGCCCTGGTTCTCAGCAACATTAAGTAACACTAATGGAATGGGAAGAAAACACTATCACAATGGCAAGGTCTGTCTAATAATGACACTCATATCTGTGTCAGTCACAAAGTACTGTAGTGATGCAATGGCAGAACTCTGCAATGTTTGCCACTTGCAATATAGTGGGTTCAACACACAGAAGAGACGAGGTTGCAGTGATCATAGCTCTTTATTGCGTTACAGCATGGTAACTAGTGACTAAGAAGACTGGCTAAACTGGGCCAATGGGGCCAACTATATACAGTCCTGGGTTCCTGTGCTAGAACACCATTGGATCATTTGAACCAGCAGGGGGCTTCTGATTGGACCAGGGCAGCAAGGATTTGGATCCTACTGCCCATTGAGTCCCCAAGCTCAGTCCTTAAGGCTTCAGTGAGCCAGGCAAGAACACTGGTAAAGAACATTCACATGACTCCACATACACAACACCACTACATTCAAAGCTGTTTGTTTTCAGGGAGATGGGCAAAGGATCACAACCACAGTCTCAAACAGAACGGAACTAGCTCAGCCAAAGGCTTTCCTGCTTATCAACAATGAGATTCTGCTTTGTTTTTTGACTGCTACATGAGCTTTTGCCTCCTTTTACGTAGCTGGGTAGTGTCATGTCCTTGTTTTATGCGCTCCACTTATTGTTTAAGCTCTTTTCTAACTGGACCTTTCTACTAATTTCTACAACTCTATCACCCCCTTCCCCATCTGCTGTGTATCTCTGTTATTCCTCCTTGGGAATGGTCCTAGTCTCTGTCATCCCAGTTTCCTCTCCTTCTCTCCCTCAAGGTCTCTTCTTACCCTGACAACAACTCCTTTTCCCTCTCCTCTGGGCAGTTCTTGCACTTCTAATCTAATCTAGATTATCTAGAGCCAAGGACAACCCTACACATACAACAATGTTCATTAGGAGAATTTCCTTTGACAAATTACTTCCAGTGGGGTCCTCCCCAACCCATTAGACCCTCTCTGGGGTGGGCAGCAGAGTGTTAATGTCCCAAGGGAGCAAGCATGTGGATGAGTGACCCAGAAATAGAGCAGCTGCCCTTAGCTGCCATGCTTGTTCTGTTATTTACTACCTGGACAAACTACACCCTACACTTGGGGCGTTTTCGCACTGACCTTACTCGGGAGCGACGCCCCTCTTCACGGCGCAGCGTCTGTGTGGATTTTGCACGAATTGCTCCGCAGAACCCGGAAGAGCTGCAAAGCCCCGCGGCTTTTGCGTCGCAAATGTAAACTGGCCAAAAACCAGTTTACATTTGCGACGCAAAAACCGCAGGACTTTGCGGCTCTTCTGGGTTCTGCGGAGCAATTAGTGCTAAATCCGTGCAGATGCTGCATGGTGAAGAGGGGCGTCGCTCCCGAGTAAGGTCAGTGCGAAAACACCCTTGGTCTTAGCCAAAAGGCCAAGAAAGGGACAAGTGAGATGCAGTGGCACCAAGAAACTTTTCTTCCACCAACTCAGTCACTGTCCTTAGGCTGGGGTTGAGGACTCAGCAGCACCAGTGCCTGATTACCAGAGCAGCAAGCAGTGGTCATTCACCACCTCATAGCAGGAAGAGCACAGGCCACCAGTACAGCTTCTAGGGCTGCCAGCTCTGGGCTTGGAAATACCCAGAGATTTGAGGGTGGAGCCTGGGAGAGTGGAGTTTCGCAGTACATTTTCCAAAGCAGCCATTTTCTCCAGGAGAAGTGGATGAAATGTTTCAAACAAACAAACAAATGATTTATTTCATTTGGAGATCGGTTGTAATTGTGGAAGATCTCTAGCCTGTACCTTGAGGTTGGCAGCTTTAGCAAGTTCATAGCCATAAATAGGGCTTTTTTTGTAGCAGGGACTCCTTTGCATATTAGGCCACACACCCCTGATGTAGCCAATCCTTCTGGAGCTTATAGTAGGCCCTGTACTAAGAGCCCTGTAAGCTCTTGGAGGATTGGCTATATCAGGGAGGTGTGGCCTAATATGCAAAGGAATACCTGCTACAACAAAAAGCCCTGACAGCTGCCCAGAAGTGCTCTAATTAGTCTTGTCTATCAAGTACCTTATTAAATAAGCTATCTTTAGAAATACATATGCTGGGTAAGGGATCAATCCCTTCAAAACCCAGAGAACAAGGTTGTGATTACTCGATCCAATTCACCGATTCATATCACCCATAATAAAAAGTGGGGTGAGTGGGAAGCGTTTGAGTAAGGAGGTAGCAAAATTAGACAGTTTGCCTCAATAGTTCAAAAGTGTTAACTTATCCTCAGAAGGAGCATGATAAACATTAATTAGAATCAACAAAAGATTAGTCAAACACATCAACAGAGCCTGGGCCAGGGGTGGAGGGAATCAAGAAAAGTTATTTCAGCGTATATATTAGTTTCAATCAAAATGGTTAACCCAGCTTCAGGCCCAGTGCTAGGGGTGCCTGCACCTGTAGGCCAGAATGTGATCCTCCACCCCCCCACCCCCATTTTATTAGCACGTGCAAAGCATGAGCACTGGAGATGTAACAATGACATCACTGTCACCTCCCCACCACCACTTTGCCGAGGACTCCCGAGCCTCAGGAGACCTCAGCAAAGTCTGAAATGGCAGCATGCTCCGCCCCCTCGAGTGGGGGTGGGCCCCCAGTGCCATTTGCAGGGGGGGGGGCTCCTCTCAAGGAGCCCTCTATGCAAACGCTCCCCCCCTCAACCTTCCCACACCTCTTTCCTCAGCCCGAAATTTGGGCAGGGGAAAGAGCTGGTGTGGGGCCTCCTCTTTGCTCTCGGCTGCCTTTCCTGCAGGGGAGCCAGCTTGAGAGTGAAGCCGAGCTTTCTTTCCTCCACCCGAGTCTCAGGTGGGGGAAAGAGCTGGCGCAGGGGCTCATCCTCACTCTCAGGCTGTCTTCCCTGCAGCTGAGGCAGCCCAGAAGCGAGGCCAAACTGCCTCTTTCCTCCACCCGAGTTTCAGGTGGGGGAAAGAGGCAGAACTGCGCCAGCTGGCATATGGGGAGGGGGCACCTTGCACACCCTTTAGGCCATGTGGCACCCGAGGCAGCCACCGACATAGCCTACTCCCACGCGCCATATCCTACTCTACCTTGTGAAACATTCCTATGGGCAGCAAAGATTGTATGGATGGAGCCCTGGAATATTAATTTCTGGTTTTGTTCAAGTTTCTTGAAATCGAAATGAGTAATAAAATCAAGGTCATATGACTTACTTTTCCAACCAGCTATATTGCTCACCCTATTACTGGCCTTAGGTTGGATCCAGTAGCACAGAGGGGCATACATTTTGGAATCCTTAGATTACAACCAGAGCTGGGCTAGCCACTAGGCAAACTAGGCGATTGCCTTGAGTGCCAGCCTTCTGGGGGTGCACCAAATTGTGTGAACCCCCATGTGACATTATCAGCGCAGGAGGGGCGTGGCCAGAAGTTAGCCTTGCCTAGGGTGCCGGACAGTTTAGGGCCAGCCCTGATTGCAACCAATAGAGTAGTTGGATTATTTTACACACATGATGCTGGACCAATGAAGCAGCACAGAAGAGATTAATTATTTCTAATTAGTCTTGTCTCTCAAGTACTTAAAATAAAGAGTATGCTATCTAATTTGTCATTATTTCCTAACCAATAAGTATGACAGAAAGTGTCTTCTAGTATTATCATGTAAAACCATTGACATTTATTTTAATGAAACAATGAAAAGAATGGATATACTATAATTAACCTGTATGCATGAAGGCATGAATCATTTCATTTCCTTTACAAGTATTGAGTAGGAATATATTATTAAAAAAACTTTTAAAATAACAATTTTGCTACTGGAAGAATCTACTGATTTACAGAACAATCCTAAACAACATTACACCATTCCAAGCCAACTGATGTGGACTTGTGTTCTGAAATGCTTGGTACGCAGAGTGATCAAAGCCCTTATTTCTTTTACTTGAGTTGTTAAACATACATGCCAGATGCACTTTGCTATTTTAGAAATGTAAGAATCCGAATTCCATGATACATTGCAAAATTAGAATGAAACCATGCAGTCTTAATACTATAAGACCCATGTTGCAGCAGGAATGCAAATTACATCTGCTTTCGCAAAAGCAAGTTTTAATTTAAACAATTTTTAAAAATAGCCAAATATTATTGGCTATTACACAAAAACTTCATTTGGAAAGTATGTGGCGGTATGTCAGAATTTGGGAAAGTAATATACAGGTGGGATCCCCCAGAATTACAACTGAACTCCAGACTACAGAGATCAGGTCCCCTATCGCCCCCCCCCCCTGGGCTCCATCTCCAAATCTGCAGGAATCTCCCCCCCCCCCATCTCCTGCCAGTGGTTGAGGGGACCTGGCAACTCTAGCCAAGACACAATCTGTAGGCATAGCAGATAGTAAGATCAGGGTTCACCCCCATGGTGCCCATGGATGCCATGGCACTTGCCAACACCCTTCCTGGCACACCCCAAATGTTTTTAGAAAGTGGATGAGGCCAGGTTGGGCTCTTGTGTTAAAGACTGAGAGCCAATCCAGTATTTGGCTCAAAACTACCCTATTGACCCAAGCATAGCCATTTTGCCTCACTAGTCTCTCCTCTCTCTAGTTCACTAAAAGCTGGGCTATTCCTGAACCTCTTTTTTAACCAAATGCAAAAGCTTTCTGAATTTCACTGGCAAAATGCTCTCAATGCCACTTAAGTGTTTAATTTAGAAGCAATGCAGTCCTGAACCGCTTCTCTAACTAGCTGCCAAGGCCTTCTGAATTTCACTGGCAAAATGCTCTCTCCAAAAAGCTTTGAAAACTAACTCTATTTAAAGAAAACTAATCTAGGTAACTCCATGCAGCT
This sequence comes from Heteronotia binoei, assembly GCF_032191835.1. Lineage (NCBI taxonomy): Eukaryota > Metazoa > Chordata > Lepidosauria > Squamata > Gekkonidae > Heteronotia > Heteronotia binoei. The sequence goes on along the minus strand of NC_083231.1, from coordinate 25,571,736 downwards.
GTGGCTGGGATAGCTCTTTCTTAAAGGTATAAGACACAGAAATATAGTAAAGATTCAGTGATATAGTAAAGATTCATACATGGTGTAACATCAGATCTTCAGGGAAATAATAAGTTTCTGGTACGATTTTTGAAGGTTTTAAATATTTTATTGATGTATCATTTGAAGGGGACGGTCCTGCAGTCCTTTAGTAAATGTAAGAAATAGAGCTCAGTTAATCTCTTTAAATGATCATATTTAAAGTACATTTCAGTGGAAGTGTGACATGTGGTTTCAGCCCACAATAACTTTGACAGCCACTGTGACATGACAGCCAGCACTTCAGGGCAGGGTCTGCCAGACCCAGGTTCCTACTGGGGAAACTGACTAGATGATTTCAGACCAGTCACACACTTTCAGCTTTGCCTACCTCACAGGGTTGTGAGGATCAAAAGGGGGAGAGGAAAATTATATCAGATGCTTTGGTTCCCACTATGGAGAAAGATTGGGAGAGAAGGAGGAGATGGAAAGCTGAAGTGAGGGGTCAGATAAAGGTAGGTTGATGATTGGCTGGGAAGGAGAGAGGGTTCCCAACTCCAGGTTGGGAAATTCTTGGAGACTGAAGGGGTGGAACCTGGAAAAGGTGGGGTTTGAGGAAGGATAGGAACTCAGACAGATGCAATGCCATAGACTCCACCCCAGCCATTTCCTCCTGGGGAACCACTGTTGCTAATCTCCAGGTAAGGCCTGGAGATTACTCAGCTGCTCTACAGATGGACAGATATCAGTTTCCTGGGGGGAAATGGTACACTCTCAGATGATACCATGCTGATGTTAGTGTATGAGTCCTCCGTCCACAGCATGGATGCAGCATGGAGCAGCAGGTGGATCTACAGTGACAGCATCTGACAGTTCAGGTCAGAGCAACCTTGGAAGAAGGCCGGTTGAAGCTGGATTGTATCTGGGGAAAGCACCTGCTGGAGTCAGCATTTGTGTGGACTGCCATGATTGGCTGACCACTGTATATATGGACTGCAGTGCCAGACAGTATTTCTCTCTGGTGAGAATGAGTTCCTGGCGTAGCACTTTGTCACTCAGTATAGTATATGTTATTCACCGCACCAAGTTGTTTGTATATAGTTGTAAATACACTACTTTTATACTAGGTGCTGGTGTGAGGCTCAATTTCTTTCCTCGCGACAACCAGGTGGCAGTTCTCTGTTTTGCACTCTGCACATGGACCACTGACAGCTGAGGTCACACACACCCCAGGACAGCCAGTGTGCCATGGCAGCTGTCACTTCAAAGCAGGGTCTGCCAGACCCAGCTTCTTGCTGTAGAAGCTGACTGAGTAATTTTAGACCACTTTCAGCCTAACCTGCCTCACAGGGTTGTTGTGCAGATCAAAAGGGGGAAGAGGAGAATGATGTAAGTTGCTTTGGTCCCCACTGTGAAGAAAGACTGCACTTTTCCTAGTTAAAGGCTGCAGGGAGGGGAGAGGAGATAGAAAGCAATCTACCCCATCTCTTTTGCCACCCATCTTTTCTTTCTGAAGATACCCCCTCCTCTGATAACCTACCCTACATTTCTCCACTTTCTCCAATTCCCTTCCCAACTGCTGCCTTCTTGACATACCTTGCCTCCCTATATCTTTTCCTTCCCTCCCCAGCTCGCTGTCAAGGCCATGAAACTTACCCATAGCCAATTTCTAGCACCTGTTGTATTTCACCCCACAATAGGCCTTATTATTAGTTTATAATATCTTAAAAGGGGAGGCATTCCAGCTGGTTGCCTTAGAAACAAGTTAGTATAACACACAATCATCCTGTAGTGCAGGTGTGGGGAAAAGGAGCGAGTCTATCTTATTGGGGGTTCATCTGCCTTCCATCTTTGGGGAATCCAGCTTGAACAGTACAGTCCTTCTTATGTATCCCTGGCAATGGTTAGCTAGGAAAACTCTGTGTCTCTCTATGTAGTGTGTGTCTGCCAAAGTAAAATCCAGGCATTTTCTTTGCTCTTCAGTTTGTTTCTTGTTATCTGCTTGTTAAATAAACTTTGATTAGACTGAGTGACTCCTTCATGTGAGCATGGTGAACCACAGCCCAGATGAGAAAGATTCCGTCACTTCTTGCTGGAGAAACCTGATCACTTTCTTCCAGGAGAGGCTTGCCAGTCTTCCAGAGAACCTTTTCATATTTTACACTTGCCTAGCTGGGCTTCTGATTGGCCAAGGCAGTTCTGATTGGCTGTGTAAGTAGGGTTGCCAAGCCCCCCCCCCCCACGGCCTCCAGCGGGGGGGGGACTTTTTCACGTGATGATGTCACTCAGTAGTTATGTCATCGCCCTGGCAAAAACTCTTGTACCATAGAGTTTTCCCTCCCAAATTGCTAGAGTGTCCAGGAAAACCATAGAGTTTCCCCAGAAACGCCTACAGCGGCCTGTGTGCGGCGTCACCATCAGATGACGTCACTTCCTCATGATATCATTGCGTAGGCGACATTGGGGGAGGTTCCCCCCGCTGGCTGAATGTGGGCCGGCGGGTTGGGAACCTCCAGGGCAGGAGAACCTCTGCCCAGCCCAGGGGCTTGGGAGCCCTATGTGTAAATTAAAATAACATCATTTTGGGTGGCAGCTGCCAGTGTAGTGTTGGTTCCCCCCCTTCACTTCTCTTTCCCAGTGTATTGTTTTTAAATTTTCCTCTCTTCTCTCCTGCACTTTGATTATCTCTCTTTGTGTGCAGCTGCACCTTCCATGGCAGTCATTTTGTGGTTGCACTGGGGTTGCCAGGTCCCCCCATCCACCATCAGGGGACAGAGGGGTAGGGTTGCTATATCCAGGTTGGGAAATCCCTGGAGATTTGGGGATGGAGCTTGGGGAGAACAGAGACCTCTGTGGGGTGGAATGCAACAGAGTTCACCTTCCAAAACATCCATTTTCTCCAGGGGAACTGATCTCTGTAGTCTGGAGATGATTGTAATTCTGGGGGACAGGACCGGATCTACATGTTTTTTGAGGGGGGGGGGGCAAAATTAAAAAATGACCCCTCCCCTTATGGGCCATTCTATCTTATGGTCCCATAGAATACAATGGACTCCATACCCAATTTGGCGCCCCCCCCCTCTGTTGGCGCCCAGGGCAAGCACTCCCCTCTGCCCCCCCTAGATCCGGACCCCACCTTGAGGCTGGCATCCCTAGGTTGCACCCACCACCCTGTGTCAGGATTCCAGAAGCATCAACAATGTGGAAAAGGTCAGGGGACTCTTGGTATAGATGACTGGCTTACTGTAAGCTTGTGCTGTTCAGACTAGAGATGCCTCTGCATTTTGAAAGAAGTGAAATTGTGAAGCGGGTATGGAGGTCCCTGTTCAAAACAAAGCATCTAATGATCTTCAAGGGAAACAAAAAGACCTTCAATAAGATGCACAAAATTCATCAGAGAAATCCTGAAGGTTCCTAACAGGAGCTACAGACGCATGTCAGCCAACCGGCTTTTAAAGCAGGCCCTAAGGGAAGCTGCAGCATTTCATAAAGTATTTTGTGCCAAATCACCACCAGCTAGAATCTGTGGCAGGAGGAGGATTTATAAGAATTCTTTGACATGTAAATTATTATAACCACAGTACAGACTGAATGCAAAATGTATTTTCATGCATTCATGAGCTTGAGGCAGAAATGGAGCTGAACCATTAATCCACATAGTTTTTACAAGGTGTGTGTGCGTGGGAGGGATCTACTTAGAATTTTGCAAGTTCCCTGCACTCCTCCCTCCCCCCGATAACATTTTAGGGAAGAGGAAAACATTCTGTCTTATTCAAGGCTTTTTTTGTAGCAGAAACTCATTTGCATTTTAGACTACAACCCCCTGATGTAGCCAATCCTCCAAGAGCTTACAGTAGGCCCTGCAAGAAGAGTCCTGTAAGCACTTTGAGGATTGGCTACATAAGATGGGTGTGGCCTAATATGCAAATGAGTTCCTGCCACACAAAAAACCCTGGTCTTATTTAAAGAGATCTGGATTTGCCTATCCACCCCATTGTCTAATACCCTTTGCTGTGAGAGGACGGTTGATAATGCCGGCATTAACCTAAAGATAACGAAAGCTATGACAGCTGTTAGATTCGTTTTGGGCACTGTGTAAGAGACAGCGATAAAAGAGAGCAAATAGGAATCAAAGAGGGAAAAGTAATAAAAGATCTTCATGACAGATAAAGATGATTGTTTTGCATGAAAAGGGATTGTCCGGCCAAACTATACTTATCTGGGTTGGCTTTAGGTAATTATTGGGCTTGAATTAAAAGAAGCCGCAGTCAATGATACAATAAGGGCCAGACATTACGTGAAAGTCCAGGGCCCCGGCTATTATGGCTCAGTGGCTCCCTGTCCCTAGTGTTTGGCTGCCTTTCTAGTCTGGTTCTACCCAAGTCACCTCTATAGTTTTTCTTCTACTTAGTTCTTCCTAGTATTTCCAGAGAATTGTAGTTCCTAGACCAGGGGTGGCCAAACTTGTTTAACATATGAAGCACATAGAATAAACATCAGATGCTCAAGAGTTGCAAGACATGAACATCAGATGAGGGAGGAAGGAAGGGGATGGGAAAGGGAGCAGGGAGGAAGTGGTAGAAAGAAAGCAACTTTAACTTCAAATGCATTCTCCAAACTGCAAGCTGGTTTGGAGACATGATTTAAAGAGACAAATGCCTTTTCCAAGCTGGCTGATGGGGTGGTGAGGGCTTTGAGAGTCACACAATGGCCGTTTTCGCACTGACCTTTTACTGGCGCGACCACCCTCTTCACACCGGAGGATCTGCCCGGATTTCGCACAAGAAGCGCCAGCGCACTCAAAAGAGCCGGCTACTTCCGTCGCGAAACCCGCTCAAACGTTTTCCTGCTTCTTGGCGGTTTCCGTTTGAGCGGGTTTCGCGACGGAAGTAGCCAGCTCTTTTGGGTGCGCCGGCGCTTCTTGTGAGAAATCCGGGCAGATCCTCCGGTGTGAAGAGGGTGGTCGCGCCAGTAAAAGGTCAGTGCGAAAACGCTCATAATGTGTGAAGAAGCCACAATCTGGCCACCCCTGTCATAGACTATGTGACTAATAATAAAGGAGGGTCTACTAAGTTCAGAGTCAGCATCAGATAGGGGCTGTGGTTCAGTGATAGATAGGGGACTAGCTAGGGAACTTAGCAGGAGGGAGGGTCAAGCCATGTTACTGGCAACACGGCTATGTTTCTTCTGGAAGTGACATCACCATGTTGGCAGCATCTGAGCTGTGCTCTGGTATTTAGGCAAAACCTGTATGGTAGAAGCACGATATCACTTCTGGAACACACTAGAAATGACATCGCAATGTCACTGGGCTTCTCACTTCTGGTAACTCCCTCCGCCTCCCACCTCTACTTGATACATAGAAGGCCCCACACTGAATGCCCAACATCAGATAACCCTCCCACGGTTAAAAAAAAATCAGCTCCACTACTTTGTCATAGGGGTCAAAGTGACCACACATTACAACAAAAAGCCACGGAAACCTGATAGCTCTCTCAGTCATGGCATGAGCTACTAAAAACCCCCACCAGGCCTCAAGAATAACTTCCTTCAGAAATGCAGGACAAAGGACAATTATATTTGGAATTGGGGTAAAAAATACCCCTCACTAAAAACATCAAACCCCCACAAAAAATGAAAATGGGGTCAAATTGGTCTTAAAGGTACCACTGGAAACAATACTATTCTTCTGAACTATTTTAATGTTGTTTTAACTCTAATATGTATAGAATTTGACTGAGGTAAGCAGCTCTGAGCCCTGCTTTCAGGCAAGGGCGGCATAGAAAATCGAAAATAATAAATAATAAATAAACTTTGTTCTATTGCTTCAGACCAACATGGCTACCATCTGAACCAACACCCACAGAATAATATATGTTCTTAATTTGAAGAGTTCCTCATAAAACCCATAGAAGTTTGAATGATACATTTTTCATCCTAAAAAGAGCAGTTCTCTCCCATTTGCTATTATAAATAAGTCAGCCTCTGAACATGTAGGTGTTTGGACAGCTTGTCTTTCACTCTTCTATCTTTCAGAGCCCTGCAATTTTCTTGTCTAGCTTGATTTGAAAGTTTCATTTTTCCTCTTTCTTCTTCATTTTATTACCTTCTCTGGCCTTGTTTATTTCCTATCAGGCTTGCACTGGGCAGAGGTTTTCCAGGGCTATTTAACCACCTTCCATGTTTATTACATTCTGTTATGTCACCAGTCTAAAACCTACACTTTTAGTCCCAGTCCAGAATTTTCACCTTCATTTCCCATTAAGGATAGAGACTGCCAACTAACTAATATCTCCTCCACATCTCATTGTAATAGCTGCCATGGTTGCTGAATGCCTAGGCTGCATTCATACACTTGGATGTTGCACTATGGTTGTGCTATAATAATTATTTGCAACTGGATTGTATCATCCTCACAGGAAAATTGAGTTGCAAATGACTGGAATAGCCCAATGATAGTGAGATTTCCAGCAATGTGTTGATGCAGCCCTAAGAATGTCTATCTTGGTGGAATAATCACCCAACAATTCATACAATATTATTGGTCATTAGTATTATTATAGTGTTGAGTAAAACCCTATTGGATTCTCAGGAAACCAGCAGCGGAAGAGCAGCACATCTTTAAGCTTGCTCTTATTATTAGTTTGTATGGGTGCTTAGTATGTGGTTTGGACTGCCGTCATAGCATAGTGTTAAAGACTAGGACTGAAGAGGCTCATGTTCAAAAATCTCCAGTCACGAAGGTCACTGGGTGACCTCTAGCAGTCATACTTTTTTCAGTCCAATTCACAGGGATGGAATTCTAGCAGGAGCTCCTTTGCATATTAGGCCACACACCCCTGATGTAGCCAATCTTCCAAGAGCTTTCAAAAAAAGCCTTGGAGGATTGGCTACATCAGGGGTGTGTGACTTAATATGCAAAGGCGCTCCTGCTAGAATTCCACCCCTGCCAATTCAACAAATAGGGTTGATTGGAAGGATGAAACATTCGTGGTACCCAGAGCTCCTGGGAGGAAGGGTGAAATGATCTTTTTTTTCCTGCACAGGAAAGAGGAAGTGCTACTTGTGCAAAATTTTTGCTACTCCCCCCACCCCCCCAGCAGACCACCTGTAAAGACCATACATTGTTTGTGAGGGTCCACTGACCAATGGAAATAGGATTTTGGGGAGCGTGGCAGACTGCTATGACCAGGGAAAGGTGGTCAAGTTCCAAAGGATTGTTTTAGGATGCAGTTCTTAGGATCTACCCCAGACAGATTGTGTATTATTATACAGTATATATGTGGAAGAGATTGCCTCTAGACTTGTCTGTAAAGAGTCATAATAATGCCCCATCATAAATTAATTAGTTTCCCCACATTTTTCAATCAAGCAGCATGCACAGTTACTGTATTCCTCCCACGGAGACAGATACAAAAATGTTTGTGCTGTACAAGTTGTCTTAAATTCTGGCACACTATTTTCACAATCTTTGTTCTTCTTGTGTACTTCCTATTTTAAATTTGGTATTGAATCGTAAGAAACTTGGAAGGTAAGGGTCAAGTATTTGTTGGCTGCATAATCTGGAAAAAAATTGGTACAGAATTTTCCATTCTTTGAGTTTCAATATTGCTGATGTCTCCACAGATCTAAATAGAATTCATCAAATGGATCATGGTAGCGTTTTCATGCCAGAACTATCTCTGAGCCCAGTGGTGCAAGGAAGTTTGTTTTGACCTTGGCCTGAAAACTTGCCCAAGACCATCCTAAAAGCATAGTAATTTTAAATGACTTCCACCCCATAGTTGAAGACATAAGGCATTACCCTTCCTATCAAAAGGGGGTTCTTTGCTGTTCGTTCAGTGTTTCCTGCAGATATAAAGGTAAAGGTAGTCCCCTGTGCAAGCACCAGTTGTTTTCGACTCTGGGGTGATGTTGCTTTCACAACGTTTTCACGGCAGATGTTTTACAGGGTGGTTTGCCATTGCCTTCCCCAGTCATCTACACTTCCCCCCAGCAAGCTGGGTACTCATTTTACCAACCTTGGAAGGATAGAAGGCTGAGTCAACCTGGAGCCGGCTACCTGAACCAGCTTCCGCTGGGATCGAACTCAGGTCGTGAGCAGAGGGCTCCGACTGCAGTACTGCAGCTTTACCACTCTGTGCCATGGGGCTCTTCCTGCAGATATATATACATATATATATATTTAGATAAACCCTACAGCAATGAACTCTTCCAACTAAATATTGTCATCCAGATGCAGAAAATTGATGTTTCAGGTTTTCCTGTGAGGAATAATTTACCGTGTTCTATGGCCTTTCAAAAACTCTGGATTCCCTCTGCAGCATTGCCATGGTAACCGAGATAAAGCTCAAAACTTCATTCAAACAAGATTGGGGCTCTGCATCTCGCCTTTAGTTTCCCATCAGCCTCCCACCTGCATTCACTTAGTTATTTCATATCGGAAACAAAAACAGGGCTGCCAGCTTTATGTACCACACCAGGTGGCTTATTGACCCAAATGTACCCTTTAATTATAACACTGGTTTATTGGAGGGTAGGGGGAAGAGAAGCAAATATTGCTAAGGCTCGGAAATTGCTACCATATTTTGGATATACTTGCTGCTTGCAAGCTCCTCTCTGAACCAGGAAGAATAATATTCCCTTGCTCCAGTTCTGCTGCTTGCGAAGGTGAACAACATAAATAAGAAAATAAATGGGGAAAGGTACATATTATTGTGTTGGCTGCTTTGCTGAAAAGCAGCATTATGAGGGATTTGGTGTGAGCCGCTTTAGTCCTTGGAGAGAAATTAGTGAGACAGAAATTCTGAATTTCCTCCTGGACTATTTTATGGAGTTGTATTATTCATAGAGAGGGAAGAACAAGTCAGTAGGCAGAGTGCAAAAAGAGTAATCAGGTTTTCAAAAAGATGGTTTAAATGTAAGTTTACTGTGTCCAACTGCATACCTGAAAAAATTCCTCTCTCTCTTTTTTTTGCTGTGTAGATTTTAACATTCTATTCTGTATCTTCACTACAGACTAGGTGGTTTAATAGTTATGCCCTCTCCCCCCCAAAAAACCTGCCCTGGCAAGAAATCCCACACTACATATCTGACACAATTTGCTGGATCACTTCCCATGATGCTGTGCCAAGCCTGTCACTCAATGAGTATGAATCCCTGGAAGCCATCAATAGAGAACTGGCTTTCTTTGTGATGTGAGGGGGTAACCTGTCGGCTCACACCAAAAGGTACCTCTCTAGCCATGGAGTCTGCAATGTTTCCTTTTGCTTGCAAATCAGGAATAGGGTACTTACTCAGGTTCCTGCTCTTAGGTTTACGCAGCACAAATGAGTGTGTTCAAAACAACATCCCTTTATTAACAAAAGTTCTGGGTGAATGAGAGAGCGTCAGTCCCAATGTGGTGATATCACTTCCAGATTATGCTGGAATAGGGTTGCCAGGTAACTTCTGGCAATTGTGGGGGAGAGACTTACTAGCAGCTGGCAACGCAGTGATGTTACTTCTGGTGTGCATCAGAAGTGACATTGCTGTTTCACTAGTGACAGAGGTCTAGGCCTCAGTTTGCTGATGAAAGCAGTGCCCTTAGAGCGTCAAGGTTCTTTGACTTGTGTGGCTAGCCAATTCAAGTCACACAGTAAGACAAAATCCAGACAGCAAAAAGAGGTAACAAAAGTTTTATTTGAATAAGAAACAACATATAGCCAAAGGTTCAGCTCAGTTATTCACTGAGCTCCAGTTGTGTTCAAACTTTCACTGCCACAGGAGGTGGTGGCGGCCACAAGTATAGCCACCTTCAAGAGGGGTTTAGATAAAAATATGGAGCACAGGTCCATCAGTGGCTATTAGCCACAGTGTGTGTGTATATATAAAAAATTTTGCCACTGTGTGACACAGAGTGTTGGACTGGATGGGCCGTTGGCCTGATCCAGTATGGCTTCTCTTATGTTTTTATGTTCTAACTTTTATACTCTTTATCGTTCCTTCCCTTTACATCATTAATCTGATGTCACCATGCATGTGCTCTTGGACTTTCTTTGTCTCTTACATTCATTAATCTTACATTTGACAAACAAGATGTTCCTGGCTTATTTTCAACTTTACTGTCCTTTTCATCAATAGGTGTGTTGTCCAGACTTGCTCATTAAAAATGAAATGTAACATCTTTCTAGACACTGGCCTTCCTGTTACCTTTAATTGGCTACTTTTCTAGACGTTCCATCTCTCATGAACTTACAACCTTCAATTCATATCACAAGCAAAACTTAATTTTATATTGCTATAATCTTGCTCCTACATATGTAAAGACATATAATAACACTTGTTTATTAAGCATTCCTACAAAATATATGAAAAGAATTGATAATAATACAACATCCGCCATTTCTTAGAAAAATTGAACTTTTATATGGATTTTCCAACTCCAAAATGGCATTTACTGAAAGAGCTTCTTTTTCGCTCTTGAATATTTATTCTTGTTTATTCTCTAATTGATCAGGAAGTCTTTATTTGATTTTTCAAAATATTTAAGTTTATATCTTTACAAAAAATCTGTGAATAAAACACTTTTCTTCTTAGCCACTTGAGGGCCTTCTTTGTATAGAAATAATTTCTTCTTCTCCTTGTTATTCTAATTACTATCTTAATTAGTTTTCAAAATTTGATTTATTTTTCACCTAGTTCAAAAGTTCTAGACAGGAGTAATAAATTTTAAAACATCTGTTCTATTAGAAGTATCTCTATTTGGCAAATGTCCTAGTCTAGGCATCTTAATTGGCTGAAAATACTTTCCAGTAATAAAGTTCACCTTTGCTTGTTAAAAATAATGTTGATCGCAGCAGGTTTTTTTAATTCCTTGCTACTATCATAGAGTCTAAATGATCAAGCTGCTTATTTATACATTTCTTTAACTAAATATCAATATATTTTAATATATAGGAGAGCCAGTTTGGTGTAGTGGTTAAGTGTGCGGACTCTTATCTGGGAGAACCGGGTTTGATTTCCCACTCCTCCACTTGCACCTGCTGGCATGGCCTTGGGTCAGCCATAGCTCTGGCAGAGGTTGTCCTTGAAAGGGCAGCTGCTGTGAGAGCCCTCTCCAGCCTCACCCACCTCACAGGGTGTCTGTTGTGGGGGAGGAAGGTAAAGGAGATTGTAAGCCGCTCTGAGACTCTTCGGAGTGGAGGGCGGGATATAAATCCAATATCTTCTTCTTCTTCTTCTTAATTCATAATGCTCAAACCTATTATTTTATGAACTTTCTCAGAATCTAAACTATAAGCAACAGATTTCATAGCTATTATTAAAACATTATGGGCTTTGAGCAATAGTTTGGAGCTTACACTTTAATTCACCTCAAACAACAGAAGGGCATTTTGCCAAGTTAATTTTGTCTGTTTAAAAACATAAAAGTAATAAATTTCCCATTTTGACAGCTTGTTATCATTGCACTGTATAGCTTGTGGACAGCTAATTAGGCTGACAAAACACAGATTGCTTCTATCTTCTACTGTTGCCAACTGCTTTCTGGAAGCCCAAAGCCTGCTCCAGGAGATTTCCCAAAGATCTATGAAACAGCACTCATTTAGGCCTTGGGCTCACTCTAAACTGCTGGTAAATTCCCAGATTAGGAACCATACATTGAAATTGACATCACAGCAACAACAAACACCCCATATCCTTTAACTTAATAATTTATTGTTCAACACTGAAACTTCAGGGCAGGGAGTCTGGCTTGGAAAAAAAATACAAGAATACTTAACTGAATTGTTTGTTGCCCGTTAGACTCAAGATTGTCATGGCGTATTCTTGGACAGTCCCTGCAGACCAGCCATCCAGCAGCTTACTAGCAGGGAAATGAAACTGTACCTTTCTTGCTTACAGTAAGGCCTTCTGGGTTAGCCTCTTAGAGAAGCAGTTCACAGCACTGCCAACCCGTACAAGTATCAAATGACGGAACAGACTGTTCCATTGCAAAGGATACGAAAACTATATCACAGAGTCATTAAGGCCAGGGAGCTTATATGAAGGGAAGGCATTAAATAATGTGAAGTGCAAATGCTACAAACTTGTGTGTGTGTGTGAGAGAGAGAGAGACAGGCAGACAGACAGAAGAGATTTTAAACTCCCCCCCTCATGATTTCTTAATAGAAAAGGCCAACCTGAGTTGCTTTTACTCTTCCCCCTAATAAAAAGTATGGGAATCTGTACGTTTTCTTGAGTAGGGGGAGTAAGAAGAACACAAGGTGTAATGGTTAAGTGTGCAGACTCTTATCTGGGAGAACTGGGTTTGCTTCCCCACTCCTCCACTTGCAGCTTCTGGAATGGCCTTGGGTTAGCCATAGCTACTGTAGGAGTTGTCCTTGAAAGGGCAGCTTCCGGGAGACCTCTCTCAGCCCCACCCACTTCACAGGGTGTCTGTTGTAGGGGAAGGAGGTAAAGGAGATTGTAAGCCGCTCTGAGTCTCTGATTCAGAGAGAAGGGCGGGGTATAAATCTGCATTCTTGTTGGAGAGAAAATGGCAGGGGTGAAAGAGTAAAGTTTGCTTCCATCTGCCTGCTGTACACCCCATTGATAAAGCAATCCCAGAGCCTACATTTACAACACAAAACTGCCTAAAGCAAACACAGAAGGAATTGTAATGTGTAGCTGAACGTGTAAAGAAATGGGCAAGTAGGGCAGCAGAGCCCTCTGAGCTTCAGTGCAAGTTCTGGCATTTTCCACTTTAGAGATTTAGCATTTGTGTTGCATTGGGAGCATCTGTATGTTAAAAAAGCGTATCTAGAGTCAGTATTGTGTGGTGGTCAAAGTTTCAGACAGGGATCTGGGACACCCAGGTTTGCATTCGCTCTAGAAAAGTGGGACATAAATGACTCAAGCAAATAAATTACAGATCTGAATGGCATAGGAGGGGAGAGGGAATCTTTGACGGGGAGTCTACACCCCTTCTCAATGAAAAGTCAAGCCCCTTCACCTAGGTCTGCCAGGTCTGACTGATGAAATATCTGGGGACTTTGGGGGTGGAGCCAGGTGACTTTGGGGGGTGGAGCAAGGTTGTGACAAGCACGACTGAACTCTGAAGGGAATTCTGGCCATCACATTTAAAGGGACTGCGCCTTTTTAAATGGCTTCCCTTCAATGGAAATAATGAAGGAGGGGGCACCTTCTTTTGGGGCTCATAGAATTGGACCCCAATCCAATCTTTTTGAGACTTGTGGGGGTTTTTTAGGAAAGGCACCTATGCTGCAAATTTGGTGCCTCTACCTCAAAAAACTGCCCCAACCCAGAGTCCCAGGTACCCACAGATCAATTTTCCATTATACCCTATGGGAATCAGTCTCTATAAGGTATAATGGAGTGCCCAGCAGACATTCAAACACGCCCCCCCCCCCATGCATTCTGATAACTCTGAAGTGGGGGGAGAGCCTCCAAGCCAGGAGATTCCCAGCCCCCAACTGGGAATTGGCAACCTTCACCAGCTTTCTCTCATTTTCTATATTTTTTAAGATGTCCAGGAAAAACGTTTTTGTACATACAATGAACTCTTATTATAGACAGACATTTTTTAAAAAGAGAACCTGGATCTGCTACATTCACCATTAAAGGTTTGGTCCAAACAGAAAAGAAATACCACTGTGCTGACCTCCTGGCCCCCTCAGACCCAGCCTTTTGGCTAATCTGTTCATCAGATGTAAGCAAAGGGAGTATATAAAGGGACCTGCTGTATGGTGTGGTTTCCTGAATTCCAAGAGGATTCGCTCACTTTCTCTCCAGAGAGGACTCCTGGTGGCTTTCTGCTTTGACAGACAGCATGCCCTTTCCATGTAAAGAAGGGCCTTGATTGCAAATTGGATGCGGCTGCCAAATATAAGGCAGGATTCGCGCTGTTCTTTTTGCAGCCTCCCTCAAATAAAAGATGAACTCCCTCGAGTCCCGGCGACTCCCTGAGCTTTCCCGTATTTCATTTTCTGGCTCGGTGATTCTTCTTCTCGTTAAACGAGTGCCCTAATCACAAGGGTCCCGTTTCTTTGGCCTTGCTGGGAGAGAAACGACATTTGTTTACCAAGGCACCATGCTATCGGGCTGGGAATGAGATCAGGCAGCAATTTAATTCGGTAGGAAAAGACTAAGTCGGATAAGGTGTCCAACTTTGGCAGTTCCTGACCTGGAAAGAAGTGCTCAGAAACTTCACTTGCTGGATTTCTCTGTGTCGGGCTGCTGTTGAATCCAAACAAAAGGCAAAATGGTACATCAGGGAAATAGATTAGATTTTGTTTCAAGTATTTCCTATATTCTTGCTGTGAAGTACTTGGGGGCATCTTACAAAAGAAGTAAATAAATTATGTATTACCAGGAATCATTTAGTAGAAAAAGAGGTGAGGTGCTGGAGCTCATTAGCACAACTCATGTGCATAACTTATTTGCATATGTCACACACCCCTGACATCACTAAAAGGGGTACTATATTATATATCAGCTCAGTATCTACCTTAAAATGCTTCTTGAATGATAATTGTCATTATTGTTATTATTATTATTATTATTAGATTTATATCCCACCCTCCCTGCCGAAGCAGGCTCAGGGTGGCTCACAAGGAATAAAATCGCAATAAAACAATCATAATACAATTAAAATATACAACATTCAATAAATAACAATTAAAACAGTTTGGTGCTAATGTTGTTAATGTCTTATTATTATTATTATTAGATTTATAAATTTATTTATTTATAGATTTATTTATTAGATTAATAAAACCTCACTCCCATCATACTTTTAAAATTACTTTCTCCTATGTGGCCACTGTTATATGAGGAAGATTTCCATCTGGCTGCTTTGTATGTTTTGATCATTTTCCCATTCTTTTGTGGGGGAAAATATTTAAAAGTTTGTCAGATCTTAGAGTTCAGCAAAATTCTCACAGTGGGTTTGAACAATGGAGTCCAGAAGCAAGAAATTTTTTTTGGGGGGGGGGGGGGGTTAAGAAAGAAAGAGCACAATAAAATTTAGAGATTCCAAAGCTCCACTCCTGTAAGCTCCTGCTCAAAATGAGGCCTGTGTATTACCATATGTATCCCCCTCTCCACTAGTTCACAATGTGCAAAGCCACAAATACGGAAAATGACACTAAGATCAAAGCATCAAAAGTCCACCTGAATTCTATATATGGAGTTTGATCCCACAGACCTGTTTTGCAAGTTCCTCTGGTGAAGGACACTTCCCATGATGCAAGATGTTGTTCCAAGCATCTTCACACCAGGGAAGTACTGCCAGAGGACACTGCCACCACTAGCAGAATGATTCCACAGGACTCAGTCCAAGCTTACAGTGGCTGATGTATAACCAGCTGCCAGTGACATATGCTTCACCATGCAAAAGTGTGGTGTAGTGGTCAGAGTGTTGGGCTAAGATCTGACAGACCCATGTTCAAATCCCCAGTCTGCCATGGAAGCCTGCTTGCTGATCTTGGGCCAGTGACTGTCTCATCTTAACCTGTTTCTCAGGGTGTCCAGCTCTCTTTCAACTGGACAGGGAATCTCTTCTCTAACTAGAAGATCTCTCTCTTTTCCTTGCCCAAATGGGGGTCTTCACTGATGCACCCACTCCTCCTTGCCAACCTTCCCAGTCTTCAGTTCAGTATGAAATTGTTTTCAGTCAAAGCTAAATTCTCCTCAGTCAGCATTAAGCTTTCCACAGTCAGCGCTAAACTCAAACTGAATTATCTTCAGCAGTCAGTACCCAAAGTTTTCTGCTCAACTTATACTGACCAATAAAATTCCTTTTGAGTAACCTGCCACTCAACGCTCTCTGGCTTTGTGAGGCATTAACCCTTCACAGTTTATTACATGTTTATACAGCACTTGTGAGCTTTCAAAGTTCAGCCCCATCACAAAGTGACTCTCTGATGTCTAGAAATGCCTGTTGACTGTGTTCTCTGATGGAGCTTGAAGTAGACGGGAGGACATCCAGAGATATGGTCATTTGTGTACAGGAAATCTCAGTTGTTCAAACATGTCCACATTAGTACTCTGATGAGATATGTAAACTCCAGTTTGCATGGAGTTCTACTGAACAATAATCACATGTTGTAATAACAGGTTTGACACTCTAACCACTATAACAAACTGATTCTCGGCATTGTAAGACACAATTGATTTCTGCCACCAAGATGTGTGTGGAGAGCATTTGACACTGGAGTATGTTTGGGTAAGTTTGTTTCATGCTATTGTCTTGGGTTAATAATAACAGAAACCCCAATCTATAAGAGCCTAAGAAGACCTCTACTGGATCAGACCAAGAGGTTATGTAGTTCAGCACCTTGCTTCCAACAGCCAGATGTTTCCAAGAAACCAACAAGCAGAAGCTGTCCCTGTTGTTACCTCCTGTTATTCAGAGGTAGACTGCTTGTGAACATGTAGGCTTGATTTGGTGTCCATGTCTGATGGCCCTTGGAAAGCTTACTAACAGTGCAAGTGCAAAACTGCTTGATATAACATTAGGTTGCCAGCTCCTGGTTGGGAAATATGTGGAGATTTTTGCAGTGGAGCCAGAGGAGGACTGGGTTGTAGGGGAGAACTTCAATGGGACACAGTGCCATAGAGTCCGCCTTCCAAAGTGGCTTTTTTTTTTCCTACAGGAACTGATCTCTGTTGCCTGGAGATCAGTTGTAATCTCAGGAGATCCTGGAAGTTGACAACCCTGTCATGGAGCAAAAATATCAAGCTAAGCAAATTAGGAACTTGACTTGCATGTAGATGATTAAGTCATGGTTAAATGAAAATTGTGAGAGTAGCCTTTGCGAAGTTCACGTAGCTTCAGTTCACAACCGAGGCATAAAGACTTTTAACCATTACTCTTCTCTGTGCCGTTATTTGATGCATCCTCTCATCCCTTCAGCAAAACCTATGACCAGTAGCGATTTAGTTTTTTTGTTATTTGACAAGTCCCCTGAAATCACTGTATTATATAGTGGGTTCAATGCAACGAAGAGGCGAGGTGGTAGTGATCATCAGCTCTTTATTAAGTACAGCATAAGGTAGCCTGCATGCCAAGACTGGAGAACTCGGCCAATGGGGCCAACTATATACAACTCAGGGTTCCCACGCAAGCACGTTATTGGATTCAAACCAGCAGGGGGGTTGTGATTGGTGCAGGACAGCAGGGATTTGGATCCTGCTGCCCATTGTTCCCAAGTCTCCAAGCTCCAGTGAGCCAGGCAGGAACACCCAATTCATTTCTCACTTGAGTCCATATACACAACACACTGCATCTGTTGCTGAGTGTCCATCCCCATCCCCCACCCCCTCGTTCACTCAGTAAACAGTCCATTGGTTCCAAATGGTTCCATTTATTAAGGCATCGGGTAGGTGTAGAATCACATTCAGGGTGTGCGTCAAGACTGGGGTGGGGGTGGGGTTTGACTCACAGGTACAGTTTATACTTTACCAAAAGTGAAAGTGTGCAAGAGCATGCCCCTCCCTCATCAATTCTCATGGGAACTTTGCTTTGAGAACATGATGTGTAAACATCCACATTCTCAAGGTATCATTCTTGTTTACAGCATTCTTGCAGTGAAGTAGCACTTAGCATAGACTAAATAACAGGTGGTATGCATATCAACACATGGGAAAGGGAAGGGAAATATGAAGAGATATAACAGCATTCAGAATAATTAACCCCATAGTGGCAAGGGCACTTGACCCTGAGTTTCTATCATATGTTTGGAAGTTAAGGGCTAGAGAATGTAATATCTAGATCAGGGGGTCAAACATGTGACCCAGGGGCCGAATCAGGCCCCCGAAGGGCTCCTATCAGGCTGCCAAGCAACTGGCTCATGTCAGCTTCCTTCTCCCTCTTTCTTGCTTCCTTCTGCATCTCAGCTTGCTTAACGCTTGCTCATTTGCACAGGAACTACTGAGCAAAACCTCGATTTTCTCCATTGGTTGAGGTTTCTCCCCCTCCTGGTCCCCTGGGGAGGAAGGGAAAGAGCCAGAGCTTCCTTTGCCCAGTTCCCATGGGAGAAATACAAAGAAAGTACCTTTAAAACCAACAAGTGCTAATATTGTAGGCATGTTTTAAGTTTTTTTTTTAACTTTACTCCTGTTTGTCTGTGTCCTTTAAAAGTTTATCTCTGCTACCTAATCTTAAATAGGAACACACATGGCCCAGCCTGACATAGCCCGTCCCAGCCCGACAAGGTCTCTTTATGTCAGATCTGGCCCTCATAACAAATGGGTTTGGCATCTCTGATCTAGATCTATTTTGTCTTACTGCTTTGCCCTTTTAATTTCAGCAGGTTCTGGTTGGTAGGGACCTTCATTTAAATGCTAAGCCATCTAGTTTTTGGACTGTTTACTTCTGTTTTATTGCATTATTATGCCATTAAAAGTTTGGTTGAACGAAGGAATTTTAACACACACTCCTAATGTGGTTAAAAAGTAACACTTTTCCTTATGACAGTGTTAATGGAATGTGACTTTGAACAGTTCCTGTGCTAAATGGCATCTGAAAGGAAATTAGGCTAGATATGCTGCCAGTCCTCCTATATATTTGGCTTGGGTTTCCTCTGGGCAGAATGTCTAATGCACAATGCTTAGTTTGTTCTCCAGTGCGTCGCATGGGGTGTCAGCGCAAATCTGGCACTGCCGTAGAAAGAGGTGCCAAAGCTTCACCTAAGGACACCACTGAAGCAATAACCAACATTAATTGAAGAAATGAAAGTCATTAATGTAGCATTTCATATGTAGCCTACATAGGCTAGGTTCCATCAAGGTTAAACAATTTATCACTCAAACGCAATCACAAGGGAGCGGGGAACACCAGCTGGTGGAGCTGATGGCTGCTTATTAATAGCAAGTCAATGGAAGTCGAGGGACTTGTAAAGAAATTCAGATTTCATTGTCAAGATAAAATGACAGGCACTGACATTCACTGTGGCACCCTCTAGGTGCTGTTTTTGTGGCATTCAAACCTAAGAGCAGTCTGTGAGGAGAGCAAATAAATCACTCCTTTATAGTTTACAGATCCGCTAATAAAGAACCATACCCCAGTGGAGGAACCTAATTCTCATTTACACTACATAACTGATTGATAAGTGGAACCTGATGTGTCTGTGAATCAGAATCAATTGTGGCTCTCTCGTGTGGGAAGCATCCTTGTTCAGAGAGAAATTTATATCAACAAATGTTTGTACCCAGAACACGTTTTATAGAAAGCTGAGGCAAGGGAAAATTCAAATTGTGGATGGAGAACAGAAGAGAAAAGCTGAAGAGCCATCCAGATTGGGCTGAGACTTAGATAGTATATGGATGTTCACCTGACACACATTCAGCGATGTTATAAATATCATGCTCATTTTTCAGTATGTGCTCCAGATTTAAGGCTCTGTGCTTATGTTCCCCTTGGTGACATGGGAACCATTTCCTCATGTTTTTCTGGAAACTGATTTTGCGTTGGCTCTTCCCTAGTACATAATGTTTCTATCAGTTTCCTTTGTCCTGCCCATTCCCATCCACCTCCATCCCATCCACTTTTCAATGATTGGCTTATCATCATCATCATTAAATCTCGCCTTCTACTCCCAAAAAAGGGGTTTTATTTTTTTAAAGGAATGGTCCCATATATTAATATGCTGTGGTGTTATAATAATAATTCAAGAAGCTTCTCTGGATTCTGAGGTTTCATTTCTTTAAAGGTTAGTCTCTATCCCTCCCCTTATAGAGGTATGCCCTTTTCTTATATCTATGTGAGAGAAAAGCCTAGAGACTTACTTAAAAAAAAAGATGAAAGTTGGGGACTTAGAGAATTTGCTTGAATTATCAAGAACACTACAGTGTTATATCAATATTTTATAGCCTTTATAAAGGAAGGGGGTGTTTTGATGCCACTGATAATGACACTGATGATTATAGCTCTCTCCCTTGAAAATCTTTATTATTTAAGCTACATGCAGAAGAAAATAAACTGACTCCACAACTGTGAAAATGCACAGGGAAGGCAGACATGAGGAAGAACCCTGCCCAAAACACTTCCAATTCTTGTGGGTTGACTCCCAAGAAAATCTGGAGCAACTCCAGTATGTGCAAAAGGTCTTAAAGAAAAGACAACTTTTATTTCAAAGGTAGGGAATGTAGATTGAGAGTTTTGACTGAAAGATTGTTAACAATAACACAATAGTGCGAAGTGTTGTGTACTGAGCTTGAGGCGCAACACAATAGACTGAGAGGATCCACAGATCTGCATTCCAATTGGCTGCATAATTCTAACTGTCCAATCGGGAGGCAGTATCAGGGAATCCTAGGATCTGCAGGTGGGTATACATACTCTAATGAAGGATCCAAAAATCACAGGGTGCTTTCTGCTTCATGGGGGCTGTTTTCTCCGCCCCAACTAGATATATTGCTGCATGTTCTGAGTGCTTGTCGGTAGGATGTAGTCACTTAATAAAGATGCCTAATCACTATGCTGGCTGAACTCACTACTTAACAAAGTAGTGTCAAATTTAGTGTAAGGGAAGAAACTGGTCTCTTTAAGTCTCTGGGCCCTAATCACAAACTCTAGAAGGGACCGGATACTTCTTCGGTATGAAGACAGGAAGGAAATGTCTCAATGTCAGTACTAAGGCAGGATGTTTGTAGAAGTCTTCAGGCCTGTAGCTACAGTGAGGCCCAGAGAGGGCCAGACTACTCCATTCAACCCCCCCCCCTCCATCTATGTGGTCCCTCCATTGAGAGGCCTCCAATCTGCCCCCATTGCTCATTGCCACATGCCACCGCTCTGAACAAGTGCAGCGTTGGTACTGAAGGGGCTTCAGATTGGCATGGGGGAGGGGAGAAGCCTATTTATAGTCGGATGGAAGGTTGAATGAGTTAGACAAGTGGGGGGGGTGTGTAGCTTTACTTGAGAAACAGAGAACATGTTTAGGGCCAAGCTAGGTGGCTCCCTGGGCTCCCCAAACAAAAAATGCTGCTGAGGGCCCCACCGAACATGAAATCCTGGCTATGGCCCTGAAAGTCTGGCTTCTAGGGCTGCCACATTGGGCCAGCAGGGGAAACCTCCCCCGACGTCATCAGCGCGATGACGTCACCCAAAAGCGATGTCATAATGCTGCTGATGACGCTCGTGGCTGCTCTAGGCATTTCCAGGAAAACTGTATGGTTTTCCCAGGTGCTCAAGCCATTTGGGAGGGAAAACTCTATGGTACAATAGGAATCCAATGTGGGCCGGGGAAGGCTGGGGACTTGGCAACCCTACTGGCTTCTTTTAGGGTTGTCAGCATAAGCCTTTAAGAAGTATAAATAAAATTCCACTTAAAAGCTTATGCTATAATAATAGAGACTGGTAATAGGAATATAGCAGTGCAGCCCAATGTTGTTCTATGTTCATTGAAGTTAATGGACTTAGAAGGGTGTAACTGTGTTTAGGATTCTACTGAAAGTGTTCCATGTGTGAAATCACGTGTGAAATTAGTTCTGGAGAGCACCATGAGAGAAACATGGGGAAATCAGTATTCCGTTGACAACTTGTTAGATATAACCCATTATGTCCTGTAGGCATACCGGCATAAGTGTTTAAAATTTATAATATTAGTGCTGGTTTCACTACTGTAGTGCTAATTTTTAAATTCTTTCTATATAACAAACCATATCATTTAAAAATATTGTGACTTATAAACGCGTCACATACCCTTAAATCAATGAAAATAAACTACATGGGTGGGTAGAGCCATTAAACTTTACATTCAAATATACTGCATAAACAGAACCCATCTTCTTACCAATTTGTCTGGAACAGCTCCATCAATTGCTCTTTTATAATATGCCAGCCCTGTCAGTCCATATTTTCTTGTACCATTTCATTAGAGGCAGTGCAGAAGTTTCCAAACAGATGGAAACACATGCAGACTGTGCTTTTGTCTTAGATCAGAGGTTTTTAACCTTCCTTCTATTATTGTCCACCAAGTGTGTGTGTGTGTGTAAAGTGTTATCAAGTTGCAGCCAATTTATGGTGATCCCGGCAAGGGGCTTTCAAGGCAAACAAATAGCAGAGGTGGTTTGCCATTGCCTTCCTTTGCACAGTCTTCCTTGATGGTCTCCCTGGCCCTGTTTAGCTTTTGAGATATGATGAGATCGAACTATACTGGGGAGGCCAAACTGTGGCTTGGGAGCCACATGTGGCTCTTTCACACATATTGTGTGGCTCTCAAAGCCCTCACCCCACCCCATCAGCTAGCTTGTTGGTGGCTTGGAGAATGAGTTTAAAGTTGCTTTCTTTCTACCTCTGCCTCCCCATCTTCCTTCCTCCCTCCCTCCCTTTGATGTACATGTCTTGCAGCTCTCAAACATCTGACATTTATTCTATGTGGCTCTTACGTCAAGCAAGTTTGGCGATCCCTGACATATGCCATGCTGTGTTCCCTCCTGCCCAGCAAATAGACAAAATTATAATTAGATACCAGAAGTATTCCAGGTGAGGCAACTTTTGTACAGATATATTTATGATATATACACAGATCACAGGCATTCATTCAATGGGACCCTTGTAGGGTCGATACTGTGGATCAATCTCATGACCCTTCTAAGAGCTAAATCATGCACTGAAATGCCTTTTTCTGAAAAGGAGGGAAGTGAGGAAACACCTGCTGGCAACAAGCATTGAGTTACAGCCAACCTAGCAGCACAATCTGGCAGGGCAGGGCAGGGAGCCAAGAATCAGGGTGCTGACCAAGCACTACATTGATGTACCTTGAAGTTGTTGTATTGTGCATGTAGATGTTTCTACTCTTGTCTATTATAGATGGTTCACAACAGGGCTTTTCTTGTAGAAAAATCCCAGCATAAACTCATTTGCATATTAGACCACACCCCCTGGCATTCACACAGTGCTTTCTGTAGAAAAAGCCCACCAGGAAGTCGTTTGCATATTAAGCCACACCCGCTGACACCAAGGCAGCCGGAACTGCATTCTTGTGTGTTCCTGCTCAAAAAAAGCCTTGGTTCACAACAACTGTACAAGGCCAGACTACCAGAAGACTGCAACAGATAAAATAAGTCTGAAAAAGATATCGAAACAGTGTTTTAATTAGCTGGAAGACCATCAATTGTTATACTTCAATTGTTATACTTTGCTGAAATTTATTTATTATCAGGACATTCAGAAATCGTTATACTTTATTGGGATTGTAATTGTTATACTTTACTGGAATTTATTTGTTCTCAGGACATTCAGGAATTGTTCTACTTCAGGGGTGGCCAACGGTAGCTCTCCAGATGTTTTTTGCCTATAACTCCCATCAGCCCCAGCCAGCATGGCCAATGGCTGGGGCTGATGGGAGTTGTAGGGGAAAAAACATCTGGAGAGCTACCGCTGGCCACTTCTGTTCTACTTTATTCGGATTAGATGAAGATGGGTAGCCATGTTAGCCTGTCTGTAGCAATAGAAAAGAGCAAGGGTCCAGTAGTCCCTTAAAGACTAACAAAATTTGTGGCAGGGAAGGAGCTTTTGTGAGCTACAAAAGTTCATCCCCTGCCACAAATTTTGTTAGTCTTTAAGGGGCTACTGGACTGTTGGCCTTTTTTATAGGGATTGTTTGCAATTTATTTGTTATTAGGATGTTCAGAAATAGCTACATTTTACTGGAATTGTTTTGCACTGTATATAAGAACAATTTCTTTTTACACAGTGAAGGATGATAGTTTTTTCCCCCTTTTCTAGTTCTTCCCTCTGGCTTTTTGCCCTGATTCAGCTGTCCATTGGTGACCCAGTAGCCTAGGTCCCTGCACCAACGTGGGGGGGGGGCAGGCTGGGGGGCATGGCAGGTCTTAGCTGGTTTCCTAAGAAGCTCCAGCAGTGGTGGAAAATTATGCTGCTGCAAAAGATAGCATAGCTCGTATGTGCCCATACCGACTAAAAATCCAACCACCCCTGCACTGATGTAACCCTGCCACAAAGGCTGGCAAAGCATATGATACAGCCATACCCAATCACCTCTTTTACTAGTGGTGGTGACCAATGCTCCCTCTAAGCTGCAGAGTCTTGGGAGCAAAAATTCTTTGTGAGCTACTGGTATTAAAGCTGTGAGCTACTGGCATTAAAGTTGTGAGCTACTACATAAATTATTGTGCTCTGGGGTCATTTTTCTTGATGTGTGAGCTGGAAGCTTAAAAACTGTGAGCTAGCTCACACTAACTCAGCTTAGAGGGAACACTGGTGGTGACCAAACTCACTTCCCTGCACCTTGTCACCCCCTCTGCCCATGCTGTTTGCTTTTGCTGCACATCTCTCTATTTTGCTTTCTTGCAGGTTGTGATTCGACAGGAAGACCTGGCCAATGACCATTCCTGTTCCCCCTGCCTCACACTGCTCAGTATCCTGTGATTTTGTTCCTGGGACAGAACACACTGGTCACACACTGCATTGTAAGCCGAGAGTATGCTGTTAAACTACCGGAGGCAGGGCTTTTTTTTGGTAGAAAAAGCCCAGCATGAACTCATTTGCACATTAGGCCACACCCCCTGATGCCATGACAGCTGAAACTGTGTTCCTGTGCATTCCCGCTCAAAAAAAGCCCTGACCAAAAGTAATTCCAACACTACATTCGCTTTCTAAATGCAGACCCATTTCTAATGATTGCTGTTGTAACTCAAGAGCGAGTCTTAACAGCTGAGGTTAACGTTATTGCTAGATTCTCTTGTTCTTCAATTGTCAGAAGGCACCTCCCCCAGGCTACTTGTAGTTTTATTATTCTAAGGAACAAACAGAGGCTGTTTATCTGACTCAGCTCTTGAGAAGCATTCCCCTTTTCTGTACAGAACTGAAGAGGGAGACTTGATGGCAAAGGGGGCTGAGATCCCACTAGACCCCACAGAGTTTTTTTTCCCATTTCCACTCCAATCTCTGCTCCCCCAAACCCCTTCCTATTCATTTTACAGAAGAGGGATTCTGGAATTAAAAGATCACATTCTTGTCTACTCCTGTCACTCTTCAGACTTTTGTCCTGTAGTCTTACAATTCCACAGGTCTGCTTATGTTCCCCTCATGAAAAGATACATAACAAACCAAAACAGTTCTATACAAATTCAGGCCTAACCTTTCCAGGCTTCTGTTGTCGTTTCTTCACAAGTACCGCCAATAAGTAAAATTGCATTCTTGTTACATAGTAAAAGCTCATTTTCTCGCTCCTTATTGCATTGCCTCTGATTTAACTTCAAGCTCCTGTCTGTTCAAGGGACACTTTTGTAGCTTTAGTAATGAGCATCTTCTTTAGGGTATTTTTGTATCACAAAAAATGGGAGGTAATTACCAAGACATCTGAAACTTTATGAACAGTATTTATGTATATACATAATGGCATGCGGTAGAATATTGTCCTGTAACACTTGAGTTTTATTATGTACAATATACATCCACTGCTGCTTGCCAATACAGCCTCTCCAACTGGGGTGCCTCTAGGTTTGCCAACCTCCAGGTGGGGCCTGGAGATCTCCCGCTTTCACAACTTTTCTCCAGCTGGCAGAGATCAGCTCCCCTGGAGAAAATGGCTGCTTTGAAGGGTGGACTCCATGGCATTGGACCATGCTGAGGCCCCTCCCCTTCCAAAACCCCACCCTCTCCTGGATCCAGCCCTCAAATTCTCCACCCCCAAAGTATGTTTTTTTGCAGCCTCCTCATGTTTTCCCCCACCTGGAGGCTGGCAACCCTACTCAGTGGTGAACTGTAGTGTGCCTAGAGCACAGGGGCCAGGTACTAGCAAGAACAATTGGCACATGCCCTCATGGAAGCAAAGATGCCTACTAGCTGGCACGAAAGGCTGGATCTGTTGGTTTAGGCAACTGGGCAGAGAGCTCCCTTGCCTGAGGAGATGTCACATTTTCTTTTCAGCCAGTCTCCACATCTAAATGGCTTTCTTTCTGTTGTGTATGTGAGTCAATGTTGTTATCAATGGTATTCCTGCCTGGCTCATTGGAGCCTGAAGGACTGAGCTTGGGGACTTGGGAACAACGGGCAGCAAGATCCAAATCCAGACTGCCCTGTTCCAGTCACGGACCCCCTGCTGGTTTGAATGTTCCAATAACATGCTAGTGCAGGAACCCAGTGTCCTATATAGTTGGCCTAGCAGGCTTTGTTCTCCAGTCTTGTCAGTGGACGCTGTACTCAATAAAGAGCTTGTTATCACTACCACCTCGACTCATCTATGCATAGAACGCACTATATTATACTTCCTGGGTCGGAGTGTGAGAGGATCTTATCGCTCTGTATTTTACCCATCTATCCCCCTTCCCTCTTCCTGTACTTATTTATCCTCCCCCCCTCCCCTTTTGGCTGCAAGCAATGGCCTAATTTGATGTCAAGGAAACTGGACGGACATGCATACACACAACCTTTTCTTCCCAAAAGATAGAAATCTCCATTAGCACACGGTTCACGGTATGGAACTGAAAGGGGCAAGCATCATGCCCTCAGCATCCAAGGAGCTGATTAAATGAAAGAAAGGGCATAGGAGGTCATGAAAACCGGTGGAAGAAATATGGGAAATCAATGTGGATTCAATGGAAACAGATTGCAATTTTCTGCTCCTTTTCTGTTTCTACAACAAACATAGACAGAGGGGGAGAGAGAGAGAGAGAGAAATCTCCACCTCAATTTCAAGCCTCTGTCATAATTTTTGCTTTTCTCTTTTTCACGTTTGCAGGCTTGTTATTTGGCTCAGCTCTGGTTCTGAACTTTACCTGGTTGTACCAGTTTGGTGAAGACTCTTGCCCTGTCTCCACCTCCCTCTTCCTTTAATTATTTACCTATATACTCTGTCCCCTCTCCCAGGGATGCCAGCCTCCAGGTGGAATCACACAATTTCAACTCATCTCCAGACTACAGAGATCCGTCTCCCTGGATAAAAGGGAGGGACTCTGTGGCACAGTACCTCACTGAGGTCTGTGTCCTTCCCAAGCTTCACCCCCACATTGCCAGGAGTTTCCCAACCTTATCTGGCAATCCTATTCCCCCCCTCCCCCTGCTGGTGGCCAAGGGGCACCGGGCAACCCTACCCCTCCCTTTTGGCCATAAGCAATGGCACTTATTTGACGTCAAGGAAACTGGCTCATCCCAATGCAAGGACATTAGGAGCACCAAATGGGAGTCTATATATCAGCATATTTCCCTTGTGGGGTGAGAAGAAGAGTATTAGAGGAAGTGAGGTAGGCAGGCCTTTTTTTGTAGCAGGAACTCCTTTACCCCTGTTGTAGCCAATCCTCCTGGAACTCACTGGGCTCTTATTACAGGGCCTCCTGTAAGCTGTTGGAGGATTGGCTACATCAGGGGTGTGTGGCCTAATATGCAAAGGAGTTCCTGCTACAAAAAAAAGCCCTCTAGGTGGATCTTGGAGAGAGTGCATTCCTTCACTGTAGTTTGTCATCATTTGGAAACAAAGCAAGTCCTGGCCTGTGACTTTGGCAAAGGAGGTTTGTATAGGTTTGTTTATGGTTCCACGTTGTCCAAATTTAACTTATTGCCTTTTAAATGTATTTCGAGACGAAAGGCCAAAGCAGTTGAAGCTGAAGCAAGGAATATTGAATATGGATTTCGTTATCTGTCTGAATCTCAGGTTTGAATACAGTTGAGATACACCATTTTTATTTTTTAAAAAAGCTAACCGTGCATTTCCCCCTTCTTAACAGTAATATGAGGCATAGGACGTACAAAGGAGCATATCTGAGGGAAAATCATTCTGTTACATGTAAACCTGATAAAGTAAATGAATTTGCTACTGCATGCTTGGGATGCTTCATTGGTTATTTGGTTTAAACACGTTCTTGTTCAGCTCGGAATATGAGAACTGCATGAATAATTTCACGTCCGGCACTTCTAGTTTGTCAAGGATTATCACAGATTTTCTTGTTTAGGCTCTTAAGCAGAATTCTGTGATATAGCATATCCATTTGTTTGCATGTGAAAATCAACCTATTACTTTTCTGTTGTGAAAGAAGGGTGTAGCGACCAGTTTTTTCTTGTAAAAATCATTTCTTTGGAGGCTTAACAAAAAACAACACTATCTACTTCATTTTTATTCCACCATCCTTCTTCCAAGGAGTTTGAGGTAGGGTACATGATTTTCCCTCCCTCGTGTTCTCCTTTGAACAATCCTCTGTGGTAACTTAGTTGACAGGCAGTCACTGGCCCAATATAGAGCACCCCAGTGAGCTTCAGGATTGAGGGTCAAACTGTACAATATGCTTTTTGAAGAGTCATGTCCAAAGAACTGAGACCCAGGGCTTTTTTGAGCAGTAATGCATAGGAACGCAGTTCTGGCTGGCTTGGCGGCAGGGGTGTGGCCTAATATGCAAATGAGTTCCTGCTGGGCTTTTTCTACCAAAAAAGCCCTGTGTGAAACAATGGTGATGTCAGGGTGTGTGGCTTAACATGTGAATAAGTTCCTGCTGGGCTTTTTCTACCAAAAAAGCCCTGTGTGAAACAATGGTGACGTCAGGGGGTGTGGCCTAAAATGCAAGTAAGTTTGTGCTGAGCTTTTTCTAAAAAAAAAAACCCTGCCGAAACCCATCGCACTTTCCTTGCAGCTACACAACAGCTGCCGGGAATGTCATTTGTAAAGCCTGCGGGAGCCTGAATCGGCTTAGAAGTGCAGTGTGGGTAGAGGAAGAACTCTTGCATTCCTCCCTGGATCATTTTCCCAAGCCCAATCAGCTCCTGCAGAGAGCTAACTCCCTAAATCTGAAGCTGCACTTGGAACAGTCTGTTCATATGCAGCTCCAAAGCAGGGTCGGATCTAAGGGGGCCAAAGGGGGTGCTTGCCCCGGGCGCTGATGGGGGGGGTGCCAAATTGGGCATGGAGTCCATTATATTCTATGGGACCATAACATAGAATGGCCCAAAAGGGGGCATCATTTTTTAAATTTTGCCGCCCCTTGAAAAAAATGTAGATCCGGTCCTGCTCCAAAGTCAACTTGACCATGGCAAATGGGAAAATAACACAGGTGTTTAGGGTTGCCAAGTCCAATTCAAGAAATATCTGGGGACTTTGGGGG
This sequence comes from Heteronotia binoei, assembly GCF_032191835.1. Lineage (NCBI taxonomy): Eukaryota > Metazoa > Chordata > Lepidosauria > Squamata > Gekkonidae > Heteronotia > Heteronotia binoei. The sequence goes on along the minus strand of NC_083231.1, from coordinate 25,542,681 downwards.
AGGAGCCAGGAGACTTTGGGGGTGGAGCCAGGAGACATTGGGGCGGAGCCAAGAACAAGGGTGTGACAAGCATAATTGAACTCCAAGAGAGTTCTGGCCATCACATTTAAAGGGACAGCACACTTTTTAAAATGTCTTCCTTCTATAGGAAATAACAAAGAATAGGGGCACCTTCTTTTGGGGCTCATAGAATTGGACCCCCTGGTCCAATCGTTTTGAAACTTGGAGGGTACTTTGGGGAGAGGCACTAGATACTATATTGAAAATTTGGTGCATCTACCTCAAAAAACAGCTCCCCCAGAGCCCCCAAAACCTCCAGATTAATTCCCCATTATACCCTATGAGAATTGATCTCCACATAGGGAATAATGAAGACGTTTCCCTCTCCTCCTCCCTCCCCCCCCCCCTTTCTGGCAACTGAAGCGAGGGACTGGCCTTTCTACTCACGAGTTGCTGCCAGCTTCTTTACAGCAGCAGTCACACCATCCCAAAGTGGAGCCTTGCAATCAAGCCTCCGGAGGTGCAAAGGCACATGGTCCTTTGCAGGCGGGGCTTCTCTCCTCCCCCCCCCCCAGCCAGCTGACTGGGCGCGGGAAGCAGCTTGCGAAAAGGAAGAACGGCTGCTGCAACGGGGCTGGGTGGGAAGGGAAGGGAGGAGGAGAAGCATCGGGCATTGGAGTCCGTCAAGACCCGCCTGCGTTCGGCAGCCACCTCCACCCGCTCGCTGGCGAGCCAGCCTCCCTTCTCAAGATTTCCCTTGCCAGGCTCAGCACCTCCTCCCCGGACGACGCAAATGCTCCTTGGCGCCATTCCCCCCTCCTCCCCCCGCTTCCAGAGTTATGGAAAGCGGGAAAAGAGGCTGAAAATCCAGTATTCTCCCGCCAGGGCGGGAGGCTTGGGAAGGCTACAGGTGTTGGGGTGTGTGAGTGCAGCGACCCTTCCTCCCCCAGTGCTGTAGTTCTGAGCTGAATCGGGCTCTTGCCACAACTGCTGTATGACTTTGGAGGAAGTGAACTGGGTCTGACTTTATTTGCAAAAAAAAAAAAAATGTTGGGTACTTTGGCCCTGGGATTCTAGCTACATCTTACAAAGCCCTTGTGATTGTTGGGGAACAGGAGTTTTAAACCTGCCAGATGCACTCGGGCTTTTTAGTGTTTGCGGCCACAGCTTTCAGGGAGGCTTTCACTTCCCCCACTCTGTGCTGTTTACACGTCCTCCAACTGACCCTTGGAGCTGCGATTGGCGCCACAGTGAAACTCGCTTGTAGCCACATCATCGAACATGACTTTTACAACAGAACCAAAGGCCACTTTGTGATGTAGCATCACAAACAGCATGCAGGGGAGCGTAATAGCTGCTTCTTTCTGCATGCAGTGGCCACAAACAAAACAGAGCCTTGGTGTGTCTGGGAGGCACAAAATTCCCATTGCATGTGCGATACAAAGGCCTCATGTTGCAAGGACTAGTACTTTGTAATGTGTAGATGGAGGATGAGTAGGGATTCGAACCCGGGTCTCCCAGATCCTATTCACTTTCTGATACACTCTAACCACAGTGCACAAGCAGGGCCAGATTAACAATTAGGCCAAGTAGGCACTGACCTATGGCTCTCTAGGGGCCCCAGGCCAGCTCCCCCCGCCCCGGTTTCCCCCCTGCTTGCAGCCCTCCCAGCCTGCACATGCAGCCAGCAACTGATCCGCTCTTTGCCCGACTTGCCTGGTGCAGCTGCTGATGTTGTCGCAAAGTTTGCCTCTCCCCCAGAGCTTAGTAAAAGGGGCTTTTAAGAAGGTGCCTGCAGGCTGCAGCAGGGACCATGGGCAGCGGGGTGGGCACTCAGACTCTGAGATAACTTGCAAGGGGGCCTAAAGATTTCGACTGCCTAGGGCCCTCCACAGGGTTTAATCTGGCACTGTGCACAAGACCTCTTTTCTGGGCTTGTTAACAACATATATTCTTTTTCTCTTCTTCCATTTATTGCAGAGCCACATTCGTAATTTGCTGTGGTGCTAGGCTAGTTGGAATGATATATTTTCACGTAATGAAAATGGTGCTTGGAATGAGCTCCCGGTGGCAGCCCCATCCTCCTAAGCACAGGCAGTGCAGCAGTTGCTTTGCCACTCTCCTCGAGCTCCTAACATCTGTATAATGTTCCCATAGAAGTTGCAGGACTGCTTTCAAAACTGGGTGGTATAGAAAAGGGGAATGAGTGTTCCTTCTTGAGCAGTGCTAAATGCTTTCTTTTTTTGCTAGTTACCATATGAAGACCAGAATTAGCAAATCTCTGATGAAAGTTCAGATTTTTGTAATTGATTGATGGATTGCATTTTAAGGGAGAAACATAACCCTGGAAAATACTGCTGTTTGTCCACTGTCAGAATCCTGTTCAGGGTTCAAAAGGTAAAGGTAGTCCCCCTATGCAAACACCATTCCAGTCTAAACTTGTTGGAATTAGTGGGCTTAGACTGATGCATAGGACTGCATGACATACGGATGAAAGACAATTTAATAGTAGTGCTGGGGGGGGGGTCCTAGGTCTGAATTTTGCAGCCTTTTGATATTGGGTTTTGAACTGGAACTGGAGATATGCTTCATTTGCAGGGGTGGGATTCTAGCAAGAGCTCCTTTGCCTATTAGGCCACACACCCCTGATGTAGCCAATCCTCCAAGAGTTTACAAGGCTCTTTTTTGTAAGCTCTTGGAAGATTGGCTACATCAGGGGGTGTGTGGCCTAATAGGCAAAGGAGCTCCTGTTAGAATTCCACCCCTGTTCATTTGTATACCTCAAAGGTTTACCTGCCCTCAGATAAATGTTGTGATTGTTGCCATCAAGTCACAGCTGATTTATGGTGACGTTTTCAAGGCAAGAGATGCTCAGAGGTGGTTTGCCATTGCCTGCCTCTTCATCAGGGGTTTTGTTATTGTTTTGAGCAGGAACACACAGGAATGCAGTTCCAGCTGGCTTGGTGTCAGGGGGTGTGGCTGAATATGCAAATGAGTTCCTGCTGTTTTTTCCTACAAAAAGCCCTGTGTGAAACAATGCTGATGTTAGGGGGTGTGGCCTAATATGCAAATGAGTTCCTGCTGGGGTTTTTCCCCTACAGAAAAGTCCAGCTCTGCATCATGACCCCTGGTATTCCTTGGCGGTCTCCCATCTAAATACTAGCCAGGGCTGACCCTGCTATCCTGGGCTATCTAGGCCAGGGCTTCAGAGAAACATATCCCTTTCTAATGTCTGTTTCCTGGAGACAAGCCCATAGCAGTAACCCACACAGAGTTGCAATGGGGTGTGCTTCTAAAAGCAAGTAACTGCCGAGGGTCTGTGAAAGAAGAAACTGGAGGTTTCCCTTCCTTCTGATTACAAGGAGACAAGGTTGGGAATCATACAGAGATCTGGCAGGCAGGATCCTCCATGGCTGGGGCTTTGGGATTTCAGAACCCTACGATCAGGGGTCATTTTGTAGAAAAATAGCTGGTGGAGCTCATCCAGGGATTGTTATGCAGCTGCACCTACTATTCAATGGACAAGGAGGTGGAACCATCAGAAGGAGGAGGTGGAACTCTCAGAAAGGTTCAGGAGCTGTGCTCCTGTGAGCTCCCACTGAATCCGAGGCCTGCCTACCATTATTTCATTCATTTATCCTGGCAGGCTAGCTGTTTTCTGTGAGCCTGCTACTATGTCCCAGCATAAAGTTTAGGAATCATGGCCCCAGGTTATTGCTTAATGCCGATAGATGGAAATGACAAAGGAGAGAAATCTCCCTCAAACCATCCTCTTAGGAAAATATAAAGATCTTCCTTAAATGCTGTCTATTTCAAAAGAGCTCCAAATATATCATGCTTTACAGCCTGTGTTCATTCCCCCCGCCCTTAAAATATATGCAGAGATGGGGAAATAAAATGAGAAATGATATGGGGTGGGGGAGGGGGGAATCAACATTTATGTATGGAGATGGCACATAAAGCTCTAGAAATCTGGAATATCTTTGAGGTAATATAACTGGAAATTGACAATTGTAGCAACTCAAGAGATGACGGATGGTAACTTATTACATGATTTGAAAGAGAATACCATAATATGGTCCATCATCACAAAAAAAGGAGTACTGTTGGTTCACAAAGGCAGTTTGTCAGAGCGGACTCAGAATGATACATCCAGTTTCAAATATGTTAGTGTCAAAAGAAGTCTCAGTGGGATTTTTTTTTTTTTTTACTGTTTCAGCCTAAAAGGTGGGGGGGAACAGCTCTTGAGAATTTTTTGCATGTCTCTCTATGAACAGTACTATAGTGTTCAAGAATCTGAGGGGGGGGGGGGGAGAGAAATCTGTGTTGATTACCACATTATTTGAATACATGTTGGATGATGAATTCTCCCTCACATTGAAAAATGCCAGTTTTGGCATGATACCGGAATCACATGCAAATCTGGCTCAGCTCTACTAATCGCTTCTCCGAATACAGGCATTTTACTCTCCTGTGATAATATTTTGCTTTGTGGCTTTCCATATTTACTGCTTGTGATTTCGGGTTAAGGAAACATTTCCTCAGAAGAAAATCTCTTGGAAGCTGTAGCTCTTTTCTCTTTGTCAGATCAGTCCATAACATGACACAAGCACAATAACAAAATGTTCGTTGATAGTCCCAAGGCTTTCTTCTTCTTCTTGCTGTTCCAGCTTTTTAAAAATGCAGTGTAAGGAGTTTTGCTTCTGCTCTAAGACTTTGAATTGCTGCTTCTGCCATGCTCAGAATTCTTTTCTTTTCTATACAAATAACTTATCAGAATTTGCACTTGTAATGAATTAGGTTGAGCTTCCTGGATACACTCAGGAAGGAGAGCTTTCTCTTTTCAGGTGAAATATACAGGGCTTTTTTTTTTTTGTAGCAGGAACTCTTTTGCATATTAGGCCATGCACCCCTGATGTAGCCAATCCCCCAAGAGCTTACAGGGCTCTTCTTACAGGTCCTATTGTAAGTTCCAGAAGGATTTGCTACATCAGGGGTGTGTGGCCTAATATGCAAAGGAGTTCCTGCTACAAAAAAAGTCCTGGACATATATGTTTATTTAGAAAAGTCACTACGTGCATTTTGAACATGGAATTGCTACCTTGCCATTACAGGAATCTACCTCAATAATTCCATGATGATTTCTTGTTATCTTTTTGATCCCTGACAGTTATGTTCCTGGGGAAGAGAACGTCAGTCTCTGTTGCCCATGGAGGACAGAAACTATCTAGCCATCTCTGTGTATATGGTTTCCCTTCAACACAATGTCTTCTATAACTTCTTTTAGATAGATAGCAATGACTTGTGACATGTGGAACCTCTGGAGCTCTGAGAGAGGGGCCAGGAGGATCCATATTATGATGGAAAATCTCTTGAAAAGCCCTTTACTTCACACAATACATACCATTGGGTAGGGTTGCCAAGTCCAATTCAAGAAATATCTAGGGACTTTGGGGGTGGAGCCAGGAGACATTAGGGGTGGAGCCAAGATCAAGGCTGTGACAAGCATAATTGAACTCCAAAGGGAGTTCTGGCCATCACATTTAAAGGGACAGCACACCTTTTCAATTCCTTCCTTCCATAGGAAATAATGAAGGATAGGGGAACCTTCTTTTGGGGCTCATAGAATTGGACCCCATGGTCCAATATTTTTGAAACTTGGTGGGGGGGGTATTTTGGGGAGAGGCACTAGATGCTATACTGAGAATATGGTGCCTCTACCCCAAAAAACAGCCCCCCCCCCCGAGCTCCAGATATCTGCGGATCAATTCTCCATGATTTTCTATGGGAATAAATCTCCATAGGGAATAATAGAGTTCCCAGAAGACATTTCCCTCCCCTCCCCCCGCTTTCTGACAACGCTGAAGTGGGGGGAGGGCCTCCAAACCGGGGGATCCCCTGCCCCCACCTGGGGATTGGCAACCCTACCATTGGGGGATTTTCTAGGCTGATCCTGCATTGGGCAGGGGGATGGACTAGATGGCCTGCATTGTCCCTTCCAACTCTAAAAAGATGTGTTTTAGTCCAGCACCTAAAAGAAAGGCACCAGCCAAGCCTCAAGGGGGGAGGGTGTTCCAAAGGTGAGAGGCCACCTCAGAAAATACCCTGCCTCTAGTAGCCATATTTCATGTATTTATTATTTGTTTATTTAATTTAATTTCTCACCACTGAAGGCAGGGGCACAGAGAGAGGCAGATCTTAATTGATGGCTGGATATAGATGCAGAGGAGTTAGCCATGTTAGTCTGTTGCTGCAAAAAACAAGAAAGAGCCCAGCAGCACCTTTAAGACTAACAAATGTTATTGTAGCATAAGCTTTTGAGAAACACAGCTCTCTTCCTCATCTGATGAAGAGAACTGTGTTTCTTGAAAGTTTATGGTACAATAAAACTTGTTAGTCTTAAAGGTGCTACTGGACTCTTTCCTATTGATGGCTGGATAGTATCTCATCTAGCATAGCTCACAAGTTGCAATGAAGGAATGTATAAGAACAGAAGAGAAGCCATGTTGGATGAGGCCATTGGCCCATCCAATCCAACACTCTGTCACACAGTGGCCAAAAAAATCAAGTGCCATCAGGAGGTCCATCAGTGGAGCCAGGACACTGGAAACCCTCCCACTGTTGTCCCCCCCCCCACAAAACACCAAGAATACAGAGCATCACTGCCCCAGAGAGTTCCATCAACACGCTGTGGCTAATAGCCACTGATGAACCTCTGCTCCAGAATTGTACACAGTACTCCAAATGAGGCTGCACCCTCAATTTATCACATACAACTCATGAACAGTGTAAACCCGGTTTCTTTATATATGTATTGGGAAATGCTCATGTTATGTGCGGTGCTTGTACAGCTGAATATGGGATTTAGCCCTATCTTTATCCAAGAACTGGTACCCAGTTTCATTTGTAAAGTGAACATATGTTGACCCTTTCTTACAAATAAATGTACACGTGTCTGCTGTAACATGTAGACAGGGCCTCTACAGTTTTAGGAGAACTCTCCTGCATAGTTAACAGGAGTCCACTGATGTTTCTTGTATTGTAAGTCAGTTAATTCTGAGGCTAGAGAGAATAAAAATATTCACTTTATTAGTCTTTTAAGAGTTTGGTGGATTAATGTCTCAATAAATACAGGTAGAATCTAGGGATTAACCTCCAGATCGGGTCTGGGAATCTCCTGTAGTTAGCCAATTCCCAGACTACAGAGATCAGTTCCCCTGGAGAAAATGGATGTTTTTGGAGGGTGGACGCTATGGCATTGTACCCCATTGAGGTCCATGATTTCCCCAGGCTCCACCCCCCAAAAATCTCCAGATGTTTCCCAACGTGGATCTGGCAACCCTACCCCCTCATCTCCCAACAGAGTCCATGGACCTAGGTACCCTAGTCAAACCTGTCGGGGGGGGGGGGCGGAATAGTTTAAACTGTGTTTTATTAAAATGCAATGCAATAGTCATTAATGAAAGAAGCAAATATATTTCCAGGATGGTGAAAACTGGCCCAGCATCAATTCGCTTGGCGACAGAAACTCCTGTCTGAAAAGAAACTTGTCTTGAAAAGAAACTTTTTTGTGAAGAGCTTCAAAAAATACCATAAAAACGAGCCGATAGTAGGCTTATGGCTTTCAGCGATTGACTTTCCAAGCTTCTGAGGTTGCACCTGGCATCTTTTTGGCAGCCAAGATCCCAATTAGTCACGATGGGCTTGTGACGATGCCAGCTCTTGACGGCCTTCCTGAAGTCGAGAGTCCACGCTTAATAGAGAGAGACTCGGAGTGAGGCTGGGGTTGAGAAACAAGACGATGCACCAGCTGTAGTCTGCTGGAAGAAGAGCTAAAACACAATGACCCGGATGATGAAGGGGATGGAAGCTTCAGAAAGTGCCAAGTCTGGAAGAAAGGCAGCCAATGATCCTTGATCTTGGCAGCAACTAGCAGTTATGCTGACACTTCCTCGTGGTAAAAGAAAGGCAAAGATGTTGTTTGTCTTTTAGTGCTTTGTCTATTGCAGCTGTATGACAAGAAACGCTGGGTTCTCAAGGGCAGTTTGGTTAATTTTTTTTTTTTTAAATCTGAAGATGCTTGCCATATCTCCTTAAAACATTTACTTGAGGGGGGAAAAATTAATCCAAATATTTGGATTAATCCAAGTAAAGAGCTCTGAATATTGCAGAATATCATCTCTGGAAGTCTGAGAGCCAGTTTGGTGTAGGGGTTAAGTGCGTGGACTCTTATCTTGGAGAACTGGGTTTGATTCCCCATTCCTCCACTTGCACCTGCTGGAATGGCCTTGGGTCAGCCATAGCTCTCGTAGGAGTTGTCCTTGAAAGGGCAGCTGGTGAAAAAGCTCTCTCAGCCCCACCTACCTCACAGGGTGTCTGGTGTGTGTGTGTGTGTGGGGAAAGTAAAGGAGATTGTGACCACTCTGAGATTCAGAGTATAGGGTGGGATATAAATCCAATATCATCATCATCTTCTTCTTCTGGAGTGTCTTTCATTTTTTTTAAAAAAATTAAGCTTTATTGTTTCTTTTTCTTTTGCATGTGCCAGTGACATTTCTCAAGCCATACTTTGACCCAAGTTTGATAGGGCCCTGGGGGCCAGACCAAGTTTTTTCCAGCAGATAGAAAGAAGGTCGGGGTTGTCACTAGCTCAGCCTTCGTCACCACCTTAGCCTTCAGCTGTGTCTTTAGGCTTGCCAATCCCCAGGTCCCAGTGGGGGCTCCCCGCTTTTGCAGGCTCCTTCCCGCCCCCAGTTAGTTGGCCTGCAGGGGAAAGCTCCGCCCCACAGCCTCCATGTGCCTTCAAACCTTGAAGTTTTAAAAAGACACTGGGAACAGCTTTTGAGTGTCTTTTGTTTCACAGTTGCTTCTTATGCCGGGCCATGTGTGTACCTATTTAAGATTAGGTAGCAGCAGGCCTCGGATTCAGCAGGAGCTCACAGGAGCGCAGCTCCTGAACCTTTCTGAGAGTTCCACCTCCTCCTTCCCACCTTGTCCATTGAATAGTAGATGCAGCTGTATAACAATCCCTGGATGAGCCCCACCACCTTTCCCCCCCACAAAACGACCCCTGGGTAGCAGAGATATAGGCCGTTTTCCCACTGAGCTTACCTCGGAGCGATGTTCCTCTTCACCGCGCAGCGTCTGCGCGGATTTCCCACCAACTGCTCCGAGTAACCAAGTAGAGTCGCGGCTTTTGCGTCGCTAACGTAAACTGGTTTTTAATGGTTTCCATTTGCGACGCAAAAGGTCGGGAACTTCCTGCTTCCTCGGAGCAGCCTCGGAGCAGTTGGTGGGAAATCTGCGCAGACGCTGCGCGGTGAAGAGGGACGTCACTCTGAGGTAAGCTCAGTGGGAAAACAGCCATAAACTTTTTAAAGGACACCAACACAAGTAAAGTTTTTGGTTTTTTTACCCTTAAAACATTAGCACTTTTTGTTCTCAAAGGTGCTTTCTTGGATTGGACTCCTGGATATTTTGAGATTTCCTTTTGTGAATATTTGGTGGTAGTGGTCCCCTCCCACAGCAGATCATTTGTGGCAGTGCTATCCACTACCAGCTCAGCAAGTATGAAGACTCCTACCCCAGCCAATTTTAGGGCAAGGCCTTAAACTGAGTACCTACGGTTATTGAGAATCCATAAATAGAAAACACAGTTTAATACTTTTAAAAAATGTTATTGAGCTTCCCAGCCTTTTCTTTCCTCCTGGCCTCCGATCTTGCAAACAGGAAAAATAGAGTGTGCTAACAGCGAACAGTGGGGTTTCTACAGGGTCCCTTGGCTGATGAAGGTTCTGCAGCATAATTTTACTGTGGAAGCAGTAACTCTGGCTGAAGGTTCTCCTGGAATTATGGCTGATCTTCAGACTACAGAGAGATCAGTTCCCCTGGAGAAAATGGCCGCTTTGGAAGGTGAACTGTATGGCATTATACCCAGGTGAGGTTCCTCCTTGCCCAGCAGGCCCTCTCCAGAGTCCAGTCTGTAATTTCCATAGGGTTGCCAAGTCCAATTCAAGAAATATCTGCAGACTTTGGGGGTGAGCCAGGAGACATTGAGGGTGGAGCCAGGAGCAAGGTTGTGACAAACATGACTGAACTCCAAAGGAAGTTCTGGCCATCACATTTAAAGGGGCTGCACCACTTTTAAATGCCTTCCCTCCACTGGAAATAATGAAGGATAGCGGCACCTTCTTTTGGGGTTCACAGAATTGGACCCCCTGGTCCAATCTTTTCGAAACCTGGAGGGTCTTTTGAGGAGAGGTATCAGATGATGTGCTGCAAATTTGGTGCCTCTGCCTCAAAAAAACAGCCCCCCAGAGCCTCAGATACCAGCAGATCAATTCTCCATTATACCCTATGGGAATAGGTCACCATAGGGAATAATGGAGTGCCCAGCTGATATTCCCCCCCCCCCCGCTCTCTGATGATCCTGAAGCAGGGGGAGGGCCTCCAAACTGGGGGATCCCCTGCCCCCCACCTGGGGATTGGCAACCCTAAATTTCCAGGAGTTTCCAAACCCAGAGCTGGGAACCCTGCTGGGCTCCCACCCAATGTTTCCTCTAAGCTGAAGAGTCTTGTGAGCAAAAAAGTCTACTTGGTGAGCTCCTGGCATTAAAGTTGTGAGCTACTGCATAGATTACTGTGCTTTGGGGAGCCAAGACAAAAATGTGTGAGCTGGAGGTAAAAATCTGTGAGCTTAGCTCACGCTAACTCAGCTTAGAGGGAACACTGTTCCCACCCATGCCGATGCATCTGCTGTAAAAGCAGAAAAAAGAGGATTCTCTGTTATTCTCTTGGGAGGGACGGTGGCTCAGTGGTAGAGCATCTGCTTGGGAAGCAGAAGGTCCCAGGTTCAATCCCTGGCATCTCCCAAAAAGGGCCCAGGCAAATAGGTGTGAAAAAAACTCAGCTTGAGACCCTGGAGAGCCGCTGCCAGTCTGAGAAGACAATACTGACTTTGATGGACCAAAGGTCTGATTCAGTATAAGGCAGCTTCATATGTTCATAAGTTGTCAGGGCATTTTTTGTAGCAGGAACTCCTTTGCCTATTAGGCCACACTCCCCTGATGTAGCCAATCCTCCTGGAGCTTACAGGGCTCTTCATACAGGGCCTACTGTAAGCTCTTGGACGACTGGCTACATCAGGGGGTGTGGCCTAATGGGCAAAGGAGTTCTTGCTACAAAAAAGCCCTGTATATTATAAACTGTGTCCAGCTTACAGGAGCTATTTGAAGTACACTGACAGCCTTCTGCTTATGTTTGGTAATGGTTAAGCTCTTGAAAGGAAGGTTGCCAACATCCAGGTGACGGCTGGAGATCTCCTGGGATTACAACTGAGCTCCAGGCAACAGAGATCAGTTCACCTGGGAAAATGACCACTTCGGAAGGGCATTATACCCCACTGAATCCCTCCTCTCTTCAAACGCTGCCTCTTCATCCCCCAAATATCTAGGTATTCCTTAACCCAGAGCTGCCAACCCTACTTCACACACACACACCATGGTTTCCAGTATCTCTGACAGAACAGGAGGGTCTTAGGATAAGATACCTCAATATATCTTCCAAAATGAATGTTGGGAGTAGGCTTACAGACCTTCACTCCCAGCCTCAACAACTCATATTAACTCCCCCTCCTATGGTAGGGGGAAATGTGCCATTAAATAACACCCATATTTGTGTGTTTGTTGGTAAGTCTGAAATTTGAGTTTTGTTGCTGTAAGGTGCAATCAATGGCCTTGGGTTAGCTGTAGCTCTCGCAGAGTTGTCCTTGAAAGGGCAGCTTCTGTGAGAGCCCTCTCAGCCCCATCTACCTCACAGGGTGTCTGTTGTGAGGGGGCGGGAAGGTAAAGGAGATTGTGACTGCTCTGATACTTTGAGATTCAGAATATAGAGCGGGATATAAATCCAATATCTTCTTCTTTTACTTGGTCTGTTGGGGAGAAAATGATCATTGAGTTTATCCAGCCGTTGATGTCTTTGTCCAACATCGTTTAAGCGAAACCTTGGAAATGCACAGCTGTATTTCAGTGGGGGAATGGGTTGCCAACTACCAGGTGAGGACTGGAGATCTGGAATCAAAACTGATCTCCAGACAACAGAGATCCCCTGGAGAAACTGGCTGCTTTGGAGGATGGGTTCTATAGCATTTACCCTGTGGAGGTCTCTCCTTTCCCCAAACCCCGCCCTCCCCAGGCTCCGCCCTCCCCAAATACTCAAGCATTTCCCAACCCAGAGCTGGCAATCTTAGATGAGGTATGATGCCCCACGTAACTAAAACCACTCCTTCCACTCCACTGGTAGTTGGTTCCAAAGCCCTAGCGCAGGAGTATCAAATATGTGGCCCAGAGGCCAAATCAGGCCACCAGAGGGCTCCTATCAGGCCCGCGAGCAACTCACTGTCATCTGCTTCCTTCTCCCTCTCTTGCTTCCTTCTGCATCGCAACTTGCTTTGCCAGGTTTCCTCAATCGCACAGGAACTACAGAGCAAAGCTCCTCTCATGGGGAGGAAGCGGGGGGAAGGAGAGTTAGCTTTGCCGGGCTCTCCCAATTGCACAGCAGAGCTCCTGAGCCTAGCCTCTCTTCCTTCTGTTGGCTGAGGCTCAACAAGCCAGTGAGGTAGATTAGGCTGAGTGTGTGTGTGTTTGTCCGTGTCCTTTATAAAGTTTATATCTCCCGTACCTGGCATTACATTTTATGACACATGTGGCCCGGTCTGACAAGGTGAAGATCCGGCCCTCATAATAAATGAGTTCGACACCCATGCTCTAGCAGGTATCTCCAGGCTCAAATGAACTAGCTTGCCACAGAGATCTGAACAGTCAATGAAATCCCCCTCTAGGGTTCAGTTCTGCTTTTTTTTTTTTTTTGCTTACATCTTTAATCCAGCATTTGTGACGTGGGTTTCTTACCGTTTACCCCAAAGGCAATTTCATCTTAAGTTGCACCTTAAAGGAATTATTTCTTAACTCCTACAGGCACAGACACCAAAGATCTTGTTCCCAAAGGAGAAGACAATCGTGGTTTCTAGTTCCGAAAGGGGTGAATATGATTATTGAATATGATTATTCAATCATTAATTCAGAGTTTTCCTTCCCCCCCTCCCCCACCTAACACTATAGAAAAAGCAATTTTTAATCAATGAGAAAAGAGAATTGATTTTGAGGGAGAGGGGAGAAACATGTTGTGTATCTGTTCATGTATATGCTTAGGTAGAGGGAGAGGTCAGACCAGTTTTGACTGTTGAACATTTTCAGTTTTAATTTGTACAAGTCTTACGAGGCAAAACAGCTGTGTAGCTAGAGAGCTACAGCAATACTCCTTCCAAGCAGGTGGGAAAAAGATTAAAATGTGCTTCCCTCCCCCCCTCCGCTTTGCATAAATTATCAGTGATTTTAAAAGCTTTCGAGTCTTTTGAACTACATATTTTCAAGTCGAAAACGCAGCCTATGAAAATGGATGAAGTACTCCAATACTCCAGAGAGGAAGGGGGGAAAATCCTTTTCATATCAATCTTGGCTTATTATGTCAGCAGTTTTGCTTTTTTGACAAGTTTTAATCATTCATTCATATTCTGTCTGAAATAGGGCTGGCAATTTTGAGAAGGCTCTCCAGCCATACAGCAAAAAACTGCATAACTTTGAATTTCCTGAACAGGATGAGTCACTCATCCACAGCTTTATGAACTCCAAATTAATGAAATTCTTTTTTCTCTCTCTCTGTTACTGGATCATTTCCCTTCTTATACACAACTGCAAGCTATTGCATATCCCTCTTTGGTACAAAATACGATTTTATGAGAAGTGGTAAGCCTGTAAGTTCATTCTTGTTAGAGGGATACATAAGCCACACGTGGTGGGAAGGGTGGCTATAACAGGATATAGAGCAGGTCTGCGTGCAGAAAGTTCCCAACTTCGCCTGATAAAACACTTCAGGTAGCAGGGTTAAAACTTTATAGATGCATCCAGATGCTGCGCGAACTGCACTGGCTACCTCTCGAGTACCGGATCTGGTTCAAGATGTTGGTCCTTACCTTTAAGGCCGTTTACGGCTAGGGGCCTGCATATCTTTGGGACCACCTCTCCCCATATGAAACACCCTTCGCCCCGGACTCTGAGGTCTGCTGCTCAGCATCTTCTCATAGTTCCTCATCCTAAGGACAGCCGGCTGGCTTCAACCAGGGTCAGGGCCTTTTGGATCCAGGCCCCTACCTGATGGAATGGGAGATCTGGGCCCTGCAGGACTTATCAAGGTTTCACGGGGCCTGTAAGATGGAGCTCTTCTGCCAGGCTTTTAATTAATCCAGTGGGTGTCCTTTGAAAGTCATCACTTTCCCCAGCATTTCACCATTATGGTGTTATGTTATGCTGTTAGCCATTGGCCACATGCTGTTTACCGCCTATGTCTGTAAGATTCTTTACTGTGCTGCTCCTGTTTTATAATGTCTGTTTTTATGATACGATTTTAACTCTGTTGTTTTATTGTTGTAAGCCGCCCTGAGCCTGCTTGCGGGATAGGGCGGGATATAAATCTAAAAATTAAATTAAATTAAACAACAATGATCCCAAATGAGGCTGTGGGGAGGAGCCATGGCTCAATGGAAGACCCCAGGTTCGATCCCTGACATCTCCAGTTAAAAAAAGACCAGGCAGTAGGTGATGTGAAAGACCACGGCCTGTGAGACCCCGAAGAGCCACTGTATTAGTACATAATACTGACCTTCAAGGACTAATGTCTGATTCAGTGTAAGGCAACTTCATGCGTGTGAGGCATCTTCAGATGCCATGACAGGATTGCTGCCATTTTGTTTCCAGGCACTCGCTTATGTCCTTGCTTCTGGACTGCTTCCATATTCCTTCTTTATTACTTTTCAAGCTGCCTTCTTCCCTTTACTGTCCTTTACCCCATTCACAGTCCATCCTTCCCACTAGTTCATTTGTCAGCATTCATATACCTTCCTTCCTTCTTTTCTGCACCTCCATCTTTACCCCTTATCCCATATCTTTACTCAAGCTGGCTTGGAGGTGTGCTGAAGAGACAGTGAGAGAATGGACAAGTTGTGGTGGTGACAATCAGATTGTCAGGCATGGGAGAGAATGAAGCTCCAGCAACCCCCCTCAATGTCCACACAGTAGGTAATGGATGCCTGATATTATAAACCGAGGCTGGAACAGCTGTTCTTCGAAAACAGCAAGTGATTTATTCAGCTCACAAAGCACAACACACAAATGGCCCAACAATATCCCAACTTATGTACACTCCAGACATTGCCTCCAGCCAATCATCTTTTAATAACAATATACGTTACAAGTGTCCCAAAAATCATCCAATCTAAATGTTCATTGAAGGCCCAATCAGGACTGTTCCCTCCGAAACACTCTCTTTCCTGATTGGGCAAAGCTTAGAGTTCTTAGGAGCTTAGCTTAAGGCTCAAGCTCTGGCAAAACAGAGTTCAATATACAACACCTGTGTAGGTAATGAATGTCTGAGTATGCACCTTGGCTCTGTTTATCATCCATGTGAATGGGAAGAGCTGTGGCTTAGTTGTAGAGCATTTGACATGCAGAAAGTCACAGGTTCAGTCACTGGGATCTCCAATTAAAAAGATCAGATAGTAGAATCTGAAGACCTGCTGGCAGTCAGAGCAGAGAATATGGACCTTGATAGACCAAGGATCTGTCTCAGTACAAGGCAGCTTCATATATTTTCTTGAAAATACTTAGCTACAACAGACCCAGCAGAAAGTAAGAAGCCTTCTTCTCTTTACTGCCCTTTGCCCCATTCACAGTCCCTCCTTTCCACTAGTTCATTTGTCAGCATTCACAGGCCTTCCTTCCCTCTTTTCTGCTCCTCTTTCACTTATACCCCTCTTTTCTCTACCTTAAAAAAGGTAAAGGTAGTTCCCTGTGCAAGCACCAGTCATTTCCAACTCTGGGGTGACATCGCATCAGCATTCTCCTCCTCAGAATCAGGTGGAAAAGAAAGGTAGATATGGGTATCATCTGCATACTGATGATCCTGCAGCTCATACCTCCTGACAACCTCTCTCAGTGGCTTCCTAGAGATTTTAAATAGTATGGGGGAATAAGATAGAGCCCTGTGGCACTACACAGCTGAATGACCATTGGGTAGAGTGGGAATTCTGACCGCCCCCCCCCCCCCCCAATAACCCTAACCCCATGAATGGCACAATTCTTCAACTCAATGAAGCATTTATCACTCCTCTTACCCACTTGGCCAGTCCCTTTCTGGCAGCTTTTATCAGCCAGGATACACAATGGTTGAAAATACAGTTGGTAAGTCTCACCAGTCCAAAGATCTTGTCCACATCCTTGAGATCCACAAGCAGAAAAACATCCATAGAAACTGGGCAAGCAGATGCTACAGAGCTGGGAAATTTTGTCTGCAAAGTAAATGGCAAATTGATCACAGTGGGCCTTTGTGTGGTTGGAGTCGAGATGTAAAAGTCTCTGAATGACAGGAAAAAACAACTCAGCAGGATAATTAAATTCAGATGCAAAGGCAGCAAAGAAATATGGCCATTTTGCCAACATCACTGCTACAGAATAGGCTCTAATGAGGGCTCTATGCCGTGTTCGATCAATCTTTCTCTGAGTTTTCCATCAGTGGTGCTCTAGCTGTCATCCCTCCTGTTTCATCACCATCAATTTACATAAGAGTTACATCATCTTTGCTAATACTTGGCAATTTTGCATATTTTTTTCCCTTTCCTAACAATTAAGAAAATTATTTAATCAATGCCCAATAATATTAACAATTTTCTTTAAAAGAAATACTGTAATTAAGAACCTATGAAGGGTAAAATCTTCAGACACTAAAATCAACATCGAACAATCATATATTTCAGTTTGATGTTGAAGGCAGTTTCCTATATATCAATGGGACTGCTTCAGTGCAAGCAGTTTGTGGGGGAACAGCCTTAATGTAAGGAATGATGACTACTTGCCAAACTTAGAAGTCTCACTCAGGGCTGGCCCTAGACTGCCTGGCAGCCTAGGCAAAGCTAACTTCTGGCATCCCCCCCCCCCCTGTCACATGGGGTGTGCCCAATTCAGCACCCCCAGAAGGTCGGTGCCCTAGGCAGTCACCTAGCTTGTCTAGTGGCAGAGCTGGCCGTGGTCTCAGTCAAATTTCCCATACGCTTTTGCAATAGACAAGGGGGAGAATGGGTAATTTTTAAATGAATATTTAAAAAGTTAGGATAACTTCAGCTAATTATATTAATCATGATAAGATAGCCAGGTATCATAAAAAGACTTCAATTCTTTACTTTCCTCATTTAAAGACGATCTCTTCTAAAGAAGTTAATCACTCCGACTGACTGAAGCAGCAAAGGAGATTTCCCCTTTTGAAGAATTAAATTTCAAGCCATTAAAGAAAACCTTAATATCCTTATCTTCAGAGCAGAAACCAGTTCAGGAACTTGGTCAGTATTTCACAAAGGAAATCTAGCATCCTTAGCAAAGTTCATACCTGCCAAAGACAAATGGAAGTCAAAATAGTAAGCTAAACAGCTCCCAGCTTTTAGAGCAGGTGCCTACTACACAGAATCACAAAATCGGAAGGGACCTCCGGGATTATCTAGTCCAACCCCTGCACAATGCAAGAACTTCACAAATACCTCCCTCTAAGTTCACAGGACCAGCATTGCTGTCAGATGGCCATCAAGCCTCTGTTTTGAAACTTCCAAGGAAGGAGAACCCACCCTCTCTCAAAGAAGCCTGTTCCACTGAGGAACCACTCTAACTGTCAGGAAGTTCTTCCTAATGTTGAGCCGGAAACTCTTCTGATTTAATTTCAACCCATTGGTTCTGATTCTACCTTCTGGGGCCACAGAAAACAATTCCACACCATCCTCCGTATGACAGCCCTTCAAATACTTGAAGATGGTGATCATATCACCTCTCAGTTGTCTCCTCTCCAGGCTAAACATACTCTAAACAGCTCCTTCAACCTTTCTCCATAGGACTTGGTCTCCATCATAACATATTGACCCAGGAAGATGCATTGTGTGTCTATATGTTACCATGTTCGGCACTGATTAACTTGTCATGATCAAGACTTATGCTTTGTTCAGAGAACAGCTGTTTCAGATTTTCTTGCAATTCCTGGCCCTATTACATTGCTTATTAGCTATATCATCTCACTGATTCACATTGTGCAATCTACCTTGAGAGTCAGTGGCCGTTTTCGCACTCACGTTTTACTGGCGCCACGACCCTCCTGACGCCGGCGAATCTGCATGGATTTCGCACCAGAAGCGCCGGCGCACCCAGAAGCGCCGGCTACTTCCGTCGCTAAGCCAGCGCAAACGGAAATCGCAAAGATGCAGGAAAACGTTTGCGCTGGCTTAGCGACGGAAGTAGCCGGCGCTTCTGGGTGCGCCGGCGCTTCTGGTGCGAAATCCATGCAGATTCGCCGGCGTCAGGAGGGTCGTGGCGCCAGTAAAACGTGAGTGCGAAAACACCCAGTGAGAAAGGCAGACTATAAATAACATGAATAAATAAGAAACCAAAGGAGTGGAGTTTTCAAGGAGGGCCAGCATTCTGGCTCCCTCTTCCCTTTGTACAACTTCACAGCACAGAGGCAGATGTGGTTTTCTAAACAGGAGAAATACGTTGAGAACCCCAAATTTGTCTTCACTGACAATTAGCAGTTCTTTTTCAGAAGAAGGTACTTACCTGGAGTACCTCCTACAACTTTGTGCATCTAACTACTACTGTAAGTGACACCCACTCAGAACCCGTCCTTACAAACAGTACAGAGAGGTGATAATGATGTGGTAGAGTGCTAAGGTAGTAGAATGAATGGGCTGTACCACTTCAGACTGCTGGGGGGGGGGAGGTGTTCACATTTTCCATGGTTCCCGAATCCCCATCATTAAAATACCCTGGAAATGGCAAAGAAGCTCAGGATATGATCAGCTAAGCTAAAAGCCCTCTCTTTGAATTTCTCCCCCCACAAGGAGTTTTTACAAGGGGAAACATGAAAAATGTGACAGCACTCCCCCCCTCCAGTCTGAAATGCTGTAGCCTACTTTGTCTCCTTGGGATTCTACCCATCTCACTCAGCTGAAGGTGTAGACCAGGCCACAAATACAAGAAGACTGCAATCATGCATTCATTGTCCATATAATTGGATTTAGCCACAACATTCACACTTAGAACAACTCTAAACATTGCAAAGAAGGAAGTGACAGGCAAAGGCAGTAGAATGTTGGGGAGAAATGCCTTTTGCTTTGGAGGTTTGAACTGAGCAAAACCTTCACCTTGAATTTGGAAAAAAGTTTTTCTTTCTCTTGGTGGAGTACAGGACAGGGAAGTCGATTGCTCGCCAGCTTTACTCACCAAGGCTTTAGGAATGCAAATGGTAGCTAGGTTGGACGCAATGAGATGGGCAAGTCACACACACACCCTTCCGGCTAGGCAGATGACATCTGGCAGGAGTAAGAGTTTGAGGAGTTGAAATCCCTACAGAAATCTTTTCGGGGAGACTTCAGGAAATGCTCATTTGACCTGGCCTGACCTGTTCAGTGGGAGGTAGGGTTGCCAAGCCCAATTCAAGAAATATCTGAGGACTTTGGAGGTGGAGCCAGGAGACTTTAGGGTGGAGCCAGCAGACATTAGGGGCAGAGCCAGGAGCAAGGTTGTGACATAATTGAACTCCAAAGGGAGTGCTGGCAATCACATTTAAAGGGACCATACACCTTTTAAACATCTTCCCTTTGTTGGAAATAATGAAAGATAGGGACAACTCATAGAATTGGACCCCCTGATCCAATCTTTTTGATGCTTGGAGGGTGTTTTGAGGAGAGGCCTTGGATGCTATGCTGAAAATTTGGTGCCTCTATCTCAAAAAACAGCTCCCCCAGAGCCCCAGATACCTATGGATCAATTTTCCATTATATCCTATGGGAATCAGTCTCCATCAGGAATAACGGAATGCCCAGCAGACATCCCCCCCCCGCTTTCTAATGACCCTGAAGTGGGGGGAGGGCCTTCAAACTGGGGGATCCCCTGCCCCCACTAGTGGGAGGAGACAGAGAGATGATGGGAAGGAGGTATGGGAAGGAAGGTCTCTTTGGGACTGATTCTATTGAAGCAAATAGAGCTCACAGCTGTGGTCTGCTGGGACCGGCTATTGCCATGTGCAGGACTGCAGGACTGAACAGACAATTCAAGGTAATGGGAATCCTTGAGAACAGCTGTAGCCTTTCAAGTTGAAGAGGTTTAGCCAGCTCTGGCTTAGGCATATCCAGGGCTTTTATTTTTTTTTTTTAGCAGGAACACACAGGAATGCAGTTCTGGCTGGCTTAGTGTCAAAGGGGTGTGGCCTAATATGCAAATGAGTTCCTGCTGGGCTTTTCTTACATGAAAAGCCCTATGCCT